>NC_062283.1:113553627-114167900 GCF_902655055.1 Lutra lutra
TCAGGAAGGATGGCCTGTAATTCTTGTTTTTAGTGGGGTTTTTGTCTGGTTTTGGAATCAAGGTAATGCTGTCTTTGTAGAATGAGTTTAGAAGGTTTCCTTCCATTTCTGTTTTTTGGAAGAGTTTGAGAAGAATAGGTATTAACTCTTCTTTAAATGTCTGGTAGAATTCCTCTGGGAAGCCAGCTAGCATAGGACTTTTGTTTGCTGGGAGACTTTTGATTACTGATTCAATTTCTTTGTTTGTTATCAGTCTGTTCATGTTTTTAGTTTCTTTCCTATTTTCGTTTTGGTAGTTAATATGTTTCTAGGAATTTATCCACTTCTTCCAATTTGTTGGCATATAATTTTTCATGATATTCTCTTGTAATTGTTTGTATTTCTTATAATTTTTGCATTTATACTATGATCTCTCCTAAGATTTTATTTATTTGTGTTCGTTCTCTTCTTTTTGATAAATATGGTTAGGGCTTTATCAATTTTATTAATTCTTTCAAAGAACCAGCTCCTGGTTTCATTGATATGCTCTACTGTTTTTGGTTGTTTATTTGTTTTGTTTCTATATAATTTACTTCAGCTCTACTCTTTATTAATTCTCTTCTTTTGCTGGCTTTAGGCTTCATTTGTTGTTCTTTTTCTAGCTACTTTAGCTGTAAGTTTAGGTTGTATATTTGAGATTTGTCTTGCTTCTTGAGGAGGGCTTACATTGCTATATATTTCCCTCTTATGACCGCTTTTGTTGCATCTCAAAGGTTTAGGGCTGTCATGTTTTCATTTTCATTTTCATGTCATGCTTTTCATTTGCATTGCTTCTGTGTATTTTAAAAATTCTTCTTTAATTTCCTGGTTGACTTATTCATTCTTTAGTAGAATATTCTTTAACATCCTCCATGTATTTGTGGTCTTTCCAAATTTTTTCTTGTTGTTGATGTCAAGTTTCAGGGTGTCATAGTCTGAAAATTTGCATGATATGATCTCAATCTTTTTGTACTTGTTGAGGCCTTATTTGTGACCCAATATGTGATCAATTCTGGAGAATGTTCCATGTACACTGGAGAAGAATGTGTAATGTGCTGCTTTATGATGAAATGTTCTGAATATATCTGTTAAGTCTGTCTGGTCCAGCATATCATTCAAAGCCATTGTTTCCTTGTTGATTTTCTACTTGATGATCTGTCTGTTGCTGTAAATGGGGTGTTAAAGTCTTGTACTATTATTGGATTATCATGAATTAGTTTCTTTTTGTTTGCTATTAATTGATTTATGTATTACACAAATATTTATAATCATTAGATTTTCTTGATGGATAGACCCTTAATTACGATATAATGCCCCTTTTCATCTCTTGTTACAATCTTGGTTTTAAAATCTAGTTTGTCTGATGTAAGTATGGCTACTTTGGCTTTCTTTTGATATCTATTAGCATGATAGATGGTTTTCCATCCCCTCACTTTCAATCTGTAGGTGTCTTTAGGTCTCAAATGAGTCTTTTATAGGCAGCTTATAAATGGATCTTGTTTTTTTTTTTTAAATCCATTCTGATATGCTATGTCTTTTGATTAGAGTATTTAGTCCCATTACATTCAGAGTGATTATTGAGAAATATGAATTTAGTGCCATTCTTTTACCTGTAGAGTTGGTATTTCTGGTGATGTTCTCTGTTTTTTTATAGTCTTTGTTGCTTTTGGTCTTTTTTCTTCTCCACTCAAAAAGTCCCCCTTAAAGTTTCTTGCAGGGCTAGTTTTGTGGCCATGACCTCCTTTAGTTTTTGTCTGGGAAACTCTTTATCTTTCCTTCTATTTTGAATGACAGCCTTGCTGGATAAAGAATTCTTGGCTGCATATTTTTCCCACTCAACACATTGAATATTTCCTTCTACTCCTTTCTGGCCTGCCAGGTCTCTGTGACAGATCCGCTGCCAGCCTGATCTGTCTTCCCTTGTAGGTTAAGGGCCTTTTCCCCTTGCTGCTTTTAGTATTCTTTCCCTGTCTTTGTGTTTTGTGAACTTGACTGTGACATGCCTTGGCAATGGCCAGCTTTTTTTTTTTTTTTTTAAATTTAATGGGAGTTCTCTACACTTCTTGGATTTTGATGTCTCTGTCCTTTCCCAGATTAGGGAAGTTTTCAGCTGTAATTTGTTTGAACAAACCTTCTCCCTTTTGTTTCTCTCTTCATCTTATGGGACTCCTATGATATGAATGTTATTACGTTTTACTAAGTCACTGAACTATTTAAGTCTACCCTTGTGGTCCATCACTTTTCTTTTCCTCTTCTTTTTTGCTTCATTATTTTCCATAATTTTATTTTCTTTGCCACTGATTCGCTCCTCTGCTTTGTCCATTCTCATTTATATGGGCTCCATTTGTGTTTGCATCTTGGCTGTGGCATTTTTATTTTCAACCTCAGTAGATTTTTGTTCTTTTATGTTGTAGTAAGGGACTCTCCAGCGTCTTCTATGCTTTTTTCAGCTAGTATACTAATAACCATTGTTTTAAATTCCAGCTCAGACATCTTATTTACATCAGTATTGATTAAATCCGTGGCTGTGAATTCTACCTCATGTTCTTTCTTTTGGGGTAAATTCCTCAGTCTTGTCATTTTGTCCAGAAAAGAAAAGAAGAAAGAGAAAAAAGAACAACAAAAACAAAACAAAAAACAAAACAAAACAAAACAAAACAAAAAACAAACAAAAAACCCTAAAGAACAAAGTAAGAAACAACAACAACAAAAAAACTCAAGCAAAACAAAAACACAAAACAAAACCAAAAACCAAAAACCAAAATCCAAAAACTAAAAAAAAAAAAAAAAATCAAAAACACTGACTAGATTCTGGGTGTGTTTTGGTTTGCTTGTTAAAAGAATGTAGATTCCAAATTTTAAAAGTTAAATTAAATTAAATATAAAAAGTGAAAATAGAAAAAAAATAAAATATATGAAAAGATAAAAATAAAAAATAATACAATATTAGAAAGAATTGGAAAATATAAGAAAATAAATGAAAAAATAATAAAATAAAAGAAATAAAGAATAAAAGTAAAAAAGGAAGCTTGATCCTATTTTCCTTTGCACTGAAGCTTTGCAGTACTATATAATCAATAAAGTTTGTATGAGCTGGTTGTTTGCACTGGTCTTCTGGCCTGCTGCACTGATTCTCAGGATGAGTTGTTTTCAGTGGAAATGCTTACTCAGAACACAGTGGAGTGGGGCTTGGTGTCCCCTGCTCTGGCTTTCACTAGATGGTGCTGTTGTACTCCCTTAAGTCTTTCAGCTCTGATGGGTGGGATGAAAATGGCTGTGCCCTGCTCTCCAGCCTTGGAGCTGAAATTTTGTGCTCCTACTCTTCAGTGAGCACTCACAGAAAAGCAATTAGTTAGTTACCCTATTTGTTTCCCTGGTTTCTGTCTGAACCCTTGTTCACTCTGCCCTTGTCTGAGTCTTTTTATCTCAGGCACTTGACCTTGTTTCAAAGCTCCAAATTTCATAGGTGGTCTTGCTGTGCTTTCCAGCCTGTCCCAGGAAAGTGGTACATGACTGTGGGGCAGTTCACAGTTTACAGCAAAAAGCTGGTACCAAGACTTGTTGCTTTCTGCTGGCTTCCTGGCTTATATGCTTGGGAACAGCCCAGCACTTTGGTACCACCTGTTCTTTCTGTGACCCAGGGGATCCTGAGACCACCCTGTCACACCTGGGATTCTCCCCCTCTTCACCATCTGAGCACCTTTAATCCAGGCATATCCCCCACAGTAGTGAATTTAAAAGTTCAGATTTTGTGCTCTGCCACTTCTAATACTTTGCAATAGCCTCCATAAGCAGCCTCCCTCATTGCTGCATCCACATCTATGTCTCCCCAAGTGAACTGCATTTCCTAACTTCCAAAATGTGGTCACTTTTCTACTTATAGATTTGCAATTTTTGTATTTGCAGACCTCTGATGGACTTCTTGGGTGTTCAGAATAATTTGATAACGATCTAGTTGTGTTCAAGGGATGAGGCAAGCTCAGGGTCCCTCTACTCCTCTGCCATTTTAACTCCTCCTAGGATTTTTCTTTATCTCTATATTTTGCAAATTTAACTACAATATGTCCTGATGTTGGCCTGCTTTTGTTGATTTTGATGGGAATTCTTTGTGCCTCGTGGATTTCAATGTCTGTTTCTTTTCCCAGATTAGGGAAGTTTTCAGCTGTAATTTGCTCAAATAAGCCTTCTGCTGTCTTTTCCCTCCCTTCTTCTTCTGGGACTCCTATGATATGAATGTTATTATACTTTATGGAATTGCTGAATTCCCTAAATCTACATTTGTAGACTTGTAGACATGATCCAATATTTTTCTATTTTTCTTTACCTCTTCTTTTCAGCTTCATTATTTTCCATAATTTTATCTTCTATATCACTTATTCATTTCTCTACTTCTTCCTTGTGGAATTATGCTCAGATGTAAACCTTGTGGTCATTACACTCAGTTGTTTTCACATCTCAGTTATAGCATTTTTAATTTCTGCCTAACTAGTTTTAAGGTCTTTTATCTTGGCAGTAAGGGACTCCCTGGTTCTCTTCTATGCTTTTCTCAAGCCCAGCTAGTATCATTATCATTGTTGCTTTAAATTCTGGATCAATCATATTACTTACGTCTATTTCAATTAGAACCCTGGCTATGACCTTTTCTTGTTCTTCCTTGGATGAATTCCTCTGTTTTGGCATTTTGTCTAGGTCTCTGTCTTCTCTGTGTTAGGAAAGCCTGTTATGTTTTCTGCTCCTGAGAGTAATGACTTTATAGGGCCTGGTGCTTTAGGAAGTGTCTCTGGTGTATGCTGTGTACACTCTGCTGCAGTGTTTTGACTGCTCTGCTCTTTTCCTGAGATCAGTCCTCTGCAGAGTTTCTCCTTGCTTGCAGTTGGGAGTGTTTCAACCTTGTCCAGAGTGTGGCAAATTTTAACTAGGTTTTCTCTGATTTACTTGTTAAAGGACCTGATGCAACCTCCACTAGTGCTACAACTTTGCAGCACTCTATAATCAGTAGACTTGGTGCATGTGGAGGATTTGTGCTGGTCTTTTGGAGGAGGGGCCCACTGCACTGCTACTCAGGCATACTTGCAGCACCTGCAGAGCACAGTGTGAGTGGTGCTTGGTTTAAGTGGTTTATGCTGTCACTGTTGGCACTCTGCTGCTTACTGAAGTGAGTTTAAGCTGAGCAGCAGTGGAGAGAAATGATGCTTTCTTGCTGCTTTGTCTCTGGAGAAGCAGTGCCATTACTCAGATGCACTCCAAGAAGGGTGAACTGTCTCTCCCAGTGTGCCCCAGGGGATCCTCAAATCACGCCTTCTGTCCCCCAAGCCATCTGATTTCCTTCTCCACAGGAGCACTACAGTGCCCACCAGCCTCCACACCCGCCATGTTGCAGACTTATGAAACTCCAGTCTTTGAGCCCTCTAGTTGTAGAATCTCAGAAAAATAAGCCCTTCTCAGTCAATGGCTTTGGGGAAGTGTTTTCTTTGTGTGATCTCTTGTGTGCATCTCTCTCCCTCTCTTTCTCTTTCTCACATCTCTGGGATCATATTTCTCTCCCTTCAATGGCACCTGTGTTCTGTGTCTCCCCCCAATCATGTCTCTGCACCTCTTACCTTCCATGAAGCGGCCCTTTCTCTCCCTCATTGTGCAGTTTGTTCTGTCAGTCCTCAGATTGATTTCTTGAGTATTCAGAATGATTTGGTATTGATCTAGCTGTCTTTGAGGGACCAGGCCTAGGGTCCTATATTTCCACCATCTTAGCTCCTCTTAACTACTTTATTTCTATAAGGGGTACCACTAATAGTAGTCTTCAAATAACTTTGAAGTTATGTTCAAAGGAATGTTCCACATCCTCAATCTCCTTCATGAAATCTACATTAATTTTGTCCTTTTATTTCAAAATGTTTTTTATGTTTTCTGCATGTCCATTTTCCCCACCCAGTACCTGGTTAAAACTGATGCTTGTGAAGTTTGTTTTTGGGACCCTCGATCATAGAGTTCTGGACTCCGAAAATTCCCACTGGTGTTTCTTTCCTGTTACCTCAGATTGAAAGTGCTACCAGTCTATTTTTTGTCCTCTAATTAAAACTCTCAAAAACCAAAAACACAAAAACCTTTAAACTTATTCTCTCTGAGGTAAGAATATCTGATAATAGTTTATCACATTGCCCAGTCCTATTATTGCAACTCAAGTTTCTTTAAAGTGGAATTAAGCTTTGCATTAAAAGAATGAAGGCTCTAAAGCTTAGACAACATCCATAATGAATAGGGATCTTTGAAAATCAGTAGCTTTTGTGATTTCCTACTTTGCTTGTATGGAAGTCCAATATTGCTATCCTCCCTGAAGTCCTAAATTTAAAAATTCTAATATAATTAATATATAGTAATATATTAGTTTCATGTATATAATATAGTGATTCAACAACTGTATACATTACTCAGTGCTCCTCATGCCAAGTATACTCTTAATCCCCTTCACCTATTTCCCACCTCCCCACCAACAGTACACAAGGGTTTCTGTTTCTCTGCATCTTTACCAACACTTGTTTTTTTGTGGTTTTTTATTTTAGCCATTCTGACAGGTGTCAGATGATATCTTACTTTGGGTTTACTTGCACTTTCCTATAGATGAGTGATGTTGAGCATCTTTTCATGTATCTGTCAGTCATTTGGATGTCTTTGGAGAAATGTCTGCCCATCTTTAATTGTATTATTTGCTTTTTTTGGGTTTTGAGTTGTACATGTTCTTTATGTATTTTGGATATTAACCCCTTATCAGACATATCATTTGCAAATATCTTCTCTCATTCAGTAGGTTGTCTTTTAGTTTTATTGATTGTTTCCTTTGTTGTGCAAACTTTTTTTTTTTTTAAAGATTTTGTTTATTTATTTTTTTAATGTAATCTCTATCCCCAGTGTGGGGCTCTAACTCAAGACCCAAGACCAAGAGTCTCATACTCTACTGACAGAGCCAGCCAGGTGTCCCTTGCTGTTCAGAAGCTTTTAATTTTGATGCAGTTCAGTAATCTATTTTTGCTTCTGTTTCCCATGCCTTAGGAGATATATCTAGAAAAATGTTGCTATGGCCAATGTCAGAGAAATTAGTGCTTGTGCTCCCTTCTAGGATTTTTATGGTTTCAGGTCTCACATTTAGATTTCTTTAAAAAAAAATATATATATTTTTTTCTCACCATAGCACATACCCTCCCCAATGTCCATCACCCAGCCACCCCATCCCTTCCACCCCCTCCCCTCCAGCAACCCTTAGTTTGTTTCCTGAGATTAAGAGTCTTTTATAGTTTGTCTCCCTCTCTGGTTTCATTTTGTTTCATTTTTCCCTCCCTTCCCCTATGATCCTCTGTCTTGTTTCTCAAATTCCTCATATACGTGAGATCATAAGATAATTGCCTTTCTCTGATTGACTTACTTTGCTTAGCATAATACCCTCTAGTTCCAGCCATGTCATTGCAAATGGCAAGATTTCATTTTTAATGGCTGTATAGTATTCCATTGTGTGTGTGTGTGTGTGTGTGTGTGTGTGTGTGTGTGTGTGTGTATCACATCTTCTTTATCCATTCATCTGTTGATGGACATTTAGGCTATTTCCATAGTTTGGCTATTGTGGACATTGTGCTATAAACATTGTGGTGCACATGCCCCTTTGGATCACTACATTTAGGTTCTTAATTTATTTTAAGTTTTTTGTGTGTGTATGGTGTAAGAAAGTGGTCCAGTCTCATTCTCTTGCATGTAGTGTTCTCTTTCTCTAGCACCATTTTTGAAGAAACTATTTTCCATTATATTGGACTCAAACCCCAAAATATATATAATGGATATCCATTATATCCATTATATATCCATTATATATATTTTCCTCCTTTGTTCAAGATTAACTGACCATGTAAGTGTGGGTTTATTTCAGGCTCTCTATTCTTTTCTATTTATCTGTGTGTTTGTTTTTGTGCTAGTACCATACTGTTTTGATTACTACAGCTTTAAAATATAACTTGAAGTCTGGAATTGTGATAATCCCAGTTTTATTTTTCTTTTTCAAGATTGCTTTGGCTATTCAGGGTCTTTTGTGGTTCCATACAAATTTTAGGATTGTTTGTTCTAGTTTTGTGAAAGATGCTATTGGTATTTTGATAGGAGTTGCATTGCATCTTTAGATTGTTTTGGGTAGTATAGACATTTTAACAATATTTGTTCTTCCAATTCATGAGCATGGAATGTTTTTCCATTTCTTTGTGTCATCTTCAATTTCTTTCATCAGTGTTTTATAGTTGTCAGAGTACAGGTCTTTACTTTTTTTGGTTAGGTTTATTTCTGGTGCAATTGTAAATGGGACTGATTTTTTAATTTCTCTTTCTGCTGCTTCATTCTTAGTGTATAGAAACGCAGCAGATTTCTGTGGATTGATTTCATATCCTGTGACTTTACTTAATTTATTTACCAGTTCTAGCAGTTTTGTGGTGGAGTGTTTCAGGTTTTCTATATAAAGTATCATGTCATCTGCAAATAGTTAATGTTTTACTTCTTCCTTATGGATTTTTATGCTCGTTTGTTCTTTTTTGTTGTCTGATTGCTGTAGCTAGGACTTCCAGGCTTATGCCTATTAAAAGTGGTGAAAGTGGGCATCCTTTTGATCTTATGGGAAAAGTTTTCAGTTTTTCTCCATTGAACGTGATGTTAGCTGTGGATTTTTCATAAATGGCCTTTATTAGGTTGAGGTAGGTTCCTTCTAAACCAATGTAATTGAGAGTTTTTATCATAAATGGATGTTGTATTTTGTTAAAAATTTTTTTTTGTATCTATCAAAATGATCATATGGTTTTTTTTTCTTTTAATTTTATTTTTAATAAACATATATTTTTATCCCCAGGGGTACAGGTCTGCGAATCGCCAGGTTTACACACTTCACAGCACTCACCATAGCACATACCCTCCCCAATATCCATAACCCCACCCCCCCTCCCAACCCCCCTCCCCCCATCAACCCTCAGTTTGTTTTGTGAGATTAAGAGTCACTTATGGTTTGTCTCCCTCCCAATCCCATCTTGTTACATTTATTCTTCTCCTACCCCCACAACCCCCCATGTTGCATCTCCTCTCCCTCATATCAGGGAGATCATATGATAGTTGTCTTTCTCCGATTGACTTATTTCGCTAAGCATGATACCCTCTAGTTCCATCCACGTCGTCGCAAATGGCAAGATTTCATTTCTTTTGATGGCTGCATAGTATTCCATTGTGTATATATACCACATCTTCTTTATCCATTCATCTGTTGATGGACATCTAGGTTCTTTCCATAATTTGGCTATTGTAGACATTGCTGCTATAAACATTCGGGTGCACGTGCCCCTTCGGATCACTACGTTTGTATCTTTAGGGTAAATACCCAGCAGTGCAATTGCAGGGTCATAGGGTAGTTCTATTTTCAACATTTTGAGGAACCTCCATGCTGTTTTCCAGAGTGGTTGCACCAGCTTGCATTCCCACCAACAGTGTAGGAGGGTTCCCCTTTCTCCGCATCCTCGCCAGCATCTGTCATTTCCTGACTTGTTAATTTTAGCCATTCTGACTGGTGTGAGGTGATATCTCATTGTGGTTTTGATTTGTATTTCCCTAATGCCGAGTGATATGGAGCACTTTTTCATGTGTCCTTTGGCCATCTGGATGTCTTCTTTGCAGAAATGTCTGTTCATGTCCTCTGCCCATTTCTTGATTGGATTATTTGTTCTTTGGGTGTTGAGTTTGCTAAGTTCTTTATAGATTTTGGACCCTAGCCCTTTATCTGATATGCCATTTGCAAATATCTTCTCCCATTCTGTCAGTTGTCTTTTGGTTTTGTTCACTGTTTCCTTTGCTGTGCAAAAGCTTTTGATCTTGATAAAATCCCAATAGTTCATTTTTGCCCTTGCTTCCCTTGCCTTTGGTGATGTTCCTAGGTAGATGTTGCTGCGGCTGACGTCGAAGAGGTTGCTGCCTGTGTTCTCATCAAGGATTTTGATGGATTCCTTTCTCACATTGAGATCCTTCATCCATTTTGAGTCTATTTTCGTGTGTGGTGTAAGGAAATGATCCAATTTCATTTTTCTGCATGTGGCTGTCCAATTTTCCCAACACCATTTATTGAAGAGGCTGTCTTTTTTCCATTGGACATTCTTTCCTGCTTTGTCGAAGATGAGTTGACCATAGAGTTGAGGGTCTATTTCTGGGCTCTCTATTCTGTTCCATTGATCTATGTGTCTGTTTTTGTGCCAGTACCATGCTGTCTTGATGATGACCAATATCCTTGATGAACACAGATGCAAAAATTCTCGCCAAAATACTAGCCAATAGGATTCAACAGTACATTAAAAGGATTATTCACCACGACCAAGTGAGATTTATTCCAGGGCTGCAAGGTTGGTTCAACATCCGCAAATCAATCAATGTGATACAACACATTAATAAAAGAAAGAACAAGAATCATATGATACTCTCCATAGATGCTGAAAAAGCATTTGACAAAGTACAGCATCCCTTCCTGATCAAAACTCTTCAAAGTGTAGGGATAGAGGGCACATACCTCAATATTATCAAAGCCATCTATGAAAAACCCACCGCAAATATCATTCTCAATGGAGAAAAACTGAAAGCTTTTCCGCTAAGGTCAGGAACACGGCAGGGATGTCCGTTATCACCCCTGCTATTCAACATAGTACTAGAAGTCCTAGCCTCAGCAATCAGACAACAAAAGGAAATTAAAGGCATCCAAATCGGCAAAGAAGAAGTCAAACTATCACTCTTCGCAGATGATATGATACTATATGTGGAAAACCCAAAAGACTCCACTCCAAAACTGCTAGAACTTGTACAGAAATTCAGTAAAGTGTCAGGATATAAAATCAATGCACAGAAATCAGTTGCATTTCTCTCCACCAACAACAAGACAGAAGAAAGAGAAATTAAGGAGTCTATCCCATTTACAATTGCACCCAAAACTATAAGATACCTAGGAATAAACCTAACCAAAGAGACTAAGAATCTATACACAGAAAACTATAAAGTACTCATGAAAGAAATTGAGGAAGACACAAAGAAATGGAAAAATGTTCCATGCTCCTGGATTGGAAGAATAAATATTGTGAAAATGTCTATGCTACCTAAAGCAATCTACACATTTAATGCAATTCCTATCAAAGTACCATCCATTTTTTTCAAAGAAATGGAACAAATAATCCTAAAATTCATATGGAACCAGAAAAGACCTCGAATAGCCAAAGGAATATTGAAAAAGAAAGCCAAAGTTGGTGGCATCACAATTCCGGACTTCAAGATCATATGGTTTTTATTCTTTCTCTTGATGTGATGTATCATGTTGATTGATTTGTGAATACTGTTACCCTTGCATCTTGGGGGAAAATCCCACTTAATCATGGTGAATGATTTCTTTAAAAATGTGTTGTTGGATTTGGTTTGTTAATAGTTTGTTGAGTTTTTTTGTATCTATGTACATCAGAGATATTGGCCTATAATTAGTTCTCTCTCTCTCTCCTCTCTCTCTTTTTTTTTTTTTTTTTTGTGGTATCTTTATTTGGTGTTGGTATCAGAGTAGTGCTGGCCTCAGAGAATGAATTTGGGAGATATACTTCCTTTTCTATGTTTTGAAATAGTTTGAGAAGAATAGATATTAACTCTTCTTAAATGTTAGGTAAAATATACCTGTGGAGCCATTTTGTCCTGGACTTTTTGTTAGAAGTTTTTTGATTACTGATTCCATTTCATTGTTCGTAATCCATTCAAATATTTTATTTCTTCTTGATTCAGGAGGTTATATGTTTCTGGGAATTTTTCCATTTCTTCTAGGTTGTCCAGTTGTTGGCATATGATTTTTCATAACAGCCTTTTATATTTATTTGTATTTCTGTGGTGTTGGTTAATTATTCTCCTCTTTCATTTCTGATTTTTTAAATTTGATTCCTCTCTGTTTCTTTTGATGAGTCTGGTTAAAAGTTTATCAATTTTGTTGATTTTTTTTTAAGGAACTGGTCTATTATTTTTTTAGTTTCTATTTTTTTTAAAAATCCTGATCTAATCTTTATTATTTCCTTCCTTCTACTGGATTTAGGCTTTGTTTGTTCTTTTCTAACCCCTATAGGTGTAAGGTTAAGTTGTTTGAGACTTTTTCGTTTCTTGAGGTAGGCCTGTATTGCTATAAAATTCTCTCTTAGAACTACTTTTGCTGCATTCCAAATATTTTGGACAGTTGTGTTTCCATTGTTATTTGTTTCCATGTTTTCTTCTTTTGTCTCCATGATTTCTTCTTTGGTTTCTTGGCTGACCCATTCATTGTTTAGTAGCATGTTGTTTAACCTCAATGTATTCATATTCTTTTCAGATTTTTTTCTTATGGTTTATTTCTAGTTTCATAGTGTTGTGGTTAGAAAAGATGCATGTTATGACGACAATCTTTTTGAATTTGCTGAGACTCTTTTTGTTGGCCTAACATGTCATCTATTCTGGACAATGTTGCATGTGCACTTGAAAAGAATGTATATTCTGCTGTTTTAAGATGGAAAGTTCTGAATGAATCTGTTTGATCCATCTGGTCCAATGTGTCATTCAAAGAAAGCCACTCTTTCCTTGTGGATTTTAGGTGATCTGTCCACTGATGCAAGTGGTGTTAAAGTCTTACTCCTATTGTATTACTATTGGTTACCTCCTTTATGTTTGTTATTAACTGTTTTATGTATTTGGGTGTTCCCATGTTGGGTGCATGAATATTTATAATTGTTATATCTTCTTGTTGGATTGTTCCCCTTAAGATTATGTAGTGTCCACTGTCTCTTGTTACAGTCTTTGTTTTAAAGTCTTTTTTGTTCAATATATGTATTGCTACTCTTTCTTTTCACTTCCACTTGCATGATAAATGCTTTTCCATCACTTCACTTTCAATTTACCTGTGTCTTTAGATCTAAAATGAGTTGGCAGGTTATAGATGTGTCCTTTTTTTCCCCCAAATCTTTCTGTCACCCCATCTTTTGATTGTAGCATTTAGTTCACTTACATTCCAATAATTATTGAAAGGTATATTCTCACTGCCATTTTGTTACTTGTTTTATGGTTGTTTTTTAGTTCTCTGTTTCTTTCTTCTCTTTCTTTCTACTCTCACTGTTTTCTGGCTTTCTTTCATTTTGTGAATCCTTGACTGCTTTTTTATAGGCAGGCTTAATGTTATTGCTTTTGTTGTTTTTACTTTTCTTACTTTTGCTTATGGTCTTTACTTTCCACTAAGAATTCTCTTTGACATTTCTTATAAGGCTGAGTTAGTGGTCATGAATTCCTTTAACTTTTGTCTGGGAAACTCTATCTCTCCTTCTATTCTGGATGATAACCTTACTGGATAAAGTACTCTTGGCTGGAGGTTTTTTTCTTTCAGCACTTTGAATATATTATGATACTCACTTCTGGTTGGCAAAATTAGCTGATAACCTTACAATGTTTCCCAAGTATGTAACTGTTTTCTTTCCTCTGCTGCTTTTAAAATTCTCTCTTTACCTCTACCTTTTGCCATTTTATTTTTTATTTTTTTAAGATTTCACTTATTTATTTGACACAGAGAGAGAGATCACAAGTAGGCAGAGAGACAGGCAGAGAGAGAGAGGGGGAAGCAGGCTTCCTGCTGAGTAGGGAGCCTGATGCGGGCCTCCATCCCAGGACCCTGGGATCATGACCTGAGCCGAAGGTAGAGGCTTTAACCCACTGAGCCACCCAGGCACCCCTCTTTTGCCATTTTAATTACTATGTATCCTGGTGTGGACCTCCTTGGGTTGATTTTGTTGGGGGATCTGTGCTCCTGAATTTAGATTTCTGTTTCATTCCCCAGGTTCAGATATTTTTCAGCTATTATTTCTTCAAGTAAAGTATCTGCTTCCTTTTCTCTTTCTTCTTCTGGGATCCCTATAATGTGAATGTTGGTATGCTTGATGGTGCTGCTGAGTTCTCTTAATCTAGTCTTTTTTTTTTTTTTTCATTTTTTTTCTCCTGTTCAGCTTGATTGCTTTGATTACTCTGTCCTCTAGTCACTGATCTGTCCTTCTGCTTCTTCTAGTCTACTATTTATTCCCTCCAGTGTATTTTTCATTTCAGGTATTGAGTTCTTCATCCCTGATTGGTTCTTTTTTGTATTTTCTATCTCTTTATTGAGGATCTCACTGAAATCCTCTACTTGAGTTTTCTCAAGTCCAGTGAGTATCTTTCTGACCATTACTTAAAGTCTCTATTAGGGATATTACTTATCTCTATTTCATTTAGCTACCTTACTGTGCTTTTGTCCATCCACCCATGCATTCACCTTTCTTTCTTTCTTTTTTTCTTTCTTTGCTCCTTTCTCTCTTTCTCTCTTTCTTTTTTTCTTACTTTCTTCTCCCTCCCTTCCTTCTTCCTTTTCCTTCTTTTCTTTTCTTTTCTTTCTCTCTCTCCCCCTTCCATCTCTCTCTCTTTCCTTTCTTCCTCCCTCCATCCCTTTCATTCATTCATTCCTTCATTCCAGTTAGTTAACATATAGTATTATATTAAGTTCCTGTGTACAATATAGTGATTCAATACTTCCATACATAACTCTGTGCTCATTATGACAAGAGTATTCCTTAATTTCCATCATCTATCTAACCCATCCCCTCATCCCTCCCCTGTTAAACATCAGTTTGTTTTCTATAATTATGAGTTTGTTTCTTGATTTGTCTCTCTGTCCTGTGTTTTCATTTGGAACATATTCCTCTGTTTCCTCATTTTTTTCTAATTCTCTGTGTCTGTATCCATGTGTTAGGAAAGTCAGCTATGTATCATGCCCTTGAAAGTAGTAGTCTCATGAAGAAGAGGTCCTGTAATGCCTTGCATTTCAGAGTCCCTTGTTCACAGAACCTGGTGCTTCAGGGGTGTTTGGCGGGTGCTAACTACTCCTATGAAGTATCTGAGTAAGGCTGTTTGTTATGTTGTCTCTTTAAGGGTAGGGGCTCTGCCCTGCTGACTCTCAGATTGGAACCCACTGATTCTTAAAGTTCTAGTTGTTAAGCCCCACTAGTTGTGAGGAACTCGTGAAGTTCAACCCCTCTGGTTTTCAAAGCCAGTCTTATGGAGATTTATCTCAGTCCTGGTCCTCTGTGCCTGGGGTGCCTGGTGTGGCATCTGTTCCTCTCCCTTCTCTGTGCGCGTAGTACCCCCTGCCTCCTGTGGACTTTCCCTCAGTTTGACCTGGTTCCCAACTGTGTCTGTGCCCTTCCTACCCTCTTTGACATGGCCTCTTCTCTACATTTAATGTGGAGAGTCTGTTCTGTCTTCAGGTTGTTTTCTGGGTATTGTATGCTGATGTGTGTGTTATCTAGGTATTTCCATGGGATGAGTTGCATTTAGGATCCTTCTATTTCACCATCTTCCCTAGAAGTCCATTGCTGAAGTCCTAATCTTGTCAGCTCCTTATTTTACCTCTTTAATTCCAGGGTTTCATTTTTCCAAATAATCTAACTACCAAGTTCCCATACTTATCACTTTCCCTCATTGCTTCCAACATTGACTACTGTACCAAGTTAGGTCCATTTCCATGGTTTTGACATTTCCTATGGGCTATTCTCTCTCACTATTTTTTCAATGTTATTCTTGATTATTCTTAAGTATTTCCTCTATCAGCAAGTGGGCCTTTTACTCTTGCTCTTCATTGTGCTTTGCTTTTGTTATTATTTTTACTCTTCTCTCCACCTATTGGAATCATATTTAGCTATTAAGGTAATGTCAGTGCTACTTTCTCTATAAAGGTAGTTTTTCACTTTTTCTAACACTGATTTCTCTCTCTTAAACTGCTATTATGGTGACAGAACTACTTAAATCAGCATGTAACTGTTTTCTGAATTTTTTCATTACTATTTATTTTACCTTTCTAACTGGTGGGCCAGGGTGACATCTTACTTGTATTGAATATGTATACAGTATAAGATTAGGTAAATATTTATGTATTGGCAGCTTGTTCTTCCATGTTTGTTATAAGTTACCCAAGTTGATAACTACTTGAATATATTGCTGAAGTAATTCCTTTGATTCAGTTAAGAATGAATTTCTTTTTCCCACATAAAGAGGTAAAATATATACCCATCATATTACAATATTTATATGAATCCCACAGATGTTATTTCAAATACTTGGTTTACAATAAAGTTTTGGAATTCAGTTCTAAATGATAGGGTAGGGTTTAAAGAAGTTTGATAATGAAGCCATTTAAAATAAAAATGTAAATGAATGTATGAATATGCCTCAGACTGAGTCTCACAACCTTTTCAAAATGAATCGCAAAAATAAGGATTAAAATAATTTCTCAGGCTCTTACTGTTAAATTATAGTGAAATGAAAGCATTTAGACAGGGGTTATAGGCATTGCATTGTTAATTATAGTGGTTGCATTTGCTTTTGTTCCAGTGCATTGTAATTAATGAAGATCTACAGCTCTGTGCTTTGTCTTGGAAAACATATACTGTTTTCATAGGCATCAATACAACTATGATATTCTTCATTTATTTCTCAAGAATAACTCTTTTTTAACCCAGGGGAGCCCATTGTTGAGACAGGAACATGAAAATCACAGCAAGATTTGAGCTTGGACAGATCAGAGAGCAATTGACTCTATTCACATATGCCTAACCTTGTCTCGACACCCCGCAAATGTGGTCTATAATGACATTTGAGATATTGTTGAGACCAACTCAGTAACGATAGTCTAATCATGCTTTTTAAAAAAAAAAAATTTTCAAGTTCTAGGAATGTCTTTAAGGAACAACTGAGAAGTTAACCATGGTATAAATTAAAATCTGGACCTGAATCTTTGTTCAGCCCTTGTGATTATATCATTTTGTGACTATGTCATTTTGAATTGGAGAATATAACAAACTATTTTGGGGAGGGAGATAGATAACTAAAAGGACCTCAAACTTAATGATACAATGTTTTGTAATCATTAAGTATGATGAGCCAACCACAAAAGGGAGGTGAAGTTAAGATTTCTTAACTTATTAGAAATATCTTATTAGAAGTATAATATTAGAATTATCTTACTAGAAGTATATAATGTAGAATTAATGATAAAGAAAATAATTTCCATCTTTTGTTCTATCTGCTCCCACTTGCTAGGATCCTTCTGCAAAAGACACTAGCTCTAAAAGAAAAGGCAATGGATTTGACCTGGCATGTGGCCCAGCAGAATCCTGACAGTTACCTCCCCACAGCCTTCCTGAACACTTGAGGGCTTTGTGCTGCTATTATTTTGAAATAATCAGTGTACACAGAAGAGTGAACATACAAATCGTGCCACTTGATCCTTCCTCTCTGCTCTGCAGGGACCAACAAAGTCCCCTATGGAGATGTGGATGGCAGAAAAATCCTTCTGTAACTCCTCCCAAATTCCCTGTTGGAGCTGGGCGTGCAGCCTAGTAGGTGTTGGGAAGCACTGGCTGATCACCAGTACCTTTCTTTGAAGCCCCTGGTTCATGTGTGACTCTTTGTACCTCTCTAAAGTGACTCTTGGTTGATGTTTGTAGCCTCTGAGAATTCCCAGGGATGCAAATGATGGGCCAGAGTGGAGCGATAAGATGGACAAGCGCTTTAGTGCTGAGGAGTTGATGGTCCTTTGTGACTTAAGGCCACAGATGATTGCACCCTCTCCTCCACATCCATAGAGCCCCATTTCCTCTATGGGTGTTGAGAAATTGAGCTGATTTTGGTATTTTGGAAAGGAGTGTTAGAATTTTGTTGTAAGTACCACTTAAGGTTTTTCAAAAAAGTACTTCCCCATTTATAGAGGAAAACACTCCCTACATAATATGAAGAACAAAATCTCTCAAATCTGGAAAAAACTAATTGACTTTAGATTGTCTTATGAAAATATGAACTGATATCATAGGACTCCAGCAGATTTATCCACTACAGATCTTTTACTTTAATTTATTGGTTACTTCACAGAATTGCCAACTGCATTTCAGTCCTGTGTGTAGTGGGAAAAGCACTATCATATAACTCTTGAACAGATGTGTTACAAGAGTCTTTTCATTTCCTTTCTTAAATCCAAAGAATAATGACACTGCAATATCATGTGGTGAAAAGAGCAATAATTTGATAAACATTGTCTTTCCATTAGATTAGAGCAATTAATCTGATTCTAATTTGGCTGAAACATTATCATACTGGAATCCCCAGAGCCCTGTGAATAATCTCTAAACACATTGGCACACTCAGTAGACAAACATTATCTCCACTCGCACTGTTCTTCCATATGGTCTCCTCCCATGGTGATGGAGGGCACCCTGCTGTTTCAATCAAATAAATGTCAATTATCTGAGATAGATTTTTAGTTCTCGAGCCCGGGCTTGCAGTGTAGCCAGAGTGACTGGTTGGAATGGTCTGCAGCTGTTTCTTGCCCAGGCTGCTTGCATTTTATAAGGAATTCACACCTTGCCACATCATCCGGCATTCCAGGAACTCCATAAATAAAACGGGTAGTTTCAGAGGCGTGTGTGTGTGTGTGTGCGCACGCGCGTGCGCATGCACATGTGAGAGACACCGAGACAGAGACAGAGAAAAGTATTCTTGACCTTAATTTAGCTTCAGCTTGCTTATTTTGGTAGGTATTTATTAAAGCCATTTACTAAACTCAGCGTTCATGCCCTACTCTGTCCCTTTCCTGTTTGTAGCAGCCCTCTTTGGCCCTGAATGGAAATCTGGACATAGAGATCTCATAAACAAAGATCCATATTTGTCTGTCAGTTCCTTTTGCAGGCCTCTTCCTAGGCATGTTTGTTCTGAGTATGGTGGGTCTTGGTGGTGAGAGCTGCAGGATTTTCCTACCAACCTTCCAGGGGTTGCTGATCAATCAGCTGTAGCTCCAAAAGGCAGTGGATGAATGGAGGAAGGGAGCACACCTTTTCTCTGTTTGGAGGGAGGCCCTGTGAGGGCACTTCTGGAACCAAAGAGGACAATCTACATCATTTGGAAAGAGGGCTTTGGATATGAGGTTGACATCATCAAACCAAACAAAAGCAAATGGGGTGAAATAGTATGACATGCTAAGAAGACTGTCAGTTCTACATTTCTTTGCAGAGATCTCTATCTTTAGGGTGTCATTTATCAGGTGTTGGTTTTGTTATCAGACAAGCCCTTGTCTCAAAAGCTTGTAAATTTGCCCAGAGACCTGAGGGCCTCCGATGACTATATGTCTAGACTAAAAGCACTAGGTCACTCTCCTTGCTGCTTCTACAGTGACAAGCTGGCACAAAGAGAAAGGCAGTCCACGGGGATCTGGACTAATACACTGTGGCAATTCAGCAAACGTTGTCAGAAAGGATTTCAGTTTTTACATGGGCTGTGATCCCAAATCAAGGAGGAAAGCCACTGAATGCTTAGATTGAAAAAATATAGTAGCATCAAACCCCTCCTGCTCTAAAATGGTTTAATTGGAGACTGTCAGTCATGACATCAAATGTCAAGCCCTAGGTCACCCACTGCATTTAGAAGGCAGAGAGTTCCTTACTCCAGAGGTGGGCTCCGTGCACCTGCTCTGCAAAGTGGGGGGCATGGAGGATCGATATTTTAGCAACAGCTGGAGCATTTGCTGGAGAGAGCAAGCATTATGCCAGGCTGACATGTGAAGGAGGTACAAGAAGAGAAGACTGTTAGGAATTAGAGGTGGTAAGGTACAGTGGTTAAATATGCAAGCTCTGAAGGTAGGTGGCTTGGAGTCAAAGCTTGAGCTTACCAGTTATCTATATATGATCATAGGAAACTTACTTAACCTGTAGAATTCTCTGTTCCCTTATCTACAAAACAGAGATTGATGGTAGCACTTAGCCCATGTGTTTGTTATAGGGGCTAAATAAGATAATGGATATAAAGTACATAGCATAAAGTTGGAACATAGTATGCATTGATAAACATTTGCCACTATTCTTAGAATGAGGGGTTCAGAAGACTTGCCTTTGAATTGTGTGTCTTTACACATAATAGTTTTTTATTTTTTATTTTAATGCAATTTAGGTAATATATAATATATTATTAGTTTCAGGGGTAGAATTTAGTGATTCATCAGTTGCATATAACACCCAGTGCTCATTACATCAAGTGCCCTCCTTAATGTCCATCACCCTATTACCCCATCCCACCTTCCTTCCAGCAATCCTCAGTTTGTTGCCTATAGTTAAGAGTTTCTTATGTTTGCCTTCCCCTCTGTTTTTATCTTATTTTATTTTTCCTGCCCTTCCTCTAAGATCCTCTGTTTTGTTTCTTAAATTCTGCATATGAGTGAAATCACATGATATTTGTCTTTCTCTAACTGACTTATTTTGCTTAGCATAATATCCTCTAGTTCCATCCATGTTGTTGCAAATAGCAACATTTCATTCTTTTTGATGGCTAATATTCCATTGCATATATATATATATATATATATATATATATATATACCACATCTTCTTTATCCATTTATCTGTCAATGGACTTCTGGGCTCTTTCCATAGTTTGCTATGATACTACATACTAGTTTAGTGTCTATGAATAGGTCACTAAATCAGTCTAAGCCTTGATGTCCTAAGTATCTTAATGTTATAGGGATTATTTTGAGACTGAAGTGACAGAGATGCAGTGTTGTAATGAGGACATACCAAAGTGTCTATAATGTCCATGGCAACAGTTGCTATAGGCCTCTATATGCAAATCAAAGAAGCTTCTTTAGCGCTATAATACAAAACTGCTGAATTAAATAGATTGAACATGCATTATATGAGGAAAGGGCTCTGAGTTTTCTATGGTTGCCATAACTTATTTCTTCACAGTTCTGGAGTCTAGAAATCCAAGATAAATGAGTCAGCATGGTTGTTTCTTCTGTGGACCTCTCTCATTTAAAAAAAAAAATCTATGAATCAAATTGGTAGATGCTGAAGATGAATTTATAGAGGTCTCATTTATGTCTTGTAATTCAAATTTCAATTTTTATTAGGGGGCAAAAAATTACAGTAACTTTACTGAAGGCCTAAAAAAGCTTGTGCATATTTAAAAAAATTTATCATCCTTAGAGTCTGATGGCTCTAGAATGGAGTAAAATCATCAATCATCTATTTATTTATTTTTAAGAGATTTATCATGATTGCTTGATGATTGCTTATTATGTGTATGCATTTAGAAAGGTGGTGACATGCAGGAAGAGATAATTACAGATATGTATGTGACAAAATTATTTCTTTTTTCTTCTGGTTTTATTGAGATATGATCGACATGACTCATTGTATTAGTTTTAGGTATATAACATAGTGATTAGATACCTGTGTATATTGTTAAATGATCACCACAATAAGTTTAGTCAACCTCCATCACTTTACAAGGTTACAATTTTTTTCTTATAATGAGGACTTTAAAGATTATTCTCTTAGCAGTTTACAAATATACAATTTATTAACTGTGGTCACCATGTTGGAGATACATTATATCTCCAGAACTTATTTTATCTTATAAGTGGACGTTTGTATCTTGGACCACCTTTACCCCTTTTACCCACTCTCTCTTGTCTCCACATGGCCTTACCTCTGTACATATCTGTTTCCTAATTTTCTCATATGAGGACATCAGTCATATTGGATTTAGCCAGCCCTGTGACATCCCTTTAAATTAATTACCTCTTTAAAGTCCTATCTCAAAATGCTGTTGCATTCTGAGGTAGTGGGGGTTAGGGTATACACATATGAATTTGGGGGTGTGCAACTCAGCCCATAAGAGAGTTCCACATTAGGATTATATTTTCATCATGATACTCTCAATTCTACCAGATTTGAATGAAAGGAAGTTGACAGAAAATGTAGAAGGAAGAATACAGAATTAGATATCAAGGGTGCTGTGGTATAGTCAGCATTCACAGAAATTCGCTGACTGACCTTGAGAAAATCTTTTACTATTTTAGAACTTTGGCTTTCTCATCTCTGATGTTCATTCTGACATTAACATAATATTTTAAATAATATCTTTCCATCTGCCCCTCTCTCCATCCCATCACCCATTCATCTCATCATCCCTCCATCCATCTTCTTATTCAATCAACAAGTACTTCTTGAGTACTTATGTTGCCAGAACCAAGCCAATTTCTGGGAATACAGTGATGGATGAAATGCATTCTCTTCTCTCAAATTTGTTAGTCTAAGGGGGAAGACAGACAAGTAAAAAGTACACAGACTTTCTCTATTCCCTGTTCTACATGACAATCCTTTAAATATTTGAGGAAGGCTGACATTTCTCACTTTTTCAAGATTAGATATACTCAATTTCTTTATTCCTCATATAACACAGGCTCCAGACTTTTTCTTCTTATAAATTAATGTTCTGTGGTGTTTTCTAATTTCTTTTTAAAAACAATTCAGAACTAAATAAGATAGATACTTTAATACCAGTTGATTAGGAAGCAGACAACAATCAGACTTTACCCATGCTGGAGCTTCACACTGATTTCATCTGGATGAAGATGTGATGTTACAAATTACATTGGTGTCTCAGATTACATTTCTCTCTCATTTTCTCCAGTTGGGTCACTCCACCACATTCACTGAACTCTTACTGTAGAGCACTGTATTGAGCAAGGTTAGCATATATCTTTTAGTCAAACCCAGAGGACGTAATATTGACACAAGGGCCACAATACTAAGAAAGCAACAACAGAAAAACCCATTAATTTTGCACTAGGCCCTCTGTGAACTTTATCTCCTTTAATCATTATAACAACTCTGAAATATTCACCATTTCATAACTGGGGCTACTGGGTCTTGGAGGTTGAATGACTTGCTCAAGTTCACACAGTTGGTAGGAGGAGCCAAAAGGTATCCCCAAATCTCACTTATTCTAAAGACTTGACTCATAACCCCTACACTTAAGTCCCTCTCTCAGAGCCCTCTGTTCAATTAAAGGACAGTGGACTGCTTGGTCGATTTTCTGTTGCGCTGCTCTGATATTTTATAGTTCCCACATAAGGGAGATGTTAGTGGCAGATTCAGGCCAGGCCTAGTCAGAATTATACCTTGATGGAGACATTGTAGTCCTGGGTCTGAGCCTTAGCTTTGCCTTTCTGAGATCTCACTTTTATTATTTTGGCGGTGTGATCAAGCTTTGCAGGATAGAACTCTCTAACAAAATACAAAAGAGAATGATTTATAAGCCATAGTGCCCACTTACCATGGGAAATAAAACTGACTTTTTAAGTGAGGAGCATTTCTTCAGCAGGTACTCCCTTTCTGTGGGGGTCAACCACTCAGAAGGACAAATAATAATTCAGAAGGTTGCTGGTGAGCATAGAAATTACAGCAAAGAGATTAGGTTTTGCCCAAGGGAAGTCTCCTCAGGCTAATATAACTTGGAGTTAATTCTTCTTTGCCCTACGGTTATTTCTGCCTAAATTACTGGAATCCATCTTCTAGGATCACAACATAATTTTCTTTGGTCACTTAGACTCAGACACACTGACACTCTCCCAGTTCTCTTTAGGCACTATTTTTCTTTTGGAAATATTTATTATCAAAAACATCCCTTGTGACATTCTTCATGTTATAACATTCTAAATTACTGTTTGTCTTTATTAGTTTACACTGTAGTTTTTCTATTCCTTAATGAGGTTTGTGTTGGACCTTGTATTGGATGTAGGGGTTGAGTCATCCATTTCACAGCAAGCAGGAGGATTGGGGCACTGACCTCAACTAGAAGGATGAGCCCTAATTAGTCTAAGAAAATCACAGTAAAGACTTACTCCCAAGCTAGTGTCTGTTTGGGATGCCAGACTTAAATAGGCGTGTCATTTCCTCAGCTAGAGGGATTGGTCCAAGAATTTGTACATACTCCAATTTGGGCAAATGGGACATGAAGGGAGATTTGAGGGAGGGACACTTCTGGAAAAAACTTGCCCTCATTTCAGAGGGAACCATGGAAAGAGTAAGGGTGTAAGGTCAGAATGGTTGTAATTACTTTTCTGCCAATCTTAGGGTGAAGTCCCCATGGAGGAGAGAAGAACCTAGAGCAATGCAGGGGTATGGGGCTAGAGTCATTGTATTAAGTCAAGGCTCAAGGCTAGCTCACCTCCAGACTTTCGTTTATGTGAGCAAGAAAGTTCCTTCTTTGGGGGAACCAGTTTGGTTTAGGATTTTTTAATACATGCCGCTGGAAGCATACTCATTGGATGATGAATTTCTGAAATCCATTTCCTATTCACAAACCACCAAGAAAAGTTCTGCAGATGGCCAAACCAATTTTTTATATATAATTGTTTGGTACTTGCAGCTCAGGTGTGAGATATTTTAATATAACCATTAGGGACGCCTGGGTGGCTCATTTGGTTAGGCCGCTGCCTTCGGCTCAGGTCATGATCCCGGCGTCCTGGGATCGAGTCCCACATCGGGCTCCTTGTTCTGTGGGGAGCCTGCTTCTCCCTCTGCCTCTGCCTGCCACTCTGTCTGCCTGTGCTCGCTCTCTCTCTCTGACAAATAAATAAATAAAATCTTTAAATAACCATTAGATTAGGGTCCAATTTACCTTTTTTTTGGCAATTACTATAGTTATTAATCCAGTCATAGGTCACAGACATATTGGCATAGCCATTTCCCTGAGCTCAAGGCAAGAGCTCTTTTGCAAGTATGCCCATATATTAGTCACATAACCCTTCCTCAGAAAAATCACAGTAATCTCCAGGTCTGTTCTAGACCCCTCCTTGGCACTAAGAGCATCTTTGTTCAGCACTGATCCCACAGACATCGTCAGAAGGTATTACCACCTCTGGATTCCCAGATGATTCACATTTAGTTGCCTGTTAATTAGTATCTAGAATCATATACTTTTTAAAGTGCTAGTTCCTAATGAAATTAAGAGGTTATGAGAGAATGTAAATCACTGTATCCTTCATAGAAACAGTAAAAGTATCTGCTGAATTAAAGAATATAATTCATGACCTAACTAACTTACCTTCTGGCATGAACTCCCTATCTTGTTATGGATCAACAACAAACTATAATTTGACATCTTATCTGTAGACACACCCCCTTTGAATAGCACTAAATATGATTCTAAACAAACCACTCACTCATTCACTCATTCATTTAATAAAGATTTACTAAACTAATATGTGGAAGAAACTGAAGAATAATCTTGGGAGTTATTGACGAAAACTTCTGCCTTACTCTTCATATTCAACCAGCCATCATGCCTTTCTCTACATTCCTGCTGCCATTGACTTGATTCAGGTTTCCATTATTTTTTGAAGTGTTGGCATCACCCTGCTTTCAGTCTTGCCCTTTCCGGGCCACAACATGCTGTTAAAATATATATTTCTGTGCTCAAGGTGCTTCTTTAGCTTCTGTGTCAATGAAACCTGCTGTGTTGGATTCTTTGCTGAATACACCGCAAATAGATGTTAGTGCCTTATACTGCAAATGTTCTTGGTTAATGAGCCTTCTACCATGCTTTCTTGAGATAAACGTGTCTACAATTTGTGTAGTTTCCTCTGTGGCCTCTATTTATGCCATCTGTATTTTGGAAAGCATTTTTTGACTCAGTATGGTTGACAAATGATGTATAAATGATAATGCTAGACCTGGGGCAAAGGGTCAAGGGAAGAATGTCTTGTTGGATATTATAATGCAAAGTCTGTGAGAGGTTAGTCATCTTCAGGAAGTGATTCAGGAAAGAGAGGCTATAAATGGGTGAGGGGCATGTTCTTTGAGATTAGGAAGGGCATCATAGCTATCAACCTAGAAGAACTATTTAGCGATCATATGAATGAGAGTGGAGAGAAGCCATAGCTGGAAGAAAATAATGACTCTACATGATTTGATGAGAAAGGAAGTACAACAGTTCTTAGAGGATTCAAAGATCTCATGTCTTGGGAAAAGATGCATTAATGACCCCTAAGTGCTAATTGCAGTTTGGCTTAATATCCACCAATGCATCCCTGTGCTGCAGGATTATTTTTTTTAATTGCACATGTATAATATTAGTATTCTTTCTGTTTCTTAGTTTTGGAAGATCTGAAATTTTATTTTATAATGCTATTATTTTACATAAACCTCACTAAAATTCATCATATTCTTTTTAGCTTATTTCTGGCGATGCTGTTAAGCACACTTCGTTTTTGCGATAATTTTTGGAGTCATCATTGTGAACATTAATTATATTGTATTATTCTCTAATATGGTGATATCTTTGATATGAAATTAAGTTAGGTGGTACTGTTTTACACCTGTATAAACCTCTCATGTGAGCATAGCCTAGAATATTTTAGATAAACAAGAGTAATGAAATGACACTGGTGCTACCAGGTACTTTAATGCATCATTAAGCTATAATAGTCAACAATGTTTTTATGGTATTGAAACAAATAAGTAGTTTAGAAATTTATTTTTACGTATAATTAATTAATGCATAATAAATATAGAATTTCAAGCCAGTTGAGAAAATAGATTATTAAAAATGATGTTGGGACAATTATCTAATCATTAAGACCAGAGAATAATTGTTTAGCTTCTACTTCACATGATTAATCCCAGATGGATTAAAGAAGTCACAGAAAATGTAGTAGAAATTAGTATTTATATAATCTTGAAATGGGGAAAAGTTTTGAAGCAAGATATTTAAACCTTAAGATTGATAATTTATCTACATAAAAAATTTAAAACTTCTGAATTTTAAACATACTCCAAACACATAAATTAAAAGAAGAATAGAAATTTTTTTTTACTATAAAAAAAAAGAACAGAAAATAACAAACGTTGGTGAATGTATGAAGAAATTAGAACCTTTGTGGATGTTGCAGCTGCTATGCAAAACAGTATGGCAGTCGCCCCCCCTCCCCACCCCAAGTTAAAAATAGAATTACCATATGATCCTGCAAGTGTCTTGGCGTATATCCAAAAGAATTGAAGGCAAGGATTTATAGAGATATATGTATACATAGTAGCATTACTCACAATATCCAAGGGGTGGAAACAACCCAAGTATTTATTGACAGATGAATGGATAAAGTGTGGTATATACTTTGGAATATCATTTATCCTTAAAATGGAAGGAAATTCTGACACATGCTATAATATGGATGAACACTGAGGACACAATGTATGTAGGTGAAATAAACCAGTTATGAAAGCACAATTCTGTATATAATATGAGATAGCCAGAGTAGTCAAATTCATAGGGACAGAAAATAGAATGGTTGCCAGGGTCTATGTGGGAATGAGGGAAATGGGGAATTACTGTTTAAAAGACAAAGTTTCAGTTTTTTAAGATGAAAGAGTTCTGGAGGCAGATGGTGCTGATGGTTGCACAACAGTATGGCTATACTTAATGTCACCAAATTGTACCCTTAAAAATGGTTAAGATGGTAAATTTTATGTTATGTGTATTTTACCAAAATTAATAATAATAATAATAATAATAAAGAATGGTGATGCTTACCTGAATTTTATTCCTGCTCTTCTTTCCTTCTATTAGCTCAATGACTTTAAGCAAGTTTGTCAAACTCTTAGTCTTAAACTTTTTTCATCATATGGTTATTTTGAGGACTCAGTGAGATAATTCCTGTGAAGTGATTTTTACAGTGCAAGGAACATGGTAGCTGCTCAAAAACTGGCTGCTGCCTACTATTTTGTTAAAAGCCAAATGATAAACATATATTATAGATTTATAGATTTGATATGTAAATAATTTTTTAACATATCAGTGAGAAAATAAAACCCCTAGAGTTTATGGACAAAGGTCGTATTAGGCATTTCTGATTTCCAGGCTATCTTAAGTGATTAGGGACTTTTTGAAGAATAAATAAAAGAGAGAGATTGTCACAGAAATCCAAGAATAAGAAAATAGCACAAGATTAGTAGTAGATCCAAGGTAGTTCTAGGGATTCTGATAGTAGATTCTCCATTTATCTTCTCTTATTTAATCTATGTCTCATTTTGTCTCATCTAACAAATGACTGCTTCACTGTTTCACCCATTTTATCAACATCTAGCTTTTGCTCACTCTTGGTTTGTGCTTCCTAATATCTTTGATTTCTTTAAGACCCTAGTTTGCTTTTAGCTGCTCGTGGATCTTAGAACATTTTAAAGCTTTATTTCCTATGGCTAATAGCCCAATTTTCTTTATTTATTCAAATCAAATTATTGGAAATAGAATCTGTTTGGAACTTTGTTTATGTTAAGAATCTTATTGGACCTTTCTTTGTTTCTGGCAAATCTTTTCATACCAGGTCATCTTGAAGCTCTCTGCTCAGCTGACTTTTGGTTGCATTTATCTCACATGATCAGCAATAGTCCAATCAACTGTGGTCTGGATGGTCCATTTCTATGTGAAACAAAACAAGATCATCCAGGCTGCCTCTACTGAATGGGCCATTTCTATTTTTTGAATTTGTTTTTTATCAGTCAGTTCTGTAATGACCAGATTTTTGGATTTTTCTGGTTGAACTTTGACTCTTCCTTTAGAGTTTATGTCTGCTTTAATTAGTTTTCTCCCTAACTGTTTCCATCACCTTGTTCACAAACTGCTAATCTGTTATCCAACATTCTATCTGTAAATCAGAACAGGACAGGGGCGCCTGGGTGGCTCAGTGGGTTAAGCCGCTGCCTTCGGCTCAGGTCATGATCTCGGAGTCCTGGGATCGAGCCCCGCATCGGGCTCTCTGCTCAGCAGGGAGCCTGCTTCCTCCTCTCTCTCTGCCTGCCTCTCTGCCTGCTTGTGATCTCTCTGTCAAATAAAGAAATAAAATCTTAAAAAAAAAAAAATAAATCAGAACAGGACAGAAGTGCAGTGGAACATAAGATAACCAAACTAGCAAACTTGATTTACCATGATTTATAGAAGAGAGTAAGTCAATGAACTTGCTTTGGAGTATTTTTTTTTTTAAATAAGCACACGATATTGGTACAGAGGCTTTTGAATTACTTCAGGTTTGTTCTGGGTTTTGGCAAAATGAAGTGGCTAAAGTCTATTAGATTTAGTGTAAGTTTCTCATACATTTGAGCAGAAGTGACATCTTTATTTACAGTGTGTCATATTCCTTTTTGTGTTACTTTCTTCCCCATAGTGCCTTTGCTAGGAATTGTTTCCTTTTCAGTAAAAAAATATGCCAAATTTTTTGTTGTCTTTTGGTTAAGGGAGGAGGTACTCTTTTCAGGGAAAACACTTAAAAGTAATATAAAACTCAACAGTGTCAGAGTAAGATGATCTTTTTATGCAAATACTACCTTAAAATACTACCATCTGTTCTTAATTGTGCTTGCAGGAGATTATTCTCATATTCTAAGAGACAAATTGTGAATTCTTAGGTATGTATCTAAGAGAGCTCAAGAAAGTAGGGATCAACATCATATGTGTTAAAAGAAATAGTCAAAGGAAAATTTTTTCCCGCATTTGTTCATGAAAGGTGGAACTTAGTGAAAAATACATAAATTTTATATTTCAGTTGTGAAAACGAAGGTGAACTATCTTGATTCTGTTTGGGGACCCACATATATGCATATCATGTAATAAGACAAAGCTGCTTCCATAACAATAAACTATTTCTATTTTTTTCTTGTTTGTTATGAGTTAGGCCTTGTTTTCCAGGACCTTCAGAGATTTTAAAGAAGATAACACAAAGACAGAAAAACATATCCTCTATTCAACCTGTGTGTGGGGAAGTCAATATATTTTTAATGTAAAAAATTGGTGGTAGCTTGGTAATGAAGACACTATAGCTTGCAAAGTAAGACCCCTGGGAAATGCTCAGAATGAATCTTGAACCTTGGAGTACTGGTACCAAGTGGGTAAGATGCTGAGACATCAAAGTCAACAACATTTCTGGATCACACATCAAGTGCAGAATACTGAAAAGGATGTAATACTGGTGCTTGTTTTGGGGCATGTGACTTATACATAGTCTGATAGATATAGAGATTGACAAAGATATCAATGATGTCAAATTTTGTTAAGATTGTTGGTTTGACTGCAGAGAAACAGCATAATAAACCTCTGTCCAAGTGGGAATTTGTTCTGCTGCTTTTTCTTTCTTCCAACTTAGCAAAATCACATGAAAACCATAGAGTTGGAAAGGACCTTGGAAATCAAACACCCACATTTGAGAAATTAAGAAATGGGGGCTCAGAGAGGTTAAACCATTTGCTGTAGGTAACCCAGCTAGAGAATGGTTAAATCAGGATGGGAAATCAGACTTGTAGTACAATTTACATTTTAACCTATTACACAGAACTTTCACCCTGTTGTGCTTGCAAAAATAGTAATTCATTTCACACTGCACTAGTAAAATAACTCTTTTGAAGTTTGTTACTATTTCTTGAGACTTAAAATGGTTGTTTGTATTGGGCAGCCTTGATAGTTCTCATAGAGAACTTATGACGGAGTCTTTTCCTTGTATGTTTTAAAAGTTGATCAGATGTTATTAATGGACATATTGTGGGACCAGTATCTTGCTTTGTGTCAGAGTGAGAGGATGAAAAGTGGTTGTATATTTGCCATGTGTTGGTAGTGACTCCAGAATGGAAGCTTAAACATCTGGATTATGGTCCCACCTCTGTATTAATTTACTGTGTTCTGAGTCTTAATTTCCTCATCTGACCAAAGAAGTCTTCTGTTAAATAATTTCTAAGGTCCCTATAAACTAAAATATCATAATATTCTAAATCATGAAAAAGAGAAATGTTTGTCTATACTTCTTATAGGACTATTATGGGCTAAAGATTTGAAAAAGCCTAAGTCTACTTTGTTATTATTATTATTTTTTAAGATTTTATGTATTTGAGAGAGAGAGAATGAGAGAGAGAGAGAGAGAGAGAGAGCACGAGAGTGTGGAGGGTCAGAGGGAGAAGCAGACTCCCCACCAAGCAGGGATCCCAATGTGGGACTCTATCTAGGGACTCCAGGATCGTGATCTGAGCCAAAAGCAGTTACCCAGCCAACTGAGCCACCCAGGCGCCCCTCTAAGTCTACTTTGTAACAGTTCTCTGAACAATTGTCCAACTTTTAATTTCATACTGGATTTGGGATTTTCTTACGCACAAAATTGTTAACTTGAACTGTGAAGCAGTAAGAAGTGAGTACATCTATCTAAATATGTATTACAACCACACCAAACTCCCTATGGCACTAATGAAAGTGTTGAAACTCCCATGCTTATTGGCGTTTGCACCTGTTGTTTTCTCTGTCTACCAACCTTTCTACCTTATCTTGGTTCTAGCCTAGCAAACTCCTACTCATCCTTTAGGATCCAACTCAAAAGTCACCTCCTCAAGGAGGCTCCCATAACTATCTCACTTGTCAGTCAAACCAATGTTTGTTGTTTACCTACTGTGTGCAAAGAATTCTGTTAGTAGCTAAGGATAGTCACAGCCCTAGCTCTTATACCTTAATAAGGAAGATTGAAATCAAGTAAATCATTGTAAATAAATACTAATTACAACAATGCAAAATGATGTGAGAGGAAAAACAGCAAGTGCTCTTAGAGTGTCTTTTGGAGGAAACTAAACTCAGGCAGAATTAATTAATTAATTAATTAATTAATAAGTGGCTCTCTTCTCTGGGTTCAGACAGCATTTTATTACATGTCTGTACTGTGACACTAGTTCCACTGCATTCTTACCAGTATTATAAGTAAATTTTCTATCTCTTCTACATCTGTATTGTCCAATATGGTAGCCACTAGCCACATGTGACCTTTTAAATTTAAAGTAATTAAAATAAAATACAATAAAAATTAATTTCCTCAGTCACATTAACCACATTTCAAGTGCTCAGTAGCCACATTTGCTAGTGGCTGCCATATTGAACAATGTATCATCACAGAAAGTTCTGTTCAACAGTGCTGCTCTAGACTGAATTCCTCAATTTCAAATATTGTGTTTCAGTCATCTTCATATCCTTAGGACCTGAAACAGTTATTTATATAGCAGAAGCTCAATATTGGTTGATTGATTCATTCACTTACTTATTCAAAAATATTTGTGTATGTGCCTATTATGTGTAGGTACAATTCTAGGTGCTGAGGGTAAAGCAGTGAAAAAATATTTTCTGCTTTCATGGAGCTTATATTTTAGTGGGGTTGAGGGGAATTGGACAATCAACAAATCAAGTAAATATACAATCTGTCAGATAGTGATGGGTACCATGGAGAAAAATGAAACAGGTTAAGTTACATATCAAGTAGCAGGACAAGGGTTGAGAGGAGAATGGGATGCTTTTTTTACATAAGGTGGGCAAGAAAGTCCTCACTGGGGGAATAAGGCATGGGGAGGGAGCAGCAAACAGTGTCCCTGAGTCAGTAGTGTGACTTGTTCCAGGAAAGCTTGTATTCCTAGAGTTGAGTGAGTACTGTAAAGCATCATAGAAATGATAGCGGGCAGCAGATTAGGGAGCAGGGCTTTTGTTACTCCAAGTGAGATGGGAGAGATGGGAATTGTTGAGCAGAGGAGTGAAGGGGTCAGACTTATGTTTTAAGTATGATTGGTCTGGCTGTTGCTATGTGGAGAATAGACTGAAGGGACAGTTAGAAGCTCTAAGGCAAGAGAAAAATAGTAGCTTGAATGGATGGTGATCATGAAGGTATTGAGTAGTGCACATATTTTGAATGTACAACAGGCAGGATATGCTGATAGATTGGTTGGGAAGTGTGAGGGAAAGAGAGGAGTCAAGGATGACTCCAAGCATTTTGGCCTGAGCAAGTAGAAGAATGGATTTTGCATCAAATTAAGTGAAGAAGATGGTGGAAAGTATAGATTGGGTAGGAAAATCAGGAATTTGGTTTTGGACATACTAGTTGAAACATCTGTTGGGCATGAGTGATATATTAGTGTCTGAGGTCCAGCTAGAGGTATAAATGCTTGTTGACTGAATAATTGAATGAGTGAATATGACATTATTATCTTAAAATAGCAATTCTAAATGTGAACCTGCAGGGCTTAGACATGGGGACTAATTTGCATACAAACAAGAGAACATTCAAAGAGGAGGCCTTAGAATGTGAACAGACTCTGGATGTGTGACCCAATAAATAAGATCAATTAATTCATCCCTGTGATTATTATTTGAACAGGGATTTCAGGATTTTAAATCTAAAATGTCCTTTGATTCAGATGATGGCACAGGAAGCGTTAGTTTCCTATAGTTGCTGTAACAGATGACTACAAAGTTAGTAGTTATAATAACACAAATTTATTATTTACAGATATGGAGGTCAGAAATTTAAAATGAGTCTCAGGCTAAAATCAAGCTGTATGCAAGGCTGTGTTCCTTTTTAGAGGCTCCAGGGAAGAATTTGTCTTTCTCACATTGTAACACTCTGACTCTGACCTTCTTATCTCACTCTTTTACTTATAATGACCCTTGTAATGACACTGAGCTCACTTGAATAATCCAGAATAATCTCCCCATCTCAAGACAGATGATTACCAATCTTAATTCTATCTGGAACCTTAATTCCCCCTTGCCATGTAACATAATTTATTCACAAATTCTAGGGATTAGTATCTGGATACCTTGGAAAAGGGGATGGTCTTGAGTTTGTTTTTTCTTTTAGTATCAAAAGATCAATATACAATATTAAAAGTGATTGAGAGGATATCTAGAGGATAAATAAACTCCAATTAGACATCCTCTCAAATGCTTTTATTATTGTATATTGATCTTTTGACACTAAAAGCCAAAGAAGGCTGAGAAAAGCTAAGCAAAAAACAACTTGAACAGGAGTTCATATTTATATAAAATTGTGCACATGTTCTCTTTTCAGTCAATTTAAGAATATTTATAGCATATGTAAAAACAAACTGAGACCTAAGAATATTGTGCTGGAGGGTATATACGTGTGTGTGTGTGTGTGTGTGTGTGTGTGTGTGTGTGTGTGTGTATTTGTGTAATTGTTCCATATAAAGTTAATTATTGGCTATAAATCTTATATAAAATCATATTAGATGAATACTAGAGTTTGTTTTATGCTACTCTTAGGATTTATTTTTTGACTTTTATGTATACCTTAGATTTACAAAGCCCTTGTTTTCTGAACTTATGTCTGTAAAATGCAAATGCCCTCATGGATCACAGGGTAGAACATTTGAAGTTGAGATTACCCTGGAGTCCTGGAGCAACTATTACATTAGTTGGTCTATGAAGTGTCAGATCTTATTCTGAAAGGTCTCCTACTCATTCTTATGGCTGCCTTTTCAGCCCAGGCCAGGACAACTGTAACAGTTTCCTAATTGGTATTACTCAGGTGAATCTGAAGGCAGAGTGCAGTGGGTTAAGAGAGGGTTCTGGAATCACGTTATCAGAGTGCAATCTTATTTTGACTACTTTACTAGATAGATGACTGTAGACAAGTACATCACTTCTGTAAACCTCAGTTTTCTTTCATATACAATGGGGATACTACTGATTTCATAGAACTCTTTTGGGGTTTATATTAAACTGAGAGTTAATGAACTTGACCAAGATAACCAGTTGTGAACTTATTGGTTCTCAGATCCAAGTCTACCTCCTGTCTTGATTTTTTAATAATGGAACTGGACCCTTTGCCAGGTGATGCAATGGTATGTTTTATTAATAGAGGGTGCTGGAGGGGTCCTGCAAGGCATAGTGGAGGGGATGAGGCTTTTCTTCCCAGTTTTGAACTCTTTTTTTTTTTCGATCTCCTAAGGCCCAGCTATCAATGGTATGTGGAAGACCCAATAGAGTTTACCCTCCACTGAGTTTCTCTGGCACCCCAATGTGCAGTTTTCTACATACCATCTTAGACTTGCCCATACCCTAGCAGGCAGTTTTCATTGGAACAGCTCTGGCCTATGGTATCTCAGGAAATGTTCCTGGCATCTCAGTGGACAGCTTCCTGTGAAAGAGCTCTGACCAATGTTATCCCAGAAATCCCTACCACCCAGCAGGCTCTAATTACACCCTCTCCAAGGCCGAGGTATAAATCTCAGTTTTGATGGGGTGAGGTAAGAGTAGTTGAGGTCCTTTCCCAAACTTGCTTCTACCTTAAGTACCTCCCTCAACTCTAGAGGTAATGTCTTCTCTATTTTTGCTATTTGTGTATTCTTTACAATCTTCTTTTATCCTGTTTTGTTGTTAGCTGCCTTTACTAATTAATAATTATTTATATAAAATTGTCTCTATTCAAATTACTGATATGGTTTCTGTCTCCAGAGTAGACCCTGAATGATAAATTAACAGATAAAAATAAGGATAAAATAAGCATCCCAAGAATATGAGATAAATAAATAATCTGAAAGTGATTTAAATGAACAAAGTATTAAAAGAAGTAGTAAAAACCATAAAGAAATAGTAGGGCTCTATGAAAAAAGAATATGATATGCAGATTGAAAAATATGTTTCAAAATTACAAAAATGTAATCATTAATTAAGACTTGAATGGTTGGATCAAATATCTGGTTAGGTTCTGATTAAGAGATAATCAAAGACTTTAAAGGTAGCCCTGTGGCATTGTCTAAGTTGTAACAAAGAGATAGGAAATGAAATATTAAAAAGAAAGTACAATAGAATAGCTGCAACTGAATTATATGATCCAACATACATCTAATAGGAATTCTTTCTCTTTTTCTTTCTATGTCATCTACATATATTTCTATAGATCTGTAAGTATGTCATCTATAAATATAGAGATTTTATATATTTCCAGAAAGAAAATAGAAAGAATGGGAGAAGAGAAGAGACAATATTTGAATAGAGACCAGCTGAGGAGGTCCTTACAAGCTTAATATGACATGGAAGATAAATAAGAGGTATGGGGAAAGGAAAAATAAGAAACCAAAGTGCCATTGTCACAGATGATATGATTATATACATATGAAATTTAAGAGATTCTACTTCAAATTAGAAGTAATCAGAGAGTCCATCAAGGATATTGTCTACAAATCTGTATATAAGAATTAATAGCATTTGAATACATCAGATAAAACTGGTTTAGAAATGTAATTTTAAAACATCCTATGGAGTTCCTGAGTGTTTCAGTCAGTTAAGCATCCGACTCTTGATTTCAACTCAGGTGTTGATCAAAGGATTGGAATTCAAGTTCTGCATTGGACTCTATGCTGGGCATGGAGCCTACTGAAAGTTAAATAAATAAATAAATAATAAAACACTGTATTCTTTTAGCCACAAAACTATAAAATATGTGAAATTAGATTTAACATAAAATGACTTTGTAGAAAAATTTAAAAAAATACTTGAAGAATATATATGAAGATCTAAATAAATGGAGAATAATATCATTTTTTTGGTCAGGAAGTCTCAATATTTTAAAATTTTGTTTCTCCCCAAAATAGTCTAGCAAAACAAAAGCTAGTTCAACTTAAATCTTAAATTTTCTCAGAACTTGCAAAGCTGTTTCAAACATTTCTATGGATGAATTAAAGGGACAAAAAAAAAAAAACCTAAAAGAAAACACTGGAAGAAGATTAAAGAGAATGAACTAACTCTATCATTTATTAAGAGTTGTTATAAATGATACAGTAATTAAAACATGTTGTACTGGCAGAAGGATATACAAATATATCACTGTAAACAGAAGAGGGAGCCTAGAAATAGCCATGTATGTATATGACAAATTAATGCATGGAAGAAGTGGCTTTCAAGTCGATGGTGAAAGATAAAATAATAGATGATGGTGAGACAACTGATGAAGCATATGGGACAACTGATGAAGCATATGGGAAAAATAAATTTGTAAGCTTACCTCCCACCATACACAAAATAAACCCTAAATATATTAAAAACAAGGACAAATTGAAAAGTGTAAAAAAAAAGTAACTAGGGGCACCTGGGTGGCTCAGTGGGTTAAAGCCTCTGTGTTCGGCTCAGGTCATGATCCCAGGGTCCTGGGATCGAGCCCCACATGGGGCTCTCTGCTCTGCAGGGAGCCTGCTTTCTCCTCTCTCTCTCTGCCTGCCTCTCTGCCTACTTGTGATCTCTGTCAAATAAATAAATAAAATCTTTAAAAAAAAAAGTAAAAAAATAACTATGATGTTGGAGTTTGGAAAAGAGCTCTTCCACAAGACTCAAGAAGCACAAAGCTTAAAAATGTTGATAACTTTAGCTATTTAAAATAAAGAAGATCTGTACAAAAAAAGTCATAAAATAAAATAGATAAGCCCCTTACTCGGTGAAAATATTTTCAATCCAAGCCACCAATAAAGGATTGGGAAGCAAAACATATATTAAACTTAAAAGGAAATGGACAACATTTTATGAAAATAGATTACTAAAACTTAAAAACTGATCATATGATATTTTAGTAATAATATCAGAACATAAGAACTTTCAAAAACCGCTGGTCTTAGGATACATTGGTACAGCTGCTTTGTTTTTGTTTTATTTTGTTTTTACATTTCGATTTTTTTTCTTTAAAAGGAGTGAGTTGTGTAACCAGTTTAAAAGCTTTATAGAGAAGAAGAAAACCGCTAGAACCAACGTATTCATCATCATCTTCTTCATCTTCATCTTCCTTGTCTTCCTCCTCCTCTTTTTCTTGTTTTTTTGCAGCCTTGACAACTCCCTTTTTTGCCACATCAGACTTTCCTTTAGCTGGATATGCAACAGTATCCTCTACAGATTTTTTCTTCAGCTCGGCAGCCTTCTTTTCATAAGGTGCCATATGCAGCGGTGTTACTTCACTCTCCCAGTTTCTTTGCAATGTCACCAATGGATAGGTCAGGATGTTCTCTGATTTTTGGGTGATACTCAGCATAAAACAAGGAAGAGGCCAAAGGAGGCCTCCAGTGCCCTGGGATCCCTGAACATCTTTTTTGTTTCCCCCTTAGGGGGGATATAAGTTTTCTCTTCCTATCTCTCTTGTCCACCTTGCCATGTCTTCAAATTTTCATTTTTCTTTAGCAGACATCGTCTTCCACCTTTCTGAGCACTTCTTAGAAAATTCTGAGAAGTTGACTGAAGCCTCTGGGTGCTTCTTTGTGTTCTCAGCAAGTTTGCACAAAGGATGCACATGAGGACATTTTACCTCTTGGCCTCTTCAGATTTTCTCTGCCCATGTTTAATTATTTTCCTCAGTGAGGCACAGAGTCGCCCAATGCCTGTCTGACTCTTGCTTGCCCCAATGCTATCTCTATGGAGCTCAAAGCATTGCAATGACCATGTTTGGTGTATCTACTTTGAAGAGTACTTTAATAAGGTCTATGGACTTGAAAATGTGTATACACATGACTAACATAGTAAAAAAAAATGTGTATACCCTACAAGATAGTGATTCTACTTTTAAGTTACATATTGTGGTTGAACTTTCAAATGAAAAGGCGTTCTCAAAACTGTCAGTGCAGCCTTGTATTAGCAGAAATTGGAAGCAACATAATTGTTCAAGAATAAAGAAATGAATAAAACAATTTCATAGAACACTGAAAATTAATGAAAATGGACTGGGAGGGTACACGTCAGCATCTGTGATTCTCCTAGTGAGGTGAGGAATGGTATCTCTAACACCTTATTTGTATCTTTATTTATTTGTATCCACTACATTATTTTATACATATCTGAGGCAAATATTGCCAAATATTAGGGTGCCTGTGTAGCTCAGTTGGTTAAGGGTCTGCCTTGGCTCAGGTCATGATCCTGGGGTCCTAGGATTGACCCTGCATCAGGCTCTCTTCTTGGTGGGGAACCTGCTTCTTCCTCTCCCTTTGTTACTTCCCCTGCTTATACTTGTGCTCTCTCTCTCTAGATCTAGCTCTAGATACCACATCTTCTTATCCATTCATCTGTCAATGGACATCAGCACTCCTTCCATAGTTTGCTACTGTGGACATTGTTGCTATAAACATTGGGGTGTAAGTGCCCCTTCAGATACATTTGTATCTTTGGGGTAAATACCCAGTAATGCAATTGCTGGGCCATAGGGTAGCTCTATTTTCAACTATCTGAGGAACCTCCACACTGTTTTCCAGAATGGCTGCATCAGCTTATATTCCCACCAACAGTGTAAGAGTGTTCCCTTTTTCTGTATTCTCGCCAACATCTGTCATTTCCTGATTTGTTCATTTTAGCTGTCTGACTGGTGTGAGGTGATATCTCATTGTGGTTTTGATTTGTATTTTGTGACGCCAGGTGATGTTGAGCAATTTTTTGTGCTGGCCATTTAGATGTCTTCTTTGGAGAAATGTCTGTTCATGTCTTCTGTCGAGGTCTTGATTGGATTATTTGTTCTTTGGGTATTGAGTTTAATAAGTACTTTATAGATTTTGGATACTAGCCCTTTATCTGATATGTCATTTGCAAATATCTTCTCCCATTCTGTCAGTTGTCTTTTGGTTTTGTTGACTGTTTCCTTTGCTGTGACTGTTTCTGTATACTGTCTCTGTTCCTTTCAGGTCTATGTACTTCTGGGCTCTCTCTTCACTTAAAGGATCCCCTTTAGTATTTCTTGCAGGGCTGGTTTAGTGATCACATATTCTTTTAGTTTCTGTTTGTCCTGGCAACTTTTTATCTCTCCTATTTTGAATGACAGCCTTGCAGGATAAAGTATTCTTTGCTGCATATTTTTCTCATGTAGCACCCTGAATATATCATGCTGGTCCTTTCTGGTGGGCCACGTCTCTGTGGATAGGTCTTCTGCCAGTCTAATTTTTCTACCCTTATTTGTTACACATGTCTTGTCCTGAACTGCTTTCAGAATTTTCTCTGGGTCTCTGAGATTTGTAGGCTTCACTATTATACATCAAGGGGTTGACCAATTTTTATTGATTTTGAGGGGTGTTCTCTGTGCCTCCTGGACTTGAATGGCTGTTTCCTTCCCCAGATTATGCAAGTTCTCAGCCATAATATGCTCCAATATGCCTTTTTGCCTCCCACCCTCATTCTGTCTCTTTCCTCTTCTTTTGGGATCCCAATTATTCTAATATTGCTTTGGTTTATGGTATCAGTTATCTCTCTTATTCTCCCCTCGTGATTCAGTAGTTGTTTATTTCTCTTTTTCTCAGCTTTTTTATTCTCCAGCATTTTGTCTTCTATATCACAGATACTCTCTTCTGCCTCATTTCTCCTAGCAGTTCGAGCCTCCATTTTTTATTGCATCTCATTAATAGCCTTTCTGATTTTGACTTGATTAGATTTTAGTTCTTTTATTCTTTTATTTCTCTAGAAAGGGATTCTCTAGTGTCTTCTATGCTCTTTTCAAGCCCAGATAGTATGTTTATAATCATTTTTCTGAGCTCTAGTTCTGACCTCTTCCTTAATGCCCTTACTGATTAGGTCCCTGACTCTCAGGACTGCCTCTTGTTCTCTTTTTTGACATTCGTTTATCTATCTTGTCATTCTGTCCAGAGAAGAATAGATGAATGAAAGAACAAAATACTAAAATAGCAACAAAGACCCCAGAGAAATATATACTAAGCAAATCAGAAAAGACTCAAAACAGGAAAAAAAAAAGAGAGAGAATTTAAAAAGAGAGAATATAATCAGACAGGTGAACAGAACAGCAATACAGTGGATCCCATGTGTATTTTGGTCCTTTTGTTAGAAAACTAGATCCCAAAATTGTAAAGGTAGAAAAACTTATATATGTATTAAAATAAAATTAAATACAATGAAAGGATAGAATGTAAATTTCAAAATGAAAATTAAAAGACAAAAAAAAAAGAAAAAGAGAAAAGATATAAATAGGTGAACAGAACAGAGCAATATGCTATATCCTGGGTATATTTTGGTTTATTAGAAGAAACTTGTAAAGAAAGAAAAGCTTCTATGTATACAAAAATAAAATTAAATACAATGAAAGGATAGGATGTAACTGTAAAAATGAAAATTAAAAAGGACTAAAAAAAATAGAGAATATGATCAGACAGGTGAAGTGAACAGAGCAATACACTACATCCTGGGTGTATTTTTGTCTGTTTGTTAGAAGAAACTGCATCCCAAAATTGTAAAGAAAGAAAAACTTTATATATATAGTATATATATAATTTTTCCATGTCATTCTGTCCAGAGAAGAACAGATGAATGAGAGAACAAAATACCTAAATGGAAACAATAACCCCAGAGAAATATACATTAAACAAATCAGAAGAGACCCAAAACCAGAAAACCCCAAATATATATATATGTAGAAATAAAAATAAAAAATAAAAAATAAATATAATAAAATATCTATATCTAAAATATCTACATATAAAATTAAGTATAATGAAAGGATAGAATATAACTGCAAAAATGAAAATTAAAAAAGACTTAAAGAGTTGAGAAAATAAGAAATTGGTTGAAAAGGAAAGAGAAAAAAATTAAAATCGAAAGACTAGAGAATTAAGAGGAAAAAATTCTATATGCTATTTTCCTGTAGTGCTGGAGTTCTGCAGTTCTGTGTGATCAGTAAACTTCGTCTTTGCTGGATGTTCTTGTTGCTCTTCTGGGGGAGAGGCCTATTATACTGATTCACAGGTGTCTTTGTCCCGGGTGGAACTGCACTGCCCTTAACAGGAGCCAGACTAAACTGAGAGATTGGGGGTTGGATTGCTTTAAGTGGCTTTTATTCCTTGAAGGCTTTATTTTTTATTATTTTTTAAAAATTCTATTTATTTATTTGACAGAGAGAGAGAGATCACAAGTAGGCAGAGAGGCAGGCGAGAGGGAGGAGGAAGGAGGATCCCTGCCAGGCAAAGAGCCCAAAGTGGGGCTCAATCCCAGGACACTGAGATCATGGCCTGAGCTGAAGGCAGAGGCTTAACCCACTGAGCCACCCAGGAGCCCCACTCTGAAGGCTTTAGAGGATAAGAATGAAAATGGCATCCTTCCAGTCCCAGCTCTGGAGTCTAAAGCTCATGTCCCCCCATCCCCCTCTCCTCAGGGAATAGCAGTCAATCACCAGTCTCTCTGGTCTTCCTCCACACTCAGTGCTCACTCAGCCTGTGACTGAGCTTTTCTTTCTCAGACATGCCTCTTGGCTCCAAACCCTTCAGACTCCTGCAGTGCACACCCATAATACTGCTCCTCCAGGGGGATGAAAGGGAAAGTCTCCCCAAGTTCTGCAGCTTGCTGGGCCCCTGCTTTAGGGAGCGGTCCCTGGACAAGGCTTCAGTTTCCGGTTTATGGCAACACGTAGCTGAAAGCCCACTTCTGGGCTCCCTGAATTGTAAGCAGCTTCCTGGCTCTGATGCCTGGGAACTCTGTCACACTCAGGCACCCTTGTTCTTTCTGTGACCTCGGGGATCCTAAGACCTCACTGTCCCCACCTAGGATTCCACCCCACCTCACCACCTGAGTGGCTTTCAGGTAGGGACAACCCTCACCAGAATAGGCTTCTAAAAGTTATGATTTTGCACTCTGCTGCTGTATCACTTTCAGGTAGCCAGCCTAGGGAGGCTCCCTCACCCTCTTGTTTTATTTTCCCACATATCACCTTGGATTCACTTCTCTGTACCTCCTACCTTGCAGAAAGTAGTTGCTTTTCTATTTGTAGAGTTGCAGCTCTTTTCTTAGATCTCTGTTGAGTTTGCAAGTATTCAGAATAGTTTGATACCTATCTAGCTGAATTTCTGGGACTAGACAAAACTAAAGGCTTTTACTGCTCTGCCATATTGGAAAAATGCAAAAAAATGTTACATATTATAGAACATTTGGGTTTTTAACATCTTGCTTTCAAATATAATTGAATTAATTTTTAAGTTGAAATTTTTATTTAGAGACTAGTAAGCAGTGGTTTAATTCAACTTTTGTAAAACAACTATGTGTATAGAGTTGAAAAAGCAATAAACATGAACAGAACTTGAGAACTTTGAAAAGAAGAAAAAATATTGTTCTGTATTTATAGATGTTTACAATTTAGAAACCACACTTCATCTGTAAGGATTAGGTTTTTAAAAATTCTCATGGTAGGAGTTTCCTAAAGTTTTATTTTTTGGTTATGTGACTTAAATACAGGACAGGAAGAACGACAGTTAGTAGATGTGTCAGAGCTTATATATATGCATATGCATGTGTGCCTGTATCTATGCATATAAATAGATAGGTTTAATTTAAATGATACTAAAATATGAAATGCAGACACATTGGATAAGAAGAGTAATGATATTATTGATAGTTTCTTTGAGTAATAACAGCAAATATCTAATTGTTTCTCCTTTATTTTTGGTTAGAAAAGAGAGGGAATTGGCTTCTCCTGCTCAAACCATGGTTCTTTACTCTCTCATCATTCAAGCTCAAGTTTGAATTTAGTTGTACATTTATGGCTTTGAGGGATTTTGATGGCTAAGCATGGCTAATTGGCTCTGTTCAATGGTTTAGAACCCCTTCAGAAGACACTTTCTTCAAGGAACTTTTGGTTGTAGAAAGTATGATCCTTAAGGAAGGCTGTGTTAGATTGCTTTTAGAGTATGCTGAAAAGTTTTTAGAGTAATTTTTCCATCATTATTCCCCTAAAGCAACAACAAAAAGGAGAATAAAGGCAGGAGAGATCTGTGCCTTCTCAGAGATGGTGTTTTGGTTCTTGATCATCCGATTGATGCTAGTCACAGAAGTGGCCCAGCAATGCCCGCATATTAGTCTTGGAATTGTCATGGTTGCTGAAAATGTTTAGAGAAGGAAATTCTCTAAACTTATTTAAAGGAACATAATGTAAAAGGAACTTATGGTCAGGGAGGGAGAACTCTAAATATACCTGACTGCATTAAACCACAGAATTATAGAATCCTATGTTATTAAAGCTGGAAGAAACCTTAGAAGTTTTCTAGTTTAACCTTTTCATTTTTCATTTATTGTAGAGATATTTAAAGCTGTGTCTAAAGGCACGATTGGCTCAATTATTTTCTAATTTATTTTGACAGTCATAACAGTCAAACCAATTGTGTGTAAAAGAGACAGAGAAAATTTCAATGGGGTATTAACCTCTTGATACATTATTTTAAATATCAGTCATAAAAAAGCCAGAGTTTAGAAGCCCAGCTTATGGCTTATGTCATTTTGCATATTTTAAATGCACCATAGTTGAAATTTAAATGCCAAATTATTTAGATATCACATACTGCCAAATATGCCTTAAGTAGACAAGGACTATGCTATTTATAACCTACAGAACACCATGAAAAACCTCATTTTCCTAAGGGTAAAGTGTGGAAGCTAGGATGAAAGAGAGAGTTTCACTTGATTTATATGCTTTAAAATATTAAAAATAAGGAAACCTAAAGCAAGAGCTGGCTTCCAACATTTGATGAGTATTTACTTGACTGCATAAACTATCTCTCTGCATGAACTGTCTCATTCTAGTTAAAACAGGTTTTCAAAATGTTCTCAAAAATTGTCTTCCAGGTATGTGTGAGTAGTTCACAAAGTGGTGAAATTCACCAAGATAAATTTTTAAAAATCCATGTAGTTTTTCTGGAGAAAAATGGAGAGACCCTCTGGAGGATATGTATATGAGGTAAAATAGGACTTGTAGGAAGCACAGAAATCCTTTCAGCCCTTCAGGTCACTGTGCCCGTTTTTTCTGTCAAAGAGCAAGATGGAATTTAATATCCAAGAATTTTATTAGGGGAGATAGCTATGAAAGAAAATAAGAAAGGGGTTTGGAAAAGGCCAAGAGAATCATTAGATCCCGAGGCAAACCTGACTTTCAGTGAAAGAGAGCGAAAATGTTGGCAGAAGCACCCTAGCCTGCTGTGCAGTCTGAGGAAGGTTCATCAAGGTCTTGAGCCCAAGTTGGGTGATAAAAGAGTCTTATACCTCCCAGGAACCAGGAACTCATCTGCCTGAGTAGCCCTGGTGCACATATGGGAGGTACAGCCATGGGGTAAATGCTCAGAAGGATTTCATAGAATGGCAGCTGAGGCCCTGGATCAATCTCACTAATAGGATGTCTGCATCATGAATTCTCTTGGCTGCTACATCAAACCAAAATTATGGGCAAAATGATGAGACAGAGAGTTTAATCTGTATTCTCTCCACCTTTCTTTTTTCACCACATCTCTTTTTCATTATAGAGTATTGTTTCTTTCCTATTCCTCTTAGACATCCAACTAAAGCCTTTGAAATATCTTCTACTCCTGGAAAATTTGTTTGTTCTTAGAAAAGATCTGATATTCACAATAGGGCAAAATTCCATGTTCTTTAAGTATTTTTCTTTTTTATCCCCTGAAAGAATAAAAAAAGTGATGTACTTCTAAATTCTTGGTTTGGAGTGCCTTATTAAAGCTTATAAATCAAGGGAAATTCTCTCATCCTAGCTTCTACACTTTATACTTAGGAAAGTGAGATTTCTCATGGTGTTCTTTGGTTATAAATAGCATAGTCTTTGTCTATTGAAGGCATATTTGGAAGTATGTGATATCTAGACAATTTGGCATTTTAAATTCCAAGTATGGTGCATTGAAAATATGCAGGATAGGAGGGTATCCAAGATGGTAATGTGGGAAGACCCTGAACTCATCTCTTCTACTGATATACCAAATCTGTATCTATGGAACAATTCCTCCTGAAAAAGAACTGAGGGATGACTGAACAGCTTCTGCACAATGGAGAGAGGGAGGCCATATAGAGAATGGCAAGAGAGACTGAAACAGGGTAAAAAAGGGAACCCCTACATCGAATGTTGCACACTGCAATGGGAAGGGATGTTACTGAGGGACTGTGAGAAGACTTGTCATCCTTGGGGCACAGTAAAAAAAAAAAAAAAAAACCACACAGTTTAAGAGAGCAACTAGAATGAATGTAAAGGCTCCAGCCTTAGAACTCTGCTGAATGGTGGGGGAACTGCTCAAACTCTCTCCAGATTGGTGGGGATGGTGAGTGTGTTGGTTTATGTTCCTCTTCCACCTTGATAGTGTGGATGGCAGCAGTTCTGGGAACACTAGTTATCCTATTGCCTCATTGAGCTCCAAGACCTTAGGCCACACCAGCACAAGCCATCCCACCAAGGTGGCTTCAGTACAGAATACACTGGAACACTCCTGGTGAGCACCCACTACAGGTCTAGCCAACATGTCAAGGTGACGCAGGTACAAAGCACCCTGGAACACTCCAGGCCTATACCACTGCGGATCCAAATGACTCAACAGGCATCCCTGCATGGAGCTTCCCATTACCCTTGTGCCCACTTGCCTTGACTCTAGCTGCCTGCCAGAGTGCTCCTGTGTGGAACACCCTGAGACATCCTGACTTTCACCCACTTCAGCTTCAGCTGTCTTGCTAGGGTGGGTGCCTTCTGTGTGGAGAGCCCTAGGACCACCCTGGTCCATGCCCACTTTAGTTCTGGCCATCTCACCAGGGAAGCTCCAACATGGAGTGCTCTGGAATCCCCTGCCCATGCCAGCCACAGCTCCAGCCAGTCAGCCAAATAACAGGCATACAGTCTAGACAAGGGATGACCATACATGAGATCATTCCTTCAAGTTTAAGAGAAATAGCTGATCCACCCGATTCACAGAAAAAAAAAACACACACACAGAAAGTCAAGAAAAATGAGACAGAAGAATATGTTCCAAACAAAAGAATAAGACAAAATCTTGGAAAAAGAACTAAATGAAACAGAGATAACCATTCCACCTGATAAAGAGTTTAAAGTTATGGCCATAAAGGTGCTGACTGGACTGAAGAGAAGAATGGATGAACTCAGTGAGAACTTCAACAGAGAGATAGAACATGTAAAAAGAATCAATCAGAGTTGAAGGTTACAATAACTGAAATAAAAAATATACTAGAGTGACTCAACAGTAGATTAGAGGATGCAGAACAACAGATCAATCTGGGAGCTATCTGGAAGATACTGTAATGAAAAGCATCTAAGTTGAACAGCAAAAAGAAAAAAAGGTAGAAAATAATGAGGATAGTTTAAGGGATTTCTTGGACAATATCAAGCAAATAAACATTGATATTATAAGGACCTGGAAAGGAAAAGAGAGAGAGAAAGGAGCAGAAAACTTATTTAAAGAGGTAATAGCTGAAAACTTTCCTAACCTGCTGAAGAAAACAGATATCCAGGCTCGGGAAGAACAGAGAGTTCCAAACAAGATGAACCCAAGGAGGCCTATTCATAGTAATTAAAATGTCAAAGATTAAAAATAGAGAATTTTAAAAGCAGCAAGAAAGAAGTAACTAATTATGTGCAAGGAAATCCCATGGGGCTATCAGCTGATTTTTCAGCAGCATCCTTACAGGTCAGAGCGGATGGCATGATATATTCAAGGGGCTGAAAGGGAAAAAAACCTGCAACCATGAATAGTCTATCTAGCAAGGTTATCATTCAGAATTAAAGGAGAGAGAAAGCATTTCCCAGACAAACAAAAGTTAAAGGAGTTCGCCACCACTAATGGTACAGAGATTTCATTAAGTGGAAAAGAAAAGGCCATAATTAAAGCAAGAAAATTTATAAAAAAAAATTTCACAAGTAAAATAAAACATACAATAAAGGTGGTAGTGCAATTGCTTATAGTGCTAGTATGAAGGTTAAAGGACAAAAGTAGTAAAATTGATTATATCTAAAAAATTAGTTAAGGGAACTCACAATATAAAAATGTAAAATATGACAATATAAACATGGAGGGGGGAGTAAAAATGAAATTCTTTTAGAATGTGTTTGAACTTGAGTAACCATTAACTTAACATAGTCTGCTATATAATTAAGTTGTTACATATAACCCTCATGGTAGTTGCAAACTGAAAACCTATAACAGATACACAATAAATAAAGAGAAAAAAGCCAAGTAAAGCACTAAAACTCATCAATCACAAGGAGAGAGATCAGGGAAAAAAAGGAACAGATACCTATGAAAACAATTGGAAAAAAAATTAACAAAATAGCAATAAGAATATAACTACCAATAATTACTTTAAATGTAAATGATCTAAAGCTCCAGTCTAAGAAATAGGGTGATGGAATGGATAGACAAAAGATCCATCTATATGCTGCCTACAAGAGATTCACCTTAGACCTTAAGACACATGATGACAGAAACTGAAGAGATGGAAAAAGATATTTTATGCAAACAGAAGAGGAAAAAAAAAAAAGCCAAGGTAGCAACACTGTACAGTTTTGTGAAACAAAATAGACTTTATATGTATACATATACATATACATATTTCTTCTAAGATTTTATTTAGATTCAAGTTAGTTAACATATAGAGTAGTATTGGTTTCAGGTTACATGTATGATGAATCACTTACATGTAACACCTAGTGCTCATCACAATGAGTGCCCTCCTTAATGCCCATCACCCTTTTAACCCATCTCCCTACCCATCTCCCCCCGATCCACCCTCAGTTTGTTCTCTATAATTAAGAGTCTTTTATGGTTTGCCTCCCTCTCTGTTTTTATCTTATTTTTCCGTCCTATATATATAATATATACCACATCTTCCTTATCCATTCATCAGTCGATGAACATATGGGTTCTTTCCATAATTTCATAATTTGACTATTACTAATAATGCTGCTATAAACATTGGGGTGCATGTGCCCCTTTGAAACAGTATTTTTGTATCCTTTGGATAAATACCTAGGAGTGCAATTGCTGGATCACAGGGTAGTTTTATTTTGAACTTTTTGAGGAACGGCCCTACTGTTTTCCAGAGTGGCTGTACTAGCTTGCATTCCCACCAACAGTATAAGAGGGTTCTCCCTCCCCACCTTCTCTGCATCCTTGCAAGTATCTGTTGTTTCCTGACTTGTTCATTTTATCCATTCTGGTAGATGTGAAGTGACATTTCATTGTTGTTTTGATTTATATTTCCCTCATGATGAATGAGGTTGAACATTTTTTTAAATGTGTCTGTTAGCCATTTCTATGTCTTTTTTTGGAGAACTGTCTGTTCATGTCTTCTGCCCAGGTCTTGATTGGATTATTTGTTCTTTGGGTGTTGAGTTTAGTAAGTTCTTTATAGATTTTGGATACTAGCCCTTTTTCTGATAAGACATTTGCAAATACCTTCTCCCATTCTGTCAGTTGTCTTTTGGCTTTTGTCAGCTGTTTCCTTTGCTGTGCAAAAGTTTTTACCTTGATGAAGTCCCAATAGTTAAATTTTGCCTTTGTTTCTCTTGCCTTTGGAGACGTGTCTAGCAATAAGTTGCTGTGTCTCAGGTCACAGATGTTGCTGCCTGTGTTCTCTTCTCTTCTGTGTTCGCTTTCTACATAAGAAAGACCATAAATGACAAACCCACAGCTAACATCATACTCAATGGTGAAAAACTGAGAGCTTTAATGAGATAAGGATATCCACTCTTACCACTTTTATTCAACATAGTACTGGAAATCCTAGCTATAGCAGTCAGGAAAGAAAAATGTGTAAGATGTATTTAAATTAGGAAGGAAGAAGTAAAACTGTTGCTATTTGCAGGTGATCTCATATTGTGTATAGAAAAGCTAAAGACTCCACCAAAAAAACTATTAGAAGTAACAAATGAATTCAGTAAAGTTGCAAGATGCAAAATTAGTATACAGAAATCTGTTGTGTTTCTATACAGTAATAATGAAGTAGCAGAAAGAGAAATTAAGAAAAACAATTCCATTTATAATTACACTGAAAAAAAAAATTAAAACCTAGGAATAAATTTAACCAAGGAGATAAAAGACCTGTACTCTTAAAACCATAAAACTTTGATGAAAGAAATTAAAGATGACACAAATGGAAAGATATATCATGCTAATGGATCGGAAGGTTTAGTTTCATTACTCAGGCAACAAAAAGAATGAAGTCTTGCCATTTATAATGACATGGATGGAATTAGAGGGGATGACGCCAAGCAAAATAAGTCAGTCAGAGAAAGACAAATACCATATAATTTCACTCATATGTGGAGTTTAGGAAACAAAACAGATGAACATAGGGGAAGGGAAAGAAAAAAGAAGATGAAAACAGAAAGGGAGGCAAATCATAAAAGACTTTAACTATAGAGAACAAATTGAGGGTGGATGAAGGGGAGGTGGGGGGGGTGGGGTAATTGAGTAATGGGCATTAAGGAGGACACTTGATATAATGAGTACTTGGTATTACACGCAACTAATGAATCACTAAATTCTACCCCTGAAACTAATAATTACTATACGTTAACAAAGTTGAATTTAAATAAAAAATAATAAAAAAAACTTGTACTACTCAAAGCAATCTAAAGCTACAATGCAATCTCTGTCAAAATACAATAGTTTTTTTTTTTTTTACAGAACTGGAACAAACAATCCTAAAATTTGTATGGAACAATAAAGGAATGTGGCTAGCCAAAGCAATCTTGAGAAAGAAGAACAAAGCTGGAATTTCACAATCGCAGATTGCAAGATATATTGCAGAACTATAGTAAACAAAACTGTATGTTATTGGCACAAAAATGCTCATGTAGATCAATGAAACAGAATAAAGAGCCTAGAAATAAACCCACGCTATATGGTCAATTAATCTATAACAAAGGAGGCAAGAGTATACAACAGGGAAAAGAGAGTCTCTTTAATAAATGGTGCAGGGAAAACCGAACAACAACATGCACAAGGATGACACTGGACCACTTTCTTACACCATGCACAAAAATAAACTCAAAATGGATTAAACATCTACATGTGAGACCTGAAACCACAAAACTCATAGAAGAAAACATAGGCAGGTGATTTTTGGACATTAGTCTTAGCAACATTTTTCTAGTTATGTCTCAAAAATAAACTATCAGAACTACACCAAAATAGAAAGCTTTTGCACAGTGAAGAAAACCATCAGCAAAATGAAAAGGCAACCCACCAAATGGGAGAAGATATCTATAAATGATATATATGACAAGGAGTTAATATTCAAATCTATAAAGAACTTATACAACTTGACACCAAAACAAATAATCTGATTAAAAATAGGCAGGTTATCTGAATAAACATTTTCTTTAAAGAAGATATACAGATGGCCAACAGGCATAGAAAAAGATGCTGAAAATCACTAATTATCAGGGAAATGCAGATTAAAACCACAAGAAGATATCACCTTATATCTTTTGGAATAACTACCATTGAAAAGACAAGAAGTAACAAGTGTTGGCAAGGCTTTGGAGAAAAAGAATCCTTGTGCACTTTGGGGGGAAATATATATTAGTGCAGCCACAGTGGAAAAGAGTACAGAGGTTCCTTAAAAAATTAAAAATAGAAAAACCATATGATACAATAATTCTACCACTGATATTTACACAAAGAAAACGAAGACACTAATTTAAAAAGATATAAGCCTCCATATGTTTATTACAGCCTTATTTGCAATGGCCAACATTAGAAGCAACTTAAACATCTATCAACAGATGAATGAATAAAGAATATGTATGTATATTTATATGTATATTTATACACACATACACACAACCACACACTGGAATATTACTCAGCCACTAAAAAGAATGAGTTCTGCCTTTTGCCATTTGTAACAATGTGGATGGACCAAGAGGGTATTATGCTAAATGAAATAAGTCAGAAAAAGACAAAAACCATAAGATTTTACTTATATGTGGAAACTAACAAAACAAATGAACAAATAGATAATCAAAAAGCCAAAACAGACCCATAAATACAGGGAGCACACTGGTGGCTGTCAGGGGGTAGGAGGTGGTGGTTGGTGGGATGGGCAAAATACGTGAAATGAGTGGGAGATACAGGCTTCCAGGTATGGAATGAATCAGTCATGTGGATGAAAGGTATAGCATAGGGGATATAGTCAATGGTTATGATAGTGTTGTATGGTAACAGATGGTAGCTATACTTGTGAGCATAGCATAGCATAGAGTTGTCAAATCACTATATTTTACACCCAAAACTAATGTAACATTGTGTATGAGCTATGCTACTATAAAAAATACTTAAGATAATAAAATTAAAAAATTATGTATACAGTCATAAATTTTGATTTAGACATTTAAACATTTTCTCCTGAAATACCTCTGGGTATCATGGTGGCAATACTCCCAAGATTTCATATGAGACACAGTTTTATTGCTCCACTGTACAGACGTAACTTGGAGATATTATGAGTTTGGTTCCAGAGCACTGCAATGAAGTGAATATGGCAGTGAAGAATGTCAAATGAATTTGTTGACTTCCCAGTGCACATAAAAGTTATATTTACACTATATTATAATTTATTAGAATATGAAATTATAGTATGAACTTGTATAATTTCTAAAAAAATGTACATACTTTAGTTAAAAGACACTTGGTTGCTAAAAAATGCTAACAATCATCATCTGAATTTTCAGTGAGTCAGCCACTGTCTTTTTGCTGGTGGAAGGTCTAGCTAGTTAGGGTAGTGGTTGCTGAAGGTTGAGGTGGCTGTGGCAATTTCCTAAGATAAGACAACAGTAAAGTTTGCCACATTGACTCACTCTTATTTCACGAATCACTTCTCTGTAGCATGTGATGCTGTTTGACAGCATTTTACCCACTAACATTGAAGATCACTAACCACAGATTACCATAACAAATATAATAGGGAAAAAGTTTGAAATTTTGTGAGCATTACCAAAACGTGACATTTATACACAAAGTGAGCAAATACTCTTACAGGTTTGCCACAAACCTTCAATTTGTAAAAAGCACAATATCTCCAAAGTTTGATAAAATGAAGTACTATATATAAGGTATTGCCTGTGTTATACCCCAGAGAGCCAGGGAAAGCGAGTGCTATCTAGCTAGCCCCCACCCAGCTGTTAGGGTATATAATGGCTCCATAATAGTTTGTCGGGTATTAATTAACACAGAACTTAATGCATTTCTTTTCCTCTCAGAGAATAGTCTCTCAGTTCTTAAGGTCTATTGGTATCACAAGAAGTTTATTTGCTGCAAATTGGCTGTACCTTAAGACACTTAGTCTCATTCCCACTCCCACTCCCCTCAGCAAAGACTGTTATACTTTGCTCTAGTTGATTTTGTTATTTTGTTATTTTGTTTGCCTGTCTTTACCAGGGACCCAGGGGAAAGTGGATAGTTTTTAACATGCTGAAAGTATTCCTCATTTTCTCCAGGTGCGAATCCACATGTAGCTTCCTAATAGAACAGTGATGGGGTTTTCCAGTGATGGTCATTGCTGACCCTGGTGGAAATCTGAAAATGCAGGACTGGGGAATTAAAATAAGGAGAAACCCCATATAGTGAATATGCACTGGTTTTCTTCAGACATCATGATTTGAATCTTCATCAAGAGTTCCTTGTTCTCTCCGATATTGGTTATGATGTATATAGATGGTTTATTCAGTCATTTTGTTTTCATCTGGGGCTCAAGGACATCTTGGCCTTTCCTTCTATTTTCTACTAATGTTGCATATTGCTATTACTAAGTTTATAGTCTAAACTTTTGTTTGGAAGAATGATCTGATTTTTCAGTAGAATAGGATTCAGTGCCACTAATATACTTTAAAATAACATTTTTAAATGGCCTTTTCCCCCCTACTTAGACATTTAGCTGCTTTTCCAACATACAATTTTTTATGGATAAGATTTCCATTTAACACTATGATTTAGATTAAATTACTTTCTTAAAATCACATCACTCCCATAGTCTACTTAGTTTTCTAATTCCCATATGCTCCACTATTGCCGAAGCAACTTCATCTATATAATGTGACTGAAGAGTCAGCCTTCGTTCACAACACAGCACAATCTGTTAAAGTGGTAAATACTACCCATTTCTATTATTAGAGCTGAAATGGAATTTTCTCTTGCTGCATTTTCAAGATGTGACATAATTAGATAGCAAGCATAGAGAAGTCAGAAATAGTGGAAGCTAACGGTTGTCATCTGTACCAGGGAAGCTTGAATTCAGTCTGCCTTGCCTGGCTCCTAACTCCTTCACACAATGCCCCCAGGCCATCTCATTCTCTGTTTGAATTATAGGGTGCTATGTGAGCTTTGCAGGTACGGGGGTAAGGAAGAATGAAGCAAGTTTTCCAATGCTATATTGGTTTCAGACTGAATGAGAACAGGGAAATTCTCACTTGATGTTTCAATTCTTTTTAGCTTCTTACAGACACACCTTTCCAGCTCTGAGAAGTAGCTGAGTAGTTCTTCACTTTACCCAGAGAGGCTTTTGACTTTTCCCGTCTGTACTATAAGTCAGAATTGTAAACAAACAAACAACCATCCTTGTTGCAGAATGGTTACTGTAATTAGTGCAGTATACAATTCCTGGCAGAAATGAGGGTGGAATGGGGAAATGGGAGTGTGTGTGTGTGTGTGTGTGTGTGTGTGTGTGTGTAGACTTCACAAAAGTGGTTGAGGGAAGAACAAGGCTAACTGTAGAAAACCTTAAATAAATCATTTTTTTAGACAAAAAGTTTTAAGAGCTTTATAGTTTAAAATCAAACTCATTCTGGGCCTATCAATTTATTAAGGGAAAACTTTTATATCTTCAACAGGACTATTAACATTGTAGTGTTCCAGTTCATGCCTAGATTGAGTGCATCAGTGGAATTCAACTCAGGTGCCCCTACCTTTATTAATCACTGTTGTGCAGTAGTCACTGATGCTGCATAGTCTGGCTTGTCTCATTGCTTAAATAGTTTCCTAGTCTTTATGCTATTATTAGCTCATAGTATATTGAGAATTCTAGGCAAAGTTAATAGGGTAGCATGACTTGATTCTTTTTTTTTTAAAATTTGAGAGAGAACACAAGTAGGAGGGAGGGACAAGGAAGAGGGAGAAGCAGACTCCCCACTAAGCAGTGAGCCCAATGTGGGGCTCTATCCCAGGACCCTAGGATCATGACCTGAGCTGAACACAGATGTTTAACCAACTGAGCCACCTAAACACCCCTGATTTGTTTTAATAAACATTAGATAAAATAGCTAGTTTCACTTGAATGGTCCAATTTGCAATTCCCTGCAAAAATCTTCCCTTTGACTCATGTACTTTGAAGTTAGGAGATATGCAAACCTCTTATCTTCCTTATAAGCCATAAATGAGTAGTGAAAAGAGGCCAGGATGGACTATCATGAGCCATGCCTTCTCATATTTCTTTTCCCATAGTGAAACTGCTGACCTTGGGTGGAGTACTTAACCTCTCAGCAACCTGTTTTTTTATATGTACAATTACAGAGGATGGAATTTATGATCTTTCTTTATGATTTAGGTACGCCTGAAAATCCACAAGATCTGAACAAGACACACTAGTGGATTTCTGTATGTTTGGCATTGTTCATTGAGTTACTTTGTGAATGAATAAGAAGAACACTAAAGATTTTTTGTATCATATCTTTGTTGATTCTCAACAAACTGTGCTGAAATTATGTCTCTTTGGTAGGAAGAGGAATGACTGAATCAGTGATTTCCGTATTTGTTGAGATGTTCCCAGTGTGCTAGGCAAACATATCAGTAACCTTTTAAAATTGTCTCTGTCTCTCTTGGTGACAAAGTGATTTCATTTCACAGGCAGTTCAGAGGCTCTAGAGCAACTATTAGTAAAAAGACTTGATGACTCTTTTCTAGATCTGATGTGGAAGGGTACATATTCCCAACTCTTTTCCAGAGTTTAGGGCAATGACCAACTAAAATATTTTATGTTTGGCTACAAGAACTTACCTATAAAAGTATACTCTAGCATCTGAGAATGCTGGTGTTGTTGCTAAGTAAATGATTCTCTACCTTAAACCTTCCTCACTACACAAACATGAACTTGTTATAGACATGGCCTAAGATTAAAGTTTCAAGAATCAATCATGATGTGACAGATTGTTGTTATTTATTGGATACTTGTTTCATGCCAGACACTGTACATTCTGCTTATTATCATTTGTAGGCATTATCTTATTTTAATGTTTAACAATAGTCTTATGAAAGAGGGACTATTATTTTGTCCATTTTGCAGATAATGTGGCTGAGGCTCTGAGGGATTACATGACTTCTCCAGCCTCAACTTAATTAAGTGTTAGAACTAGAACTCAAGTCCATGTCAGGCTGACCAACAGCCTTTGTCTTCACCAACACTATACAATTTTATCTCACCAGGTCATCTTCTTTCTGCCTGGGAACAAATTCCCTCACCTTCAGAAGGTGATGCTGTAAGTGCAAAGATGTTTTCTTTAATACAGATATACTTTAAAAAAAAAAGATTTTATTTATTTATTTGACAGTGAGAGAAATCACAAGTAGGCAGAGAGGCAGGCAGAGAGAGGGGGGAAGCAGGCTCCCTGCTGAGCAGAGAGCCCAATGTGGGGCTCTATCCCAGGACCCTGAGATTATGACCTGAGCCGAAGGCAGAGGCTTAACCCACTGAGTCACCCAGGCGCCCCAATACAGGTATACTTAGAAGGACATGTATTCCTGTCCTATTAATAGAGTATTCTGAAATTTCCCTTCCAATAGAGAGTCCCTGAAAAATACCTGGGAAGTCACATATTCTTACTTACATGGAGACATTGCCATTTCCTAAACTTAAGGAGATTCCTCCAAATTTAAATGAACACTTTCTTCCCTTTGAAAACAAAAGTGCCTCTCAGCGAACAAATGAGTGAAATATCTCCCCAACAGGCCTTTTAATTTGCAGATGCTTGAAAATAAATGAAGATCAAAAGCTTTTTTGTAGACCACTTTTCCCTCTGGGAGACATTTGAGCATGTTAAGAATAAGCATCATTTAAAAAAATTAATAAAACAAGTTGGATTTCAAATATGTTTCAAAAAATAGGCTTGCACAAATATTATGCCATCTTGTGCTATTTGTCTCATACTTTTAGGCACCCAATGAATAGTTCTTTCCTACATCCAACCCATGCTGTTTGTACATGGAGGCTTTTGTAGTACAGAACATCTTAATTTAACCAGAAAGATCATTACCATGCAACACATTTGTATTTTGCAGGAAGCGCCACAAAAAGGTATCTGTGTCCTTGCAGATAAGGATGTTCCCATTTAGATTAACTGAAAGAAAAACAAGCCTAACAATGGATGTTGCCTTTAAAAAATAAATAATCTGATTTTCAAATAATGTCGCAAAGCCACTGTGGGAACGGCTGTCATTCTGTCAAACAGAGTTGGCCTAGTTTGCAGTGGATCATCTTAAAATGGCAAGGGCCAATGTGTGTTGCAGTTCCCAGTTGAGTTGTTTCTTCTGGGACATATGGACTGTTTGACTCTCTCTTTAGGTAAGATTATGTAGTATTTTCTGTCTTGTTTATTGGATTTACTTACACTCAACTAGGACCAAATTTAGATAAAACTATGAAGGAGATAAATCTTGTTTAAAGTATCCCTAATCTTCTTTTAGCATCGGGTTCCGGGAAGCTTGTTGTTTACCCCACTTCTGAAAGGGAGTATTGTTTTATTGCCTGTCACTCTAGCTGATGACCCCAGTATACTCTGTTTAACTACCACCACTCACATCTTTGCTCCCCACACATGTTCTGGAACATCCCTTTCACCTTGTCTTTCATTAGTGTTTACCTGACTGAGTTCCATTTTCCCCGGGTGATTGAGGCTAATGTGATGAAGTAATGACTGATATTGGGTGAGGAAAACATTAACATTTAAATAGGGACCTTCTGGAAGAGATGCACTTAACAGGAAAGAGGTCTTCGGAGGGAGCAATTTCAGACATTATGGCAAGACCAGGTCAAAGATAATTTTGTCAGATGGGGCCTTGAGGTTATGAGCAGGGGCAGCCCTAGTTTCTAGCCTTTCTCTCAGTCAGGATTTCAAACATTTATGGCAGGATCCCAACAGATTTCATAGGACTTTTGACATAAGTACTTTGACCCAAGAACATTTCCCTCTGCTCCTTGACAGGCTCCACCTTTCCTCCTTCAGAGGAGTGTACTGTTCTTGAAACAATTGAAAATAAAACCTCTCTAGAATTTGGGAAGGAAACATGAGTAAAAATGTGGCAAATGGACATATTCAAAAGGCCCTAAATCCAGGGCCTTTGCATTGCATAGCTTCAGTGTGCTGTCCACATAGCATCAAAGGGATCACTGTCTCCTGGAGATGGGAACAGGAAAGGCTCTGTAGAAATCCTGATTTGTGCTTGGGGCTCCTGAACCGAAGTGGATTCTACTCCGCCTAAGCAGGACTACAGATAAGTTTTTACTCTCCCATTTTTTGTAAGTGCAGTGTAAGTATCCTGACTTAGGGCTCAGTGCTCACCATCATCCTTTTACCCTTTAAAATACTGAGAAAATAAGAGATCGCTACATGACACAAAAACTATAACGGGTGCTTTGGGACCATTTAACAAATTTGCCTAAAGAATACCTGTATGAAAGGGCCACTGACTTAAGGCTGGTTACCTTATTATCTTTATTAGTACATTGACTGTCCCCTCCCTGGTTCTTTGGATAAAGATGATGGGAGAGACATCTGGTTCAAAGCTGTTCCGTTGAATGGCAATTTTGATGACTTTTCAGACTTCTGCTGCCACTGCTGTTCTTTGGTTTTGATTTTAAAGCAGCTGAATGGAATCTCTAAGCCTTCCATTATGTCTGCCTTTTTTTTTTTTTTTTTAATTCTGAAGAAATGATTCAGAACACGTCAAGGACAAATGCTTGAGTTATAGAAACTTCTTTTTATTACTATTATTATTACAAAGCTACCCAAAAGATCTTTTAATTTCTTTGATTGCCTAATGTAGCTCTGTAGAAACATGACGTCTTAGATTGAAGAGAGTTTATACTTGAGCACAAAAGTCTGAATGCCAGGACAATGCGGTTGGTTGCTGGGATTCCCAGGGACTCTGGAAAGTGAAAGGGGTCAGTAAAAGTTTATCAGAATTTGATAGCAGCCTCTGTACAAACACCCAGATAACACTACAGCCAATTACTATGTATGGCTTATTATGCACCGCCCCCCCCCAACTCCTCAAATTCTGTGGAGATTTAAATCTTTCATCTAGAATAAAGATTTGTAGCATAATGACCCGATTTAGCTACAAAGAAGAAATAAATCTGACAGCTGGGATCAGAAGAAGTATTAATCTCCAAAGTTGACGTGAGCCTTTGTTTCCCCCTTTCAATTTTTATGCAACAGGGACAAAAAAAGAGTGAGCAACTCTGTATTTCAGCTCAAATTGCATTGGGAGATAAAGGACAGAGAAGTATGGAGTGGGCGTTAGAGTTGAAAGCAACATTTTCCATTCTTTAGAGACAGAGTAACTAACAGGTAAGTGAAGAGATGGAGCCGAGCTAGTCCATTCCATTGTCCGCCCAGAGCTTCAGAGAGAGGCAAGTGGATAGGAAGGTATCAAGCAAGGTGCACTGCGGGCACCTGGATATGGTTCCAGTTTACCCAGCCATAATTTATCGGAACATTTCACCATGTGAAGTCTGGTACTGAGTGGATAATTATTCTACTTTTCAGTTTCAGGTTTGACCCCTCACATACACTGACCCCAGGTGAAGACAGAGACCACTCTGTAGTTGGCCAAAGGGTGGGCTCTGATCTAAGCCCCCTGAAGAAGAAGGCCCCCTGGCTTCTGGATACACGACCTCTTCAATTAGGTTTCTTTATCTTTTATATGGATGGAGAGTTTTGGCTCATTTCTCCACTTCTGCCTTTGCTCACTGTGAAAACACATTACAAAATATAATCGTTTGAGAGTGATTCTAACAATGCTAACTGACCGGTTATTCTGTAAGAGAAAAATGATACTGTTTTAAAGAACTTTAACTTTTGAAAGTGAAGTGAATACCACATGCTGCAAACGAGTGTATTGATTTAATGGTCACACATAATCCTGTAAAATTAGTCATGAAACAGATACTAATTTTAAAGAATAGTGCTGCTATTAAAATAGATCTCTGCACAGTTGTAGGACAAACAGATTTGATTCTCCCAGGGGGAAACTGAGAGGTCTATGCAGTCTCTGGCAGTCTCTGAACTTACTATGTGTGTCAGTGGCAGTTTGAGTACTTCAGGCCATAGGACTTGGATTCCTAAGCAATTCTCTAGACTGCCAAAGAAATAAGTGATAAAAATTGCCCTTCTGTGTTTTTAGTTAACTTCCTTTAGATCTCATTGAGCTAGAAGTCAAATCCACAATGAGTAAATGTGGTGAACATTGTCAGAGAGCTGTACTAATGTACAAAGGCCCACTTTAAAGGTCATAAAGTATTTCTCTCACATGGGTGATGAATAGCAGTTTGGAATTTCCTTCGCTCTGTTATACAGTGTACTGAGGTAGTGGTAATGTTCATCAGGGGAAGCGTGTCTTGGCTCATTTGACTAAATGAGAGGCTAGGAATTGAATTTTCTGCCATGGCAGGGTCTTAAAGATAAATCACGAGATTTTTCTCTAATGATGTTTACAAAGGATCAGTTTTAACATTAGAAACTATAGCTACTAGTTATAACTGGTGTTCAAAATGAACTAGGCTTCTACCCAGTGAGACTCTTATAATTTCATCCAAGACCTTTAGGACTAGAATAGAAAATCCAACCCATATCTCTACCAGATGTCCACAGGATAGTGGCCAGAATTTTGAGGGTATAGGATTAGGATTTAAAATCTTACTGGTGGGGCGCCTGGGTGGCTCAGTGGGTTAAGCCTCTGCCTTTGGCTCAGGTCATGATCTCAGGGTCCCGGGATCGAGCCCCACATCGCATCAGGTTCTCTGCTCAGCAGGGATCCTGCTTCCTCCCACCACCCCCCACCCCTGCCTCTCTGCCTACTTGTGATCTCTCTCTGTGTCAAATAAATAAATAATTTTTTTTTAAGAAATTAAAATCTTACTGGTAATGGGGCATCTGGGAGGCTCAGAAGCCTCTGCCTTCAGCTCAGGTCATGATCCCAGGGTCTTGGGATCGAGCCCAGCTTCGGGCTCTCTGCTCAGCAAGGAGGCTGCTTCCTCCTCTCTCTCTGCCTGCCTCTCTGCCTCCTTGTGATCTCTGTCTGTCAAATAAATAAATAAAAATCTTAAAAATAAGTAAATAAATAAATAAAATCTTACCGGTAAACTGTAGAAGTAGAATAAAGTAAAGAGGTCTGGTAAAGATAAGATCATAGTATTAAATCTGTAGGGAAATCATTTGTACAAAGATCAGATAGGAAATAACAGGTGGCATACATGATCAGTAGAAAACAATTTGCACACCATCTAATTATTTTCTGTTATGTTGTTCCATCATTTCATAATGTAGCACACTGTCTGGTAAACCTTCTTCTAATGGAAATCGAGCCTGACGGTAGCCCAGATTTATAAGGAATTTGCTTATTTCCTCATCTCTACCTTCAAAGCAAAGGTGGTTTTGAGGTAGGGCTCTGAGAATACAAATATTGTAAAATGACAGCTCACAGTGAAAGGTAGAGAAGTCTGATGCTACAGAATTGCCCATTATGAAGCAGCCTGGGACAATTTAGTGTAGGGGCAAATGGCCTGCACACCTAATAGTCATGAGGTTACAACTATACTAAAACCTAACACAATAATTAATTATTTTTACAGTGCTAACACAGAGTCATCATGAAAATGTGAAGTAATGTTCAGTAAAAGTTTGGACTCTTAAGAGAGTAAATATATCTGTGTAGAACTTCTTCTCTAATAACACGGGATAAATTTACTGAATTTGGAGTCTATTATTACTAATATTTTTTCACAGATAACACTAACGTAAACTTTAGGATAGCTCTTATACAAATAATCTTAAAGTAGTAGGGCCTAAATTGATAATTTTGAAAGCAAAAGTAGGTAGATGGCTTTAGACATTTTAACTATTTCCTACCTTTATCACTTCCATCTTTACATGGCAGATTTCTTTCAAAAATGTGAAGCATGCACAGAAAATGAGAGAAAAAATATCTTCTTGCATATTGTACTTACATGTTGAACCAAAAAAGTAGGTTAAAAATGATTCTCCTAGCTGGTTATGTGACTTCCAACTTCTGTCACCTCCTTCAAATGTGACATTCTTCAAGGTTTCTGAGGCTAGGATAAATAATCTTGGCACTTCATTTTAAAAGAGGATTTCAAGCAAAATAGAAAGAAAAAAAAAACCTACTCTAGCATAACTATTCTAAAGATCCTGGGCTGTATGATTTACTGTCAAAAGCAGTTCTTCATTTCAGGGAAAACCAAACAGTCATACACATCCATGAATAAGCTGCAGCACGTGGCATCACACTGAAGACAGCAAATGACCATTAGTGAGCATTCATGGGGGCAATTCCAAATAGTTTTTAGTAACTCCTATGCTATCTATGCAAACAGTTTGTTAGATTAGGACAGAGTGTGTTGGTGACATGGATTTAGGGAAATGGGGTGTGCATTCTAACACAAGGGAGCCTTCTCCACACCATTACAAGTTTGGCTTTAGCACAAACTTACTTTTCTTTAAGGAAACAAACAGAAGAACTTCAAAGCCCAACTAAGTCAAAGCCAAAGAAATAAAAACCTCACTCCCGCATTTTGCGACTGTTTCCTTGGGTCATCTTCATAGCCTAGATTATATTATCAGAATGAAAGCTTTCCTTTGTTTTAAATCAAGGGCGTGGAACTGTGCAGAGGGTCAAGAATGTAGGCTAATTCCACCTGCTGTCTTTCATCTGGTTGAAAATAGCTAATGAATACCGATCTTCTTTGACTTACAATGGGGTTACATTTGATAAACCCATTAAAAGTTGAAAATATTGTACTTAAAAAATGTTTTTAATACATTTAACCTACCAAATATCATAGCTTAGCCCAGCTTACTTTAAACATGCTCAGAACATTTAGCCTACAGCTGGGCAAAATCATCTAACACAAAGCCTGTTTTATAATATAGTATTGAACATAATAAAGTATTGAAAGTATTGAATACTTTCTTTTTTTTTCTTTTTTTGGAATACTTTCAATAAAGTACTGAATATCAACAAAGTATTAAATACCAATAAAGTATTGAATAATAAATGTAATTTATTGAATACTGTACTAAAAATGAAAAACAGAATGGTTGTGTGGATACAGAGGGGTTGGATAGTGGTTGTTTACACTTGCGATCATGTGGCTTACTGGGAGCTGTAGCTTTCTGCCACAGTCCAGCATCATAAGAGAGTATAATACTGCATATTGCTAGCCTGGGAAAAAAAACATAATTCAAAATTCAAAGTATGGTTTCTGCTGAATGCGTATTGCTTTTACATCTTTGTAAAGTAAAAAAAAAATCAGAATTCAACCATCTTAGGTAGGGAGACTGTATTCTCTAAATATTGAGTGATCATTATCTAATCTGGTGCAGAATGCGTTTTCAAAGTGGTAGGTTGTGGGGGTGCATGGGTGGCTCAGTGGGTTAGGCCGCTGCCTTTGGCTCAGGTCATGGTCTCGGAGTCCTGGGATCGAGCCCCGCATCGGGCTCTCTGCTCTCTCGGGGAGCCTGCTTCCTCCTCTCTCTCTGCCTGCCTCTCTGCCTGCTTGTGATCTCTCTGTCAAAACAACAACAACAACAACAACAACAACAACAACAACAACAACAAAGTGGTAGGTTGTGAAATACTGCTAATGTGGTCCTTATAAAATAAACACTGGAGTAACAGATCTAGTTGTTCCCCTGCCCCCTTACATTCTCTTAACGGAAACCAGTTCTTTATGAGTATTCAATAAATATTAAGTAATTAGGGTTATAGCTATAGAGGCATAGCCAAAGGCTAAGTGGAGTTCTCAAGGTTGTAAAACATGTTAGCAAGGAAACCTGGGATTGAAATTAAGAGTTCTTAGCGTCTTCCTGGGGCTTAGGTCACTATGTCCCTCTATTTACTTAATCACACATAGCCACTGGGTTCCTTAGCAAGTCCTAATCCTGTGCTCAGTTAGGCAAAATTTGGAAACCTCCAGGTTTTTCAATGGGAGAACATATTTACTTCCAGCTGGAACACATCAAGACAAGCCATTTCTCTTATAGCTCCATTCTTGCCAAAAGACTGGAAAATAACTTATTAGTGAGTCTAACATATCAAGAGCCACAACAACAGCTGCACTGAATATAGCACACACAGAATGACTGGGCGCTGTGAAACTGGGATGACTGAAACCAATGCAATGATAATTCCAGGCTTCACTTTGATCTTTTCAACTGGAGGGCAAGTCAGAAGGAAACTTTAATGCCTACATGATCAGATTGACTAAGCTTGTCTGTTTGTTTGTACATTATCCTTGTAGCCTTTGTGTCTGTGCTACTTGAGATCATATTTAAATTAGTAATAAAGGCTTGTGACTGACTCTTATTTTTAGAACCTCTCTATAGTTCACATTTCAAGATTCTTAATTAGGCCAAGCAGCATATTGGGGATATAAACTCAGTTTAAAAATATATGTATATTAGTCATGAAATCCAAATACTCTGTAAGATCAATGAAAACTAAGTTCAGGTACTACAATATTTATAATATATATTGCCATCACACTCCTGAATGGTGATTTAATGAATTGAGTAACTTAGAAATTTTATCATTTACCAAATATACATAAGTGGTACAGTTTTCATACAATGATATTTGCTTTTCAGCCAGTTGGCAACAGCATTTATGGAAAATAGTCTATGTCCTGGACAAAAGTAAAGAATGAAGAAGGAAAAATTCCAATCTTTTAGTGTTTCTTTTTTTTTTTTTAAAGAAATCATTTGTTGCTTTTTAACAAAAAGATTTAAAAGTAGAAAGTAAATGCTATTACCAACCTCTTAAGTATTGCTAAGAAATTAGTTAAAACTTTGGCAAATATAGAAAATAATATATATAATGTATATGATATATATGATACATAAAACTTTGGTAATATTTAGAATAGAATTTACCTTTTATTAATATTTGAATTTATTTCTAAGTTGGTCCAGTTATGGGAATTGTTATGCATCCTCTCAAGAGTGTTTCAGTGCCATATGCATGGTCTGACTGTTGAATGGACATTTAGAAATATTTATTAAAATATAATGATTTAGGGGTGCCTGGATGGCTCAGTCAGTTAATTGTCCTACTCTTGATTTCAGCTTGGATCATGAGCTCAGCGCAGAGTCTGCTTGTCCTTGTCCCTCCTTCTGCTTCTGCACTCTCTCTCAAATAAACATATAAAATCTTTAAAAAATACATAATGATTTATATTTGTGTGGCATATAAACACTGGTCCTAGATGTATTATATAACTAAACTAATTATAATATAAATAAATAAAAAGGAGTTAAAATTCCAAAATATTGTTTGATGGCCTAGTAATGTAAGTAGTTTTGATTTTAATTGTTACTGAAAAACAACAGAAAAAGAAATTAACTGCAATAATAATAATAATAGAATAGAATAAATGAATGCTATTATTTACCATATATTGTACTTTATGCACATTGTATCATTGAATAGTACAGTAATCCAATGAGTCAGAGACTATGCTTAATGGTTTTTTAGATGATGAAACCAAGTACTAGAAATAGTAATATCACTTATCTAGAAATTGGCAGGGACAGGCCTTGAGCTCAACCCAGTATGACTCTAAAATCTTTTTAGTGCTCTCTTTTGTTAAATGTTGACAGATATTACAGAGGTGGATTCCAGTCTGGAGCACTACATGTATCAGAAGGAAAGCTTTCACATTTATTATTAAGTAAAAGTGTATTTAATAAGTTGGAGTAGATGTTATTTGCCCACTCATTTTCCTGAAAGATGAGGAGAAGGAAGAAGAGGTATAGAAACAATGTTTTTATGGGTCTGTATGTAGTTTTATTCTTAAGAGTACACAGATGCTGGAGGGGGTTACTTATTTTGTAAATTTGTTTCATGAACCACATGCTCTTAAATTCTAGCATCCCTTTCACTGGAAAAAAATACTGCTGTATTTATATATCATCTAGAAATATCTTGGAGTTTGAAGGTTATCTCCACAAAGTGTTGAGATTTCAAGATTGACAACAAATGACTGTACTAGTTTTGGGTTGCCTTGCACAATATTGAGAGGAGCTTGTAGAAGAAATGCAAAACAGTGCATAGCAACTCTTAATATGCTTTTTTTTTCTAGTCAAGTGTAGAGTATTGTTTGGAAATTGAAACTTCCTTTTTAAGCTTGTCTGTTGAGTGAAAATGCCTGAAAAATTATTTGGCATAAGGGAATACTGCAAGGATAGCAAATGCGTTTCAATTCTGTTGCCAACTTCAGTTCATTAATAGATGCAGTCTGGAAAAGCACTGTGTTGGGAAGGATTCTGAGGCTATGTCCAAGCTTAGGAAAGAAGGCTGTGACCTATTAACACTGTCTACTATGGGTTAAAGATTTGGGCATGCTCACATGTGAAAAACAAACAAACCCCAAAACTAGTGTATCCCCCTACACCAACTAATTATTAATGTTCTCATTAGATATGAGATCTTTGGAGACAGAGACAGGGCTTACTTCATTTTATAGGGTGATCAATTGTCCCAATTTGTTAGGTTTTGAGGGGGTTTTCCAGGATGTGAGAATTTCAGCGCTAAAAAGGATAGAGTCTTAGGCAGTAGGTAACCCTATTTTTTGTTGTTTTATAAATACTCTAAATACTCTTTTTAAAAATTATTTTTAAAATGCTTTTAAAGTTTTTATTTAAATACCAGTTAGCTAATATACAGCATAATATTAGTTTGGGTTTACAATATAGTGATTCAACTGTCATTTTTTTTTTAAACTATAGCTGATCCTTGAGAACACGGGTTTGAATTGCATGGGTTCCCTTCTTTGTGGATTTTTTAAAAAAAATGAGTAGAGTACAGTACTCTAAATGTATTTTCTCTTCCTTATGATTTTCTTAATAAATTTTCTTTTCTCTAGATTACTTTATTTTTAAGATTACAGTGTATGATAATATACAAAATGTGTGTTAATCTGCTGTTTAGTTATCAGCAAGGTTTCTGGTCAAGAATAGGTTAAAGTAGTTACGTTTGGGGGGAGTCAAAAGTTATATGTGAATTTTCAACTGTGTCTGTGGTTGGTACTCATAACTCCCACATTGTTCAAGGGCTAACTGTATATATTTTGAAATAATTAGAGGTTCACAGGAAGTTGCAAAAAATAGTACAGAATCCCATATACTTCTCCCCTAATTTCTTCCAGTGGTGACAACCAATATTGTATATTGCAATACATACCCTACTTTTGTATACTCATCAGTGTCAAGTGTTTACAGAGATTCAGAAAAGAAAAAAGGTGTGTTGAATGAATAAATGTATGGATGAATGAATACTGATATCAGGTAAGACATTCTGTATCTATATTTTTACTAGCATTTTTACCCCCTTCCCCATAAAGAAAGAGGATTAAATGTTCCAAAAGCTTAAAAACTTTGCAAAGACTGGATAATAAATACTTCATTTATTTTTTTTTTATTTTTAAAAAATATTTTACTTATTTATTTGAGAGAGAGAACACAAAAGTGAGGAAAGGGGCAGAGGGAGAAGTAGACTCCTTGCTGAGCAGGGAACCTGATGTGGGGCTCAATCACAGGACCCTGAGATCATGATGTGAGCCAAAGGCAGACGCTTAACTGACTGAGCCACCCACATACCCTAGAAATGCTTTGTTTAAACACAGGAAAAGTGAGAAAAGCATAAAACCCTCTTTAAACTGGCTTACATACAAAGGAAGTTGGGATTAAAAAGGGACACAGAATTGTGACTTTTAAAAAGAAGGGTCTGGTACAATGGTTCAATTCTTAGTTCAATAATGCAAAACTGAGTTTTCTTCAATTTGTAGGCAATTGAAAGGATGCATCATAGTAGATTTGAAAGTATACTCAGTTTGTTGTAGTGCCCTATGTAGTATACAACATGAAAGCAGAGAGAAGCTGGCATTTGTGAGTCAGTAAATCGAGGTTCAGTGTGATATGGACAGGTCGAGTGGAATTTTCTTATCTTGGTAGGTGTTAAGTGATCTGGATTGCTTTTTGCAGAGAACAGTCACGTTTGTTTTGGTCTTTATAAAATGCTCATTTTGGAAATTATCCATGTAGGAATAGCACAAGTTAGTGATTTAAACTTATGGGAAAATCAGAGTTTTATTTCTTCAAAACCATCATGTGTGCACAAATGCACACAATAAACATCTTGGGGACCTTAATACTATAGGCAAAGCTTGCTTTAGACTTAGAGCATCTAAAGAAAGTGTGCTAAAAAAAAATCACTTTTTACCTTTTTCTGTTGATAAATTTAATTTTGAGCTCCTTTATCTAACTTCCAAGTTCATTCTGGTTCTAATTCAAAATGCAACTCCAGATCCCATAGATCTTGAGACTTATTCTATCTTGTCTTTGACCTCATAATCACCTTTGACCTCCAGTACTATTAATCTTCACCTTTAAATTTTCCTCTTTAATTTGTTTCCTTGCTTTTTATCTTCTCTGTTCATGTCCCTGTAGTTGCAGCAGGGAAGAATCATGCAAATCATTTTATTATAAACCTTTCTCTTCATTGTGTGATTAAACTCCCTTTGAAGTCTATGAAATTGGACACTAAATGGCCTGTAAGAAATTAAAGGGTACTGGATTTCATTATACTGTTGCCCAAAAGATGCGCCTTTAAACTGATTAGGGGAAATTTTGTCTTTCATCAATAGACTAAAATCAAAATTTTCTGTGTGTTCCTAACAAATAGGTTAATATCAAGTCTTTCTTCTTAGAATTCTATATATGCCATATCTTTCCATATCTTACACTTGGAGCAGGGCAGAGGGTAAAGAAAGACAAATGAAGGGGCATCAGACCTTCTCACTTGCTATATCAAACAGGTCGTTGGTCCAGCTGGTGGGTAAATTGCTCCAGAGAAGGAGGAAGCCACAGCAACTCACTCCCGCTCATCTCCAGTGAGGGAGTAAAACTGCACAAAAGGGGAAAATATGTGATTGCTCACATTGTGTCTACACATGTAGACACATATAGTCTAGCTTGTGACTGAAGTTAATTGAAATCAAAGCAAAAGAGAGTAAGACACATTTGATGCCAAACAACTGTTTCTTGCTAATGTTTTCACTTCTGTAATTCCATTCTCTGTTCTGGCTGGTTGTGCTGCTGAAATTTAGGCAGCTGTGGTTTTTAGCTCAGTATTTTCCTCACCTTCCAGGACCCCGCTGGCATAACTGTCCTTAACAATTGATGGGACTCCACGTCCTGCATTTAGGGTGGCCTGCCTGTAGGGGAGGCACCTGTATCAGGGGCATACACCAGTGGCTTGTCTGCCTCTCTATTCCTGGGAGAGCTGTGGTTCCCAGGTTCCTTTGTGTGAAGTGAAAGAATAGAGCTGATTTACAGGGTAAATAAAATATCAGAGGAAGTAGAGGTTCGCTGTTACTACTAGCTAAGAGAGATTTATGAGATTACATAGTAACTGAACCTAAACTTTAAGCTGTAGTCATTATGGTCTACATAGTTCCATACCTCATTAGAAGGAAAAAATGTGGAGAATGGAGAACACTAAGTCCTTCTTCTGTTAAAAAAATGTTTCTGGTCTTAGTGCAGATGTGATCTACAATCAAAAGAGCACTCTACATTTTTTATGGCATCATTACATAGCAGGTTTCACTAGAGACCATGAAATCCTACTCTAACAGAGTTGAATGGAAAATACTCTATTTTATGTTTGGAGAAACTGAGGCTCAGAGGCAGCCCTTTAAGGTGTGAACAAGAGGCAAATGGCTGAGGCAAGAACTCTTGGAGACTTTATTTCTAGTCTGTTTTTACCTCTCAAAAAATTCAGTGAATAACAAAAGAGAACGAAAAAGCCCTTACTGGATTCATTGATATGCCAGGCAGCACCCCATGTTCAATTCCATTTCAAAAGCTTTTCCCCCTACAGCAGTGATAGATTCCACAAGTCTTGGAGGAAGTTAAGGGACTGAAGGGTGCTTGTGGGTACAGTGAGCTATTTTGAGTGTGCTTTTTGAAACCTGAAATTACTGCAGCAAAATCTGTCAAGGCTCAATGTTATACTTGTTTTATAAGGAGAAGGATTCATGTAAATCCAGTGGTATGTGGCTCAAGAAGTGGACAAAATTAGAGGCAGTCTGGCTTACCTGCCGACATTACCTTGAAGGCTAAATCCTGGCTACTCAAAGTGTGGTTCCTGTATTAGCATCAGCATCACCCGAGTGCTTGTTAGAAATGCAGAGCCTCAGGCTCCATCTCAGGTATACTAGGTCAGAATATGCGTTTTAACAGGATCCTGAGGATGTGTATGCACATGAAAATTTGAGGAATATTAGGCTGACTGCCAGTAAGGAAGGGCTCAGACCAGGACCAGGACAGGTGAGACCTTAGCGCAAAGCCAGTGATACGAATGCAGATTTGGGATGGTGTGAGAAAGAGAACTGATGTTAAGCAGGATGATCCAGGCCAGTGCCTGTGAGTGTTCATAGAATGTAGACAGGGAAAGGAAGGTAAGAATAGTCATCCAGTGATACCCAGGAACTTGGAAATGGGCACGTTTGAAAGCACCATCATGGAGCCAGCCAGCAAGCAGTGGGGGTAGGGCAAGAGATAGGAGAGGAGAGAGTCAGGGAAAGTGGGAGGGAAAAGGCAGCTCCCAGAAGATAGCATAGAGAAATGATGGTTGTTTTTTTCTGGAAAAAAAAAAAAAAAAGCCATGCTTGGAAAAGCAGGCAAGCTGAACAAGCTGAAGAGTTGAGGGGAATCTATGGTTAGAAGGGTTTTGTTGAGGGACGCCTGGGTGGCAAAGTCTGTTAAGAGTCCCACTCTTGGTTTTGGCTCAGGTTGTGATCTCAGGGTCATGAGACTGAGACCTGCAGTCGGGCTCTGTGCTCAGCCAGAAGTCTGCTTAAGACTCTCCCCCAACCCCCACTGGCTCTCTCTAAAATAAATAAATAGATCTTAAAAAAAAAAAAAAAAAAAAAAAGAAAGGTTTGGTTGATAAAAGCCTTTACTGATATAGTAGAACAAGCAGTGCAAGCCATTTTCTAGGGTGGTCCCATCTGTATTTAATAGGAAATTTCCTTAAGGCAGATGGGGTTTGGCCTCTAACACTGGCATTTTTACATCACAACTTCTTTGCTTCCATTCCATTTAACCCAGAAATTAAGAGTTTCTTGGGTATACTACTATTGCATCTGACAATAATTAATATTTATTTATTTAGAATGAACATTTTCAGTGATCACTGGAAATACAGAATAAATAAGCTTTTAAACGTATAGGCCAAGCTTTTGGTATTACAGGCCAAAAATTATAGTCTAGCTTCTGACGTTGTGCCTGCTAAAATTACAAATGTTAATTTATAAGGAAGATTTTGTTTCAGAAGCAATTACAAAATTTGGTCCTAAGCTTACTTAAATCCAACCTCCTCATCCCCAGAATAGAATTAGTCATATTTGAAATTAGTAACTGAAAAGTTAATCCTAACCCTACATCTGGCACTTCACTTCTTCTGGTTGCACTGTTTCAGAGAGAGAAATGTATGCATTAAGCCTGATCTCATTTTACACACTATTCTGTAAGCTTTCTTTATCTGGAAATAGAGGACTGATTTAGTTGTTAGGCAGTGTTAATTATAAATCAGACTCAAGCACCATGCCTGTCTCTGTAGGATGAGGAAACATAAAGTTTCTTTGGAGGCTAGATTCTTTTAATGAGATAAGTATAGGACTGTTTCTATTTGTAACAGGACTGTTTCTATTTGTAAGTTGGTTAAGGAGAAAAAAAAATGTTTTGAATTCTGCAGATGAACTCCAGTCTAGAAAGCACAGAGACATAGCATTGTCTTCTCTGTACCCTGACCCCCAAGTAGCAGTCTTCTTAAATGGAGAAAGGCTCAACTTTTTCTAGGAGTGATGATGATTAATACATACAATACAAATCTGTAGTACTCTACCAATTTGCTAAAAGGAATTTCCAAGAGATAGTCTGAGCAGAAGCCTATAAAGCCATGTAGCTGCTGCTGGGTATTGATGAACTCTTCAAGCTGTTCCAGCACATGAGGGAATAGTTCTTAGGAAATACAGTGCTAATTAAGCATCAACTTGTCTAATGAAAAGGATGGGTATATTTTGGAGGAGGTGACATGGAGTGGGGAAAGAGCAGAAAGTTCCAATAGGATGAAGATTTTAACCTATGCATAAATAATCCTTTCTGGATTCATCACCAGTTTTCGATATGAGTCATCAGCTATGTCTACACATCACTGCTTCTTGCTCTTCAGTGGTAGAGTTGGTTGTAGAGTTAGTATATCCATGCATCCAGAGTTGGTCATAAAGAGATATAATTTATCTCTATAATCATCTAATTAATTTACTTTGTCACCTTTTAATTTTCATTTCCATAAAGAGGAAGGAGCGTTGCTGAAGATGTAGGGAGAACTGATGAAACTCAATAAGGAGAAGCTCTTCATGATGACGTTTTTGTTTGGTTATGGCTATAATCTAGTCATTCTTTTTCTTGGTTCTTTTGGAAAAGACAATGCTAAAATGTTTGTGTTTAATGTGTAACAATTGTTTCTATTTTTCTGAGCACTTAATGTGCATTACATACTTAATATGTACGTTAGGTCAAACAACTGGTAAGAGGTAAGGTTAGCACTCAAACCCTAATTTATTTGGGACCGGAGACCGTCCTCTAAATACCTGTGTTAGTCTGTGTACCATAGAAGAAAGGCTTTGGGCTTTTCTGTGGAAACATACCATATCAAATAAGAATAATTACATTTTCCAATATAATTAAGTTGTTCTCATTGTCCTCCATCTACAAATTGAAGTATTTCCTGTCATATAGTAAGTTTCCTCACATGGCAGCCTTACTTATGTTCCCTTGTGGTCTCTAAGTTCCTTTTCCCATATACTGTAGTAAAGCAAACCTCTCCTGGGTCCATTGAGTCTCTCTTCTTTCATTCTTTCTACTCTGCCCTCCCTTCATATTCCCACATCAAACTAGACATTAAATGAGAGGATAGATGTGAAAGTGTTTTGAAAAGTTAGAAGGAAATCAAACATAAAGTATTATGATTATGTCTGAAACAGATGTATTCTACATCTGTTCAATGAAACTACCCCTTTCTATCTAATCAAGACACTCAGCAAAATTCTTTCTGGAAATTCCGGAAGGCAGAAGGGTTATGACCCAGACACATGAACTGCCAAGTCAAAGTGTCAAAGCAGGTTATGCCTATAAGTACATGTTAAACCTAATGAAGGCCAGTTTCTTGGGAAAGAGCACGAAGAAATGTAGGAGGAGAGTAAGTATTGTGTCACCTGAAAGCTGTTCCATGACCAAGAGGTTAAATAGCCTTCTTCTGCCAAGAGAAATGAGTAGTCCGAGTATGACACATATAGACTAGTTAATATGAGGTGAATGGGGAAATAAAAAAGTGACACAAAAAAGAAAAAGGCTCAAGAATTCTGTTTCAAAAGAGAAACTACAGTTTTGTTTTGTTTTGTTTTGTTTTGTTTTTAAAGAAAAACTGCTTGCTAAAACCAAGGCTTTCTCTTAGTGTGCACATGGATACCACAACTAGCTTGGGAATAATACAGGAGTTATAAATCAGTGAAGATTAACTAAATGCTTATAGTGAGTAGCTATGAAATCTTGAATTGAACAGGATGCACTTTTTGATTTACCATTTTAAAATTTTATGCCCACGTGGGTGCTTTGTGAGTCATGCCAAGTGAATCACCATCTACATGTTCTCAGATTTCTACCATACGCCCTAGTCATATCCCTGTTATTTATGGAACTTAAAATTTGGTTCTATTTACATGATGATTTATAATTTATATGCAGAGTATTTAATGACTATTCACAGTACCATTATCTCTTCCAGAAGGTTCTCCCTCTCCTTGCTCTAGAAATGTTCTCTAGACCTGTTTTATACTTCATTTCAGCTGATGAAGACCAAGAAGGTCTTGGCCAGTGAAGTATTCCATATGGCAATGAAGATAAAATAAAGCAATTCATTTTTGTGAATCTCAATTTGTTTTGTAATGAACTTGTTTTAAAAATAGCTAACAGGAGTTTCTCAAATAAACTAGTTATTGAGAATGAAGAAATGAAACCCATTTATCGTTTTGTAGATATAGATTTTGTCTTGAGGTAAAATTTGAAGCATGTTATTGCCTCTGTCATTCACACATCTCATCTTCCTGACCCCTTTCCTCTTTCCTACAGTCTATGCCTTGGTCTTTGCTGGCTGCAATGCAATGATTAGATCAACTATAATCAATCATTCATGAATCATGTTGAGTATTATAATGTTCAAGGATATTCAAAATTTTAAAGAGAAATCCTGAAACAATAAATGCTTATACAAAGAGATAGATCTAAATATGATGGACAGTAGGTGTTTGTGCTTAAATGAAGTGTGAGTAAAATTTTCACACCAAAATTCATCTTTGGATTGGGAATACCTGGAGACACTCTGAAGAAAGAAATGTTGAAGACAATTATGTTTTAGATATACCAAAGCTCTGGGAAAACTTTTTTTTTTTTTTTTTTGAGAAGAGGATACTGATCTAGAGATGACTGACTACATAGAACTTTTGGGAAATATGTAACTATTTTAGCCTGAGCTTTCCTAGAAAACAAAGCATTTAAGGCAAAAGAAACTGCTAATGAGTATTGTGGAGAGAGATGCAATACCAAGGCAGAAAGAATGAGGACGTAGAGGCAATAAGGGTGGGGGGAAGGGATGCATTACTGAGCTTCAGGAGGAACACAGATTGTAATACTGTGTCTCTGTAGAGGCCATATAGAACCAGTCAGCTCAGGACAGTCTTGGTGGAAGGAAGGATGAGGAATTTATCGGTTGAGCCTTTCTATCTCTTGCTCTCATCAGTTCTACTCTATACCAGAGGGCATTAACTGTCCTCCATTTCTGGCTTATGTCACCAGGGACGTTGAGATACGTGGCTAAGCTCTCCTTTCAGTGAGAGGCTGAGGACACACATTAGGTGGAGGCAGGCAGGGAGACCATGCATGGCTCAGTGAACCTAGTTATACTGGTGATTTTATGTGGTGGCTGTTGATACCGACAGCCACAGATAAAAATGGTAGTTGTGGTGAGAGAAACAACAACAACAATACAGAAATAATCCCAAACAATGTGAAAATTACCAAAAAAGAGAGAAGATGTAAGTGTTAAATGTAAGTCCTATAGTCACGGAGAACATATTCAGGTCACATGAGCTGCTGCTGGGTGTCCGGAAGAGAGGAGAGGAGAGGTTCAGAAACACAGAGATGCTGTTTCATTGTAGTTTTAGTAGCAATGGTGACATACACTGTGATTGGATTCTAAGGCCCTTAATGACAGGGTCATGTCCTGTTTCCATTGTGTCACTCCAGGCATGTAGCAGATGGCCTAGGCAAACTGTAGACACTCTAATTAGCATTTATTGAATTAGGGATCAAACCCTTTAAATTGAACCAAGTTCATCTCTTTGTTTACAAATAACTATTGCTTTGGTAAATGAGCTTAAGGCTTTTATGTGTGCAGGCCAGGGCTCTGTAGAGAATGTGATCTTCCTTGGGGCAGAGAAGAAGCCAGTATTGCTTTGGAGATGATATAACATAAGAGAGTCGAACAAATTTGGGTTGAATCCTGGCTTTGTCACTTGCTTGCAATGTGATCATAGGCAAGTTAGTTACTGTCTCAAAGCCTCACTTTTCCTCATCTATACATTATGTATCATAATAGTAATTATCTATGGGATTGTTGGTACAAGACTAGGTGGTATATACCAAATGGGCAATTACTGTTGGCTATTATCACCATTGCTATATATGTTTTGCATGCCGTGAGTGCTTACAAAATGTAGGTTAGATGTGGTCTGACAAAGAATTCCTTTAAAATTTACCTTATATCAGTATTTATGTACTTCTTTATAGAAAAGTGAAATAGGGGCGCCTGGGTGGCTCAGTGGGTTAAGCCACTGCCTTCGGCTCAGGTCATGATCTCAGGGTCCTGGGATCGAGTCCCACATCGGGCTCTCTGCTCGGCGAGAGGCCTGCTTCCCTCTCTCTCTCTCTCTGCCTGCCTCTCCGTCTACTTGTGATCTCTCTCTGTCAAATAAATAAATAAAATCTTTAAAAAAAAAAAAAAAAAGAAAAGTGAAATAGTAAAAATTATTTGGTTGGCAAGTCCTGTATTATTATTATTATTATTTTTAAAGTTTTAATTTTAATTCTGATTAGTTAACATGTAATGTTATGTGAGTTTCAGGTGTATGATATAGTTATTCAATAATTCCATATGTCACTTGCTGCTCATCATGACAAGTGCACTCTTTAATCCCCATCACCTAGTTAACCCATATGCCCCACCAACCTTCCCTCTGGTAATCACCAGTATGCTCTCTATAGTTAAGAGTCTGTACCTTGATTTGTCTCTCTCATTTTCCCCTTTGCTCATTTATTTTATTTCTTAAATTCTGCATATGAGTGAAATCATATGATATTTATCTTTCTCCAACTGACTTATTTCACTTAACCTTGTATTCTCTAGCTCCATCCATGTCATTGCAAATGGAAAGATTTCATGTTTTTTTATGGTTGAGTAATATTCCATTATATATTTCGTATGTGTGTGTGTGTGTGTGTGTGTGTATCTCATATCTTTACAATTTCATCAATTGATGGACGCCATGGTTGCTTCCATATCTTGGCTATTGCAGATATTACTGCTATAAACACCAAGGTGCATGAACCCCTTGAATTAGTGTTTTTGTATTCTTTGGGTTAATACCCAGTAGTAAAATTGCTGGATCATAGGGTAATTCTATTTTGAACTTTCTGAGGACTCTTCGTACTGTTTTCCAGAGTGGCTGTACCAGTTTGCATTCCCACCAAAAGTGCAAGAGTGTTCCTTTCCCCCCTACATCCTTGCCAATGCCTGTTGTTTCTTGTGTTGTGATTTTAGCCATTCTGACAGGTATGAGGTGGTATCTCATTGTAGTTTTGATCTGCTCCTAAGTGACGTTGAGCCTCTTTTCATGTGTCTGTTGGTCTTCTTTGTCTTCTTTGGAGAAATGTCTGCTCACGTCATCTGCCCATTTTTAAAAATTGGATTATTAGTTTTTTGGATGTTGAGTTTTATAAGTTCTTTATAGACTTTGGATACCGTTTATTGAATATGTCACTTGCAAATATCTTCTCCCATCCCATAAGTTACCTTTAGTTTTGTTGATCACTTCCTTCCCTGTGCAGAAGGTTTTCATTTTGATGTAGTCCCAAAAGTTTATTTTTGCTTTTATTTCCCTTGCCTCAGGAGACCTATCTAGCAAAAAGTTGCTATGGCTGATGTCAAAGAAGAGACTGCCTGCGTTCTCTTCTAGGATTTTTGACAGTTTCCTGCCTCACATTTAGGTCTTTAATCCATTTTGTGTTTATTTTTGTGTATGGTGTAGGAAAGTGGTCCAATTTGATGCTTTTGCATGTTGCTGTCTAGTTTTCCGAAACCATTTGTTGAAGAGACTCTTTTCTTCCCATCAGATATTCTTTGCTGCCTTGTGAAGATTAGTTGACCTGTAATTGTGGGTTTATTTCTGGGTTTTCTATTCCGTTCCACTGATGTATGTGTCTATTTTCGTGCTTGTACCTTACTGTTTTGATCACTACAGCTTTGTATATACCTTGTATATACTTTGGTGTCCAGAATTGTGATGTCTTACAGCTTTGCTTTTCTTTTTCAAAATTGCTTAGCTATTCGGGGTCTTTTGTGGTTCCATATACATTTTAGGCTTATTTGTCCTAGATCTGTGAAAAATGCTATTGGTATTTTGATAAGGATTGCATTAAATGTGTAGGTTACTTTGGGTAGTATGGACATTTTAGCAATATTTATTCTTCCAGTCTGTGAGCATGGAATGTCTTTCCATTTCTTTGTATCATCTTCAATTGCTTTCATCAGTGTTTTATAGCTTATAGGTCTTTCACCTCTTTGGTTAGGTTTATTTGTAGGTTTTTTTTTTTTTAAAGATTTTTTAATTTATTTGACAGACAGAGATCACAAGTAGGCAGAGAAGCAGTCAGAGAGAGAGGAGGAAGCAGGCTCCCTGCCGAGCAGAGAGCCCAATACGGGGCTCGATCCTAGGACCCTGGGATCATGACCTGAGCCGAAGGGAGAGGCTTTAACCCACTGAGCCACCCAGGCGCCCCTATTCGTAGGTATCTTATTATTTTTGGTGTAATTGTAAGTGAGATTGTTTTCTTAATTTCTTTTTCTGCTGCTTCATTACTGGTATATAGAAATGCAAGAGATTTCTGTGGATTCCCGTGGCTTCACTGAATTTGTTTGTCAGTTCTAGCAGTTTTTGGACGGAGTCTTTTAGGTTTTCTCCGTATAGTATCCTGTCATCTGCAAATAACGAAAAGTTTACTTCTTTCTTACTGATTTGAATACCTTTTATTTCTTTTTGTTATCTGATTGCTGTGGCGAGGGCTTCTAGGCTTATGATGAATAAAAGTAGTAAGAGTGGACATCCTTGCCTTGTTCCTGAACTTAGGGGGGAAACTGTCAGTTTTTCTTTGTGAAGGATGATATTACCTGTGGGTTTTTTGTAAATGGCTTTTATCTTCTTGAGGTGTGTTCCCTCCCCTCTAAACCTACTTTGTTGATTATTATTATTTTTTTTTGTATCATGAATCAGTGTTGCACTTTGTCAAATGCTTTTTCTGCACCTGTTGAAAGGACCATAGTGTTCTTATCCTTTCACTTACTGATATGGTGTATCATGTTGATTGATTCATGAATATTAAACCACCCTTGCAACACAGGAGTAAATCCCACTTGATTGTGATATTTATATTGTTAAATTTGGCTTGCTACTATTTTGTTGAGGGTTTTGCACCGATGTTCACCAGAGATATAGGCCTATAGTTCCCTTTCGAGGTGTCTTTGTCTCATCTTGATATCAGGGTAATGCTGGTCTCATGGAATGAAATTGGAAATTTTCCTTCCTTTTCTGTTTTTGTTTGCTTGGAATCATTTGAGAAGAATAGGTATTAACTCCTGTTAAGATGTTTGGTACAATTCACCTGTGAAGCCATGTGGTCCTGTGCTTTTGTTTATCAGGAGTTTTTTGATTATTGATTCCATTTCTTTGCTGGAATCAGTCTGTTCAAAGTTCCTGTTTCAGTTTTGGTGGGTTATATGTTTCTAGGAATTTATCCACGTCTATGTTGTCCAAGTTGTTGGTATATAGTCTTTCATAATACTCATAATTGCTTGTATGTCTTGTATATAATTGCTTGTATTTCATAATATTCTCTTATAATTGTTTGTATATTTCTGTATAAATATTTCTGTTATTTCTCCTTTCTCATTTATGATTTTATTTATTTGGGTCCTTTCTCCTTTTTTCTTGATATGTCAGGCTAGAGATTTTTCACTTTTGTTGATTTTTTTTTTCAAAGAACCAGCTCCACGTTTCATTGATCTGTTCTAGTTTTTTTGTTTGTTTGTTTCTATATCATTTGTTTCTGCTCTAATCTTTTTCATTTCCTTCTGCTGGTTCTGGGTTTTGTTTGTTGTCCATTTTCCAGCTCCTTTAGGTATAGGTTAGATTGTGTATTTGAGGTTTCTTCTTGCTTCTTGGGTGGGCCTGTAATACTATAAACTCCTCTCTTAGTACCACTTTGGCTGCATCCCAAAGGTTTTGAACCATTGTGATTTCATTTTCATGTGTTTCCATGTGCTTTTTAATTTCTTCTTTTATTTTCTGGTTGATCCATTAGCAGCATGTTATGCAACCTCCATGTATTTGTGGAGTTAACTTCTAGTAGTTAACTTGGAGTTAACTTCTAGTTGTAGTTGTAGTTAACTTCTAGTTTCATAGTGCTGGGGTCAGAAAAACAAAACAAAACAAAACAAAAAACCATGGTATGACTTCAGTCTTTTTGAATTTGTTGAGGCTTATTTTGTGGGCTAATATGTGATCTGTTCTGGAGAATGTTCCATGTGCACTTGAAAAGAATGTATATTCTGCTGTTTAAGGATAGAATGTATTTGCAAATCCATCTGGTCCATTGTATCATTCAAAGTCATTGCTTTCTTGTTGATTTTCTTTCAGATGTTCTGTCCATTGATGTCACTGGGGTGTTAAATCCCCTGCTAGGATTGTATTACTATCAGTTAGTTTTTTTTATCTTGTATCATTATCAATTAGGTTTTTATTAATGGTTTCATATACTTGGGTGGTCCCATGTGAGGTGTGTAAGTATTTATAATTGTTATATCTTCTTGTTGGATTGTCCTCTTCATTATTATGTAGGATCTTCATTATTATATAGGGTCTTTGTTTGTTTCTTGTTACAGTCTTTGTTTTGAAGTCTATTTCATCCAATATAAGTATTGCTACTCAGTCTTTCTTCTGACATTCATTTGCATGATAAATTGCTCTCCATTCCCTCACTTTAAATATGCAGGTGTTTTTAGGTTTAAAATGGGTCTCTTGTAGGTAACATATAGATAAGGTGGTTTTGTTGTTGTTGTTGTTTTTTAACATTCTGTCACTCTACGTCTTCTAATTGGAGCCTTTAGTCCATTTACATTCAAACCAATTATTTATATACATGTATTTATTACCATTTTGTTACTTGTTTTGTGGTTGTTTTCTGAAAAATTTCTCTGGTTCTTTCTTGTCATTCTTTCATGCTTTGTTGGTTTCCTTTAGTGATATATTTAGCTTTCTTTCTCTTTATTCTTTGCATATTTATTAATGATTTGTTTTGATTGATATTAGATCTGTAGATAACATCTGCATGTAGCATCTGTATTAAGTTGATAGTTGTTTAATTTTGAACCCATTCTTTACTCCTGTCTTCCCCATGTTTTAGGCATATGGTGTCATATTTTATATCCTTTTGTGAGTTCCTTAACTGATTGTTTATAGAAATATTCATTTTTACTGCTTTTGTGCTTCCTACCTTTATACCGTCCCTTTTCATCTTTCCACTCACAGAACCCTTTTAGTATTCTTACAGGGCTGGTGTAGTGGTCATGAACTCCTTTAGGTTTTGTTTGTCTGGGAAATTCTTTCTCTCTCCTTCTATTCTGAATGACAACCTTGCTGTATAGAGTACTCTTGGCTGCAGGTTTTTCCCATTCAGCATTTTGAATATATCATGCCAATTCCTTCTGGGATGGAAAGTTTCTAGTGAAAGCACTGATAGTTTTATTTGGCTTCTCTTGTATGTAATGGTCTTCTTATGTCTTGCTGCTTTTAATATGTTTTTTGTTTATCACTGTATTTTGTCATTTTAATTATAAACTGTCTTGGTCTAGCTCTGCTTTTGTTGATTTTGTTGGGGCTCCTCTGTGTCTCCTGGATCTGGATATCTGTTTCTTCCCCTGATTAGGAAAGTTTTTTTGTTATTATACCTTCAAATAAATGTTTTACCCCTTTTTTTCTCTCTTCTCCCTGGGACTCCTATAATATGGATGTTATATGTTTGATGGAATCACTGAATTTCTTAAGTCTGTTATTGTTTTGCATTATTCTTTTTTTCCTCTCTTTTGTTCAGCTTGATTATTTTTTATTAATCTGTCTTCTAGGTCATTAATTTGTTCCTCTGCTTTTTCCAGCCTGCTGTTCATTCCATCAAGCATGTTTCTGATTTCATTTATTGAACCTGGTTATGTTATTCCTTATTTCTGTGTCAGTGATTTCTCTAATGCCTTCTACTCTTTTCTCAAGTCCAGTAATTATCTTTAGCATCGTTACTTTAAATTCTCTGTCAGACATGTTATTTATATCTGTTTTGCTTAGATCTTTGGCTGTGGTTTTGTCATGTTCTTCATTTGGGACAAATTTCTCTGTCTTCTCATTTTGTCTAAGTCTCTGTGCTTGTTTGTGTTAGGAAAGTCAGCTACAACTCCTGCTCTTGAGGTTAATGGCCTTATGAAGAAAATGTGCTATAGTTCCCTGCCTATACTGTCCCCTCTTCCCTAGAGCCTGGAGCTTCTGGCAGTGTCTCCAGTGTGTGCTGCCTGTGCTCTGCTGTTGTGCCCTGGCCACTTTAATCTTCAGGCCAGTCATCTACAGGGGCTGTCTTTCCCTGGTGTGGGCAGTGTTTGGTCCCTGGGCTGAATGTGATATGTTTTACTAGATATGTTCTTGTCTGCTCATGAAATGAGACCTGTCTCCTCTGCTGCTGGAACCAAGGGTCCACAAAACTCCTGGATTGGGAAACTGGGTGTTGGCAGGGGTTTTGGTTGGTCTTCTGGGGTAAGGGGACAGTGCTGCTGGGACTCACAAAATTCAGCCTCTTTCGCTTTCCAAGCCAACTAACTACCATGGGGATTCATTTTCTCTGTGTGCTCTCCTATGTGCCAGTCTGTCTCCTGCCCTTCTCCATGATGATGGCTCCCTCCCCACCACAACAGCCATAATTCATTTCTCTCCCATGCCACATTTCCACACTTCCTACCTTCTTTGATGTGACCTCTTCTTTACCTTTAGTTGTGAAGTTTGTTCTGCCAGTCTTCCAGTCAATTTCTGAGGTATTTAGGATAGTTATCTGATTGTATTTGTCAGTTGAGATGAACCTATGGTCCTTCTCAACAGCCATCTTCCAGCTCCAATTAAGTCCAATATTATTTTTGCAGTTGTTTTAAGTTTTAGTGCTATGTCAAATAAGAAATTCTTACAAGTTAAGCAGTTTCTTCTTAAAAGATAACTATGCTGAATGTATGACTTATTCAAGTTAAATTGAAAGGAGACTAAAGTGCCTTTAGTGTCTCATGCTATCAATGTGAACATAATATGAACTGAAACTTCCTATTTTTTACCTTCTCTGTTATTACTATTCTCTATTAACAAACAGAAAAATATTATCCATAAATAATTAATACTTAATCATGTCATAGGTGGATATTGTAGTTATCTATTTGATACACAGATGACAAAATTTACTATTTTATTAGTAGTAGTCCTTCTTTTAATTTAGCAAGTAAAAATGTCATGTAGTAAACATTCCAAATCAAAGCAGATATGCCAGCCTCCACACAGTTGTTTGTATATTGTTAAAAACTCATGTCCAACCAACATCTGTGTGAAGCAGAAAAGTAAGCAAATTATTAATTTGCTTTTCTATGTATTCTTGAAGAAAATTATTCATTTTTATTTAATTAAGATTTGTGATCTTTCAGAATTGTAAACACAAAAATATACTTTCTGGTTTTGACTTCTTCCTACAGAGTGGAAATCTCATGAAAAGAAAAATTTGAGAGAGGAAAAAGCAAAAGAAAAGAAAACATAGAAACTTAAATGTACGGGAAATTTATAATCAAGTTATAAGATCTTACTTAAATCAATAAATACTTAGTTTTGGAAATAAAATTCTAAATTAAATCCTAATTCATAAGTGTGTCCATGAAATAGTGAGTTCAAACACTGGCTCCATCACTTACTAGCTATGTGAAGTGGGGCTAGTTAACACACTTTTTGAATTAAAATAACATTAATAAAAAATGGATACAATAATAACCATTTACATGCTGTTTTGGGGGTTTAAATTGACAAAGTACGGTGTGAAACATCTGAGACAATAGGAATTTAATAGATGTAAGCTATTATGTTCTTAAACTGCAGTTTTCATACAAACCGCCTTTCTATGAGAAACCCCTGCCCTCACTGTGTTTAATCACTGAGACAGACTGTATATTTAATCAGACATAGAGTATTTTATTTTTTTTAAAGATTTTTTTTTTTTATTTATTTGACAGAGAGAGATCACAAGTAGACAGAGAGGCAGGCAGAGAGAGGGAGGGAAGCAGGCTCCCTGCTGAGCAGAGAGCCCGACACGGGACTCGATCCCAGGACCCTGAGATCATGACCTGAGCCGAAGGCAGCGGCTTAACCCACTGAGCCACCCAGGCGCCCTATAGAGCATTTTATTAATTACATTTTGATTAAGGGGAGCATGAGAAGATCTAGATAATCCCTCATCCTGGCTCTTTCATCTATTATTGTACACATTGAGTGGGGATTTACTTCTGATAAAAATTCCTAGGAAAAATGTAGTATTAAGAGAAATCTTATTAAGGCTATTGAACCCAGTATACAGCCAGATAAATTAATGTAAAAAAGATTACATAACTGTCGATTAGGCTTTTTTCCCCCTGTTGATTTAACAATTTATACTTTGCATGAGATAAAGGAAAAGTGATCTAGTTTGAGACCTGAACTCTGGGAATTTAGTAGCAGATGAAATTTCTCAGCTCCACTATGTTGCTGACCTTCTGGAATTAAGAAAGAAAGAAGTTATGAAATTTGAAATATATAGCAAGGATTGCATTATAATAGCCTGATAAATAACTGCAAAAAGATTATTAGCCCTTATAAAAAAAATGACTTCCCTCTACCATGTATATTACACTGGTGATAAAAATGAACAAAATCAACATTCATTTTTATTCCCTTGAATAAATTGTTTTTCACCTTGGATGAAAAGTTGAGTGGTTATTTCTACTGCTTTATTAAAATGCAGGTGCTTTATGTAGTCATTTGGCATTCTAATCACCATAAATTTTTATCAGGCCACAATTTTATACTAATTTTTTTAATTTTATTTTTAAATTTTATTTTTTATAAACATATAATATATTTTTATCCCCAGGGGTACAGGTCTGTGAATCGCCAGGTTTACACACTTCACAGCACTCACCATAGCACATACCCTCCCCAATGTCCATAATCCCACCCCCGCTCTCCCAACCCCCCTCCCCCCGTCAACCCTCAGTTTTTTTTGTGAGATTAAGAGTCACTTATGGTTTGTCTCCCTCCCAATCCCATCTTGTTTCATTTACTCTTCTCCTACCCCCTCAACCCCCCATGTTGCATCTCCTCTCCCTCATATCAGGGAGATCATATGATAGTTGTCTTTCTCCGATTGACTTATTTCGCTAAGCATGATACCCTCTAGTTCCATCCACGTCGTTGCAAATGGCAAGATTTCATTTCTTTTGATGGCTGCATAGTATTCCATTGTGTATATATACCACATCTTCTTTATCCATTCGTCTGTTGATGGACATCTAGGTTCTTTCCATAGTTTGGCTATTGTAGACATTGCTGCTATAAACATTCGGGTGCACATGCCCCTTCAGATCACTATGTTTGTATCTTTAGGGTAAATACCCAGCAGTGCAATTGCTGGGTCATAGGGTAGTTCTATTTTCAACATTTTGAGGAACTCCATGCTGTTTTCCAGAGTGGTTGCACCCGCTTGCATTCCCACCAACAGTGTAGGAGGGTTCCCCTTTCTCCACATCCTCGCCAGCATCTGTCATTTCCTGACTTGTTAATTTTAGCCATTCTGACTGGTGTGAGGTGATATCTCATTGTGGTTTTGATTTGTATTTCCCTGATGCCGAGTGATGTGGAGCACTTTTTCATGTGTCTGTTGGCCATCTGGATGTCTTCTTTGCAGAAATGTCTGTTCATGTCCTCTGCCCATTTCTTGATTGGATTATTTGTTCTTTGGGTGTTGAGTTTGCTAAGTTCTTTATAGATTTTGGACACTAGCCCTTTATCTGATATGCCATTTGCAAATATCTTCTCCCATTCTGTCAGTTGTCTTTTGGTTTTGTTCACTGTTTCCTTTGCTGTGCAAAAGCTTTTGATCTTGATAAAATCCCAATAGTTCATTTTTGCCCTTGCTTCCCTTGCCTTTGGCGATGTTCCTAGGAAGATGTTGCTGTGGCTGAGGTCGAAGAGGTTGCTGCCTGTGTTCTCAAGGATTTTGATGGATTCCTTTCTCACATTGAGATCCTTCATCCATTTTGAGTCTATTTTCGTGTGTGGTGTAAGGAAATGATCCAATTTCATTTTTCTGCATGTGGCTGTCCAATTTTCCCAACACCATTTATTGAAGAGGCTGTCTTTTTTCCATTGGACATTCTTTCCTGCTTTGTCGAAGATGAGTTGACCATAGAGTTGAGGGTCTATTTCTGGGCTCTCTATTCTGTTCTATTGATCTATGTGTCTGTTTTTGTGCCAGTACCATGCTGTCTTGATGATGACAGCTTTGTAATAGAGCTTGAAGTCCGGAATTGTGATGCCACCAACTTTGGCTTTCTTTTTCAATATTGCTTTGGCTATTCGAGGTCTTTTCTGGTTCCATATAAATTTTAGGATTCTTTGTTCCATTTCTTTGAAAAAAATGGATGATACTTTGATAGGAATTGCATTATATGTGTAGATTGCTTTAGGTAGCATAGACATTTTCACAATATTTATTCCTCCAATCCAGGAGCATGGAACATTTTTCCATTTCTTTGTGTCTTCCTCAATTTCTTTCATGAGTACTTTATAGTTTTCTGTGTATAGATTCTTAGTCTCTTTGGTTAGGTTTATTCCTAGGTATCTTATAGTTTTGGGTGCAATTGTAAATGGGATGGACTCCTTAATTTCTCTTTCTTCTGTCTTGTTGTTGGTGGAGAGAAATGCAACTGATTTCTGTGCATTGATTTTATATCCTGACACTTTACTGAATTCCTGTACAAGTTCTAGCAGTTTTGGAGTGGAGTCTTTCGGGTTTTCCACATATAGTATCATATCATCTGTGAAGAGTGATAGTTTGACTTCTTCTTTGCCGATTTGGATGCCTTTAATTTCCTTTTGTTGTCTGATTGCTGAGGCTAGGACTTCTAGTACTATGTTGAATAGCAGTGGTGATAACGGACTTCCTGCCGTGTTCTGACCTTAGCGGAAAAGCTTTCAGTTTTTCTCCATTGAGAATGATATTTGCGGTGGGTTTTTCATAGATGGCTTTGATAATATTGAGGTATGTGCCGTCTATCCCTACACTTTGAAGAGTTTTGATCAGGAAGGGATGCTGTACTTTGTCAAATGCTTTTTCAGCATCTATGGAGAGTATCATATGGTTCTTGTTCTTTCTTTTATTAATGTGTTGTATCACATTGATTGATTTGCGGATGTTGAACCAACCTTGCAGCCCTGGAATAAATCCCACTTGGTCGTGGTGAATAATCCTCTTAATGTACAGTTGAATCCTATTGGCTAGTATTTTGGCGAGAATTTTTGCATCTGTGTTCATCAAGGATATTGGTCTGTAGTTCTCTTTTTTGATGGGATCCTTGTCTGGTTTTGGGATCAAGGTGATGCTGGCCTCATAAAATGAGTTTGGGAGTTTTCCTTCTATTTCTATTTTTTGGAACAGTTTCAGGAGAATAGGAATTAGTTCTTCTTTAAATGTTTGGTAGAATTCCCCCGGGAAGCCGCCTGGCCCTGGGCTTTTGTTTGTTTGGAGATTTTTGATGACTGTTTCAATCTCCTTACTGGTTATGGGTCTGTTGAGGCTTTCTATTTCTTCCTGGTTCAGTTGTGGTAGTTTATATGTCTCTAGGAATGCATCCATTTCTTCCAGATTGTCAAATTTGTTGGCGTAGACTTGCTCATAGTATGTTCTTATAATTTTCTGTATTCCTTTGGTGTTTTTTATAATAATTTTAATAAACCCAACTATCTATTGGTTGTTACCTATTTACCTGAAAATAAATTCATTTAGTACAAAGAAAGGTACACTTCATTTTTCTCAGTGTTGTTCTTGTGTATACAAATTCTGTTGGAGCTGAAACTCTCTAGTAGTCATTAACTTGTTGAAGAAGGGAAAATGAATCATCAGACATCAGGGATTATTAATGGGAACAGAGGGCCCATCCCCACCTGCCCTTACATGACAAGTGGGGACCATTCAGGAATCATTCTAATTTTTTCAATCATGCTCCAACTCCTTAGGTATTCTGATAGGCCTACCTTCTTCCTCACAGGTGACAATGGTATTGGGGTTCCTCTACCCCTTGGTAATCACACGCTAATAATGATGTGAGCACGTCATATCTCTCCCTTATTTTGGGGTGGAAAGTTTTTGAAAATCCCTTTCCTGATGGAAATTTTAAAAGTAATAGAATGTTTGCTTAGAAAGCACATAGACAGAGCCTCTGTTGCCTGGATGACAAACAAAAAACCTTAATTCAGTGAAAAACACAATATTCTTTAAATCATAGCTTTAAACTTTTCTTTCTTGATAACTTAGAGAGTAAGGGCTTAAGGTCAAATTGTCTGAGGTCTTATGTATCAAGTTGGCCGATATTTCCAAGGTACGTTTTGGAGGTATGAATATGTCCTAGGAAGGGTTTTTGACTTTTTGTGTCTTCTGGACAGGTATTTTAGAGTACATGGCTCTTGCAAGACATACTGAGAAAGAAAAAGGGGAAAAATTTGATGCGCTTCATGGCCCTTTTGGTTGGGAAGTTCTGTATCATCATCCAAATGTTGAGGGGGTCTTAAAAGCACAATATCTATAGTACTCAAAAACAAAATGAAAATACATGTGGCTTTCTTCCTTAAGCTTAGCCTTTGAGCCAATCTGACGTGCAAAATGTGGAGAAGGGAGGAAGGGATATTTGAATCATTATTGTGGACTTGGTGGCAAGTTACTAAGTTTATGAACAAAGTTCTGTGGAAATTTGAATGAGGCTAAACATGGTACATATCCACTTTTGATCTAGCCTTATCTCTTTCCACTACAAATGAATATTTTAAAGGACATTACAAGAGCATACAGTAGATTTTTTAAGCAAAAATTAATTTAAAAGGAAACTATTTTTATCTTTTGATGTCTTACTATTTATTCCTCTGTGTGAATTGCTTTTGGCAGCTCAGGTACAGCTTTAAAAATCTGAACTCTATAAAGTAATACTTGCATTTTTAGGCATGATTCAATCAGGGACAAGATTTCAAAATTTGTGGCTCTGTGATTGGAGGCTCCCCTGACCTTTTTTTTTTTTTCCAGATCAACAGTTGGTTTTCCAAGGCCTTCCTTGACCAGTGAACAATGGCAAGTAGAACAAAATGCAAACAACTTGTGCACAAAACACAAGGTCTTATGATGTTATTTGTAGGGATTCTGTGGCTGCTTACTCGCTTTTTTCCATTGCAGACTGTTAACTTATATACTTTCACTTTTGGACCTGATCCCCCAAGGATGTACTGGAAACTATATGATATTAATTATCTGAGATAGAAGAAAACTCCCCTTTCAGAACATTTTAAAAGTAACACATAGTTTCTGATTATGAAATAAATATGAGCAGAATGTCCTAAGTGCTTTATATGCATAGCTTATTTAAACTTTATTCTATGACATCAGGACTGTTATTTTACCACTTTAAATATGAAAAACTCCAATCAGAGGTCATGTGGCTAATATAGGAAGCAGTACTAAATCTGGTCATCTGGTTCCAGAAACCATGCTTTTAACATTTGTGAAGGACTGCCTCTCATACAGTTGAAATAGATGAGTCCAGATGTGAAAAGCTGAGTGAGCTCAGATTCAAACAGCTATTGGAAATAATAAAAGAGATGTCAAAAGGTCGTGCATGATTTATTATTAAATAAGTTGTATACATATTATCAGAGTATAAAAAGAGAAGGAAATAGTTTAGATTGGGGATGCCCTGATTGGAAGAGAAGACTGTGGTTTTAGCTTGGGCTTGAAGGAAGGGCAGTGTTTGCAACATTAGAGACCACAATGTCTTGAGGTCTTGGGAATAAAGTGGGTCCTGGTCAGTTACCTACAGTGGGGTAGGCTAGTCCAGGAGGGAGGGTTGTAGGCCTGGAGTTAGACCCATTATTAGAGTAGGACAGGAATTAAAGAGCTGAATCAGGTGTAGATGCTGACAGGCTGTCCAATTTGATAGCCATGGCACTGTTTTCAAAGGGCAGACTTATTATTGGCAACAGTTGACTTTGGAAGATTTCTGATGAAGTAGCAAGGTGTCTTAACATACAGGAGAGATATGGCCATATGGGGATCAGGTAGAACTTGTAACAAGACTACATACTTTGGAAGGCAGGGGAAGGGTGTGGGTGCTGAGAGGTTGGAGAGTACCAGACAGGACAGAAAATTGGAACAGAGGGGAAAAAAAGGTCTTTTTTATAAAAACTGGCCATAGAGGTTGGCAGTTGCATTTAGAAATGAGGTAGGGATCTAGGTATTAAAGTGTAGGTGAACATTGTTCTGTTTGGAGAAATGGGAAGAGGATCTTGAAGGTGGACTCTGGAATATGAGGGAAAGGAGAGATTTGATGAAATTATCTCTACCTTCAGTCATAAGCAGACCAGAAAACAGGGACTATAACTGATCATGAAGGTGGGAACTGAATTGTTCCATTCCTATAGTAGAAGTGGAAGAGAAGTAATGGGTAAGAGTATATTTGAGAGAGAAAAAGGGTAGAGTATTATGAGTTGGAAGGACAATGTGAACAGAATCATGAAGATGTATGCAGAAAAATTGGGAAGCCATGGACTGGAGAGGAGTCTGTATAGGTCAGCAACAGGAAACAGGATTGAAAAGTCACACTGATGTCAGATTATCAAGAACTTTGCTTTCTCGGCTAAACTAATTGCCTTTTATCTGGTTGGCAATTGAGACTTTGAACACTTGAGCAGAGTGGTTGGTATCATCAAAGCAATTGTGCAGAAGTATAATTTAACAATAGTGTGCAGCATAGATTGGCAAAGGATGGAGTAGGCGATCAGTGAGGAGGATTCTACAGTATCTTAGCAAAAGGCAGTAAGCACCCAAAATAGGTGGGTAACAATGGGGCTTGGAATTGAAGGAAAAGATACAACAGAGATTATAAGACTGGTAAGACTAGGGAATTGCTGGGACAGGTGACTAAAGAAGGAGTCAAAGATGGTGCCACAGGCTCAGTTATTCAAAATTTTAAGAGGATATGTGCAAGTCAAGAATGAAAGATGGTCTTAGGAAATGAAAGCTTTGTTGTTATCAATGTTTAATCTGAAATGACAGGGAGATACTCAGGAAGATATCTGTAATAGACCACTGGAAATAAGGTACCAGACTCGGGAAGAGAAATAAGGGCTGGTGAAACATATTTGTGAGTCTTCAACCCAGAGATACCATTAGAGATCATAAAAGTCAAAGAGTTTTCCAAGAGGGGAGATAGGACATAATGGGAAATACAGGGCCACATTTTTAAAAAAGAAAAAAAAAAACTCATGTCAGACATGAGTAAGTAGTCAAAAAATTTCAAATCCTACAGAGAAGTCAATGAGAATAAAATACAGGACCATTGATTTAAGAGTTAGATGGTCATTCATTATATTTAAGAGTTATTGTTAGCATAATGAAGCTACATATTTGTGGGTTAAAAAACTAATATGTAATAGCCATTTTCTTAGAAATGTTGTTCAGATATGGTAGAACAATGTATACTTATAGGTCTTAAATATTATTTGTCTGGTGTTTGGAAAATCTTTTCTTTTCCTGTTTAGTCCCTTAAATTGAGTGGGTAGTATGTCTTCTAAGTATGTTTATATTCTGTTCCTGCTCCATCCTGTATTTCCATTTCTTTTGGTGCAACCAAGTGGAAATATTTCATCTCTGTTACTATAGGTCAGGGTCTATCAACCTTGACACTACTGACATTTTGAGCTGTGTAATTCTTTGTTGTAGGTTGTTGGCTTGTGATTGTAGGATGTTTAGTAGCATCCCTGGCCTTTAACCACTGAATTCCAGTAGCACCTATCTCTCCCTGATCCCTCCACAACTCCCCTGACCCAAGGTATAACAGTCAAATATGTCTTTAGATTTTTGACAAGGGTCTCCTGAGGAGCAAAATAGCTCCTGATTGTGAACCACTGTTGTTGGGGATATTTGTGATTTTGGCTTTCCAGGACTTAGTTGCTCTTCTGCCATTCTGACAAATATGCCCCACTTTTCCTTAGGGAAACAACTGCCTCTCATAATCTCTACTTACTGGCTTCAGATGGAGTTGACTCTGCCTTTCAAATAATGGTAGACATTTCCCCGCCTAAGTTGTTGATTTAGAGATGGATGTATCAAAACAGTTAGCTTGGGTTAAAGCTAATACTAAAGCTAGTCTTTTTGATCAAGTGGCCAAACATATGTGGGTTCTTTTCCACTAGATTTGAATCTCAAATGTAGCTCTGGAACTGTTGGCCAGTATTTTGATATGCCTAAATTCATCAGTGTCTTCAAGCTAGTCCACCTGGACTGTTTAGTTATGTGAGCCATTAAAATATATTTTGTTTGTGTACTTAAGTCACAGGTTCTCTTACTTACAACAGAAAACCTGTGATACAAAAATGAGTTCTGGAATTTGGGGTTACAAATGAATGATCCTACACTGTAGAATGGGCTTTTTAGAATTGGTGGAGGACAATGAAGACACTTCCATAACACTTTTTTTTAAGTTGCACTTTTAAATATTAGTTCAGCTGTGAAAATGGAAAGCTATATTATACAACAGCGAAGCAGATGATTAAAGTTTCACCTTTGATATCTTGGTGCTCAGACCATGTACTTACTGAAGCTGGAACATTAATTAGGAGCTTGATAGCAAAGTGGCAGGATATTGGATCTTTATGGATTATATTTTGAAGCCATGGTGAGGTTTTACCAAAAAGAGACAAGCTTATGTAGAAACTGTGTTGTCTGAAGACAGAGAAGGAAGCAAATATAACTTGCTAAGAGAGGTCTTTTTTATCTGCAGCCCAGAGTATGAGATGGTTTAAAAGTCTTGTTTCACAGGTTTGGAAAATTCTAAATCAAACCCTCAAATTAAAGACACACAAAGTAAGGATGGTGTGTTCAGGCAAGAAGGTAGGAAACAGTAGGAAGTAAGAGTGAGGCTTAGGGAAAATCTGACTCTCCAGGCCTTTTCAGGGAACTGCTCTGTTATGCCTCCCTGCCTGTAAAGAGACTAGTTTCTTCCATAATAGTGTGAGGTAGGTTAGGACACAGGGCAATTAAAACCCTGGTGACAAATTGCTCCCAGGCAGAAACCAAGATGGGGTTATTAGGATAAGAGAGGATGGGCTGAGCACCTAGACCTGTTGCTGAAGGATAAAATTCCCAGGCTGGGTTCTAGATTGGAAAAATATGACCAAAATAGATTGATGGGTTTTGAATACTAAGTTGTTGAATTAATCTGGAATCAAAAGACCAAAATCCTGTCAACTATTTAAGAGAATTATAATGCCAAAGAAATACCAAGTCTGTCACACAAGCTCGACATCAGTTACCTCAAACCTCCAAATCTCCACCAATCAGGATGTTTAAAGGAAATATTCAGAATTAGTACTTACTCATTCAGTCAGCAAATGCTTAATGAGTGCCAAGGGTCAGACATTGTGTTCCAAGTAGTCATATGGTTTTAAATCAACCAGATCTCCAACCCTGCCTTGTCTGTTCCCAAACACACAGAGCTGAAATTCCAATGAAGAGAGCCAAATAATATAAAAAGTAAACAAGCAAATGAATAGATGAAGTCAGTTTGTATCAGTACTATGAGAAAGGGGGGGGAAAAAAAAAAGCTGTGATAGAGATTGACCAGAAAGAGATATGATAATAGAGAAATTTAGAAACTTTCCTTTTTCTTCTGTAAAGTATTAACAGGCTATTTTGGCCCTTCTACTAAAAAGCACTGAAGTAGTAAATTAACTTTGGCTTTGACACTGTACTTATCTCTTTGAAAGGTCCAGATCTTTAGTATTCACCAATTACCAGTGCAAAGGTAGGCAATTTCAGATGGACTTAATCACTGAAATATTTGAGCAGACTTGTCGAAGGCCATCTTCCTTATGTGGAGACAGAAACCTGAAATGCAGACTGGATGGCATATTACAACCACCTAATGAATCTGTTCCCTCCCAATTGGGATCTCGGGCGCATTTACTCATCTTCAACCAGTGTAATTAAAGATGAAAAGTATAACACTGATGTATACTTCTCTGGGGAGGGAGTTGTTTTAATTGTAGACCTATCAGTGGAAAATGAACTATGCTGGAGAAAGATCAGGCTTAATTACACACCTGTTGATGGTATCAAGCAAAACTGTTGCACTCTGCAGTAATAGGGGAACTACCTACAAAAACCCTGTGATTTGGCAAAGCTCAAAATATCACCTCATTAGAGTTTATAATTTCTGCCTTTTAAATCATTGAATCATCAGATTTTAGGTGAAAGGAACTTGAAGTTGTTTAACATAATTCACATAATTTACAGATGACACAGCTCAAGTCTGGAGGAATTAACAGACTTGGCCAAATTCAGACAAATAATTCAAGAGACATTTATTAAGCTTCTTTGCTAACTGCTCATGTTTTCTAAATGCTATCTACTTAATTTGAAAGGGGATGGTAGAGGTCAGAACCTCTATTTGGAACCTCCAAAAAAGTTTTAAAATTAAAACCAGACAAGTTTCATTTTTAGACAACTTTTCTCAATATGTAAGAAACTGACCATTAGTTGGAAAGAAATGGCTATGATCCTGGATCCTTTAGGCAGCCACCCTCCTACTGGAGCTATAACCAATTCTTCTAAATTCCAGAAGGATATAAAAGATAGGAAAAATTCATATTTTTAAATGTCATCTCAGGATTTAGCCTGAAATTCCTATTTAATTTTTTTTTTCTCTTGGTGACTGTTCTGAAGTGTGTGATCCTGTCTTCTCTTACCACTTTTCTTAATCCTACACTGCATATGGGTGTAAATAGTTGGCTCCATGCTTCGTTTCCCCTGGGCTGCCTTCTGGGATCTGATTTGCTTTTCTTAGGTAAGGTCTTCCAAAGCAAGGAGGCACATCTAGGCACAATAGAGCCAGAGCGCATGTCTACAGACATGTGCATGAAAGAGAAGAAGGGGAGCAAGAGAGAGATTCATTTATTAACTCAACAACTTTTTACTGAGAGCCCTTGTGTGGCACGAATACTGATTAGTTCTAGGTTTAGAGATACAAACAAAAGAGATATGATTACTCTCTTTGTGGAATTTACAGTTTTGGTAGGGTTTGAGCACACTTTTGGCACTATTGTCATCTTGGGCTAGATAATTCTTTGTTGTGGGAGCTGTTCTGTGTATTGTAGGATATTTTGTGGTATTCCTACCCACAGGTAGGCTTCTACCCACAGGTGCCAGTGGCACACCCATAGTCATGGTAACCAGAAATGTCTCAAGGGGTGCCTGGTTGGCTCAGTTAGTGGAGTATGTGACTCTTTATCTTAGGGCTGTGAATTTCAGCCTCATGTGTCGGGTGTAGAGTACTTAAAAAAATCTTAAAAAAAAGAAAAGAAAGAAAGAACTGTCTCTAGACATTGCCAAATGTCCTCTGGATTTGTCCCAATTGGGAAGCACTGAGCTAGAGAATAGCAAATATTCACACTTATTTAAATCATCACAATGGTATCTATCCTTTTGTTATATTTTCTTCTTGCTAACTTTAGAAAATCAGTATGGAAAAGAAACATTATTTTTTGGAGGTAAGTGTTTTATTGAAATAAAATACACATACATGAAAGTGTATGAATCAAAAGTTTATATCTGGAGGAGGTTTTACAAAATGAATATCCTATGTAAATACCCAGATAAGGAAATGAAATTTGGTCAGTTCACTAGAAGCCTTCCTCAAACCCCATCCCAGTAACTATTAAAACTTCTAACATCACAGTATGTACTCTTTTATGATAGGTTTCTTCTGGTCATTGTGTCTTTTATGGGAGTCACTCATGTTTTTGCATGTGGAACAGTTTTTTTTTTTTTTCATTGATGTAGAATATCTTATTTATCCATTCTATTTATGTGGAGATTTGAGTTGTCTCCATTTTCAGGTCAATAACATTTCATTGGCTCCATTTCACTTGTCTTCATTTTCAGACCAATAACAGTAACAATAATGTCCTGAGTGATGTCATTAAGGTGACAGAAAAAGAGTTTTTACAATCTTATTCTCAACGAATACTGTTTTTTACAATGGATAAGAGTAGCTTTGTGTAAGTCTGAGAGTCCAGTGGAGAAGTACCAGCACACTTTTGGAGTAAAAATATCCAAGGTTTGGATATATTGAAAAGGGTAAGAGGAATTGTTTCACACCACCTGCACCACCCCTTCTCCAAGGAGACATAACTTGGTGCTAAGAGAGACCTGACCAGCCTATGATTTCTCCCACAGAGAAAAGAGAGAATGAGACTTAGTTCCTGATTTCCCTCAATGTACAGGATAAATTAAAAAACAAAACAAAACAGAACAAAAACCAAAACCCAAAAAACCAAAAAACCTCACTTCTTTCTTGCCTCATCCTGGACACTGGAGTGAGCTGAGTGAGGAGCACAAAGGGGCTGGGAGAACAGCTGCTAGAGCATATAAAGTTACATGGAACCTACCAGCTACTTCATGGACTCCATCAAAAAGCCCAAGCATGGTCTTCAAGGATGCTTTTCCTGTGGATCGTCCCAGTGGGTATGACAAATACGCATTGTGCCTCACCTAACCCCCTCATCCCCTGCTCCATAGCTGGCTTCCTGTGTGTGCCCCCAAGGGCAGGGGTTGTAAGTCTTTGTAAATAGCTAGTGCCCACACACAGAAACCAGGGCTGACTCTGTGGGACTGGGAAAAACACATAAAGTTAGTACCACCTTAGGAAAAGCAAACCAGGAGGCTGTCAGCACCTGGCCTGGCTTTCCAGGATGGAGATAAATCATACAATTAAAAGGATGTCCTTCTAAGACAGCATAAGAAGTGTGGAGTGGTTGAATCCATAGAAAAGACTGAAAATGCCTTAGAATTCCCAGCATCACTGACAGATGGTATTTCCTTTCTGAGGCCAGTCAGTAAAAACTGGAGGAGGTGATTGCTACTTCAAATGCAAAGATAGCAATGCAGACTTTAAGAAACATGAAAAATCAAGGAAACATGATACTACCAAAGGAACAGAATACTTTTTTTTAAAAAAGATTTATTTATTTATTTGAGAGAGAGAGAGAGGGGAAGAGAGAGCATACAGGGTGGGAAGGGCAAAGGAAGAGGAAGAGAATCACAAGCAGACTCCCTGCTGCTCGCAGAGCCTGACCTGGAGCTTGATCTCATGACCCTGTGATCATGACCTGAGCCAAAACCAAGAGTCAAATGCTTAACCAACTGAGCCACACAGGCACCTCCACAATAATTGACCCACCAAGACAGGGAAATCTGTGATTTTGGAGCAAAAATATCCAAGATTCAATACAGTTGTTTATATTTAATATAGTTTTTTTTTTTAAAGATTTTATTTATTTGACAGAGAGATAGAGAGCACAAGTAGGCAGAGTGGCAGGTAGAAGAGGATGGAGAAGTGGGCTCTCTGCCGATCAGGGAGCTTGTTCAGAGCCTCAGTACCAGGACCCTGGGATTGTGACCTGAGTGGAAGCGAGATGCCTAACCGACTGAGCCACCTAGCCACCCCTGATATAGTTTTTTTTTTTTTTAAGATTTATTTATTTATTTATTTATTTGACAGAGAGAGATCACAAGTAGACGGAGAGGAAGGCAGAGAGAGAGAGAGAGGGAAGCAGGCTTCTTGCTGAGCAGAGAGCTCGATGTGGGACTCGATCCCAGGACCCTGAGATCATGACCTGAGCCGAAGGCAGCGGCTTAACCCACTGAGCCACCCAGGCACCCCTGATATAGTTGTTTTAAAGAAGCTAAGTGAGCTATAAGAAAACACAGAAAAACATTTAAAGAAAATCAGAAAAACACAATATCTGAACAACAAATTTAATTGAGACGTAGAAATCATAAAAACGAACCAAACAGAAATTCTGAAGATGAGGACTACAGTGAATGAAATGAATGGTACAACGGAGAGGATCAAAAACAGACTTAATCAAGCAAAATACTCTATGAACGAAGAGAGGTCATTTGAAATTGCAGACATTTCTTAGAGATGCTGTGGGTTCGGTTCCAGGCTACCAGAATAAAATAAATATCAAAACAAAGTGAATTAAATGAAATTTTTGGTTTTCCAATGCATATAAAAGTTATGTTTATGCTTACATTGTAGTCTATTAAGTGTGCAATAGCATTATATCTAAGAAAACATTGTAAATACTTTATTAAAAATATTAAAAATTTTTAAAGTAATCTCTGCACCGTTTGGGGCTTGAACCTCTGTCAATAGAAGATTGAGAGTCAAGCCAAGATTGAGAGTCACATGTTCTATTAACTGAGCCAGCCCAACAATGTATATACCTAATTAAAAAATACTTTATTACTAAAAAATGCTAACCATCATCTGAACCTTCAGTGAGTTATAATCTTTTTCCTGGTTGGGTTCTTATCTCAATGTTAATGACTCCTTACTAATCAAGGTGGTAATGACTGCAGTTTGGAATGGCTATACCAATTTCTTAAAGTAAAACAATAAAGATTCCACATTGGTCAAATCTTCTTTTCAGGAATGATTTCTCTATAGCATGTGAAGCTGTTTGACAGCATTTTACCCACAATAGAATGTCTTTCAAAATTGATGTCAATTTTCTCAAACCCTGTGACTGCTTTTTCAACTATTTTTATGTAATATTCTAAATCCTTTTATGTCATTTCAACGATTTTCACAGCATCTTCACTAGGAATAGTTTTCACCTCAAGAAACTACTTTCTTTGCTCATCCATAAAAAGCAACTCCTTATCCTTTCAAGTTTTATCATGAGACTGAAGCAATTCAGTCACATCTTCAGACTCCAGTTCTAATTCTAGTTCTCTTGCTATTTCCACCACATCCAGTTACTTCCTCCACTGAAGTCTTGAACTCCTAAAGTCATCCATGAGGATTGGAATGAACTTCTTCATGTTGATACTTTTACCTCTTGCCATGAATTATTAATGTTTTTACTGGTATCTAGAATGGTTGATCCCTTCCAGAAGGTTTTCACTTGACTTTGCCCAAATCCATCAGAGGAATCCCACTATCCATGGCCTTGCAAAATTTCTTTCTCAAATAATAAAACTTGATTTTCAGGAGTACTCCTTTATCCATGTGTTGCAGGATGTTGTGTCAGCAAGCATGGAAACAGCATTAATTTCTTGTCATTCTTTATCAGAACTCTTGGGTGACCTGGTGAATTGTCAAGGAGCAATAATATATATTTTTTAAAGATTTTATTTATTTATTTATTTATTTGACAGAGAGAGATCACAAGCAGTCAGAGAGGCAGGCAGAGAGAGAGGAGGAAGCAGGCTCCCTGCTGAGCAGAGAGCCTGATGTGGGGCTCGATCCCAGGACCCTGAGACCATGACCTGATCCGAAGGCAGCGGCTTAACCCACTGAGCCACCCAGGCGCCCCAAGGAGCAATAATACTTTGAAAGGATTTTTTTTTTTTCCTTTAGCAGTAGGGGTCTCAACAATGGCTTAAAATACTCAGGGAACCATGTTGTAACCAGATGAACTGTCATCCAGGCATTGTTATTCTATTTATTGACTACAGGCAGCATAGATTTACCATAATTCTTAAGGGCTATAGGATTTTCAGAATGTTAAATGATGTTAAATGAGTATTGGCTTTGACTTCATATCACCAACTGCATTAGCCCCTAACAAGATAGTCAGCCTGCCCTTTGAAGCTTTGAAGCCGGGCATTGACTTCTCCTTTCTAGCTATGAAAGCTCTGGATGGCATCTTTTTCTGAAGAAGCCTGTCTCATCTACATTAAAAATCTGTTGTTTAATGTAACCACCTTTATTAGTAATCTGAGCTAGATCTTTTGGAGAGAAGCTCCTGCTTCAGCACATGCTACTTCACCTTGCACTTCTGTGGTGTGGAGATGGCTTCTTTACTTAAATCTCATGAACCAATCTCTGCTAGTATCAGCACATGCTACTTCACCTTGTACTTTGTGGTATGGAGATGGATTCTTTACTTAAGTCTCATGAATTAATCTCTGCTAGCATCAAACTTTTCTTGTGCAGCTTTCTCACTTCTCTCAGCCTTCATAGAATTGAATCTATGACCAATCTGGATTGGTCTTTGGCTTAAGTGAATGTTACAGCTGATTTTATCTACTAAAACTTTTTCCATATCAGCTATAAGCCTGATTTTTTTTTCCATTTGTGCCTTTAATGGAGTAGCACTTTTAATTTCCTTCAAGAACTTTTGCTTTGCATTCACAACTTTACTAATTGGCATAAGAGGCCTAGCTTTTAGCCTATCTTGGCTTTTGACATGTCTCACTAAGCTAAAACAATCCTAGCTTCCAATTTAAAGTGAGAGACATGGGACCCTTCCTGTCACTTCAACACTTAAATGACATTATAAGGTTATTAATTAGCCTGACTTCAATATTTTAGGTCTTAGGGGATAGGGAGGCCAGAGAAGAGGGAGAGATATGGGAGACTGGCCTTTCGGTGGGATAGTCAGAACACATACATTTGTGGATTAAGTTTCCCATTTTATAAGGGCATGGTTTCTGGCACCCCAAAACAATGACAACAGTAACATCAAAGATCACTGATCACAGGTCACCAAAGGAAAATAATAACAACAACAACAACAATAATAATAAAATCATATAATATATAATAACATATTCTTATGTAATTATATAATGATAATAATTATTATTATAGTTTGAAATGTTATGAGATTTACCACAGAAACATGAAGTGAATGAATGCTGTTGGAAAAATGGCACAATGAAAATATGTGAAGTGCAATGAAGTGAAGCACAATAAAATGCGGTATGCCTGTATCCAGTCAGAGGATAACAAAGAAAAAAGAATGAAAAAGTGAAGAAAGCCCATGTGAATTTTCTGATACTATCAAAAAGAATAATTTGCACATTATTGGAATCCCAGAAGGTGAAGAGTGGGAGAAAGGAGCAGAAAGCTTATTTAGAGAAATAATGATTACTAATTCAGTGTCAAATGCCAATTATATTTCAATAAACCTAGGAAGAAAGAGAGAAATAATGGCTGAGAAATTCCCAAATCTGAAGAGAGATTGGACACCAAGGTTCATGAAGCTCATAGGTCCCTAACTCAAGTCAAAGAGACCTTCTCCAAGACACATTGTAAAAAAACCATCTAAAATCAAAGACAGAGGGAGAATTTTAAAAACGGGAAGGGAAAAACATATTCCTCATATATGAAGAATCCCCATAAGGCTATCAGCAATTTCTCAGCAGAAACCTTCAGGCTAAGAGAGAGTGGAGTGTTATTTTCAAAGTGCTGAAAGAAAAAAATTGCCAACCAAGAATACTTTATTTGGCAAAGTTGTTCTTCAGAAATGAGGGGGAGATAAAGACTCTCTCAGACAAACAAAAATGAGGAAGTTCATCACCACTATGCCTACCTTACAAGAAATGTTAAAGGGATTTCTTCAAGCTGAAAGGTAAAGACACTGATTAGTAACACAAAAGCATATGAAAATATAAAACACCCTAGAAAAGGTAAGGATATAGTCAAAATCAGAATTCTCTAATACTCTAAAATGGTTTTGTATTAGTCACTTAACTCTTATACAAAAGGTTAGAGGATAAAAGTAAAAAAAAATAAGTACAGCAACAATTATTTGTTAATGGATGAACAATATAAAAATATGTAAATATTGATGTCAAAAACATAAAAGTAGCAAAAGGGTAGAGTTTTGTATGTTATTGAAATTATCAGTGTAAAAGAGATTATTACCATGAAATGTTCTATGGTAACCACAAAGCAAAAACCTGCATTAGATACACAAAAGATAGAGAATCAAAGCATACTCCTATAGAAAATCATTAATTCACAAAGGAAGATAGTAAGAGAGGAAGAAAGGAACAGAGGAATTGCAAAACAGAAAATAATTAGATGGCATTAGTAAATACTTACAAATCAATAATTACTTTAATGTAAATGGATTAAATTCTCCAATCAGAATATAGGGTGTCTAAATGGATGAAAAACAAAAACAAAAACAAAAACAACAGACCCAACTATATGCTGCCTACAAGAGATATACTTCAGCTTTTTTTTTTTTTTGAGATTATTTATTTATTTATTTGAGAGAGAGAGGGATTGAGTAGGAGCAGCAAGAAGGGGAGGGACAGGGAGAAGCACACTCCTCCCTGAGCAGGGAGCCCAATGTGGGGCTTGGTCCCAGGACTCTGAGATCATGACCTGAGCTGAAGGCAGACACTTAGCTGACTGAGCACTCCAGGCACCCCACACTTCAACTTTAAGAACACATGTGGACTCGAAGTGAAGGGATAGAAAAAGATAGCCCATGCAAATGGAAATCTGAAGAGAGCAGGAATGGCTATATTTATATAAAAAAATAGACATTGGGTCAAGAGCTGTAACAGGGGACAAAGAAGTTCCTTATATAATGATAAAGGGGGAAATTCATCAAGAGAATTTAACAATTGTGATATTATGGTGGCTGGAGGAGAGGAGTGTGAGGGGATGGGCTAAATGGGTGATGGGCATTAAGGAGGGCAGGTGTTGTGATTTTAGCACTGGGTGTTATATGTAAGTGATGAATCACTAAATACTATTGAAACCAATACTACATTGTATGTTAACTAACTTGAATTTAAATAAAATGTTGGAAGGAAAAAAAAATCAATAACAGGAAGAAAAGTGGGAAATTAACAAATATGCGGAAATTAAACAATACACTCCTGAACTACCAGTGGGTCAAAGAAGAAATCACAAGGAAATAAAGAAAACTTAAGTATGGAAATGAAGCATACCAAATATTATGGGATGCAAGAAAAGCAATTCTAAGAGAGAAGTTTATAATGATAAATACCTACCTTTATAATGATAAATACCTAGAGACAAAAGAAAGATCTCAAATAAACAACCTACCCTTACATTTCAAGGACCTAGATAAAGAAGATCAAATTAAGCCCAACCTTAGAACATGGAAATAAAGGTCAGAGCAAAAATAAATTAGAGATGAGAAAAAATAGTAGAAAAGATCAATGAAACTAAGAGCAGGTTTTTTTTTTTTTTTTTTTTTTAAATAAAATTGACAAACTTGTAGCTAGACTAAGAAAAAAAGATGACTCAAAAAAAATCAGAAATGAAAAAAAGAGACATAACAACTGGTACCACAGAAAGGACCATAAAGACTATTATAAACAATTATACACCAACTATTGGATAACTTAGAAGAAATAAGTAAATTCTTAGAAACATATGACTTGCGAGACTGAATCATAAAGAAATAGAAAATCTGAACAGGAACAGTAATGGGTAAGGAGATTGAATCAGCAATCAAAAATCTCCCAACAAAGAAAAATCCAAGACCTATTAGCTTTACTGGTGAATTCTAGCAAACATTTAAAGAGGAATTAAAACCAAACATTTGCAAACTATTCCAAAAAAGAAGAGGAAGGAACATTTCCAACTATTTATATGAGTCCAGAATTATCCTTATAACAAAGCCCAATAACAGACACTATAAGAAAAAATTACTGGTCAATATTCCTAATAAACATAGATGCAAAAATCCTCAACAAAATGCTAGCAACCTGAATTCAATAGCACATTCAAAGTTTTCCGCATTACAGTCAAGTTGGATTTATCCCCATTTCAATGTATGCAAATCAACCAATGTGATATACAACATTAACAGAATAAGGATAAAAATATATAGTCATTCCAGCAAATACAGTAAGAACATTTGATAAAATCCAAAATCCTTTCATAGTATAGATTCTTAACAAATTTGATGGAGAAGTAATGTACCTTGACAAAATAAATAAACATATGTGAGAAGCACACAGCTAACATCATTCTCAGTGGTGAAATCTGAAAGCTTTTCCTTTAAGATCAGGAACAAGACAAGGATTTCCACTCTAGCCACTTTTATTCAACATAGTACTGGAAGCCCTAGCTAAAGCATTTAGGCAAGAAAGAGAAGTAAATTGTGCCTAAATCAGAAAGAAGTAAAATTGTTTCTGGTTGCAGATGACAGGTATTATATATAGAAAATTGAAAAGACATTACCAAAAACCTGTTTGAGCTAATAAATGAATTCAGCAGAGTTGCAGGATATAAAATCAGTATACAATAATAAGCTGTATTTCTCCACACAATAATGAAATATGTAAAAGAGAAATTAAGAAAACAATCTTACTTACAATAGTATCAAACACAGCAAAATACTGAGAAACAAATTTAGCCAAGGAGGTGAAAGAACTCTCCACTGAAAACTGTAACACACTGATGAATGAAATTGAAGAAGATGTAAATAAATGGTAAGATATGTCATGTTCATGAATTGGAAGAATTAATTTTATTAAAAATATCCATACTACCCAAAGCCATCTACTGATGCAATGTAATTTCCATCAAAATTCTAATGGCACTTATTACAGGAATAGAAAAAAAAATCCTAAAATTCGTACAGAACCACAAAAGATCCTGATAACCAAAGCAATCTTTAGAAAGAAGAACAAAGCAGGAAGTATCACACTTCTTGACTTCAAACAATATTACAAAGCTATAGTAATCAAAATAGTATAGTACTATCATAAAAATAGACACATAGACCAATGGAACAGAATAGACCGCCCAGAAATAAACCCACGCGTATATGGTCAATTAATCTTTGGCAAGGGTACCAAGAGTACACAATGGGGAAAGGACATTCTCTTCAATAAATGATGTGGGTAAAACTAGACAGTCACATTCAAAAGAATGAAACAGGACCCTTATACCACTCATAACAATGAACTCAAAATGGATTCTACCAGTGGGTCAAAGAAGGTTTTCCCATTGACCAGTACAGTTCTAACTGTAAGACCTGAAATCATGAAACTCCTAGAAGAAAACGTAAGTGAAAATCTCCTTGTCATTGGTATTGGCAGGGATTTATTGGGTATTATAACAAAAGCACAAATAACAAAAGCAAAAATAAAATCAAGATAAATAAATAAAATGAAATAAAAGTGAGACTACATCTTCTGTAGAGCCAAAGAATCAACCAAATGAAAAGGTAGCCTATGGAAAGGGAGAAAATATCTGTAAACCATATATTTAAGGAGTTAATGTCTAAAATATATTGGGAACTTACAGAACTCAATAGCAAAAAATTCATTTAACCTGATTTAAAAATGGGCAACCAGTATAGACTTTTCCCAAAAACATACAAATGGCTGACATATATGAAAAGTGCTTCAAATTCCTAATCATGACAGAAATGAAAATCAAAACCACAATTTGATATCACCATCTGTAAGGATGACTTTTATCAAAAGGCACAGCTGCAGCAACTTTTTTCAAGACATGTCTTCAAAGGCAAAGGAAACCAAAGTAAAAATGAACTTTTGGGACTTCATCAAGATAAAAGCTCCTGCAGAGCAAAGGAAACAGTCAACAAAACAAAGAGGCAACCCACGGGATAGGAGAAGATATTCGCAAATGACACTAAAGACAAAGGGCTGATATCCAAGATCTGTAAAGAATTTCTCAAACTTAACACCCAAAACCCAGATAATCACATCAATAAATGGGCAGAAGACATGAACAGACACTTCTCCAAAGAAGACATACAAATGGCTAACAGAACATGAAAAAATGTTCATCATTAACCATCAGGGAAATTAAAATCAAAACCATATTGAGATACCACCTTACACCAGTTAGAATGGCCAAAATCAACAAGACAGGAAACAACAAGTGTTGAAGAGGATGTGGAGAAAGGAGAACCCTCCTATACTGTTGGTGGGAATGCAAGTTGGTGCAGCCACTTTGGAAAACAGTGTGGAGATTCCTGAAAAAAATTAAAAATAGAGCTACCTTATGACCCTGCAATTGCACTACTGGGTATTAACCCAAAGACACAGATGTAGTGAAATGAAGGGCCTTCTGTACCCTAGTGTTCATAGCAGCAATGACCACAATCGCCAAACTGTGGAAAGAGCCAAAATGCCCTTCAACAGATGAATGGATAAAGAAGATATGGTTCATATATACAATGGAGTATTGCGCCTTGATCAGAAAGGATGAATACCCAACTTTTGTATCAACATGGATGGGACTGGAAGAGATTATGCTGAGTGAAATAAGTCAAGCAGAGAGAGTCCATTATCATGTGGCTTACTTACTTGTGGAGCATAAGGAATAATGTGTAGGACATTAGGATAAGGAGAGAAAAAGTGAGTTGGTGGAAATTGGAGGGGGAGACAAACCATGAGAATCTGTGGACTCTGAGAAACAAACTGAGGGTTTTGGAAGGGAGGGGGTTTGGGGGGATAGGTGAACCTGGTGGTGGGTATTAAGGAGGACACATATTTCATGTCTCAATAGGTGTGGTGCATAAACAATGAATCTTGAAACACTGAAAAAATAAAATTATATTAAAAAATAAATTACTGGGGCGCCCGGGTGGCTCAGTGGGTTGAAGCCTCTGCCTTCGGCTCAGGTCATGATCTCAGAGTCCTGGGATCAAGCCCCGCATCGGACTCTCTGCTCAGCAGGGAACCTAATTCCTCCTCTCTCTCTGCCTGCCTCTCTGCCTGCTTGTGATCTCTGTCTGTCAAATAAATAAATAAATAAAATCTTAAAAATAAAAAAATAAATTATTTTCTAAGTAGACATAAAACTCTTAGACCAAGATTTCTTTCTCTTTACTTCTTTGAAAAATATTGTTCTATTATTTTCTTGCATCTATTCTTGTTCTATATAAATGATTTCCTCTTTTCTGTTTGTAAGCTTTCAGTCTCCTCTTGTTCTATTTTAAAATTTTACTATAGTCTCTTCAGGTGGAGACTTCATTTATCTTGTTAAGCACTCATAACCGTTTTTGAAATTGAAGTTTTTAATCTTCCTTTAGTTTTTGGAAATAAAATGCTATAATTTTGGAAATATTTCCTTTCTTCTATGAGAGGGAGCGTTTTGTAGTGGATAAGATCACAGGTTTTAGAGTCAAAGAGATTTAGATTTGAATCCTGTACCACTTATTATCTATATGAATTACTCAATCTCTACTCTGTGTCTTAGTTTCCTTGTTTATAAAATGAGAACAATAATGTTCTCTTCTTAGAGTTCTCATAAAGATTAGGTAAAGTTATATTTATAAGTGCTTAGAATAATGCCTGAAATAGGATAAGAATTACATAATTATTTAGTTTTTTTTTTCTTTCTAATTCTGGGATTTCTGTATTCCTGAAGAAGTCTCTTCTATACTTAACAACTCATCTTTTTATATTTCAATCTACTCTTGCTTTCCTACTACCTTGTGCCAGAGTTTTTCATTTGATCTTTCAGCTCACTAACTTGTTCTTCAGCTATAATTATATACTTTTTATCTCATGTATACTATATTTTAAAATTTCAACCATTTTATTATTATCTCTAATATCCCCTTCTAGTCATTTTGTGATTTCTTGTTCCTGTTTCTAATTACTGGCCGCCTTCTTGCTCATCCTTTCTATAGTATTTCAATGTGAGGGGTGTAATAAGTAAAATTAGATATTTTACCAGGAGTTATAGAGCTCTGTCAAAAAGTTAGAAAATCTAGAAGGATATCATGTCTGGAATACCTCAAAATAGTTAGGGGCTGGAATAATAGCTGAGGCTATAGATGAAATAAGATTAGCCATGAATTGACAATCATTTAAGCTAGGTTATGTTTATAGAGATTTTTTATACTACTCTGTTTAATATATTTTTGAAATATTCTGTAACAAAGTGTTAAAAAAATAAAATCTAGGAAAAATTTAGAAAATATAACTCATGAAATAATTTTGGGTCATATATGCTAATAATCAAGATTCCTCCTCTAACTATAAACAATTTCTCATTTTTTTAAAGATTTTATTTATTAATTTGACAGAGAGAGATCTCAAGTAGGCAGAGAGGCAGGCAGAGAGAGAGAGAGAGAGAGGAGGAAGCAGGCTCCCTGCTGAGCAGAGAGCCCGATGCCGCTGGATCCCAGGACCCTGAGATCATGATCTGAGCTGAAGGCATAGGTTTTAACCCACTGAACCACCCAGGCACCCCCAATTTCTCATTATTATCTTTGGGAATCAATTTACAAAAAAATGAACCATTTATCAAAATATTAAGCAATCATGCCAAGAAATTATATATATATATTTTTTTATTTGACAGAGAGATCACAAGTAGGCAGAGAGGCAGGCAGAGAGAGAGGAGGAAGCAGGCTCCCCGAGAGAGCAGAGAGCCCGATGCGGGGCTCGATCCCAGGACTCCGAGATCATGACCTGAGCCGAAGGCAGCGGCTTAACCCACTGAGCCACCCAGGCGCCCCTATATTTTCTTATAGTAAGGGATTTTCTAGAGATTTAAACTAAAAGCATTTTTCTGAAACATTTGAAATTTATCTAGGAAATTAATATCATATCAATACTAAAATAAAAGATGGTTGTCTCCCTAAATTCATACTCAAAACTACTCTTCTTGGGAGGGATTTATACTAGGGTTAATATGTTTTTCTCTAGCTGATGGAAATTTGGGTGACTTGAATAGTCCATTTAAAATTTTTTGGATGGTTTTTCAAAATGTTTTCTCCATGGAGGTGAAAAAAAATCCTGTATTACAATTAATTCAGATTCTGAATAGATGATTATGAGAACATTGAATCTACCTAGTTTTAAAAAATTTTCAAGGTGGAATTAGCTTTATAATTTTCTTTCAGTTCAAAAGAAACATACTTATTATAAAATATTTTAGGCCAAATATAGAAACATATAAAATATTAATAAAAAATCCACTGTCTTTTCAGAATGTTTTTATGTATAATCATTCATTTCTTTTTAATGGGATAAAAAACATAGATACAGTGATTCTGACATTTCCTATGCAACAAACCTACCTTTATTTCTTTATTGCTAACTTTATTTCTATTCTAAGACCTTACTGTTCTTACTGTTGAAACCTAAGGAATCACTTCCAGGTAGATGTAGATTTTTGAAGTGATTTCTCAGTCAATTTACCCCTCCCCCACTCTCCCCATGTAACTTCTCAGGGTAATGTCTCCCCCCTGCTCAAAGTAACATTTCAGTTTCAGCTGGTGTTATGTTGTGTTTAGGTAATCGTGGGGAAGGGCATATGGACAAAGCACATCCTCAGGCATTCACTGAGGTACAACTCATTCACTGTGTCTTTTTCTTTTTTTTAAGATTTTATTTATTTATTTGACAGAGAGAGACACAGTGAGAGAGGGAACACAAACAGGGAGAGTGGGAGTAGGAGAAGCAGGCTTCCCACTGAGCAGTTACCCCACCGCAGGTCTCAGGACTGGATCCCAGGATCTTGGGATCATGACCTGATCCGAAGGTAGTCACCCAAGGACTGAGCCACCCAGGCACCCCTCACTGTGTCTTTCTGGTTGGCCGCATCTGCTGATATCTCAGGGTCTGCCTTGGTTATGAGTTATGTCCATGTAGATCATTTTATGTTTTCCTGATCCTAACTGTAATGCTCCTCTGACCTATTTTGTACCCCTTTTGTGGATACAGGAGAAATTTGAGTTCTTTCAAGTGTGGCTAGGTTCTTCATCAGCTATTATTACCATCTTTTATTAATTGGATAAATTTTAGGCCCAGTTTGCTTCAGTGAATTTCAAAATACCTGGTTCTGGCAATAGCTTTGACTTTCAAAACTTCTCCTTTGTTAAGAGCTCCTCCACAGCCTATTTTGAAACTCAAAGCCCAAATATTTTTTTGTCTCTCCTTCTTTCCTTTCTCCTCGTCCTCCTCCTTCTCCTTCTTTCTTCTCTTTCTTCTCCTCCTCCTCTATTTCCTCTTCCTCCACCACCTCCTCCTCCTTCTTGTTATTTTCTTCTTCTTTTTTTTTCCTTTGGAATGACCTCTGAGAAGATGAGTCCTATTGAATTGATGGGTTTGTCAAAGGGAATTGATGAAAGGAAATGCAGGGGAGAGTCCCAGAGGTAATATATATCTAAATTGAATTATACCACATGAATCTACCTCATTTTTTTCTCTAAAATCAGAAGTTTGTAATTTGTCCTGCTATATGAAAATTATACAATTTCATACAGAAAATTCAATCTTTTCAACCAAATATAAATCCTCCTGTATATTTTTCCTAGATCATTGATAATTGATTCACTCTCTCTATACCTCATACTACCATTTACACCAATATGCCCTTATTTTATATTTTATATGGATGGTATATATTATATGTGCTATTTTGTGACCTGCTGCTTTTTAAAAGATAATTCTATTAAATATTGAATAATAAAAACAATACTTGTAAAATATGTGAGGGATTTAAATAATAAAACAAATATACATACACTAACCATCTAGTTAAAGAAATGGAAACTCATTTACCTGTAAAGCCCCTGTGTCTCCTTCTAATTTCTGTTCTTATTCACCCCAAGGGGAATTATTCTGAATTTTGTGCCTATCTTTTCATTGTTCTTAATTCTTGTTTTTCTAAATGAATATATCCCTTACCAGTGAGTTAACAGATAATAACCAATAAATTTCATTGTGCATTTAAAAAATTATATTAATGGTATAGTACTTCATATACTTTTCTGTGACTTGGTTTATCCACTTACCACTTTAATCTTAGAGTGTTCTATGTTGTGTGTATAGTGTACTGTATTAATTTCCATATAATTAATTAATTATATGGTATATAACATAATTTATTTATCTGTATTGCTGATGATGGACATTTGGGCTATTCTAGTATTTTGCTCATACAAAAAGTTCTCTATGAATCTTTTTGAAAATATATCCTAGTGTAATTCCAAGTTGTCTCTAGGCTAGATAGATTCTTGTTGGAGGCCACGGCACGGTTGGAGTCGTGGATCAAACCAGGCCCTGACTTGTGTCTCCTTTAAAATCCAGAAGCCTTGATAAGGGAAAGTTGATAAGGGAAAGTTGAGTAACACTGTGAAAGGGTCTGTGCTATGTGTCATGCGCTGGCCTACGTGACTTCCCACACGTTCTCCCTACAGAAGGGAACAATGTGGTCAGGGTGATAAATTCTTAGTTGGTCCTTGTTGTTCCTGTACTTCCCATAATCCACTCCCTGGTTGATTGTATTAGTTGGTCCTTGTTGTTCCTGTACCTCCCATAATCCACTCCCTGGTTGATTTTAACTTCTTAGTATCAATAGTAGCTAATGGCATTAGCCATAACTACCTGGCATCACAAGATTTGTTTGTAGTTAATGTAAAACTTGCCATAGGAACTTGTGGTTACTCCTTCTATTGTGATCTGCCTTATAAATGCTTGTAAGATGTGGAATAAAGTCAGCTCTGTTGGACATCCTCCTCAGTGCTCCTTCTGCCCCCATCTCTTTGTCTCTTAATTTCTTTTCACCATCCTCTTACCCTCACGTTTGCGGTCAATTTGTCGTGCTGGCCACTGACAGATTCTAAAGATAAAGATTTCTGGATCATAAGTTATGGGCAATCAACATTTGATTGTCACTTTTTCATTTTTGCCAATTAGATGAGGGTAAATGATACCTTACTTTTATTTTAATTCCATTTTCTTCAATACTAACAAAGTTGAGCACATTTCTGTGTCTATTGGCCATTCATATTTTTTTCATGTTTAAAATGAAAAATTCCATTTCATGCCTTTTCAAATTTTTTTGGTCTCATACTTTGTGACATTAATTTGTAGGATTTTTAAAAACCTGTTTTTTGATATGAATTCCTTATTGGTTATGTGGATTGCAAATATCTTATGCCAAATTATTTGTGTATATTAAGAAACATCTTGGCAATTAGACGGTTTTCAGTGTTTTGCTATCTTAACACACTATTGAATATTTTGTAGCATTTTGTTCCATTTAAAAAACTTCTATTGAGTAAGCAAAATCTCAGGAGCCCAATTATTAGGTCAAAAGGTATGAATATTTTCACAGATTCTAAATAAATATTGCCAAGTTACTTTCCGAAAACATTGTTTAAATTTGTAGTGACAGAAGCAAAGATGTAACAATTTCACTCTAATCAACCTTAGGTTTTGTCATTAAATATTTTTGGCTAGTCTAATATGCAAAATGTTTTTCAACATTGCTTTAATTTGCATTTCTTGATTACTAGCATGGATGAACATTTTTCAGTGTTTGTTAACTAATAGTATTTTTACTTATGTAAACTGTGTATTTTCACCCTCCATATCTTTATTTTATGTTAGGCTAAGAATAATAAATATAGCTCTTGCAAACCAAAAATAGAATGTGATCGTCTATTTTCAAAATGCTTACAGGTACTCAAAGTCTGAGGGTCTTACATATCTTACATATAACTACTTACATTAATTCTAACAAATATTAAAAAAATGTGTCTGGCTTTGGGGATACAAAAGTAAAAATGTTGGCTTTCAAGGGATTTAGTCTTTCATATTAAAGCAGAGAATTATGACAGAGAGGTGTTCTAGTATTTTGGGGACTCTTAACAGGGGTCTTAACTCAGATCAAGGTTCCAAAAGACTTTCCGAGGTGGTGACCCTTGCATTAGACCAGGAAGATGAGTGAGTGTTTAGTAACTGGAGTGGGTGTTGTAGATTGAGCTGTCTGTATGTGTAAAGAAGCAGAGGTGGAAAAGAGCATGGCCCTTCTCTGTAAGGGACCAGAGGTAGCACTGGAGAAACAGGCTGGAAACCCAAGTGTCCACCCCAAGGAGTTTGATATCTATTCAGAAAGTGCTGGAGAGTCTCCAAGCATTTTTAAGCAAATACGGAAAACTTCTCACAGTGGCAGAGTAGGATGGAGGATAGGCCGGTCATAGAACAATTTAGAGACATTTAGTATATTCTAGGGAAAAGAGATGGAGCAATAGTGATGGGAATAGAGAAAAGGTGATGAACTTGAGAACTATTTGGAAGTGTATCAATAGCTTTAAGAAAATCTAAGACAAGTCACATTTGCTATGAGAATATGAGGACAGGCCAATACACTACCAGGGACAGGGGTAATAATGTCAGGATGGAATGAATGAGGGGACAAAGGGAGGTCTGAACCCTTTCTTTTCCCACCCACAGCTCCATCCCTTACTTTGAGGAACTCTCCTGAAATTGTGTGGGCACTGCACATAATTGTATTCTAGTCTCCTCACAAAAAACAGCTGCCTCTGTGCCCAAGGGTGAATATAGTGCATCCATCTGCCCTTGGGAGGACAGAGCCCTAGGGAGTCTTGTGCAGGTCCATACAGCAGATGAAAGACTGTTGGGACAGAAAGCATGTTTGCATGGGCTGCAGGTAGCTAGGTACCATGGGTCTCAGAGACTCCTTGCTGTATGAAGCAGGGCATGGCCAGAGGAGAAAGCCCCCTTTGCCAGGACTCAGGGCTGTATAGGTGAAAGGTCCTGCCTTGGCAGGCAGGATCTCCCAGCAGCTTCATGGCTCTGAGGCTGGAAGCTGGGGTCTGTAACATGGATTTTATGGACAGCTTTAATATGTATTCTGCTCTCAGCTGAGCTTTAGATGGCTGGAACAACCTCATAGGGACAGGGAAGTTAAGAGACTTTTGCAAACTTGGTGACAACTACATTTTTTGGAGACATCCACAAAGAATGATATTTATCCACTTTTGTCCAACATTAGCTTCAGGTTAGGTTGCCTGAAGAAATATCTGTTATAGAAAATTAATATTTATGTTAATAAAAATTCTTCAAGTTATTAATATTTCTTTTCATTCTGAATGGTTAGGAATGGCTTTTCTATAGTTTTTGTGTATCAGCTTTCTCATTCTTTTTTTTAAAAAAGACTTTATTTATTTATTTATTTGACAGGCAGAGATCACAAGCAGGAATAGAGGCAGGCAGAGAGAGAGAGAGGGAAGCAGGCTCCCTGCTGAGCAGAGAACCTGATGCGGGACTCGATCCCAGGACCCCGAGATCATGACCTGAGCTGAAGGCAGAGGCTTAACCCACTGAGCCACCCAGGCATCCCAGCTTTCTCATTCTTAGTAATGACAATTTATTTACAAATTAATAAGATTGAAATATTCAACAATATTCAATAATATTACATATTGAGTAACTACTGTGTATGTGGTTGGGGATATAGTGGTTAACCAGGTGGGGGAAAAATTGTGTTTTTGGAGCTTAAATTCTAGTGGGGGATAAAAAATGAAAATGTAAGAAGTGAATACATAAGATAATTTAAAAAATGATAAATGCTCTATGAAAAATAAAACTAAAAATGTGCTATTGAGTGACAGTGGAATGGGGAGAGAAGACTTTTATAAGGATTAACATTTTAGCATGTGTCTCACTTGGATTTAAGTTCTGTTGAGATGCTGAAAGTGTCTGCTTTTAGTCTTAATGGTCATTTCCTCCCCCAAAACATCCCTGACTTTGTTAAATTTTTCTTTTGCTCTGAAAGCTCCATTCACCATTCTTTTTTTAAAAGATTTTATTTATTTATTTGACACACAGATCACAAGTAGGCAGAGAGGCAGGCAGAGAGAGGTGGTGAAGCAGGCTCCCTACTGAGCAGAGAGCCCCATGAGGGTCTCGATCCCAGGACCCCGAGATCATGACCCAAGCTGAAGACAGAGGCTTAATCCACTGAGCTACCCAGGTGCCCCATCCATTCACCATTCTTTACAGCATTGATCATGTTTGTATTTCACATTTTTTGGGTGATCACTTAATTACTGTCCTTTCCCCCCAGAAACTCTATCTATGAGAACAAGGAAAGAGTCAGCCTTCACTCTACACTCCATTGAGGCACCAACAGTGAGCTTGATTGTTGTACATGCTCAATAAATATATGTATTTGTTTTAGTGAATGAATGACTGACAGTTTTTAAATGCTTAACAAATCTGGAATTGTGTTTATTTTTCTGACGTGTTTCAGGGTCAGGATGTGCTTGGCAAAGTGGGCCCATGCTAAATGTCTCATTGCATAAAAATGGATCTTTCCAGATATTATGTTAATCTGGATGAATAATATGTAGCCCTGTTTGATTTTTCAAATTGGATCATTCCCAATGTTCATTCAGGAACAGTGGTGGAAACAGAGGTAAAGGAGGAGGGAAGACCTTTTTGAAATGGAAACTATTTCTGAGCTAATGGAAAAAATCTCTCTGTGTCAGAAGAGGAAAGGGAGCAAAATATAAATGTATGTCATCAGGACACAGATTTATGCATTATTTTGATAATATTTTGGTTGGAACTCAGGAAAAGGAGGAAAATATTTTAGAACAAGCAGTGTAAAAGAATGTAAATTCTGTAACTTACCTTTGCCAAATTACTGAGTATTGTTAGGATTCAAAGACTGATTTGTGAGTCTTTTCTTTTTAGAAAGTTACCAAAACTAGACGAGAAAGAGAAATAGGGGATTATTTGGCTTGAAACAACAACAAAAAATAATGAATGAGACAAAAGGGAAAGGATTGCATAGGGAAAAGATCATCCCTGGCTAGATCCTCCTATACAATACAACCAAGTTCAAAGCTCCAGTGGACATTTGCTAACTTTTCTGATTAACTGTGTGCTTTGTAACAAATGGATCAGAAAGGAAGGGTCACACAGCAAGTTACAAAATAACTACCTGTGGCTTCTTCCTTCTAGGCCTGGAAGATTCTCAGTGATGAGGAATTCACTTCTTTCTAAGCAGCTCGTGTTACCTTGAGATATTACCATTAGAACATTCTTGTTTATGATGATCTTAAGTCTGTCTTCTTATAGCTTCTGTTTGTTGTTCTTAGTTCCTGGTGTCTTCAAAATAAATTTAATTTAGGTTCTACATAAGAGCCCTCAATTATATGTAGTCATGTCTTTGCTCCTTTTGTCACTAATTTTTTCCTCTGTAGACCACCTTTTTTTGCTACCTTCTGTGAATGCATGGCCTTATCTATGTCTGTTTTTATTTTATTGCCATTTTAATGGAAAATAATACTCTTGGCAACCATGTCATGCTATATATATCTATTGAACTCAATGCCAGATTAAATTCTTAAGTTCTTTTCAAATTACTCTGCTGCTGAATTATGTCACCTCATTTTTCCTTTATGCAGTCACTTGTTTGGAGCAGTTGTCTTATGACTTCAATATGGTGAATATTTTAGATTCCAATTTTGTCATCCGAACTATTTACTATTTTCACAGTTCATGCAATATATATATATATATATATATATATATTCATGCAATATAAAAACTGTTAAACATTGCTCTCTATCTCCATCAAGTCACTGGTATATCTTGATCATGAAATGACCAAGCTCAGAATCTGTAGTTACCATTAGAAGGAAATTCCTCATGAGTTGGCATTGATTTGTTAATTTGTATCTTTTCAGCTTGGTTATCCAATAATTTACAAATCTATTATATAGTGTTGTCATCAGTCCTAGTGGTTTTCAACTTTTGCGGCACAACTGAAGTGTCAACTGAAGAACTTTTAGAAATCCTGATGTCCAGTCCCCACCAAGACCAATTACATCAGTGTTGCTGGAGTAGGATTGAATATTTTTTTAAAAGCTCTCCAGGAGATTTTCATGTGTAGCCAAGGTTGAGAACAACTGACCTAGCCCAGTAATTCCCTAAATGTCTCTGATGATATGAATTTTTTTTTTGGGGGGGTGCATCTTTAAGAACAAATTCCTGGTCTCAATCCCTATTTACTGAGTCAGAATCTCCTGGGAAGCCTCAAAAACTCAGGAACACTGATAGCTCTACTAATGATTTTTTTACTCCAAAAGGGTATGACCAGAGTAGTCAAATCTCTGTTGAAATCCAGATTTACTATTTTACCACATTTCTCTGTAAAGGAAGAAAAAATGTCAGTATGATTTACACATGTGTGACATTGCACTTTTTGTGTTAAAATATCATCTTATTGGTGGCAGCCCCTGAGTTAAAGTCCAATTTATATTTATAATTTTTTTATGAATCTTCAAGGACATTTATACATTCAGCAGAAATATATTGAGTGACTCTTCTTGGCCAGGCCTGAGGCCAACCAAGGGGATACTACTGTAAGAAGAAGGTAGGCATGGTCCTTGATCTCATTTGTTCACAGTCTGGGATAGAGTGGAGACTCTAGCATAAAACAAATGCCCTAAATAAGAACAAATTGTGGTAAGTGCAATGAAGGAAATAGAACGCTGAGATAGGAATGATGGGGAAGGTGGTGGTGAGGGGTTTAATTTAGGGAGAGAGGGTTTCTTCAGGAAATGGTATTTGAGTGATACAAGAAGTCCTAGGCAGTCCTAAAAGAAGGGAGGGAAGAGCACTGCCAGGGAGAATAGCATATGAAAGGGCCTGGAGGAAGATAGAGACTGAATGTTTGAGGGACAGAAAGAAAGCCAAGAAGGAAGGGAGTGGAAACTAAAGTATGAGATGCAATGAGAAACCACCGAATATTTCTAAGTTGGGGTGTGAGTGATGTGCTTGTGAGGGGAACTGATTGAGTAGGGACTGAGGGAAGAATGGAAGAGGAGAGACAAGCTGGGATTTTTTTTTTTTTTTTCCAGTAGCCCAGATAAGCAGTGATAATGGCCTGGGCTAGGACGATGGAGGTGGAGAGTTTGAAGAGCATATGGATCTCAGAGCTAAAACAAAACCCACTTGGATATGGAATATAAGGAGAGGGAAGAATCAAGGATGGATGTTTGTTATAAAATATCACTGGCCTGATAAATCATGTCTACATGTGTCATGTATATGAAAAACATTTTCTTTGGATGGGGAATGCTTGGGGTAAATAAATGAACTCGTATCAAACAATCAGCTAATACATGCCTGCTATGTATAGACGGACTCTGGGCTGGCTGCTGGAGGATATACTTATCAGATTATCAGGGACCTGTGTTCCAACCAGGAGTCAGGGCAATTGGATTCTAAGGCCAGTTCTTTAATAAATTATTACATTGAAGTTTCTGGCTGGTGGCATAATAAATGTAAAGCTGATAATTAATACGAAATAAGTTAGAGTATTTAGAATAGTAAGATAAAATGGTAATTGTTTGAATGAACATTATAGGTGTATGATCTATCCACTGAGTGTTCATGGAATCACTTTCCCAATATGAGGGCTCTGGACCAGGTTATATCTCAACTAACTCCTAGCTATGACATCCTGTAATTCTGTCACCAGTCTGTAAAGAAAAGAAATGCTTGCTTCATGAAGCACAGTTCAAGGCATTCAAAAATAAATGCCAAATGAATGGATCATGTGGGAGTTTTCTTAGAAAGTTCTGATAAAGAGAGGCTAGTCTGGAATGGGTTAGTCAAATGATGTTTGTTCTGAGGGAAGCAGATCTGTTCAGCAGAAATAGAAATTGCAGTCAGAGAAGGGTGACAGAGAAGCTTGCAAAAATGTGTTTGGATGGGGTTGTGGAGCATCTTGGATACCTGGTTGAGATATTTCAGACTGAGGGTGAGATGTGAGCAATAAAACCAAAATTTATGACTTTGCCTTTGAAAATCAATTTTAGGTGTATATAGGATAACGAGATCTAGGAGCAAGTAAGGATAGCATCGACATCAGTGGTCCACTGGAGAAATGATTGTCGCAGAACCCTGGGACTCCCATTTGTTGCCTTTTTACCCTAGAAGTAGATGTAGTCTTTAGGATATTATCTGGTAGATGGAAATTTGGCTCCTCACTTTGTCACTTTCTGAGACCTTGGGCAGACTCTGGATTGCTTTATACCTTACTTTTGTGATCTCTTAAGGAGACCAATAACACCTTCCTTATGCAGTCATTGTGAAGGTTAAGTATGAGAATTTTAAAGTCTTACGAGCACTGAAGTTTGCAGGTACCCCATTACATGTGTTCATGCATATGTGTGTATATGGACAAGATGGCACTGATAGGGATGCTCAAACTGAGTAAAGTACTGGAGGATTAGAGGTAAGGTAGGGGCACACTCTGGCCTGAAGGAGAGACAGGAGTTTGCCACAGTTCACACTGTCAGAGTTGTCTGAGTCTCTCTTTTAGCAGGTGTTGTTCCATTTCATTGAGCCTTGCAGGCTTACAGTACACACTTGATTAATCAGGTTGTTTTACTGTAAAGCTTTACAGCAGTGCTCATCAATTGATGTCATGGTAGAGGGCTGATGGGGCAAGCAACCTGAGATTTTGTTGTATTCCTTAGGTCTGCATCCTCCTATTTCCCTTGCATGAAAACCAACTGGAGAAGAGATTCTATTCTTTCAGTTGAAGTGTTGCCTTGCTTTGGTGGGCTGGGAAAGCAGGAAAGTTGAAAGTCATTGCTGTGGAGAATAAACAGTGATGTCCTCTAAAATTTGCCAACATGATTCATAATGTAACCTAAGACCCATGGCTTCATGGTGGTTTTCTACTATTTCTGAAAGAGGGAGCTCATGGCTAGGAGTCACTGTGGGTTAAGAAATGCTCAAATGGTCAAGGTTACGACTACCAAAAGTCAAATACTCAAATAGATTGTTTCAGTTGAGGGCTTGGGACAGGTCTTGGCCCATGTGTTTGCATTTTTACACCTACTGTTTCATTCTAACTCCTTGAGCTACTGCATTCAAGTCTTAGCCTCTGGTGTTTTGTCATGACCTTGGTCAGATACAGTAACAATTTGTAGTGATTACAGATTTATTTTTAAAAGAACAACCTAGTGACCTTTATATGACTAGCAGCTTTAAAAAGAAAACTAGAAAAAGTGTTTAAGTCAAGCATACATACTTGGTATTAGGTTTAAAATTGGAAGATATGCAGTAGGTAAGGCTAACCCCATTCTCCATATGTTTTTAGTTATTATCCTATTTAGTACAGTGTAATTTATGTAAGCTTAATCAAATTTATTATCTTTGACAAAAAGGTAAATGCTTGGAATACTAAGTTGTTTTTTTTAAAGATGAAATACGTAATTAATTTTTCTAAACTTGTCTAAAAATGCTTAGCGGTCAGTTTTGGCATTTAGATTTGTTTAAGCATATGTAAATTTGGCATTTTGAGTTGCAATTAATAAAGTTGCTGTAATTTTATTCTTGGATTTTCTCTTCCATTCTGGCTTTTTGAAAAGGTGGTAGGCTAAGCATTTAAATTACTGTTCTAGTTTTCAAAGATTTTGGCTACTGCTTTGTGGGATAATAAAATAGATTGTATGAAAACAGTTTCCTTATGGATCTTTTAAAAATACAGCATTTCATTAAAAATAGCATTCACTTGTATTGGTTTTAATGTATAAATGTTCTGTTCTAACTATTATGGCAATTAATAATAATCCTTCCTAATGTAAATAAAATTTTGATTTAATTAATTCCAAAATATTTCTTAGTGCCCCTTAAACTTCTGGATGCATTCCCTTTTATGCATTTTTTCCTGTACAGTATTCATTTATAGTAAAGAAGTTTAAATCTTTGAACAACATTGAGCAACTACCTAACTGTGAGTAATTGGACAGGTCATTGTGAAACTTTTCAGGTTTCATTTTCTTTTACTGTAAAATAAAAATGTTGAAACCAAAAATATCTAAGGTCCTTTCAGGCTTTAAAATTGTTATTCAAAAATTTCTTACTTTTGAACACACAATGACAATATTCTTGACACTTTTGGGAGCATTTATTTACTAAACATTTTGTTTGATTTTTTTTTTTTTTTTATGTAAGCATCTTATCTGACCTATTTTTAAAACTTCATGGATGTAGATGCCTGATTTCTCATATTTTAAAATTGCTCTTAGCATTTAATTTGTTTAATTTTTTAAAATTTTTTTATTATTTTTTATTTTTTTATAATTCTTTTTTTTTTTTAGATTTTATTTATTTGACAGAGATCACAAATAGGCAGAGAGGCAGGCAGAAAGAGAGGAAGGGAAGCAGGCTCCCCGCTGAGCAGAGAGCCTGATGCAGGGCTCCATCCCAGGACGCTGAGATCATGACCTGAGCCGAAAGCAGAGGCTTTAACCCACTGAGCCACCCAGACGCCCCTAATTTGTTTAATTTTTTTGAGTTTTTGTTTAATTCCCTGGTGCTTATCATCACAAGGGTACCCCTTAATCCTCATCATCCATTTCATCTCCACCCCCACGTACCTCCCCTTTGGTAACCATCAATTTGTTCTCTATAAAAGGCTCTTTCCTGGTTTGTCTCTCTCTTTCTTCCTCTTTACTGGTTTGTTTTGTTTCTTAAATTCCACATATGAGTGAAATCATATGGCATTTTTCTTTCTCTGACTTACTTCACTTAGCATTATACTGTCTAGCTCCATTCATGTCATTACAAATGGGAAGATTTCATTCTTTTTTTATGGCCAAGTAACATTCCATTGTATATACATATGCCACATCTTCTTTATACATTCATCAATCAATGGACACAATGGCTGCTTCCATATCTTGGCTATTATAGATAATGTTGCTGTAAACATTGGGGTGCATATATCCATTTGAATTAGTGTTTCTGTATTCTTAGGGTAAATACCCAGTAGTAAAATTGCTGGATCGCAAGGTAATTCTATTTTGAACTTTTTGGGGGACCTCCATGCTGTCTTCCACAGTGGCAGCATCAGTTCACATTCCCACCACAAGTGCAAGAGAGTTCCTTTTTTCTTCACATCCTCACCAACACCTGTTGTTTCTTGTGTTGTGATTTTAGCCATTCTGACAGGTATGAGGTGGTATCTCATTGTAGTTTTGATTTGCTCCTAAGTGACGTTGAGCCTCTTTTCATGTGTCTGTTGGTCATTTGTATGTCTTCTTTGGAGAAATGTCTGCTCACATCATCTGCCCATTTTAAAAAATTGGATTATTAGTTTTTTGGATGTTGAGTTTTATAAGTTCTTTATAGACTTTGGATACTGTTTATTGGATATGTCATTTGCAAATATCTTCTCCCATTCTGTAAGTTACCTTTAGTTTTGTTGATCATTTCCTTCCCTGTGCAGAAGATTGTCATTTTGATGTAGTCCCAATAGCTTATTTTTGCTTTTGTTTCCCTTGTCTCAGCAGACCTATCTAGAAAAAAGTTGCTATGGCTGATGTCAAAGAAGAGACTGCCTTTTTCTCTTCTAGGATTTTTGACAGTTTCCTGCCTCACATTTAGGTCTTTAATCCATTTTTTTAAAAAGATTTTATTTATTTATTGGACAGAGAGATCACAAGTAGGCAGAGAGGCAGGCAGAGAGAGAGGAGGAAGCAGGCTCCCCGCTGAGCAGAGAGTCCGATGCGGGGCTCGATCCCAGCACCCTGGGATCATGACCTGAGCCGAAGGCAGAGGCTTAACCCACTGAGTCACCCAGGTGCCCCAGGTCTTTAATCCATTTTGTGTTTATTTTTGTGTATGGTATAGGAAAGTGGTCCAATTTGATGCTTTTGCATGTTGTTGTCTAGCGTTCCCAAACCATTTGTTGAAGAGACTGTCTTCTTCCCACTGGATATTCTTTGCTGCTTTGTAAAGATTAGTTGGCCTGTAATTGTGGGTTTATTTCCGGGTTTTCTATTCTGTTCCACTGATATATGTGTCTATTTTTGTGCCAGTACCATACTGTTTTGATCACTACAACTTTTGCATATACCTCATATATACCTTGAAGTCCAGAATTGTGATGTCTTCAGCTTTGCTTTTCTTTTTCAAGATTGCTTTGGCTATTTGGGGTCTTTTGTGGTTCCATACATATGTTAGGGTTGTTTGTCCTAGTTCTCTGAAAAATGCTATTGATATTTTAATAGGGATTGTATTAAATGTGTAGATTACTTTGGGTAGTATGGACTTTATAACAATATTTATTCTTCCAATCTGTGAGCATGGAATGTGTTTCCATTTCTTTATGTCATCTTCAATTGCTTTCATCACTGTTTTATGGTTGTCAGAGTACAGGTCTTTCATCTCTTTGGTTAGGTTTAGTCATAGGTATCTTATTATTTTTGGTAAAATTGTAAGTGGGATTGTTTTTGTAATTTCTATTTCTGCTGCTTCATTATTGGTATATAGAAATGCAAGAGATTTCTGTGGATTCCCACGACTTTACTGAATTTGTTTATCAGTTCCAGCAGTTTTTGGATGGAGTCTTTTGGGTTTTCTCTGTATACTATCCTGTCATCTGCAGATAGTGAAAAGTTTACTTCTTTCTTATTGATTTGGATGCCTTTTATTTCTTTTTGTTGTCTGATTGCTGTGGTGAGGGCTTCTAGGCTTATGTTGAATAAAAGTAGTGAGAATGAATATCCTTCTTTCTTGACTTTAAGGGAGAAGCTCTGTTTTTTCCTCATAAGGGATGATGTTAGCTGTGGGTTTTTCCTAAAGACCTTCAATACCCTGAGGTATGTTCTCTCTAAACCTACATTGTTGAAGGTTTTCTTTTTTTTTTTTTTTTATCATAAAAGGATGTTGTACTTTGTCAAATGCTTTTTCTGCACCTATTGAAATAACCATATGATTCTTATTCTTTCTTTTATTGATGTGATGTATCACATTGATTGATTTGTGAACACTGAACCACCGTTAAAACCCATGATAAATCCTACTTGATTGTGGTGTATGATTTTTAAAAATATATTGTTGAATTTGGTTTGCTACTATTTTTTTTTAAAGATTTTATTTATTTATCTGACAGACAGAGATCACAAGCAGACAGAGAGGCAGGCAGAGAGAGAGAGGGAAGCAGGCTCCCTGCTGAGCAGAGAGCCCGATGTGGGACTCGATCCCAGGACCCTGAGATCATGACCTGAGCCGAAGGCAGCGGCTTAACCCACTGAGCCACCCGGGCGCCCCTGGTTTGCTACTATTTTTGTCGAGGATTTTTACATCTCTGTTCACCAGAGATATTAGGCTTGTAATTCTCTTTTTTTGTGGTATCTTTATTTGGTTTTGGTATTGGGGTAATGCTGGTTTCATGAAAGAATTTGGAAGTTTTCTTTCCCTTTCTATTTTTTGGACTAATGTGAGAAGAATAGGTATTGACTCTTAATTTTTTGTTTTGTTTTGTTTTCAGTAAGCTCTACCTCCAATGTGGGGCTTGAATGGACAACTCCAAGATCCCCAAGATCAAGAGTCTCAAGCTCTAGTGAATGAGCCAGCCAGGTGCCCTGGTATTAACTCCTCTTTAAATGTTTGGTATGATTCTCCTGTGAAGCCATCTGGTCTTGGGCTTTTATTTATTGGGAGTGTTTGAGTACTGATTCAGTTTCTTTGCTGGCAGTCTGTCTATTCAAAGTTTTTATTTGTTTTTCTTTAAGTTTTGGTAGGTTATATTTCTAGGAATTTATGCTCTTTTTCTAGGTTGTCCATTTTGTTGGCATATCATTTTTCATAATTTTCTTTTATAATTATTTTTCTGTAATGTTGGTTGTTATTTCTCCTCTCTCATTTGTGATTGTACTTATTTGGGTCATTTCTCTTTTTTTCTTAATAAGTCTGGCTAGAGGTTTTTAAATTTTATTGACTTTTTTTTTTTTCAAAGATCCAATTCCTGGTTTCATTGATCTCTTCTCATTTTTTTTTTTTTTTTTTAGTTTTGATATCATTTATTTGGGCTGTAATCTTTATTATTTCCTTCCTTCTGCTGGTTCTGGGTTCTGCTAATTGTTCATTTTCTAGCTCTTTTAGGTATAAGATTAGTTTGTGTATTTGAGATTTGCTTTTTTAGGTAGGCTTGTATTTCTATAAACTCCCTTCTTAAGCCCACTTTTTCTGCATCCCAAATGTTTTGAACCATTGTGTTTTCATTTTTATGTGCTTCTGTGTACTTTTCAATTTTTTTAAAAAAAATTTCTGATTGACCCATTCATTGTTCAGTAACATGTTACTTAACCTCCATGTATTTGTAGTCTTTCAAGATTTTTTTTATTGTGGCTAACTTCTAGTTTCATAATGTTATGGTGAGAAAAGATGCCTGGTATGATTTACATCTTCTTGAATTTGTTGAGGCTTGTTTTGTAGGCCAATATGTGATCTCTTTTGGAGAATGTTCCCTGTACATTTGAAAAGAATGTGTATTCTGCTGTTTTAGGAAAGAATGTTCTGAATGTATCTGTTAAATCCATCTGGTCCAGTGTGTCATTCAAAGTCATTGTTTTCTTGTTGGTTTTTTGTTTGTATGATTTGTCCATCTGTGGGTGCAATTTTAAAATCCCCTACTATTATTATATTATTATCAATTAGTTCCTTTATGCTTGTTATTGTTTTATATATTTGGGTGGTCCCATATAGGGTGTGTAAATATTTTATATATTCTTGTTGGATATTCCCCTTCATAATTATAGTTATTCTTTGTTTCTTGTTATAGTGTTTGTTTCTGTTTCTTCTGATAGAAGTATTGCTACTCCAGCTTTCTTTTGACATCCATTTGCATGAGAAATGGTTCTCCATCCCCTCACTTTCAATATGCAGGTGTCTAGGGTATAAAATGATATAAGTGGGTCTTGTCTTTTTTTTAATCTATTCTGACTCCCTGCATCTTTTGATTGGAACATTTAGTCCATTTGCATTCAAAGTAATTATTGATAGATATGTATTTATTGCCATTTTAATACTTTTTTTGTGATTGTTTCTGAAATTTTCTCTGATCCTTTGTTGATTTTCTTTAGTGATCTATTTGGATTTCTTTCTCTTTATTGTTTGCATGTTTATTAATGGTTTTTAGTTTGTAGTTACAATTAGATTTGTATATAACATCTGCATGTAGCAGTTTATACTAAGTTGTTGGTTGTTTAAGTTTGAATCCATTCTTTACCTCTCTCCTCTCCACGTTTTTTAGGTATATGTTATCATATTTTATATTCTTTTATTTTGTGAGTACCTTGACTGATGTTTACACAAATATTAATTTTTACTGCTTTTATGTTTCCTACTTTCATACTGTCACTTTTGGTTTGTCTTAGCTTTCCTCTTAAAGAATCCCCTTTAGTATTTTTTGCAGGGCTGGTTGAGTGGTCTTGAACTCCTTTAGTTTTTGTCTGGGAAGCTGTTTATTTCTTGCTCTACTCTGAATGACAGTCTTGTTGCATAGAGTATTCTTGGCTGCATGTTTTCCCCATTCAGCATTTTGAATATATGGCAATCATTTCTGTCCTGAAAAGATTCAGATGAAACATCCTCTAATAGCCTTATGGGGTTTCCTTTGTCTATTACTGTCTCCTTTTGTCTTGCTACTTTTAATATTTTTTTCTTTATCGCTATATTTTGCCATTTTAATCAAAATCTGTCTAGGTGTGGATCTACTTTTGTTGATTTTGTTGGGGTTTTTCTATGCCTCTTAGATATGGATATCTATTTCCTTCCCCAGATTAGGAAAGCTTTCAGCTATTATTTCTTCAAATAAATCTTCTGCCCTCTTTTCTCTCTTTTTCTAGGACCCATAGTATGAATGTTATTATTTTTGATAGTCATTGAGTTCCCTAGGTCAATTCTTGTTTTGCATCATTCCATTCTCTGACTTTTGTTTAGCTTGATTACTTTCTGTTACTCTGTCTTCTAGGTCTTAATTTGTTCCTCTGCCTCTTCTAACCTGCTGTTCATTCCATCAAGTATGTTTTTCATTTCATTTACTGAGCCCTTTATCTCTTCTATGTTATTCCTTATTTTTGTGCTAATGATCTTACTGATATCCTCTACTCTTTTCTCAAGTCCAGTGACTTTGAGTATTCTTTTTTTTTTTTTCCTGGAAAATGAGAGAATGGGGGGTCAGAGGGAGAAGGCAAGTCATAAGTGTGGAGCTGGATGTGGGGCTCAATCTCACAATTCTGAGGTCATTACCTGAGCTGAAATCAAGTTAGATGCTTAACTGACTGAGCCACCAAGGGCCCCAAGTCCAGTGGTTATCTTTATGACCATTGGTTTAAATTCTCTATCAGGCATGTTACTTATAAGCTTAGGACTCTGGCCATGGCTTTGTCCTGTTCTTTCATTTGGGATAAAGTTCTGTGTCTTCTCATTTTGTCTAAGTCTCAGTACCTGTTTTTTTATTTTAGTAAAGTCAGCTACATCCCCTGTTCTTCCAGGTCATGACTCTATGAAGAAGAGGCCCTGTAGTGCCCTACTATGTAGTGTCCCCTGTTCCCCTGTTCCCAGGTCCTGGTATTTCTGGGAGTGCCTCCAATATGAGCAGTGTGTGCTCTACTGTTGTGTCCTGGCTGCTTTATCCTTTAGGTCAGTCATCTGCAGAAGCTCTCTTTGCCTGTTGTGGGCAGTATGTGGTCCCTGGCCTGACTATGACATGTTTTACAAGGTGTGCTCTGGTCTGTTTTTGAAATGAGACCCGTCCCCCCTGCTGCTGGATCTGAAGCCTTGCAAAACACCTGGGCTGAGAGATGGAGTCATTGAGGGGTTTGGCAGAGGTTTGGGCAGACTTCTTGGCAAGGGGCTCACATTCCTGGGAATGAGGCACACATGACTGGGAAGAGCAGTTCTCCTGGAGCACTGTGAGGCGGGGCTTGCTGTAATCGAATTAGGTAGCAAGTGTGGGGTCTGTAATGGTTCCCACAAGTGGCCCTCTGCTTGTGCTGAGGGGTGAGGGAGGGAAATGGTGCCTGCCAGTTCCTTTGTTCCTAGAAGGGACTCTCCATTAATGTTGCTTCTTTGGAACATGCTCTAAGATGAGCAACTGATCTCCCAACTATGCACCCTAGGTATGCTACAAGTTGTTGTTTCCAGGCTGTATGTCTATGGGCTTTTTGCCCTGCATTTCTCCAAGGCAGCCCTAATGTCCTTGGAACTCCTCCAGAGCCACGCATGCTGACCTTTAAAACTCCAGGCTTTAAGTCCTACTGTTATAAGAACTCAAGGAATTGGGGCCCCCTTGTTTTTCCAAGCCAAATGGTAGGGAGATTTGCTTTTCCCATGCACTAGTCTATGTCACCATTCTCCATGACTGCAGCTTTCTCCCCAGCACAGTGGCTACAATCCATTTCTCTCCCAATCCACATCTCTGCACCTCCTATCTTCTTTGATGTGGCTTCTTCTCTACCTTTAGCTCTGGAGTTCTGCCACTCTTTAGATTAATTTCTGGAATATTTAGGATGACTTGATAATTATTTAGTTGTATATGTGGGATGAGGTCTGTCTAGGATCTTCCTCCTCTGCCACCACCTTCCCCTCTAAGGTCAAATTGCTCTTAGACTTTAGTAGAAAGTTCCATACAAATGGGAAACTATACAAATATTGTGAAATGTATCAATAAGTTTTCTCTTCAAAACAATTCATTTCAAATTAAAAGATTATCAGATTACTAAGCTTTCACTTTTCTTTTGTTTGTACGGTAGGTTTTTTAAAAAACTAAAATATTGGAATTTAATTACTCAGACTCATGAGTTAATTGCATAGTATATCCTTTTAAAAAGTTGATGAAAATAAAAATGATTATAAGCTATCACTTGTGCTCACCAAGGTTCTAGTTAGAATGGCTATTTGCCTTGTTTTGATAATGAAATGCCACTATTTAGAGGACATATGAAAGAACTGATGTGTAATTCCTTATGCTTTCTTTCCCCATTTGGTGACCCTGAAACCTCAACTGAGATGATGGATTTATAAAGTGGTGGAATCTTTATCAGTGTGAATCCTTGTAGTACAAAAATAAATAAGTCCCTTTTTGTTCCCTACCTCCCAGAAGTAGATATAGTTAGATAGATAGCATAGAGCAGAAATAATGTTTTGGGTATTTTTTTAAGTCATTGATTCTTTTTTTGTTACCACAGCATAACATTAGCCCATTCTGACTATTTTAAGCTATAAATTGAATGAAAACACATTTATACTTAAAGTTGTAAGAAAAGAACTTTATAAATTGAAATGTTTCATATTTTATTATGAGCCTCCAGTATGCTTTGTGAAAGCTTAATCAAAACACTTAAGTAAAATTTAGCTCAACTTTCACATATTGTTTTCATAGAGTGAAAGGTAATACTGCTTTTGATACAGCTGCAAAGTAAATTATTAAAGAGACATTTTTAGAATTATGTTACAATGGAGATAACGGAAATGTGAATGTGAGTGTGGTGTGAATACTTGGACACATTTTTATTTAAACTCACCTTTCACAGGTAAGAAATGGGTTCAGCCACTTCCTAAATTAATTACCATATTTATTTACCACTAGAGATTTTCAAGTCTGTTATTAACTTTTTTATAGAAAATAGAAGGTATAGCTGTGTGCATTATAGAGATTAAAACATTTAAGAAAACTGTCTAAAAGCCTTTTACATGTCAACTACTGCTTTCATAAGCCATAGAAGTTACCAGCACAGACCTAAGATCTGTAAGTCTGTGTTCAAATCTCACCCCTACAAGTTATGATCCTTCTGATTTTGGACAAGTTACTTATTCTTCTCGTGTCTCAGTTTTCTCATCTGATATAAGGAGATAGTAATCTTAAATCACAGGGCTCATGTATTCTAAATATGCTTTAAAAAACTGTATCTGCCATGTAGGGAGCACTTGGTAATTGTTTCCCAATCCTGGCAAACATTCAAAGAGATTTCCTCTTATATGTAAAAATGTGTCTATTAGAAGGATTCTTCTATTATTGGAGAAGTTAATCAACAAATTTTCATTTATTTTACTATATGCTATTTAACTTTTTTTCTCTCTGTTTTTTGTGTATAGAGTTGTTTTTCTACTCCTTATTCCTTTCTCATATTTTGTTATCACACTGAGACTTAATCATGCATATATATCATTAACTATATTTTCAGTTTATTTTTGTTGATATCCAATGATCTATGAGATTAGTTACCTATAAATGATTATTACTATGGCCAATTCCCTTAATAATACTAAAAATCTATAAGACAAAAACATGTTTCTAGAATCATAAAACTTATTTCTGATCCAAAGCATATAATATAGGTGAAACATTAATCGAGATAAAAAGCTAGGTCAACAAACATTTATTAATGTACTCAGCCCTGGTGGGTGCTATGGAAAATAAAACTGATATAAAGACAGGACTCATGCTCACCAGGATTTTATAATATAATTGAAGAATTATGAATAATAAACATGAATCAGAGACCCCCTACAAGATAGGTTAGAAACAAATTGTTTTTATATAAGTGACCCAGAAATTTTGAGAAGGGAAACATCACTTTAGGTTGAAGAATTCACAGAAGCTTACAGAAGGAGCTGCAATGTGGATATTCCAGGTAGTCTCTTCAGTTAGCTTAATGCATAAACTGTCTTTATAGCAGAAAACAAAGCAGCTTAAGATACAGCTGCATGGCAAAGCATAGACTAATAATAGGTCTTCAATGCTGTTATAACATGGAGCTGATAGAAGTAGATGGAGTGAAATGGGAAGAGTGCATGTGAAAATATCCCAGGAGAATGGGCTGCATGAGAAAGGAGATGCTGGAGCTAGGTCTGAGGGAGTGAGACTATGTCAGGGAGCTTGTGGGGGAGTTGAAGAGTTGCTATGGGCCTGGAGTGGAAGAGTCTAACATTTAGGCTGAAGCCCTTAGATAAGCCATTTTATGGGATAGCTGATCTTTAGGTCTCAGAACTCTGTGCAGCTTTTCAGAATATCATCCCCATGGCTCTATGATAAGTTATATATAGAGATAAGATTCCATTATGATCACATTGATAATGTGATTTAGACTTAGTGATTGAGACTTAAAGTCCTAAAATGGCATTATAGTGTAGGAATATGGGGGTCTCTTACACATTTTTACAAATATATGTTAACATTTGAGAAATAAATTACAGTGGAGTTCTATTAATAGCTGGTGAAATCTGACTCACACTTCATTGAGTGGATATTATGGGCAATAGTGAGGCATAAATATTTGTGTTCTGAAAATATTGACCGAACATAATTTTCAAAAAGGATTACAGAGAGGGGTGTCAACAAGAGGGGACCAGGCAGGTGGTGATAAAGGGGTGGAGAAGAAGGTATAGCTGTGTGCATAGAGAGGGTGTGGCAAATCAAAGATACTTGAAATGGTGAATCAGCAAAGCTATTTTGTCAAACATCTCTATTCCTCTCCTAATTTTATGAGGAAAATTTTTTCCTGAAAATAAGATTTGAAAAGGAGAGTGGCATTTGCATTAGGCATTTAATAGGCTTACCTGGGGAAGGAGGGTGACCAAAGACAAAGGGAGATTAAGAAAAGTAAAGAAAAGGAACTTAAACTTCCCTGTCTTCAGATGGGAGGTTTCCCAGAGGAAGTCAGCCTGAGCTGCTGTAGAGTCAGCATCTGTAGCTCCCACATCCAAACTGTGAAAAGCTTATTGGACTTTTTTTTTTTTTTTTTTAAAGATTTTATTTATTTGACAGAGAGAGAGATCGCAAGTAGTCAGAGAGGCAGGCACAGAGAGAGAGGGGAGAAGCAGGCTTCCCGCGGAGCAGACAGCCCGATTTGGGGCTCGATCCCAGGACCCTGAGATCATGACCCGAGCCGAAGGCAGAGGCTTTAACCCACTGAGCCACCCAGGTGCCCCAGCTTATTGGACTTTTGAGAAGAGGATCCCAGTAGGGTCACTCTGCAACAAATTATGGAAGCAAATGTGAAATTTCTTCATCTGACAATGGGGAAGAATTGCCATAGAAAAGGAGATTTTAAAAATATTTCTCAATCAGTAATGCTTGAGCAAAACCTAAATGTCTTCACAGATTAGTAGGACACTTAAAGGACAGTTTCTTTTTAAAATTTCTTCTTGCTGTATAAAAGAAGTAAGTCACGCAGTGGTTAAGATGATATCCATATATTTATTTATCTGTTCAAATATACCAAAGTGGCAAGTTAATATTTTTTCTTGATCTTTATTTTTCATTAACCTTGTAATAATAAGGAAAAACTGTTTTCTTTGCTAGTTTGGTATAAACCCTAATGCTTACCATGGAGGCAAATGGCAAATTTCAAGACTGAATTACCTACCCCATTTGCATGGATTCTGATTTTTGTCACACTTTACATGAGAAAGTGATCAGTGGAGGCTGATGGGAAACTGGGTGATTTTGATTTCTAACTTTTAAAATAGGCTCATTAAGCACAACATCAACTCAAATCTGCACAATTTATTCCTGTGTGGCATGGCAGCTAATTATTCCCTGCTGACTGAATCAGTTACAAGAGAGCAACACAGCATGTCAAAAGTTAGGAAGTTCCTAGAAAAAGCTGTTGATGAATATCAATTTGTACCTGTTTGCTTTCTTGTTAGCCAATTCTAAACTAGCAGCATGAATTCCTTGATCAAAAGAGTATCAGTGGACAAGCAACTTCAGCTGATAGGACACCGCACTCCAATAAATGAGATGGAAGCTACCCAGCCACTCAGATACAGTTTGATGGGAATGAAAGTGAGTCCCAAGATAACTAATTGTACTTTCTAGCCCACTCACCCTAGTTCACATTCACCTTTCATACACTATATTCAGAAATTACTCCACTTTCTTTTCTAAGTCAGATCTTTGCCCGGCCAATCATGGCTTGAGCTTGAGGTATGAGAAATGCCATTTTCTCTGAAGAAGGAGAGGAGATCTTTATGGTGAAGTTATTTATCCAGTACTCCTTGATACTTCCCTGATCAGGTGCTCAGAATCAATGAATGAGAAAACTTCCATTTTCGTTGGTTGATTTAGTGCTAATACTGATAAAGCTGCTATTTATTGATCATTTACACAAAGCCAGGCATTGTGTAGAATTTATCATGAATTTTCTTTTAATAACCCTTTGCAATAGGTTTTATTCTTCTCAATTTATAGATGAAGGCACTTACTGAAGATTATAAAATATAGGTATTGGTATACTACACAGCTACTAACTGGTAGTGCTAGGATTAGAACCTTTATCTCTCTAGAGCTAAGCCTGTGCTCCTTATGTAGAATGACATTAGTCTGAAACAAGAATTTTTTCAACAAGTAACCTGTTGGGAAAGGGGTTTCTCCAGGGTTTAAAACTGTCCCTTTTGATTAATTCTAGCTCAGTTTCTGATAAATCTTGACTTTAGACATAGCAGGATAAAGAAATAAGCTGGCTTGTAGGTGTACCCCACAGGATGGGGAAGTATTGTGTTTCTTCAACCTCCAGAAGACAGTAATGGATGTCTTAGATTTGCCTTGAGTCAGGGTATTAAATTAAAGTGACTTATTTATTTATTTATTTATTTAAAGTCTGGGTTCAGTAAAGGAGGAGCTAAGTTAATAGATGACTTAATAGGATTGAGGGGGTAGAAAAGCAGCTCGACTCCATAGTAGAAATAGTTGGAGTGTGAGTGCTTTGTGTTTGCATGTTTGACAGAAGGAAGGAAGGAAGAAGTAAGGAAGAGACACCTTTCCTCTGGGTCCCTGAAGTTCGTTGGAGGGGGAAGGGCAAGAGCATTGCAGTGGCAATCATGATGGTCTGAAATCCAGGTCCCTTTGCAATTTTCCAGCAGAAAATTTCTCGTCCTAATGTGACTGTGTCCCAGAATAATGAAGGCTGGATTGTTTTGACTTCTTGATTTTTAAAAATAAATGTAACATCTCTTATATCTAGTGTATCAGAACAAAATTATACTTATAACCATAAAAGGTGCGGTCTCAGCAAAGGTGATGTTATCCCCAAAGTGATGCAAATTGGTTCTTGGGAGGGGTGAAAAAAAGTACTACTCCTTTTATATATAAACCACAGATATGCATGTAGTACATAAACAACAATACAATGTATCTGTGGTATATCATGGGAAGATTAGGAAAGAATGTTTAAAGATTTCCCTTTAAAAAGAGGCATGAAAATGAAAATAAGTTGAGAATCACTGGTCTAGAGTTTCACATTTTTAGAGAAATATGCAAAGTTACAAGGGTCAGAGAGAAAGACTTGAAGTGCCATTTAAGAAGGAAGATAAATGTGCAATATTTGCAGGAACAGAGAAGCAAGTGGGGAGAAGGACAAATACACAAGCATCATAAAAAATAATTTTTTTGCTATTTAAATGGGCAAAAACTTACATAAATGAAACAATAAATTAGTTACGTTCATTTCTTTAACCAAGGAGATATTGTTATAAGCTCTTTAAAATGTCTCTGCAAATGTCAGGAAACAGAAGTTCCCCAATTAGTCATGTTCGATACATTCTCTGTCTTATGCAGAATTTGCCTATTTTGGGGCATGAAATCTAAGTATGGGCAATGTGACTTTAGGTGTCCTTTCCTTCCCACAGTCATATATAGCACAGTTCTACACTATGTTTGCTTCCTCCAAAAGTAATTGCGATCAGAATCCCTAGAAAGTTAAATTAGTTGGCTTTAAGTTTCCCCCAAATTGCAAAAGGACCACATAAGGGTGAAATCCTTTCTTTCTTTTTATTTATTTATTTATTTTTTTTAAGAGAGAGTGAGCGCGAATATGTGCACTTGAGCAAGGGGAGGGACCGGGGAGAGGGAGAGAGAGGATCTTAAGCAGGCTCCATGCCCAGTGGGGAGCTTCATATAGGGCTTAATCTCAGGACCCTGAGATTGTGACGAACTGAGCCACCCAAGTGCCCCAATCCTCTGTGTTTTTCTTTTTTTCCTTTGGCTGAGGCTTAATTTAAATTCTCTACGTCAATGATTCTCAAACTTTAGCTGTATCAAAATCACCTGGAGTCCTTGTTAAAGCTCAGGTGGCTTGCTGAGCTCTAGTCCCAGTGTTTTGGATCAGAAGACCTAGGGTGGGGCCGGGTTGATTTGCAATTCTAATGTTGATGCTGTTGTTTGGGGACCACACTTTGAGAACTATTGCCCTGGATTAATGGGTTCCCTAACTTGTGGATCATCAGAATCACTGAGCAGCTATTATAAATGTGTATTCCTGGGCTCACTTCTTAAGAATGTGAGTCAGTGTGTCTAGAGGCACTCAGATTTTGTATATTTTATTGTCCCTCAGATAATTCTGATAACCATTTGGGCTGGGAATTCCTCTTCCATGTGCCTTTCATCAGAACTATCCTCTGGCACTGGAGACTGACTGCCCTTTGGTTCTTCGTTAGTAAAATAACTTTGCAGGACAATGTATTGCTCCCAGTAGGTGATGCAATTTTGTAGTTTTGTTTATTAATAACTGGAGTTATTATAAAGTGGATGTTGATAGCATTTTTAAGATTTTAGGAAAAAGAACAGATGCCTCTCTTTGGGGGTTGGTTTATGAAACTTACTGCCCAGAGACAGAATATTAATTAGACCGTTTCTGAGGAAGAATATAAAAAGCAAAATTCTGGATTCTGTGTTCAGCTCTCCAAAGAAATCACACAAGGACAAATGTTTACTATTTTTATAATTAATAATATATCAGAGAAATGTATAATATTTTAGTTAAAATTTTGGAATTGTTTTCATGCAAACATTGTTTTTGAGTTGGATCAGGAGAACCCAAAGCCCTGACAAAATTTTATTAGTATTTGAGAAATTGGTTGGGGTTGCATGCTTTGACAGTATTGATATTTGTGCTTGAGAAAAATATAATTTTTTGAACATACCATAATTTTCTTGGGCATATTTTGAAAGTGATTTCCAAGACCAGATTAGATAATTAAAGCTGAGATCTCTTTACCTTAAAGAAGGGGCAAGGACCACATTAATCAATCAATCAATTGATCTATTTAATCTTCATCTCTTTTCATTGAAAATTTATAGCAGCACCCAGATAGACCTTTTAAAAAGTTTTTCTAGGGAATTTTCCGATTTGTCTGAATTCAGGATGTTTTAACAAACCCAATCTGGGGAGGAACCGTGATTTGTGCTGTACAAAGACATGGGAATTCTGAAAGATTGTGTTAGGCTAGGATGGTGATACCAGGTGAGCTAAGCCTTTCTCCCTAGAAACTTAAGGAGGAAAATACTTATGACAGAGGGACCACTCACTAATAATTCTGGAATTAATTACAGATCCTCAAGATACTACTACTAGCTCAACAGCTGGAAAAGATCTTTATCAGAGAATCCTGGATATATAATCACTTAATTATTATATTCCTGGATGTGTGAACTATGTGTTATCAGTTACTTGTCAAATTTCATTTCTGAGGTCAAAGACTTCAGCAATTCCCTTCACCTCAATGAATAAGCAATTCCACATCAAAGTTTGAGGCATGGGAGGCTCTGTGAAGAATCTTTGGCATTCTAATAAGCTTTTTATTGTTTTGTAGGCTACTGTCAATACCAATTTTATTATATGTTATTGCTCATAGTTATTTTTCTACATTATCCCATCCATTCATTCTCTCCAATAATTGTGAAGTATAAATACCTGCTTATAAATATCTATTGACTTAACCTAGTCACTAATGTATAAACACTTTAACCTTCACCAAAGTAGCACCCTGGAAGCAACGATGCATGAAACTTTACTTACATATATACAGATATCCATTTCTATCATGTCATTGGGAGATATTTATTTCATGGTCAAAGCAGTGACTCATAAAAATGTAACTGAATTTCCATTCATTCTTTAGATTCCAAGGTGCCTGGTGGGCTCACTGTTGGGCTGTCACTGCTCTCTATCAGTTCCATGCTCTGGGGTTCTGAGAGGGAGCATGGTCTCCATTTTAAATCTTGTAGGAGAAAGGATCAGAAGATGTAGGGGTAGAGCATAGGGAGAATAAACAGTAATGCACTGACTGTGAATAGAACCAACTTGCAGGAGGGAAAGTGAGGACAGATGTGATTGAGGGAGGAGTAGGTATCAACCAAAGACTGTCTCTCCCAAAGAATAATGGCAAAAGCTTTTCTGTCTGCTTCAGAATGGGTGCAGCCCTTTGAATGGGTGCAGCTGGGGGGAGATTCTGATCTTGCACAGCCTTAATGGTGAAACATCAACATGGATGGAACCCAATCTGATCATGCTAAATGAATGCATTTTTTTTCTAAGGTATGAAAAACAGATAAGCATTGTCTAGGAATGCAGAGCTCAGAGTGGAATTTAACATAAGCTTAGTCATATCTTTTCATGTCTGTCAATGTTAACGCTGTCTCTACCTTTTAAAGCAGAGAAGGTCAGAAACCAATAAATATCATTTGATCACACACTCATCCTAGAGTACTGTCACCAGTAAGTGTTCTGTAAATACTCCTTGGGTGATGTTTTTATAAAAAAAAAAGAAAAGAAAAGAAAAAACAGAAAACCAAACCAAACCAAAAAACCCCCCAAAACACACTCATCTTAGAGCACTGTCACCAGTGAGTGTTCTGTAAATACTCCTTGGGTGATGTTTTTAATAAAAAGAAAAGAAAAGAAAAGAAAAGAAAAAACAAAAAACAAAAAACCAAAACCAAAACAAAACAAAAAAACCCCAAAAAACCACCCAGTGGTTTTTTAAAAAAGTATGTGATAGGAATGGTCACTGGTTTCAAGCAGGAGACCGTTTGCTGTAATTATATCTTCTTACTAAATATCTGATAGGCATCAGAAACACAAATTTATTGTGCTTAATAACTACAAAGGATCTCTGATAATAAGCCCCAACCTTTACTTTCAAAAGTTTTTACTTTAGTGAGAAAAAAGGAACACAGGCAAATCACTATCCTGAGAGACTTGAAAAATGGCTGAGTTGACTCATTGTTTAAATGGGACAGAATCTTAGATCTCTTATCTTTTGATGGCAGACAGAGGATGGAGGATTGGAGAAAAGCATGGAAAATGAAACTTTAATTTTCTTGATGAGGTTATACAAATAACAACAGTAGACTTTATAATGAAAGTTAACCCAAGCGGACACTTAGAAGGCCAGTCTTTTTTCTTAAGTACCCTTGGGTTCTACAGTGTTATTTCTTCCACACCATTGCATATCTTTCCTGTTTGAATAGCTCCCTTTGGAGTTAATAAAACATTCATTTAACTGTACCATAAGTCATATATGTTTCCCAAACATGAGAAGGCATGACTGAACAGATAGGTAGGTAGCCAAGCAGAGTAAGAAGGTATCTTGGAATTGAATTGCAATTGTAAATATTGTTTGTTATGATCAAAACTCCCATAAAACAGCAATTAATTTTAGATAATTACTACTTGGAAACTACATAATTGCATGTTTCCCTCCGGAGTCACCTTGCCTTTGTGCAGAGTATTTAATTGGCCATGCAGTTAACCTGAAAGAAAGGGCACTTATGGTAGAATTAAGGACTGTAACAATATGACATTCTAAATCGAAATATGTGAGGCCACTGAGATATTTAATCACAATAGTTATTATATCTTTGGAATTAAATCCAGTAGGAGAAAAAAAGTTTTAGTTACATATGAGCCTCCCTTCCCATAATATAGAAGAGCTTATGTGTGCAAATCAGAGGACCATTCCTGAAGGTGAAAGAGTTTTCCATCCCCTTGGAATTGTGGAGGGACCTAATTTGGGGGATTTACATAGGAAGCTTGCCCAGCTGAATACCCAGTGTTCTCAAGAGTGCAGTGGTCAAGACAGAAGGTCTGGGACCCCAACCTCTGAGTCTGAAACTTTGTTCTGTCCCTTATTTGCTGAACCGGCTACTTCATTTTTGAACTTTAGTTTCATCACCTATGAAATGGGAATAACAAAATACCTACTTAGGAAGGTTGTAGGGATTTTTATGAACTAAAATACGTAAAATGTTTAGTATAGTGCCCTATATTGGGTAAATGTTTGATAAATGTTTATTTTTATTATATTTAGTTTTGCGATGGTGATTTCTTCCCTAAGACAGATACTGTAAGAGATAAACTGACTCAAATTTTGCTTCAGTTGTGCTGTCTCATTCTCCATTCAAAGAGATTTAGTTTGAATTAACCACATATGCATTATGCATTATCATGATCCTTAACTAGAATGAAAGATTTTAAAAGCAGTTTCATCTTTGCATTTTTTGATAATTTAAAAATGTAACCAATGCATCTATTAAGTCCACCATAAAAATATGCATTGAAAGGCTCTGTTTAAAAAGTAGAAGGTAAATTTTTTTTTCAGTCATCGAAATTGTTCAAAGTCTTTTCAAAGACTCCTTTGCCAAATTCTATGGGCAAGATCCTGTTTGAGTGGCTGAGATTTAAATTTCTTTCATCTTTTAAAAGGAAATATTCTACATCCCTTAAATGGCATATTTTATTGGACATTTCTATCCAAGTTTAATGAGAATTTCTTTAAACAATTTTTTGGGTTTTCCAAGTCTACATTATAGAACAAACAGGTTGTAGGATAATCTTCTGTTACTGTTAAATCTGTTGTTGCCTTATAAGAAAGTTCACAGTAATTACAGGACTATGCATAAGTCCTTGACTCTCTAGTCTAGACAAAGTTAAATGTCATGATATATATTTGTAGTTGAACTTGATATGCATCTGCAATTACCAATGCTTGTACAAACCCTGTCTTAACATTGTATCGAGAATCTATGTAGGTGTGATTGATCTTCCATAGATTAGAGAACAATTCACAGGGGCATAAAGCAAGGCTATATTCTACCTCCCTTTTATTATTTTTTTGAAATTACTTACAAATTATTAAAATTTTGGATGGTATGGAAGCATGACCATACATCAGAAAGAAGTTTTTTTGGACTCCTAGGAGGCTCATTTGGTTAAGTGTCTGCCTTTGGCTCAGGTCATGATCCCAGGGTCCTGGGATTGAGCTCCACATCCCGCTTTGGGTTCCCTGCTCAACGGGGAGCCTGCCTCCCTGCTGCTCCCCCTGCTTGTGCTCTTTCTCTCTGTCAAATAAATAAATAAAATCTTTAAAAAAGGCTTCTTTTTTATGCAGGTGATATGATTTAATTGTCATGCACCAGGAGAGGTGTCAATACATGACTGGTCCTATTAACTCATGGTTTCTAAAGGAATGATATAAGTTCCTCTATCATATTTCTTGAAATGCCCTTAATTGTGAATTTCACTGAAGATTTAATAAGAGGTTTTAAAAATAAATGTTGTATTTGATGTTCCAACAAATAAAAGACCTTCTCGTTTAAGAAACATTAACATATGGGAAATCATGCAAGTCTATTTTATAACTGAGCAATGAGCAGACTGGGCATGAGGAGTTCTTAAAAGCCTCTGGGACTGCTGTTTGATGGGCCCATGCCAAGATGCCATCTCTGCCCTGGCGAGTACTTACATGGATGCTTCTTTACTGAAATGATCATCAACGAAGAACTTAAAAGTGTGGTCTGGGTATAAGCATTATAAATGTTTAAGTTCTTTATAGGGTGAGGGGGTATTCTGTGTTTCCCAGGGAACCTGAGCAGGGAGTTTGGGGCGTGTACCAATGCTATACATTAGTACCAATTATAAATATCTTATATTCAAGCTTGGATAAAAAAATGAAATTAACAATCACAAACTGGACTAAAATAGAATGAAATTTGAAGCAAGTTTTTATTTCCTATAAGTCTTAAGTGGGGAATATCAATAGAGAAGAATGTGGTAGAGATACAAAAGTGAAAGATAAAATATTAAGGGGCACATGGGTGCTTAGCTGGTTAATTGTCTGACTCTTGATTTCATCTCAGGTCATTATTTTAGAGTTGTGGGATAGAGCCCCATGTCAGGTTCCACACTGGGTGTGGAGCCTGCTTAAGATTCTCTCTCTCCTCTCCCGTTGCCCTCCCTACCTCTCTCTCTCTCTCTCTCTCTCTCACCCCAAACCTCTCTAAAAAAAAAAAAAAAAAAAGAAGATAAAAACATTAAGAAAGATATGTAAAAGGTTGGAAAATATTAAGTAATACTTATAAGAAAGAATATCTATACTGGAGCAGAGAAATATATGAGATTTAATACATAAAAACAAAATATATGACAGTGATTTTAAAGAGCAAGACCATTCAGTAAGATAAGATTCCATAGAGAAATGTTCATATTCTGGAGATCACAAGAGTAAGATAAAGTGAAGTTAACCAAAGAAATCAAAGGCTGCCTGAGACTGTCTTGCACAACCATGAAGACCCTTGTTCCTATTAGCAATATTATAATGAGAAACATGACATGGAAACGAAGAAATGGTCATTAGGACTGAAACTACATATGGCCAAGTGAGCTCTGCCTTCAAGGAAGGTTGGATAATTGGTCTGAGACAGAAGGTGAGATTCCCAGGTCATCATCTTGATGTTGTAGGGACCATAATTCTTACCCTCTCAGAGGTTTCTGTTTATCGCTTGGGTTATAAGGATTTCTGCTGGGTTGTTGTCATGATGGATTTTCTTGCCATGAGTGGCCATTAAGACTTGCTGAATCCCTTCAAAAAGATTAGTATAATCATAAGAGTGAGCAGCCAGATCTGTTTTAATTTCAATCCTCTGTTCCCTTCCCCACCCTCATCCTCGGCAAAATAATTTTCACGAAGTTATGGTTTGACATTCTGTCCTGGCTTACACTTAGGCATGCTATACAAAAGAAATTTTTAAAAAGCCTATTAATTCATATACTATAAGGATGATACTAAAAATTCTATTTTTTATATCCCTTAATGTGCCTTGTTTTAAGGCCTATGAAAAAAAAATCTTTGAATTTCCTTGAATTCTCCTTTTTACATGACTAGAAAAAAAATTCATGTATCTGATTTTGTTGCTCCATTCATTAGAAGCTACCCAGATGCTTGGAGACAAAATTTTAGCTCAATTTTAATAACAACACAGAACATACATGCATGCACGTCTAACCTTTCTTTTAATCTTGATATACTATCTTGATTTATAATTTGCCAGGCCCTGACTTTTTATTTATTTATATTTTAGTGGAAGTAATCTTGAGAGCTGTTCCAAATAGTCTGTGGAACAAGGATTATTGTAAATAAGTATAGACAATATAGTATTTATAAGAAATTAAATATATTTTTTGTCTTTTTACCTCATTTTTGTTTGGTTTAATATGATCTGATATGATGAATTGTTAATATTTTAATTACAAAAAAAATGTGTACCAGAAAATTAGGAAGTAGCATTTGTTAGAAACACTAGTAAGTAATAACGTCTAATCAATGGGATGAGTAAAATTTTGGTAATTTCAAGGTTATTTATGGGATTATATAGTTGGTGACTTTTGCATTTTTTTACCTCTTGGACACTAAAAGTGTTTTTGCTGGCTGTGCAGCATGTTATTTCTTGTTAATATAACCACCTCTGTGAATTAATCTTTCTTAGGGGAAATGAAACTTATAGCTAAGATCTCCAGAATAAACCTTGAAGATCATGAAGAAGGATGAATCATGAGGAAGGGGTCCTATATATATATTTTATCAGCTCTGAGGAAGGGAATATTCCAACAAATATGATTGAAGGTCCTGTATAAGAAAAACGAAAACTGTAAGTACATATTACACAAACAATTCTCAGCTAAATGCTTTATGGGATCTTTTCAGATTAATGGAACTTTTGGAGCCCTGTGCTCTTATTTAAAGAGTGGCCAAGTGGCTCTCCCAGTGTCTCACAGTGCACTGGTAGCAGGACCGAGACTGCACTCAGAGTTTTGGAATCTCAGCCCCTTGTTCTTGCCCTTTCACTCCTACCAAACATGGGAGAGACTGCATTTCTAACTTTGGACGTGATAGTCATTCTGTTTATGTGGGACTGTGTAAATGTGTAAATGTTCTTAGGGACTTGGAAAATAAAATTGAATTTGAGTTTTGTGCCTATTTGGATAATTTTAAATTTGTCTGACTCATCCTTGTGATACAGTTTTTAAGAGAATATGTATTTTATGGAGAGCTCCAACTGGTGATATATGCAGATGTTTTTAAGTCAGTAAGTATCACTCTTAGTCATTAGAACAGAGTTAAGAAGATGGTCTTTGGAGCCAGACAGACTAAATTTGAATCCTGATTCTTCCACTTAGTAGCTGTGTGACCTTGGTCAAATTTCTTAACCTCTCTATACATCAGTTTCCTCATCTGTGTGATGAAGATCATATCAGGAACTACCTCATTTTTGTGAGAATTAAATGAGTTAATACAATAAGGACTTTGAATAGTGCCTGGCACAAAATAAGCAATCCGTAAGCATTAACTTTTATTTCTCTCTTTTGTTTCTCTGTTTTTGATTTTTTAAATTAATAATGCACAGATTCTCATGTTTTGCTATCTGAGTAGCAAACAGGATATATAAGAGAATATAAGTGAGCTAAAAACCATGCAAGGGAACATAAAGGTCACCTAAGTTGAGGAAATATTCTATTTATAAAGGTCTACTATGGCTTTCTACTCAGTGTTCATTTAATTGTGCTTAAAATTTAGGAGATGAGGAACTCACCTCTTCCTAAGGAAGTCCATTCCATGTGGACAATTCTATTAAAAACTTACCCACTGAAACAGAACTGAAGTCTCTCTTTTCTCTAGCTTCCCATTGGTATGGAAAGAATGACACAGAGCAGATTTCACTCTCCTTTCAAATGACGGCCTCTACTAAATATTTGAAGGTAACTCTTGCACCATATCAAGACCTCCCATTTTCCTCTTTAAAGACAAAGGAATGGTTGACACATATGATTTCAAGTGTTCTTTCCTCTCTTTGTGCTTTCTTCCCCTCAATATTTTCTCACCTGTAGTAGTTTTTATCAATGATTGATATATACAATTTTTGCCCCGACTGTGCTCCAGAACCCAAAGACCCCTGCACATTTACTAATTGGTGATTGATGGAAGAATAAACTAATATCATAGGGGGCTTTCTGCAGAGAACCTCATCGGGTGCATAGCCCCTTGCAGCTAAGACTTTAGAGACATGACATCAGTTTTTGACCTCGATGACAAAGAAACCATAATCTTAACACACAGTTCTCCTAGTCTATTGATTGCAAACTCGATAACTTTATCTCTCTTTGAGGTCCTTTAAAAATCTAAACTTTTGCTACTTTGATATCTCTGATGGTCATTAGATACACATCAGAAAGAATTTCAATTGGCTAAGTATGTGTATCCCCTGGTGCAGTCAATGGATCATAATATCAGAAGTTTGGATCAGACTTTCATTGTAAGGATGAATGTTGATACTGAACTCATATGTGTTTTCGTGTACAGGTTATTTTAAATACGATATATGTAGTGCTTAGTGTAATGCCTGACACAAAGTAGTTGCTTAGTAAATAAAAAGCAACGGGACTGATAAGTTCTTAGTTTAAAAAAAAAAAACAAAACCTATTGTATACTAGTTTTTGTAATGATCTAGACATTGTTAAAGATTTCAAACTTCTTCTTGAGTATGATATATTATCCAAGAAGTCAGAAATGTAGGGTTCCCTGCTATTCCCTGTCTTTTACACTATAAAATTCCATTTTCCAGAAATAGTTATGTTAATGATTTGATATGTTTTGTGTCCTTCCAGACAGGTTGTTATCTTACACAGGTGCATCGATATGTATAATGTGCACATTATGAATGGTTATACATAAAAATGACCACATATATGTCTATTGTTCTTTTACAAGTGGAATCATATTATATATCATTCTGCAATCCACTTTATTCACTTAATATACTGTGGTTGTGTGTCCATGGACTAAAAATTGACGTACCTCATTTTTTAATGGCTACACAGTGCTCCATTGTGTGGGTGTACTGTGCTTAATTTAATAATCCCATAATGACAAATATTTAGAATATATCCATTTACTTGCTAATGTAGCAATTCAGCAATAAATACCCTGTACAAGTATATTTGCACACTTAGATAAGCCTAGAGGACATAGTCTTTAAACTGAATTTGCTAGGTCAAAGGGCAAATGTGTTCAAATTTTAATAGTTATTGCCGAATTGATCTTCAAAGATTTGTACCAAAGCATATTTCCACTCCTGGTGTGTTAATTTATTCTTTCATTCGATAGAAAAGTTTCTGTTATTCCCACACTCTCACCAGTACAGTGCATTATAAACCTTTAAATTTCTTTTGTCAAATTGGTTAGTGAAAAATGATAGCCTACTGATGTTTTAATTTTCATTCTAAAATTATGAGTTAAACTGAGCTTTTTATTTATTTATTTTTTAAAAAGATTTTTATTCATCTATTTGACAGACCGAGATCGCAAGTAGTCAGAGAGGCAGGCAGAGAGAGAGAGGAGGAAGCAGGCTCCCTGCCTAGCAGAGAGCCTGATGCGGGGCTCGATCCCAGGACCCTGAGATCATGACCTGAGCTGAAGGCAGAGGCATTAACCCACTGAGCCACCCAGGTGCCCTAAACTGAGCTTTTTAAAACATGTATATTGGCTATGTGTATTTCTTTTTCTGTGAACCTGCCAGATGAATTCATTGCCTTTTGTTCTGTTGGATTGCCAGTCTTTTTTTTTAATTGATTTAAAAATCAATAACATATTAGGTCTCTGTTGCAAAATTTGTTTCCTAGTTGGTTGTTTAGAGGGAGGTCAACCATTTGTTGATTATTTGATTATTTGAAGCAGCACACTACTGTGGAAAGAGTGCTTGAATCACACCGTGAATGCATGGGTTCTAGTTCTGGCTCTGTCACTTACTTGTTCCCATGATTTTGTTTTTGGTTTTGTTTTTTTTGTTTCATCTGAAAAATGGGGATACTAACACCTGACTGTGACTAAATGTGATAATGTATATGAAAGCATTTAATGAACTCTAAAGTGCTTTGCAGGTATAATATGTGGTTATTTTTATGATCTATTTAAAATTCATGTGGGAAAAAGAACGATTTTTGCCTTCAATCCTTAAAATCTTGTTTCTTGCTTCATAAAGCAAAAGCCAAGGCAAATTTATAAATATTGACTTCAAATTAAGGACAAGTTGTATTAAGTTCTTTCTACTCTGCACTGGTGAGGTCTCATCTGGAAAATTGAGCTCATGTTTGGAGACTGTGTTTTTAAGAGTGCTGTTTTTCTGAACAGCACTGGGTTGAGAAGGTGTCTGGAAGTAAAGGACCTGGAAACCATGTTGTTAAAGACTAGGAAAGCTTATCTTGGAAAAAGGGCAAATTACAAGGATTTAATATTTTTCTTCAGCATTTGAAAAGCTCAGGGAATAGACTTGTTTTTCATTGTTCTACAGAAGAATCCAGGACTTATAGTCATCAATTTGGGATCTTTATAAGGAATGCCTTTCTAGCAATTCCAGCTGTTTGACAGTGGAACAGGGTATATAAAAACAGTGATCTTCTCCTTACTGAATGTATTCAAGCAGAAGTAGAATGTCAGGAATATTGTAGAAGGGATTTCTGAGTTGGAAGATAGTAGTTTCTGAGGCCCATCTGCATTGTCCTTCATGTGGGTATCTTTTCCACTTAATTAGGTTCATTCTCCTTATAATTTTTGAGGAAATACCATTTGCCTCATACTGAGTTTGATATTATAAGCAATATAAACACACGTAAGATATAATTAAAGAGTTACTCTCTCAAATGACACAAATTGTGGAGAGGTAGAGGAGGGCTGAACTAGGAATCAGGTTTCAAAAGCCAGAGACATGCTTTCATGAGACACATTTCCATTGTCACTGTTACCCTGGAGCCTACTTTGCTGATTTTTTTTCCTTCTCTCTTTTGTTCCCCTTATTCTTTCTTTTGTTTTTCTTTCTAATCAAATAACTCTCAGTAGTATGTTCAAACTTCTCCATTGACTGTCAATCCTATGCCCACTAAAAGTCATCTCTTATGGCCCTCCATAAGGATCACTTCACTTTAACCAGGCCTGTGGGCCTATCATCTCACTCTGCTTTTCCCATGTTTCCTGTCTCATCTTTCCTCCTACCTTCTTATCAATCTCAGTCTACTTATAGCAGAATTTTAAGAAAACAAACTCTGGAGCTTGAATCTCTGCTTCACCACTGCTAGCTGAGAGACCTTATGCATCTCTGTATCTCCATTTCCCCATCCATGAAATGGGAATAATAAAAGAACTTACCCCAGATTGTTGTTATGAGAATTAAATGAATTAAAATTCATAAAATTCTTTGAGCAGTAAATGGTATATAAGTATTTGATATTTTTATTATTATTCCATAACAGGTTCTTATTTTGTTCTAGAAGTATTTTCTGACTAAAATTTTACATAGTGTTGCATTTCATAAATAATGCATCATTAATATCTTGCCTGAAAGCAGAAACCATACTGGTACAATTTTCTTTCTAAGTGCTTAGTTCAAGTTGGTCTTCCTGGTTAATAAAATGTAATAACATGGAGTGGAGGGTGGTGGAAGGGATGGGGTGGCTGGGTGATGGCCATTGGGGAGGGTATGTGCTATGGTGAGTGCTGTGAATTGTCTAAGACTGACGATTCACAGAACTGTGCTCCTGAAACAAATAATATATGTTAATAAAAATAAATAAATTAAAAAAATAAAATAAAATGCAATAAAGTAACCTATGGGAATCAGAGTCCCAAGTTTTCATAATCTTGATACTGGCTACAGAAGAGCAGTTATCCTGTGTGCAAAACTCCACTTGACTAGTAATTTCATTGCTATTGTACTACTTAAGACTTAGACCTTAATGCTAAGCCTAAATAATTCACCTTGGAACCTAAATTCTAAAGATTTCATGGGGATGTAGGGTAGGAAAGAGTCTCCAAAATACAAAAATCTGGGATTTTCCCATTTCCTAAACCTGCACAGAGTTCCATCTTCTACAGACCGGACTGAATTGCAGGAAACTCTGCTTTTCTAGAAAATTACTCGGGTGAAATGGTGAAACAACACAGGGTCATGGAGCAGATCTGAATGATGCACCTTGCTATGCTCCCAAAGATTGACATTGTACCACAGATGTCCACTCTTCAGCATCATGCCTGAGCCAGGTGCCCCATTTCCCATTCACTTGATGGTGTGTGCTCCCAATGGCACTGCCATTTCTGAGCTTAGAGACCAACATTAGTTGTCATGGCTACAGGTTGCTGGAGAACTTCATCTTGAAGGATACATCTTCTTTGACTGCATGCTATAACATTATTCTTTCAAGTGCCATTTTTCTGAAGGACTTCTGGAGCAATAGAAAAAGCTATAAATTGCTTTTCATTGCTGGGAAAAATCATGTATCTGTTTGAGTATATAGGCATCTTCAGAGGGCTGCTTGTGATTGTAGCATTTTTAGACTCAACAGAGCCACATAATAAAGCAAACTTTCTCTAAGCATTTGAGTGTCCTCTCTCTCTAGTTTGAAGTACACAGATGAAGATAAAGATACACTGGAGAGGAAAACATTTCTCCCAGAGAAGCAGAACAGAGTGTGAAGTGCTAAAGACCCAGAAAAGGGATAATGATAAGAATTTCAGGTATTCTTGAGCTATTGGATCAATTCAAAATGCATGAAACTTTCAATTTTTACAGAATACTGTAAGTGAAGGAAATTGTCATGCCAGTTTACATTTAAATATTGCTGATTTGTAGTTTTAACAAAGCAATTCATATTACTATGAATTGGAGATGGCAAAGATCTACATTATGACTAAATCTGTCCCTCTGCTGAGTTCCTAAATTCAGTTTTTCTTTAGTCTCTGATATTAAAATATTAACAAAATTATTATATTCCTATTTGGCATACATTGTAGCTTAAGAAAAAGGAATTATTTATATTTTTTAAGAAGTTGAGGAGAAAGAGAAAACCGTTTTCAATACATAGGTAATATTTATAAATAAATATTTTAGAAGTGTAACAAACTGCTTCTCTATAATTAGATAGTGAGTTGGGATGTTATAAACCTGGAAAAAGAGGAAGCAAATTATTTTTCCTTACAGAAGTGGTAGCTGGAATTTTCTGTTTGTATTAGAAAGAATACATAAACCTAAGAAATGTGATGTCATCCTTCATCTTTTTTTTTTTTTTAACCTTTTGGCCCATTTAAGAATTAAAATAATGTACAGCCTTCTCAGGTTGTAAGAGGATTGTCAAATAACATGCTTAGAATGAAGAGATCAGGATGACTATTCTTTAATCTGCACAAGTAATTTATAGGATTATGAAAAAAATCCAGGTTCTTGACTATCCTCACTTCAGAACAAGACATAATTAAATTACAAGACAGAAAAAAGAACCATGAATCTGCTACATCCTGTAATCACTCAATAAGTTTCAATGACTATTGAAAGCAGGTTAATGCAAAACACAGCTATTTGTCTTTGATATACATGAGAATTCTTTGGACATTTCATCTAAATCACTTTGAAATACCCAGTAGCTTGGTTGGTACTATAATGCGAACAGACCCATTCTTATAAATCTGGTATTGGTACCCATTCTTTAAAAGGTACACCACATTACTATAGGCCAAAGGTTCTTTCATTTCATTATATAACAATGACAGCAACTCAATTTAAGAATATAATGACCCAAGCCAGCCATCCATAGCAGCAAAAATTTAATAGCAACCTTATCTGGAATGCTGACGGGAGCACTTCCCAAGAAACCATTACAGCCTCTTCAGTTTACAAAACAATTGGCTTTAATCTTTAATACTGTTAAGCAGTAGGGGGCAGATAGGCACATTAGCATAGCTTTACTTTTTATAAATAGCATTTAATACTCCATATTCAGATACTGTTGGGCTAAGCATCTTATGTCAGTTTTTGACTTGAGCAAATAGTACAAGGATTTCTTTTTTCTTGAAAGGCAGGATATAATGCTTGCATTCCCACAATGGGGCTTAGGAAGGCTTGTATATCAATGAAGTTTGAAGACAAAAACCTTGAACATGTGTCTTTAGGGAAATGTGAGGCTCCTTGACATAAATTTAAGCTACAATAAGAGGAAAACCATTAAGAAGAGATTTTCTTGGTTCAGTGTAGAAACATTAGCTTCATTAAGTTCATGTACTTTACTTGGAACATGTAGTCACACTATAGCCTCACCAGGCTAACATTTCATCTGCTCTATGGCTTTTCATGTTTTAAAAAAAATCTTTTATTATTTCCTGAGAGAAACCCATGTGTGGATTGCAGATATTCTCTTTCTCAAAGAAGCAAATATATATATTTTTAATTGTTGTAGTGTGTCTTTGGATAACATGGAAGAAAGGGCTTGGGACGCCTGGGTGGCTCAGTTGGTTAAGCAGCTGCCTTCGGCTCAGGTCATGATCCCAGCATCCTGGGATCGAGTCCCACATCAGGCTCCTTGCTCGACAGGGAGCCTGCTTCTCCCTCTGCCTCTGTCTGCCATTCTGTCTGCCTATGCTCTCTCTCTCTCTCTCTCTCTCCCCCCCTCTCTCTCTGATAAATAAATAAAATCTTAAAAAAAAAAAGAAGAAGAAAGGGTTTAATCAGATTGCTGAAATGGAAGACTGGGCTCAAATCCTTATTGGATGCTCATATTCAACATATGCCCGTTGTACTGCAAGGCACACCATAGATACAGGCACAACTTCCTGAACCATTAGGTTTCCTTGATGATAAGAAATACAAGTATTAATTTTATGTTGAAACAGACACAAATGTTTTATGAATATATTGAAGAATGCCCCTGCATTTTAAGATAAATAAAATATAAGACTAAAAAAAATTTCACTTTGCGTTGCAGTGCCTCAGAGGTGGGCTTCCAGGTTTCCAGGGATGAGCACAGTTGCTTTTCAGTTAAGGGCATTTTAGAAGAAAGGTTTGGGCAGGACTGGCTTAAACAATAGGGAGCATGACCTACTGTCTGTAGAAAGCATGTGTTGGATTATAAATTAAGCCACAGAAATTCAAATATAGTTTTGCCTTAAGATACATTCTGGCAGAACGTTTTCTCTAACTGCAAATAGAATTGAGAAAAACACAGGTTTAGAAGTCTTGGCATTATATTTAAAATGTAATAAAGCTATTTTGAATTAACTTAGGCATTATTTATCTGGAAACAGTAGATTTATCAACTTGCGTCACACTTTTTACTTCTGACCTCTTTGGATTTGCTTCTTGGGTTTTTTTCTTTGGGTTCTTTTTAATAATCATTGTTAACCAACTATCTCAGTCACAGAGGGGCTCTTTACTTCCAATGCTGTATTGACATGTTAGGTGGTTTGACTATTTTGATGAATTGTTGCTTAAATACAAAATGTGTATACATATCATATCGTCTTAACAGAAAGAGTTTACAGATATCAGTCTTCCATCTTCTGACTTTGAATATGTACTTCTCCATGAGTGAACATATTTTCTATGACAGAACTTCATCTATATTGATGATGTTTTCCGTCTTAATATAATACCATCAAACGGTCCCTTAGTCAAAGGGACTATCAAACCCCAATCCTGCCTTTGAGGAGTTTCTAGTTTGTTGTGGAAGATGAGATGAGGACACAGAAAACACTTTCAGAAAAAACTACATCATAAGGTAGTAAATTAAGTAGAAGGTTGAGGTGGCTTTAATGATGTGGAGGCCTATGTAAGCAAAACAAAATTTAAGTCTATGAATACCTCAAGGTTATGAAATCACACCAGTCACAAACAGCTAACTAGGCTTTAAGCTATGGCCATCATGTAATTGCTTTTCTTTGCTTCTGCATTTTCTGTATATGTCTTTACCTGGGCTCCTGTTGGTGGAGTGCTCCTAACAACTTCTGCTTTGTTCTGCCCAATTTGAATCAATTTTTGCTTAAGTAAACGATAACTTTTTAAGGCGCCTCATCTTGTTTTTTAACAAAGGTATAGAAATAGAAGTTCAGAAAAAGAGTTTGCTGAACACAACCCAGAATATTTCTTTATAGCTTGAGAATATTTAGTGAAGACCATGTATTTTAGTGTTAAAGCAAGCATTAGTCACAATTACAATAACTCCTCTTACTTTTTAATATAATCTCTATTTTCTAAAGAGCTCTTTAGAAGAGATAATTGATCCTCACAACAATCCGTGCAATAGACAAGACTTTTGCTTCCATTTCACAGAGGAAGAAACTAAGATTCACAAAGGTTGAATCATTTTTCCAAGATTGTAAACCTAAAATCAGTATTTCAATATTTGACCATACACCAGGGATTCCAAGCTTAGAGGTACTTTCTCAAATACTATGCTGTAAGGTTTCATGCCATGTAAATCCTTTATAATTATGACTTTGTATTTATGAGTATGACCCTTATGTTCACATTAAAAGGAATCCGCTCTGGAACTCAGACTTACTCTACCTGAGTACTCAGAAGCATACAAAATAATTATTTCTCAAAATGAGCTCTGTGGAACTCAAAGAAGAGGAAAAATGGAAATCCAAAATTGGAGAATGCTGTACACTGATGGCCTCTCTGGGAGACTCACAGTGAACATGGTATAGGAAAGACCCAGAAAAATACTACAAAAATAAATTTATTTATTTACAGGTCTTCCAAGCTGATTTAGATCTGGATCTTCCTTTTTATTCCGTTCATTAAAACTTTCTATATTGATACTGAATTAGATCTTATTTCAGAAATCTCTCAGGTAAGAGTGGGATTCAAAAAATAAGCCTAGTTAGAAATTCCCAGTGCCAAATTAGGTAGTAAATGCCTGGAATATGAATATGAATCTTATTCCCCTTTAACTTTGAAGGTCCCTGTAAAGAACGAGGAGGATCTTTCAGTTTCTTTTTTTCCATCTGCTTCCATCCTTTGGCTATTCCAGAGCTGTTAACCACCATGCTGTGATGGTTTGAAATAAACCAGCCTCTCTTTGAGAAACTTTGATAGATTCAACATCTCTTTATTTTCCTCCCTGTAGTGATCATTGTGGCACAAAATGATTTTTGAGGTTACGGGATAAGAAAAAAGTTCTATGAAAGCAGGTCTTATTGATCCTATTGCAGGAGATCTTATCGCCGAGGACGGGAAGATGCAGTTACTGAACTGCTTTTTACCAGCCTATGGAAGAGTCGATGCATTAAGTTGAAAAGAATGGGCTTAGATCATAAATCTGTTCTTCAGGGAAATTACAGATTCAAGCTCTTTGAAGATATTTATTTCTTCGAAGTTCTTAATTTATGTTTATTCATTTCCCTTCGTTGATTTCAGGCACAAAGATAAGAAGAAAAACTTAATTCTTTATTGTGGCCATGCCTTGTCAGTGATTAGTATGAAAATGCTTTCTAAGTTTTCCAAAATTGCTTTTAAAATAACCATATTTCACTGCTTTCACTGGCGTGTTTCTGTGTGTCTGATACTAGTCTTAATCTTTTATGTTGTGAATATTATAAAATAAAATCCCAAAGAAAAAAGGCTGAAAGGAAGTTCACCAAAATATTAACAATGATGGTTTTCTTAGAAAAGTGGAATGGTGGGTAATTTTTATTAGTATTAATTTTTAAGATGTCTTATCTGTTTTTCACATTTTCTACAATTTTATAATATCACATAATGTTACTATGAAAATGAGAAAAATTACTGAAATTATGTGAAATTTAAAATTAGTGTCCTATTTCTCCCTAAACTCCAGATGTGATTTAGAGCTTTTAGTTTTTCCTTTCATCACCATTTTTAAAAAGGGGGAGGGGGCAAGGTAAATGTATAATTTTTCCAGTAGTAATGCTTTGCTAAAATTAAATGATCACATAATGATGATTAAACATCCAGGTCTGCCTCCAATAAAGAAGTGAGGAATGGCCTAATTACTGTAGTTTGCCAGTAAAAAACTATTCATTTATCATTTTACCGAACATTACAACCAGGATTTTACAAAAAGAGCATTTTCAATCTATAATTTCCCTCCCTTTTAAACTGATGTTTCTGTTGAGTGGACATGAGGGATTTAGCTGACAATGGCTGAGGAAAGCCATCCAGCCTTCACCACAGAGTGCCTGGGGAGACTAAAACCTATTTATATTCCTCAGGTCTTAGGAGTTATTGTCCCCAGAAATCTGAGACTGGGCATCTATCTGTCCGCCCCTCACCCCCCACCCCAGCTTGTGTTTCTTGTGTAGATTTGTTTCTGATATAAATATGCTTTCCTATTGGTTTTAACCTGGGAAGTCCAAAAGGACTTCACAGAAAAGATTTGGGTAGTCAACTGAGATTATTTTTTCCCTCCTGAGAGGAACTGGAAATTAGTTTATATGAAGAAGTAAGATTTTCTTTGAAGATACAGGAGGAAATATTGTGTGTATATTTAATATATCCCTGGGATCATTCCCTAAACTCCATACTCATGTGCTAAATTTAGCCAGTCTAGTTTGACATGATTTAGGTGATGTTCCTTAACTTCTATGTGTCCGACTGTTAATAAGGCTAATAAATCTTGATGACAAAATAAGTTTTCCAATAAAGTCAATATTAAATTATCCTGAAGTTAATTTTATGGTTTATGGACTCTCTAGGTCCCTAGTTTCTCTCTCTCTCTTTCTATTTTTTTTTTTACCACCTTAATTAATGTTATTTCATGAGCAGCCATAAGAACATGAGACAATTGTGAAATCCATATCCCTTACCAAACCAACCCAAAGGGCAAGAGGGCTGTGTATGTTAGCAAAAAATAAAGGAAAACAGAAAGAAGAAAGCATATTACTAATGAGTTGGCAGTGACTAAATCTAGTTGTCATGTTTCAGTCTATTTTTCCAACCTTTCTCCACAATTTATCTCTCATGAGTCCCTTACCTGCATCCTGGACTCTGGCCTTGTGCTTCCTGAGGCATGGTTTAATATAGGTGGTTTTGATACCATCTTTTTCTCCTATTCCCCCTTCTAGTTGAAAAATCATTGCTCTAGCCATGCCCATTTTTTGAATACTCTGAACATTGACCTCCTTAGAAATTGTGTCTGACCTGGATGTTTCCTCATTTATAATGTTCTTCTTGCCACTTCTCTGCTCCACTTCCTACCAGACATCGTCCATCTTTTAAGAATTAGCTCAAGCACCATCACCTTTTAAAGATTTCACCACTTTCCTCTAGGCTCCTGCTGTAGCTTGAAGTGTCTTCTTTTCAGCACATGGGATACACATGGGATATGTTATAATTATTTACATGTCTATCTCCTCCTTTAGGATGTGATTGCCTCAGAATCAGATGGTGGCTTATTCATCTTTACGTCCCATCACTGAGCAGAGGCTGGGAAGACCTGGGTTCATGATGAATGTTAGCTGAATGATTTCTTGCTGAATGAATTGTGGATCTGAATGCTGTATATAAAAATTTTAGCAGGTGTGGTTGAAGGGAAAATCATTTTAAAAGAATTATGGACATGATCTGTATATTGTCAAGAGAGGACTGGCCCATATGGCACATCCTGGGCAATAGGGAAAACTTACTGTGTAGAAGTTGAGAATAGCGAGAGGTGGAGTAGGTTTTCTGATAACAAATATCAATTAAATATTTTTTCTCAGAGTCTTCCTTAAGTTGTCCTCTAACCCTTTCTTATGCATTCATCTACTAGATAAATGTATTTACTATAAAAGGAGGTCACTGCTTCTAGCCATAAGGTTTTATGTTTGCTTCCTGTTATCTCACATAGAATGAGGAAAATCCAAGAAATGGAGTATTTTCCTGATCTTTTCCAATCTATATTTATATATCAAACTCTTATAAGCAACCAAAATGACTTGATGGGAGACCCTCCTTGGTGGCCTTTGTGTACCTGGAATGCATAAAGATGCATTTTATGGGGGAGAAAAATGGCCTTGATGCTATTGAGTTAGAGCAAAAGATGGTTCATTAGGACAAAAACACTGCCTAAATTAGGGGAATAATGTGCATTTAGTATGTCAGTGGAGAAATGTGTGTAGAGGGCAGGAGGTGAGGTGAGGTATGTTTATAGTCACCTATTTCCTGGTTGCCGCTCAGGCATTCTGGACTTAAACTCTCCAAAAACCTGAGTCATCACACCAAGTCTCTTTAAACTTTTTTCCCCCTTTTTTTCCATGCACAGAATTGAGTGCTCTGCTGGGTGCTGCACTCTACAATCCTAATTTCCTTCCTAATTGCACAAGTGGCTGAGCTCTTACAATACCATATTTCTGTTCATTTGCATTTACACAATGTACTTCACCATGTGCTTCAAATGCACCATTTGAATGTCGAGTCCTATCTCCATCTTTAGGTTCTGATAATGGCTGGGCCTATGAATAGGACAAGTCTGCGGAGAGCTGCTATAATCTCAATACGAGACTGTCTTCTTACAACTGGCCAACATTCAGCTAGCTTCGGAGGTGATGCTGAGCAGTAATTCAAATGGAAGAACACAGCAATAAGTAGAGGGAAAGAACACCCAAGGTGATCATTTAGAAATCATTTTCAGGTCAGAATAAAAGAACATGGGATTTGTTTTATTTTATTCCAAACACCATATAATCAAAAGGGTCTCAGACTCCCAGGGAGTTCAGTACATGAGGTTGCTTTATAAGACTGTTGAACAAAGCCTGAAGGAATTCTTGCCTTGCATTCCCTTCCTAACCACATACTTGTTTTCAAATAAAATGAAGGGGTCTCTCCAGTCAAATAATATAATTTCACCAAATGCTACAACTTCAGTTTCTATGGAAGACCTATTGATCAAATATAGGGTGCATTTGAGGTAGCAGAGCATATCATAATGGGATTTATCATATTTACTACATTATGAGTTTTGAACATTTTCTCCTTTTAGATTAAATAAGAAAAAGCTTCTGGGTTGTCCTGAATGGCAGAAGCACTGGAACCAGAATTGGAAGAGTCCTGACAGAGACATTCTGTACTGGCTTGTGTTAAATATAGTGGTATGGCAGGTTTTTTCAACTTCCACACTTTTCACATTTTGGGCGGACACTTTGCTGTGGGCAGCTATGCAGTGAATTGTAGGATGTTCAGCAGCATCCTTGGTCTCCACCCACTAGATGCCAGTAGCGTCCTTCCCTAGTTATGACAGCCAAGAAAGTCTCCAGATACTGCCAATTGTGCCCTAGGGGGAAGTTGACTTGGTTGAGAATCGCCATTTATAATAACAATCTTCATGGCTGTGACTGGTCTCTTTGGGCAATATTATCATTCAGGAAGTATAAAACTAATATGAATCTATTTATCTAATAGATAAAGTGTTGAGGATAAAATTTTATCTAGTAGATAAAATGTTATATTGTGGAGAGTAATCATTTATTAAATATTCCTGGCCAAAGTAGCCTGGGCTTTCAGAGTAAATGTAGTGATTTTCTCACCAAGTTGTGCCCAGTATATGATCTTAGACTCCTTCAACAGTCTCAATGTGGGCCAGATAGAAACATAGACTACTTACCCCATAGGTTTTTCAACAAACAACTATTGGTTCCATATATAAAATCCTTATAATTTGAATACATTTTTACTACTACTGACAATTATCATATGATCTCCCTGATAGGAAGAATTTGAGAGGTATCGTGGGGGGGTTGATGGGTAGGGAAGGAAAAAATGAAACAAGATGGGTTCGGGTGGGAGACAAAACATAAGAGACTCTTAATCTCACAAAACAAACTGAGGGTTGCTGCGGGGAGGAGGGTTGGGCGAGGGTGGTTGGGTTATGGACACTGGGGAGGCTATGTGCTATGGTGAGTGCTGTGAAATGTGTAAACCTGGCAATTCACAGACCTGTCCTCCTGGGGGCTAATAATACATTATATGTTAATAAAAAATAAAAAATAAAAAAAAATTATTTGGACTGTTTAGCTTATCAATATGGTATCAACAGTGGTGTTGCTCTGTAATATTTCAAATTAGAATCCAAATCTTATACTTTTTTTTTGATGATTCACAAGTGGGATCTATAAATTTGTACTCACCTGAAGTTATAAACCCAGGATTTAATTTATGGAATCTGCCAGCAATTCTTAGCAACCTGCTATTGATTTATAAGTCCTTTTTCTTTCTCATGCTAGTTCTAAGCAAACTGTTTTTAATGTTTTGTAGGTTCAAAATTAATTTCCATATCCTTAGATGGGTTTACAAATCCTAATATAGATTTGCAAGTCCTGAAGCAGATTTTCAAATCATGCCAATAAATCCTAAATAAAAAGACTTGATTTACAAACCTGGATTTTGCACCTGTTTCCAGGAAGTGACTATAAATCAGGAGTTGAGAGCACTCCTGGCAGAATGAGCCTGCATTCTCTCTGGGAAGTCCTGTTCTTTGCATTGAATCGCACAGACCTGATTTACAAGCAGTAGCCCTGAGCTGGCAGAGGCTCCTCTGATTCTGACATGCAATGCTGTTGAGGGAAAAGGGCCACATCCCACAGGCTGGCTAAAATGGCCACTAATCAGAATGAAGACAGCAAACCATTCATCTTTGTCAGAAGTGGGAAGTGGCATCAGATAGTGGAGATTCCCAGTTCTACCTGAGTGAAAAAGCAGAGATACACACAAGGCATTCGGCATGAGTCTAGTCAACATTAGCAATGACATGCTATGCTTCACAGCCCAGAGCCACAGATAAGGTGAAGAGTGTGTGTTCTTCCTCTGATGGGGCCAAGGACGGGCATCTGTGCTTTGTCCCACTGTCATCATCATGCTTCTGAAGATGTCTGGCCTACGAAGGCGATACACCAAAGTGGGGACGCTGGTTATTCTGGGGAATAGGATGAGAGTGGGTGGAAGAAGGGGGAAATTTCATTTCTTGTTTATTCACTTAAGGGCTAGTTGAATTTCACAACGAGCATATATTCACTTCATAATTGAAAAAAGTAAAGATTTTTATCAGGAATACAAGGGAAATAAGAGGCTTTGTTTTTATGTGCACTTTTGTAACTACCTAAAGTAAACTACCATCATACAGGGCTCCTTCATTAGCTAGCATTCTCCTCCACTCTTCATAGGTGGCCCCTCACGTTTATAAAGGGGACTAGAATCTTCTCGTAGAATGCTTTCCTGTTTACTTATTCCGTTTCCTATAAATCAGGCAAAGCAAAAGTCATGTTCCAGATGTGGAAAATGAAGATCCTGAAATAAATGGCTTATTTTTTTCCAAAAGAATACTGAAGTGACAGAGACAAAGTTGGACCAACTTTGGATTTCTGGTTCCAAGACCAGTGCCTCTTTCCATGACACCATGTGTCGTGGCACACACAGCCTTCTCACTGTAGAGATTGAAGAGTATTCTGTCTCCTCTGGTCTGGTGATCCTAGCTGCTGTTTACCACTATGCTATGCCACAATCTGTGATCCCACTGAAGCATTGTCAGTGACCTTTGAAAACTGTGACCTACTACTCTCTTCTTTCTCTCTCATACCATTCTAGCGAGCCAAGATGTGTCCTTCAGCAATTCCACCTATTTCTCTCAAAAGACAGCTGAAACACCAGTTTATTTTCCCTTTTGTTTTGCTTTTGTGAAGTTTTCCTGACCATTATATCTCAGAGTGCTCTTTCAGATGATCATAGCAAAATTGCTTGTTCATCTGACAGATTATTATGTATTTACTCACCTGATGTCTTTCATTTTGGTAAGAAAAGTCTCTGGATTTAAAATCAGGAACTCTGTGTTGTGGCTGCTTTATTTACTGGAAGTGAAGCTTGATGAATCTCAATTTGTCCAGATAAGAATATATTTTAAATTTCCAATCTATTGAACACAACTATTATAATCCCCAAATGAGATAAGATAAAAGAAAATGTTTTGCAAACCTTAAATGCTATATACGTTGTGTAAGCTATGTAAGCTACTAATGTAGGCCCACAGTTGAGGATCTAAAAATTTCCTTTTACCTATTTTATAAGATTTTGTTTATTTGTTTATTTGATATGGAGAGAGACAGCGAGAAAGGGAACACAAGCAGGGGGAGTGGGAGAGAGAGAAGCAGACTTCCTGCTGAGCAAGCAGGAAGCCTGATGCAGGGCTTGATCCCTGGACCCTGGGATCATGACCTGAGCTGAAGGCAAATGCTTAACAACTGAGCCATCCAGGCACCCCTGAGGATCTAAAAATTTTAAAAGTGGACAGGAGCAATAATGCTTAAAAGCAACTTTGAAGGTGATTTGGACACAGTAAATTGCAACTCAATTTCATAGCATATGAATGTAAAATTATGTAAATTTGAAAAGTATAATATAAAATATTAATAACATCTTATTTTATATGTAAATTTTGAGATGAAGGAAGTCCTTCAAATTAAAAAAAGTTGCCAAAATTATACAGTTTCAAAGCTGAGTAAATTATAAACTGTTTATGATACTGTTACTTGGCAGTGGCACTTTAGCTGGTAAAGAGAAATGGCATTCACCCTTTGTCACAATAATGTGAACCATGCCTTATTCCATGTGTTGAAATGTGCTGGTTTAAATTTACTTTCTTATAATGAAACAATATAAAGAGCCATTAGAAACATTGTTTAAACTTTCATCAAGCAGCGGTGTTAGGATTTGGCCTGTGAATCCCCCTCATTCCTTTTCTACCTTCCAAAGTGGTAACCTTACAACGTAATTAGGTGTGATAAAATATCACTTTATTGTGCTATTATTTAGCAGAAACAACTCTGGGAAATATTAGAAATAATCCTGAGTAAACTAAGAAGAAGCAGTAAACCAGGTTTCCTTTCAAATTCTTTAAAGTTGTTATATATAAAGTCAAGCATAATTGAAAAAAGTTGATAAGATTGTGGGGACATAGCGGTATGATAAATATCACTTGGGTGCACCTGCCCCTGACTACAATGAATATAACAAAATTCATTCTGAGAATAAAAAGACTCTATTTAATTTATTCATATGAGAATTAAAAAATGAGCAGAAGACATGAATGCACATTTTCCCAGAGAAGACATACAGATGGCCAACAGACATAGGAAAAGATGCTCAACATTGTATTCATCATCAGGGAAATGCAAATCAAAACTACAATGAGTTATCACCTCACACCTTTCAGAATGGCTAAAATAAAAAACTCAAGAAATAAGTGTTGGCAAGGATGTGGAGGAAAGGAACCTCTTGCACTCTTCGTGAAAATGCAAACTGGTGTAGCCACTGATGAAGACAGTTTGGGGGTTCCTAAAAAAATTGAAAATAGGGGGGCACCTGGGTGGCTCAGTGGGTTAAAGCCTCTGCCTTCGGCTCAGGTCATGATCCTGGGGTCCTGGGATCGAGCCCCACATCGGGCTCTCTGCTCAGCAGGGAGCCTGCTTCTCCCTCTCTCTCTACCTGCCTCTCTGCCTACTTGTGATCTCTGTCTGTCAAATAAATAAATAAAATCTTAAAAAAAAAATTGAAAATAGGCCTATCCCATGATCTAGTAATTGCACTAGTGGGTATTCACCCAAAGAATACAAGAACACTAATTCAAAGAGATACAGGCATCCCTATGTTTATTGCAGCATTGTTTATAGTAGCCAGATTATGGCAGCAGCCCAAGTGTCCATCAACAGATAATTCGAGTTAGTTTATATACGGATAAATTTAAACTAACACATCTATATCTATCTATCTATCTATCTATCTATCTATCTATCTATCTATGCCATTGTGTACGTGAGTGTAACATAGATAGATAGATGATAGATAGATAGATAGATAGATAGATAGATAATGGAATATTACTCAGCCATAAAACAGAATGAAATTTTGCCATTTGCAACAACATGGATGGAGCTAGAGAGTATAATTCTGAGCAAAACAGATCAGTCAGAGAAAGACAAATAGTATATGATACCATTCATATGTGAAATTTAAGAAACAAAAAAATGAACAAAGGAAAAAATAGAGACAAACCAAAAAACAGACTTAACTATATAGAACAAAGTGATGGAGAACCCCACTAGGTGGAGAACAAACTGGAGGAAAGGTGGGTGAGAGGATGGGTAAAATAGGTGAAGGGGATTAAGGGTCAACTTAATGATGAACACTGAGTAATGTATTGAATTGTTGAATCACTCAGTGTTCATCTTGAATTACTTGAAACTAATAAAACACTGTATGTTAACTACACTAGAATTAAAGTTTAAAAACAAAGTTTAAAGTTTAAAGACCAAGATAAAGAAAGATAAAAAATTGATTCGTATGAGGAAATTAAAGTTTGCAAGTATTGAAATATCTCTTTAGGAAAACCTCTCTTACATAAACTCTGATTTCCCTGCAATCAATGTGGTGACTGTATGGCCCCTAAAGATTGACCGGGCACTGGAATATAATATCGCGGAGATTGTAACCTTTAAAATGATGTCTTTTATTTCTAAGATCTTCCTCTTTCTACATCTAGATTATCAACTTCTTGAAAGCAGGATGCAGTCTATTTCATATTCTTTGGACTTCCTCAGTAACTAGTAAACAGGTACTCAATAGATATTTTGGAATAATTGATTGAAAATATACACCTCTGTTGGATAGACTCTATTTTAGAATCTAATAAGTTTAATAAGAATTTCACCCCATGGATGATTTTAAAACATTATTTCAACAAATGGGGTGCTTTGTTCACAATAAATCACTGATTTGTACCTGAGCTTAGAGTTAAGATGTGATTTGAGAAGGCCTGCTGATTATTAAATGATTGCTCAAATCTTTGCTTATTGTCAGAAGCCCTTTACTGAACACCACAGCATGTTAAAGAGATGCTCTTTGGTCTAAACAAATAAATCAGATAATCCTAACATTATATAAGAATCTATGGAGTTAACGAAAACATTAACAGGGAAATTGTGCTATAACTGAGGCTTGCTGGAGAGGAGGTGTGTGGGGGAATGGGGTAATTGGGTGATGAGCAATAGAGAGGACACTTGACGTTACGAGCACTGGATGTTATATGTAATTGACAAATCACTAAATTCTACCCCCAAATTAGTAATACGCTATATGTTAATTAACTTGAATTTAAATAAAACAAAAAATGTATGTACACCACTTAATCTAATGAATAGAATAAAGCTATAGACCTCAGGGTCTGCCACATACAAGCAACACCCCCTAACTCCACCTGCCCCCCATGATGCCTGTTTAGGATCACTGAATTGACGAACATACTATGTGTTATTCAAGGTAGGTATAAAGTTTCTAACAATATTGGGGATTTATAGTAACCAACAGAACTAATTAAAAGGATATGCTTCTTTTTTTGAGAATAAAGTCCAAAGTGTTCTGAACTTGAATGAAACTTAAAACTAATTTCACTAACCTTTAATTAAAATTTCACATTTCCATCTATTATAAATGTAGGCAACAAACCACTATAGTAATGAGTAGTATTTGTGACTTCAACACAAGATATTTGCATATATTAGTGTTGATATAGATATCTTAAAGTACCATGTATGCTCATTTTTACTTTGAAATGATGGTAAGTATTAGATAAATCCATTAGATCTTGTTATTCATGCATTAGCAAAGAACACATAGATCATTATATTGTAAATTAAAAAAATATCTTTGTGATAAAACTAGTTCCCTTTATAATCTCATTTATTTAATGTTATGCATTTAAGAACATTTCTGGGAAGAAATGCAGAAGACATAAGACTCTCCAAACAGCTGTGGCCCAGGAAAGATTAAGAAACCCTGGTCTAGTAGCAGTGTAAACCATAGTTGGACTGTCTTTACTTGAGAATTAACAGGTCATAAGTTTCGAAGACAAGTAGCCTAACTCACAGTTGACAAAGAAAAGATCCCTTTACTGCCCAGGTCTATTATGATTCTAAGTTGGAGACTGTAGAGGTAACATTTTGTTACTACTGTGTGTCAGAGAGGTCTACATGAGAAAAGAGGTCATAATCACATTGTTCTTTGTGGTTTTTTCCCCCATACATTGGTTAAAAAGTACTTTTAATTGTATCTGTTTGGACTTTCTCATCGATAAGAGAATGTTCTTTTAAAAAGTCACATAAAACAGTACCCTGACTATAATTCTTTGTGCCTTATGTACAGGCATAAGTTTTGCCAATAGCGATATACATAAAGTGATTATGCATTACTAAAGAGTAATGGCAGTGACAATAACTCCCAAAGCTGCTTTTGTTCATTGAAATGAGTGATATTTGTTCCATTAAAAAATATTTCCTAATTATATATGGCTATTTCCTTGCCAAGTGCTGACCAGACCTGGCCTTCCTTTTCCAAGCTGACAGAAGGTTTCAGGTTGAAAGGGATTTGGACTTGAAACTGAATATCTAATCTGACCAGTTCCCCAAATGGGGCTCCTGTTCTTGGCAAAATGCTCTCTGCATATTTACAGAAAGTCATCAATTATTCAGAGGGACCTTTCAAATGCCAACAGCTTAAATAAGAATATGTGCCATGACAGAAGGAAGCAAGAATGGAGAGTCACAGGCTGAGCTGATCCTGCTAAAAGAAAACTTTCCAAATCAGGACTTCAGTCTCAGGAAGGCTTTTGACCCAGTGACTCCTTAGATCGCTGGGTCAAGAGGGGTTCTGAGCACCGTGGAGCTTTTAACCCCTTTGCCCTGAGGTGGGTGGTCTACAGTTTACTGATTCTTCTTATGTCTCACATTGTATTCCCTGAGAAGTACTAAGGAACATCACTTGATTCTTTATTGAAATTGTTTTCTTTCAATTGCATACATCATGCTCCAATAGTGATAAAATTCTTTCAAATTCAATGTTTCTGGAAAAAGTTGGACCTAAAGGGTTGATTCCCCTCCTCTCTCTTTCATTTTAATAGATATTTAATCTCTACCATGTGCTTGGCATCATGTTAGCTGTTATGGCAGACACAATGTTTGCTGTAAAGAAATTCAACCTAGAATAATGGATTGGACAAGAACACAAGGACTGTAGGCATTTGAGTGAAGAGGTTCATACCTTAAGAGAAGTAGAGTAAATCTCTCATTGTTAGAAAGCTTGACGAATCCTGAGATTCCCAAATATCACTACAGTCAGCAATCTCTTTGGCTTTTTCATTTGTAAACTGAGAAGTTGTAAAATGTAAATCATTACTACACATGGCTTAAATGAGATTATATATCAAAAGAGGACAATACCTTGTAGACATCTGAGGCTTGTCTAATTTATTAATAGAACAACTTACTACTGCTTGATGGCCTTATTGCATGTGCAACTCATATGATAAATCACACCAAATCAGGTATTTTTGGTTGCTTCTGGATAGGCCTTGAATATTAAATTGATGGCATAATTAAGCTATTATGGGAATTAGGGAAACTTAACATAAGGATGTCTTTAAGGAAGAAGTGGATTTTGCCATGGACCTTGAAGAACCATTAAGTATCTAAAGCACAGAGAGGGAGGAGATGGCTGGGAATGGTTTCTGGCAGAGAGAATAGCATAAGGGAAAACAAAGTGTTGGGTGACTATGGCACATCTGGAGGAAACAGTGGGGCCTAGTTTGTGTGGAACATGGTGCTTGCATTACATATCCATGAAGAGATAGACATAGGAGAATAGATTAGACCATATCGTGGAAGTTCTTCATTTAGTTAACCTTCAGGGGAAAAAAAAATGTAATGTGATTTAACTGGGTCAGAGCTGTGCTTTGGAAAATTAGTTTTGTACAGCATATGGAATGAATTGGAGGGTTGCAAGTAACATTCATGGGGAGAGAGAGACTGCAATGTTCCAGCTAGGAATAGCTTAGGAGTTCAGCAGCTAGCTCATGGCCTAGCTCAGTAGAGCCAATGAAGTTATGATGATATGAACTTGGACTGTGGCAGGGGAAGGGAGAAACGTTCAAGAAGCTTTGCAGAAGTGCACCTTACCAACTTAGCACCAGCTTTATACGAAATGGGAGATAGTAAGATGTTTTAGAGGTTTGAGGCCTAGGTGACTGACATGAAGAGGCAGAAATAACAGATGTAAAGAATTTGAGAGAAGCTGGCTTGTCGGATCAGGAAGATGGCACAAGTCAGGAGATCAATTTGGTAGGTATGTTGAATTTAGGTTGTAAGTGAGGTTTCTGAATGGAAGTGACTAGCTGCAGTTAGCAATTTGGATATGGAGCTAGAAGAGAGATAAGGATTCAAGTATACACCTAGGCATCATTTTAGAGGTAATTCTGAAGATATGGAAAATAATAAGATTCCTGAAAAGATAAAGAAAAGATGAAAGCTGAGGTTTGGACATTAGTACATGTCAACTGTTGGTGTAATGGTGTGGATGAAGGCACTGTGGGAGCAGGGGTTGGACGAGTCTATGAGGGTCAGCCAGGTAACTTAAGATGGAGGGGAGCCTCAGGTCAGAGCATACTTGCCATCTGAGTGTGAGGTGGGGACTGAGGTACCAAGGAGGTAGGCCTTTTTAAATGGGGCCACTGGTGAGTTTTGATGAGTAGGCCTAGTATTGCCAGATCCTCTGACTTTTCAAAAGAAGTCATAACTCTAGATTATAATGGGGATCATAGGATTATAACACATTAAATTAGACTTTTAAAAACACTGTATAGGAGAAATAGAACAGATTTGTTGTCCTGGACTACACCAAGTTAGGACTGGAGCCAACTTCTCATCCGGAAAATTTCATCGTATTCACTAGGATTCACTAGGATTCAAGGATTCACTAATTCACTAATTAGGATTCACTAATCCCTGTGACACTATGGAAAGTGAGAATTTCAGGTTGTGTGGGTTAACCCTCTGGGAAGCTAAGGAGGACAAGAAGTGAGGCCGCATTGAGTCTGATGGGTAGGAGGCAGTTGGTGACTCAAGAGCGATTTCAGCAGCAAGGTAAAGTTAGAGGTCAAATGAAGAGAGGCATAGCCATAGAGGGTAGAATTCTGAGAAGTTCTGCAAGGTCGGTAATCTTACATTGCTATTGTTGGGATGGCAGATGGGAAGTCTTTAGTAGCTTGGACCACTGATTAAGAACATTTCATGAGGAAAATAAAAAAGACTTTCCAAATTACTCCATTATTATGAGTGAATTAGGAGAGCAATTTGATCACTTGGAAAGTGCTCCTCTTTCAATAAATGTAAAATATGGATTCTTGCTGAGATTTCTAAGCTGCTTCATCTAAATTATATGCTAAAGTAGAGAAACAGATGTTAAATATGATTAAAACCAATTACAAGTTCCACAGTACAATACTGTGTTTTACTTACATTAGTCTCCCTGCTAGCTTAGGTGCCATCCGTTTTGCCTTTATTTCCTGTTCATAACTTCAGGGTAAGCAACATGGGGGATTTAAGCAGTTCAGACTGGAGCCTGACAGGAATAGACGGATTCAAATAGAATTGTCTCAGCAAATCTAAACATCTAACATAAGGCTTACTGGAGAGGGAGGTGGGGAGGGGGTGTCCTGATTTTGCATATAAAGCAGATATTGAGTTGCTGGCCTGACATATCAGTGCTTGTATCAAACCTAAATTTTGACTCAATAATATGATGAAATTTTCTGGATTTTTTTTTTGTTTGTTTGTTTTTAATCTTTTCAGTGGGTTATTGTTGTCTTAAGCATATGACTGAAGCCTACTTTTTGTCATTCAGGGACTGAGAACAGAGACTCACTCAAATACCTCAAGAAAAAGGGGTCCCCTTAATCAAACTTTTGGTGGTCTGGGATGGGAAGTGATCAAGAATGGCAATTCCAGGGACTTGCTTCTCCCCTTGCCTTCTGGTCTCCTTCCTGGGATCCAGATGTCTCTGCTGGGTCAATGCACATGCTCCTCTTTCTCTCCCTTTCTGGATGGATTGTCGTGCTGACCCACGGAACAAACTCCTGAGAACTTTATCTTTCACAGGACCTTGCAGCTCTTCTCTCCTTCTCTTTTTTTTTTTTTTTTTAAGATTTTGTTTACTTACTTGAGAGAAATAGAGAGAGAACTCAAGGAGGGGGAAGGGTAGAGAGAGAGGGAGAAGCAGGCTCCCCATGGAACAGGCAGCCTGATGCCAAGATGGATCCCAAGACCCCAGGATCATGACCTGAGCCAAGGGCAGACACTTAACCAACTGAGCCACCGAGGGGCCCCTCTTGTGGCTATTCTGATATCGCTAACTGCATGTATTTCATTTCTCCCCACCAACTATATCAGTCTACTGTGATTCTCTCCTTACATTTTCTGAAGAGGGAAATCTCCTGGTTTCTGATAATCTCTCTTGGGCAACTGCTGGCCAGCTTTAGGATTGGCTGGCCTTGTGTCATGTGACCAGACAATCACCTTCAGTGAGGGTTTGGAATGATGTCTGATAAAATATATTTGTACCTTGTACAAGGACTTTAAACCTGGAAGATTTACGTGAATGGGGCTGTAGACAATACACGTCCACTAAATTTATTTTAAATAAATTTTGCTATTCTCTAAGACAGGGGAGGCAGTCAGTAAATATCTGTTAAGTAAATGAGGAATGAATGGAGTAGTTTATGTTATGATTAGCTGTGTGTATGTTTGTTTATGTGAGAAAAATGTTCTCACATTTGAGACTAAAATAAGTCCACTTATATATTTTTTAATTATTGCATTTGGAAAACTAAATGAGCACTAAAAAGCACTTGTGCTGGAGCAGCATCTGCTTAAAAAATAGCTATATTTCTTTTTAGGGCTTTAATGATAAAATATATCCTAAATTCTTAAGCTCCAATCAGTCAGGGGTTGTGTGCTCAATAGCCTGCTCTGGTATTCTTTCTTCTGCTCCCGTATTCTTTCTTCTTTTTGTGTAAAATAGGGTCAATAGAGAAATCCAAGTTGATTTAAACATATATCTTTCTTACAAAATGAGTCAATTAATAGTTTAAAACTCCTGATTTCCTGGGACTCAAGTCTTATAGGAAACTGATTACCATAACTCATTTTCAGAGTCAATCCTCTCAATTCTAATTAGTAGTTTCTGAGGAATCTTGAGGACTTGTCATTCATACATAACATGAGCTATGCTTGAGTTATTCATTGGCTTGTTGTTGGGTAGTTTTTTCTTTTTCTAATGACCTCTCCTCAATTTCTGAATGGACGGAAACCTCGGCCTTCTATTTTCTTACCTTCCTCCACCTTCTTTACATTCCACATTGTCATCCATTCCAAAGTACTTGATGTGTTTCAGTGATAGTGTCTTGGTTCTTGTATTTTTCTAGTCTTAATTTATTAATTTATTAATAAATTAAAACTAATTAATTTAATAATTAATTATTAATTTCTAATCTTAAATTATTTATTAACTTAAATTTATTAATTATTAATTTCTAGTCTTAAATTATTTGGCAGATTACATTATAGAGTGTTGTTGTCGTGTACATTTATTTGGAATGAAATGCATTCTGGGATAACCCAAAAATATTGTCATCATTTTCCTTGATACCGTTGGCTCCTTTTTCATTCAATGGTATTTTGTAGATATTGAGAACCCATGATGCAAAAAGGAAATGCCAGTGTATAATCTGAAGTTGTACATGATGGGATTCAGTGATTCCTATTTCACAAAAATTAGGTCCAACGGTGATATATGAACTGCAACTTGATGCTGACCCTTTCATGTCAAAGCAGAGGTTAATATTCAGGATAAAAACACAGAGGCGAAGCTACAGGGAGTCAGGAGAGGGAAGCAGAACTGGGAGAATGGCAGGCCTTGGGTCAGGCAATTACTGATTTCTGGAGCTTGACTTTTGAATGGAATGTTTAGTTAATCAATGACAAATTGGTAAAAAATTAAAAATATCAAAATGAGGGTTGTGTGAAGGCATGGGGACAAACTGGCCAGCCAGCTAAGACCATGTTAACCAGAGCAGGAGATGTGGCTGAATTAGTTAGTACTGACGGGCATTGATGAGTAGGGCTGAAATCAGGGATAAGGCTGATCACCCAAGAGTGAAGGTATAGTGAACAAGTCAGAGAATATCTCATGGCAAATTGTCAGTCTCCAAGGCATTCACTCCATCCCTTTTAGAAATTGGGACCCAGTTCTTCCTCAGTAGGTGCTATAAATTATCTATACTTGAGATTAGCCATTCTCAATTGGGAGTGATATGGCTCTTCAGGGGGCATTTGACAATGTTTGAAGATGTTATAAGCATCTAAAGGGTAGAGGCCAGGGATACTGTTAAATATTGTATAATACATAGGATAGCTCCCCTTAAAAAAAAGGATGATCTGATCCAACATGTCAAGTTTGGGAAAGTTAATGGAAGACATTCTTAAGGACCCATTTTGTACATGTTGACCTCATATTACATGTTGACTATAATGATTGCTATCTCTTCCTAACCTTCCCCACTGCCACAATTACACCACCTCCTTCTTTTTCTTTCCAAGCCCACATTCATACTTTGGCAGAATTTTGAAAATTCCATCTGAAAGGAAGTATTCTGGAGTTTCTGAATATTTTGAAGATGTTCTTATTAATAATTCAATTCAATTCAGTTCAACAAACATTTGTTGAGTTTCTACTCATAAGTATTTTGCTATATTTCCTATGTAAGAGAATACAGAGGTTAATAAGTCTGAGTCCCTGTCCTATATGAGATCATAATTTAGTATGGGAGCCAGCATATATAATTAATTATAATAAAGACAGACTAAGGTAGAGTCCATAACTGAAAGATAACTTAGATGCCAGCTTGGATCTTCTTGGCTCTAGAGATATAGGTAACATTGTTTCATATCTCCAAGTCTGTTACTCGAGTATATGCAAACCTTCTAAAATTTTTTGTAAATTCACAGGGCTTACACTGTTATAGTCTGACTCCTGTATTAATGCCTCCTTTCTTTAGCTACTTCCTCCAGGACAAAAAGGCTCATTCCTATGCTGGTTTTCAAGTGTAAAACCATCTACTCCAAGTTTTCCTTGCATTTTTGCTGAATGTACCATTAATTCTGGGTTATTCATGGAGGGATCTCATTGAAGAATCTACTCATTCAGAGTCCCCCACCCTCCATCCCTTTCCTTTAGACTCTTGCCTCCCAACTCTTCTGCAGAACAACACATTTTTCCATTGCCAGATGCCTAGCTGTTCTCCCCGAATCCAGCCGATTTTTCTCCTTTTATACTTGACCTTTTTCAGGATATACTTTTTTTCCATAGAAATACAATTCCCTTCCTCAGAGAATTTTTGGTGCCAGAAATAACATTCCCTTCACATCTTTACAAAACTATAATCACATTACTTAAATATAAGAAATAAACTGCATGATGGGATCAGGAAAGGCTGTGTAGGGGTTGTGATCCTGAAGATAGGAACAGGAATTAGCAGACAGAAGGGAGGAGGCTGCACATATTCCAGGCACAGCAGACAGTATCAACAAGGCACAGAGTCTAGAAGTGCTCTGTGTTTGGGAAATTGGTATGACGACAGCACAAGGAGTGTTTATGTTGAGAAAGGTAGGCTTTGCTCTATATGCAGTGGGAAATCATTAAAGCATCCTAAGTATATGTGTGTGTTGGGGAGGATGGGGGTGCCATGATCAGATCCGCATTTTAGGGAGTTCATTCCAGACACAGTGTGGCAGATGGATCAGAGCAAGGAGCAATGACTAATAAGGGGACAATCACAGTCATCCAGACAAGAAATCCCATGGTGCCATGCACTGAATGTATCCCCTCCCCCTAAATTCATATGTTATAGGAGACTTATCAGACTAAAACACATGAGAATGGGAAAGGGGAGTGGAGAATACTTTATTTAATTTTTGGGCAATGTTTTGTAATTTCATGTGCATGTCTTTTCTCTTTTATGATATGGAAGGGAAGAGAATATAATTTAGTGTCATAAGATCTAAGTTTGAGTGCCAGATGTGTGAATTTTTCAATCATTATGGCTACAGGGCTGCTATTTTTGAGGTGTCTCAAGTGGCCATTTGGGCTGTGTATGTCATCATTAACCAAAGAGAGGCCTCCTCTTTGTGGGTCAAGCAAACAACCTTTTCTGAAATAGATTCTTGAGTAGGTTTCCCCTTTCTACTCTTTACTTCTGTTCTATAAGGTCATCTTTGTTTTCTTGAGATAGCTGGGGTTCACTCACTTTGGTTTTCTTTTGAAGAGTTGCTTTGGCAAGGCAAAAACCCTAGGTGTTTCAGCCCCCCAGGGCCCCCTTTTCCTTCCAAAAAGTTGCTGCATGGTCCTGATTTTTGTAATCTGAATATGCAATACTTACTTGCTTGCTTGACCATGGAAAGGATCTTTTTTTTTTTTTGGTAGGTCTCTGGAATATTTTCCTTGAGGATATTCCTAGTAGTTTCAAGCTCTAAATGTCTTTATCTTGCCCTCACTCCTCTGCATGGTAACAATACAAACTTCATTCATGCATGCTTGTCCTTTAAGATTCCTTCAGCAGTTGCCATTCCAGGCTCCTGGTGTTCCTTTATTTTCTCCAAAGAGCTCCTAGAACATCATTCCAGTTACTGCCATTTCTCCTAGGAACATCGTCTCTGTCACTCTTGTTTGGAGTGAGTCTTTATTTTTATTTCCCGGGAAAGGAAACTCCAGTGGATGCACAGGATTTGTCAGTTCAAATCTTGATTGGATCAGAACACCCTTAAAGGCAATCATGTAAGAAATAAAACATTTCTTGGAATCAGCATTCATTTGCTGTCTACTAGGTGAAAAAGTTATAATCTTTCTATAAAGCTTAAAGTCCTTGTCTTTCAAGCTTATATAACACACTGCAGGGTTATTGTAAGAGTTAGTTGAGATGATGCATGTGAAAGCACTATTTGAACTTTGCAATAGGATATACATATTGGTGTCATAATTATTCTACATCACTTATTGCATGTTGTATAGTATTTCATTAAAAATGGATAGGCAGAAAAGCCCAGTAAATGGTTTAATGTAAACAGCAATCTAATAGTCCTTGTTATGAAGTGAACGGGAGTAAGAAAGGAGAATGTGCAAGAGTGGAGGTGCCAACTAGTTGATGTAATTTTTTTATATTTAATGATAGATAAGAAAAGCCTCCTTAGTCTTTTGGTCATGAGCCTAAAAGTTGATTCATGCCACTAATCTGAGTCTCTATTTCAGTCTAGTGTGTAATAAAAAGCACTGTTATGACACACATAAGGCCACCTCTTGCAGAATTTTTGGCTTTAAAGGGTGGAATTCTCACCAAACATTACAAGACACTAGTACTTAGGGATATTAATTATAAGGACTCAAGAGATAAGCATCTCAGCTTTTGGAAGATTAAGTTTATCCTTAAGTTTGCCCACCTCAATTAAAACTGCCTCTCCAGTCCTTCATTTGGGACAGTTAACTCAGAGACAAGGATGCCTCATCTGCAATGATTTCTTCTATGATTAGGAAAGTGCCAGCATTAACATTTAGAAACAAAGAAACTATTCTGTGTATTTTGGATGATTCACAATCATTTAGACAAGTAGCTTCCTCGGTAGTCCAAACCTTTCCCTAAAAATGTTCCAATGTTGCAGTATCTCATGCCATTTAAGTTTATTTCTTTTTTTTTCCCCAATACTTTTGTTTTAACTACTTCTAGATTGTACACTTGGAAAGCAGGCTTGAAGGTAACTCTCTGTTAGAGAAATCACCATTAACAGGAAACTGAAATCTGTCATATGACTGGCATCATTTTTTTTGTAAATGGGGAGGTTTGCGGAAATCAGGTGGTCAGGTAGTCAGAAGAAAAGATGAGAGTAAAGCCCCAGGGAAGCATGCTAGAAATTGGAAATGTGTGGGTACATACCTGTATTTGCCATCTGTTCAACTGGATTTATAATTTGGGAGGAGTCAGGGACGAGATGAATAGAAAAATAATATATATATTAGTTGCCACAAGAGAATTAAGAAGAAGCTTTAAAAAATCTTTGGTAGACAGAGATGAAAGTAACTAAATGAGCCAGTGAAATTTTGTTGAAGTTTTCTGTCTCTGGATGATTTCTTCAAATATTTGGAGGCTTTCTTATTTAAAGGCTTAGGGATAGCACGTTCTCAATTGTTTCATTGACTTCTACCAAGGTGATCTATAAAAGCATCCTAATACTTTTGGCTTCCAATCACTCCTTTTGAGAAACTGTTCTAATTTTGCCAAATGAGTTGGGAAGGTGAGTGTGTATTAAACTTCTTCCAGGTTTGTCTGGCTTCACTTATGTTCCTTCTTGTTATGAATGTCTAACGATAAAAATACTATCCTATTGCCATCTGCTAAGTACATTCTAAACAGTTTGAGAATATATTAGAACAATACCTTGCGTGTTGAATTTATCTTCCAGAGATTGGGGTGGTCTCATTAGTCTCCAGTGTCATGGCACAGTCAGGACACCTGTGAAGAAGGAAGCCACCCTCCTAATGTGCAGATGAATTCAATTTTCTCTCTATTGTAATGTCATGTTTGATTCACTCGCTTCTCATTTTTATTTTTAAATGTTGCCTACTACCGCTGCAAACCTCTTTCTTTGTCACCACTAATATGAAACATTTCTCCGAATTATCAACTTCTGACTCTATTTGCCTGTCCAAGTTTGGTGAATACCTCAAACGCCTAAGTAGAGTACTTAAATGAGAAATATTTTTGGTCTATGAATGTCAGGCAACTATACGATGACATCCAAAGTTTGGTAAATTCATTGTCACAGAAATTGTCTATTTGATTTGACTTTTGCTTTACTTGATCCTACGTGCTACAAGCAGCCCACAGGACCCTACATCATGTGGGCAGTATCCTATATGCTGCACCTTAATGAGGAATAGGTCACAACACAGCCTGAATTTGAATCCAATTAGAGTAGCAAAAGATTCTGCAGAATAAATCTCCCGTCTTCACTGGTTTCCTCTTTAGAGAAACAAGACAATATTTCCACATTGTATTTACTTAATGGATGAGACTCAGTCTATTAGATGAGATATAAAATAAATTAAATTCTGTGGCAGGTGAACACCCTGAGGGCACTGCGGTTTGTAACACTATGTTAATATTCTCCAAGACCACTGCATGAGCTTAGCAGAGCTATCTTCAAAATTAGCTTTACAGGCCACCTGCAGCCTTCTCTTTTGCTTTCCTAATCAAAACTGCAATCCTAGGTAATTTAACAAAATATTAAGTAAATAATTGCTTCAGAATATTTTAGGTTTAGGGACATAAATTGTATTCTTTTTATATGCCTACTGATGCTAAAAGAGGGAAGTTCCAACCTTGCAAATTTCAGTTTTGGGTGAGCCCTATTACTTTCCATTCTGAAAAATTAAATTCCTTCTGCAGATGGATGTAACAGAATCCTTAGCTAAATTATACTGGGAAGAGGATCTGACTTCAGGGGTCTGTACAGTTACATACTCAGGATCAAGATAAAAAAGAGTGTAATGAGCTCTAGGGTTTTGGAGTATATCCATGTGTGCTTATGAATGTGAACTCCTTTTTTGGGGATGGTTTTTGTTATGCTCTTCCAAACCAGTGCTTTCTGAAACTGAGCACCAACTGGGATAATACGGACCTGTGGTGGGTGAGCCTCATAACTGCAGTTGTGGATGGAGGGGGCTTCCTAATTAGACGCTGGCAGCTTAATTCTGGCAATCTCTGCAGCAAAAAGTGGTTGTGATAATAATGACAGCAACAGGGTGTGCTGCGTGTGAACAGAGAAGCATTTGCATTTTGAAATAAGCAATCTGCTTTTGGATGTAACTTTTCCATAATGTCAAGGTTTGGTTTAGATTCTGTCAATGGCTTCCCTTATCCTTCCTTTAGCTCCTTCTTTCTCTATTTTCTATAGCATGATTGGATTTTCTTTATTCTTTCTTTATTTCTTTATTGCCTCCCCCCGCCCCCATGCCCCTTTCTGGTTGGAAGGTTATTTATTGCCTTTTCAATTCCTTATTGGTTACTCTTATGTTTTTGACTTATTGATGCCAAATATTAGTCAATGTCCTGCTTTTCTCCTAAATCTTATGAGTACCTTAGAACTCAGTAGCTCTTGTCACCTCTATAATAGCTTGCATATTGTTGTCCCATAGCTGTTTCCTGTCATTTAGAAAAACTCAGAATTAGTCATTTTTATTATCTAGTAAACTGATACTTGGATTCACCTGATGCTCCCAGTTCTTTGTTCACTATTCCTCCCTGCATATCCCTCTTTTCTTTTCATTCACTTTTCCATTCTAAGTCTAACTTTATTCCCCTGAAGGGTATCTTTTAAAAGAAAGATTTTTTTTTTTTTTTTTTTTTTTGGTAAGCATCTGCTAATGGATAGTTATGCTCAATTCTGTAGTCTGAAAATGTCTTATTTTGTTCTCATTCTTCAGTAGTAGTTTGGCTGGTCATATGACAGTAAGTTGACAGTTATTTTAACACTTTGTACCCCCCCACACCCCGGGGCCTTCTATTATTGTCATTAGGAAGTCACCCAGGGGATGCCTTTCCTTTCTATGCTAATGATACTTTAAGTATGCCTTTGTTTGAAATCTTCCTCAGACTTATGAGGAGGATTCTACTCCCTAACTGGGTGAAATGACTTCTGGAAGCTTCTGCATTTGGTTAGGGGATTGTCTGACTCTGGGAATCTTGCTCCATCATAAAAGGAAAGGATGATGTTCTGTGGTTCTGGCCATTTTAGCTAATGGAAGTGACTAGAAGTGGTGAAAGCAGAGGTTGAGAATTGAGAGTCCTCTAGCTATTCTCAATCTCTGTTTCACAAAATGGACACAAATTTGCATTTCAACACTATGTTTGGGTCAATCTCTTTTACCAAGGAAACGGATGAGTAAAGCCAAACTTTTAAGTTTATATTTCATAGGAGGTTAACAAAGCAACGAAACACTATGCCAACTTAACCACTGCTCTCATGAGTCAAGGGTGAAAGAAATTTATGGTCAGATTTAAAATGTTTTCCTTGATCAGAATATTCACACAAGTATGCTAATTGAGGGAGAGATAATTTCTCAGTCAAATTCCCACTCCAACTGAGATATTATCACTGTTTGAAACACTGAAGAGACTATGATATGCTAATAACTTTAAATTAGTTCACATTCAAATGTCTAGGTGTTTGGGGAAACTAAACATGCTTTACAGTAATTGGCCTCTTCTATAAATGTGGCCTTAGGTACCACTTCTTGTGTTGAACAGCCACTTTTGAGTCCAGGAGTGATGGGTTCCAGACCTAGTTATCTCAGTCCTCCTTAAGTAGACATGGCTCTCTGCCATCTCACTGGGAGGCCTTCCCCAGTGTGGTACCTCGCTATTTAGCTGGTTTTAATTTGGTCTTTTGCAGAAAGTTTTGTTTAAAAGCAATTATGAAAAGGACCATTAATGTCCAAGAAAGTGAAAGTTGGGCCAGGATGAAAAGGATGTAAAGACACCAGAAAACCATGAGTATTTGACAACTCCAAAGAAAGAATGAAATCGAACAAATTTGACTCCATCTCAATAAGCTGTGCTTAGTTTTAAATAAATACATACTTGAGCAAGTCATGTAGGATACTAAAGAATAGCAAACAGGTTCAGGATAGTTTTTACCCCATTTACTAGAAAATGCATGAACTCAATGATAATTCAAGAGGATCCAAATTAAGAAAAAAAGAAAAATCTTAGAGAAACAACAACCCCTGCTCCCAAACAAGAAAAGACAGAAAGAAATAAAAATAAATTTAAAAATAAGGAAGAAAAATAAATGCCTAAAAGCTAAACTTTGATATTTTCGGTTAAGAAAGAGAGGAGAGAGTTAAGAATTCCTACTTTCCTCCTACCTGGTGGCCTCTCCATTATCTGGGAATACAGAGATGAAGGAGAATAAGCTGTTTCTGCTGGAGAAGGTAACATGGCCATAGGCACTTGCATTTTGAGATGGTGTTGAGCATAGGAAAGATATGGATAGAATGGTGAGATCCTGACATTTCTGATGGAACAGTGACAGCAGTTCTGTGCTACAACTGTGCACAGCTGTAGACTACTAAATAGAGTTTGCTTAGGGTGCCAAACTAATCCTATGTTGAAAAGGTGTATACCTCTTCAAGGTCACTGAGGAAGGGGTATGTGTACCGAAGAGCTGCCATAACAAAGCACCACAGTTTGAGTGGCTTAAACAACAGTCTTCCATTTCCTCACAGTTCTTGAGGCTCTAAGTCACAGATCAAGGTGTCAACAAATTTGGTTTTATTCTGAGGTCTCCCTCCTGGGCTTGTAGATAGTATGCTACTCCCTGTGCCTTCACAAGTTCTTCCTTCTCTGTGTGTCTGTGTCCTCATCTCTTCTCATGAGGACAGTGGTCGTATTGGATTAGGGCCTAGGCCCATGACTCTGTTTTACCTTAATTATCTCTTTAAAGGCCCCATTTCCAAATACAGTAACATTCTGAGGTACCGGGGGTTTGCATCTCAACCTATGCCTTTTTTTTGTTGTTGGTGGTAGGGGAACAATTAAGCCTTCCTCAAAAGAGGGCTATTTGGGCAAATACCCACACATATCTTTGCAAAAGTAAGTGGTACCCTCTAAAAGTCCTTGGCTACTTATAAATATTATTTAAGTCAAAACTACTTTGTGTGATTTTTTTCTAAAATTAATAATTGAATAGTAAGGTATTAGGATTACTTAGAAGAATATTATAGAGTTTTGAAATATTTTTGTATTCTTACCACACTCAAAATAGAAATCGGGAATTCTGATTGAGTATCTAATGCTGGTGAGTGTTCAATAATGATGATATTAGTTAATAATAGTAGAACAATTCTGAACAAAATAAAAAACAAACAAACCAACCACGGAATTCTTTTGGCCTAAAAGAAAACTCATAATTTTCCCATATCTATACGAATAAAAATTGTGTTGAAATGCTATAAACCGGGTTTGAGAAACTTGTGTATTTCTTGAACTACAACTGCCTCAAGAAATATTTTCCCATAGTTTGCTCCACCCCTAAGCCATGTATCTGGTGTTTTGGGAAGGGTTCTGTTTCTAGCTGACCAATTATGGTTGATAAATAAATAATAAATATAGTCACAGACTGAAGTCCCAACATTTGAGAAGCTTTGAAAGATAAACTTTAAATGAGATTGAAAACGACATCTATGTGTGTGTGTGTGTGTATAATTTGATGGTTTGTCTGTTTATTTATTTAAATATGTTGCTTTTATTTTATTTTATTTTTTTAAAAGATTTTATTTATTTATTTGTGAGAGAGTGAGAAAGTGAGATAGCGAGCACAGGCAGGCAAAGGCAGAGGGAGAAGCAGGCTCCCTTGCTGAGCAAGGAGCCCGATGTGGGACTCGATCCCAGGACGCTGGGATCATGACCTGAGCCGAAGACAGCTGCTTAACCAAGTGAGCCACCCAGGCGTCCCCAATATGTTGCCTTTTAATATGTTACCTTTTCTTTTGGCTTCTCTGAGGACAAAATTTGGGTCCAAACCTCAAGGTAGGTTTGAACATGGTTACCTCTGATGTGGCCTGTTGGGCACTTTAATCTACATCTAGGTACTTTTCAACTTTCTTTATGCAATGTGACCTATTAGCTTGTTTCAGGTCTAGAGACTCAAACAGAAGCTAAAGGGGAAAATATATATTGTTAATTAGACTGTACCTCTGCAGAGTTCAAAAGGGAAAATGAAACTATTTCCTAAAGGCCAATGTTTGCATTCTCTGTGGGAACTAGGAAAAGTTTGAGTTAACAGAGAATGAGGTTCACCAGTGATGAGACATTGTTCTTATCTTAACTTTTGTAATAAAATAAAAAGTAAAAACCATAAAAAATGTATAGTCAAAATTGGAACCATGATTTTAATATTTTCAAGAAAATGCAATATTCTAGACTAAGTTTTATCTCCATACAAATTGCTGACATTGAAAACCATAAAAGTGAGATATTTTTTGGAACATTTGAATACGGATATATAATTCTTAATTTCATGATAAAGAATTGGAACTCCCCCTCCTTCCCAATACACATTAATTATATTTTGTTTGTTTCTCATTAAACTGATTTTATCACTAGATACATTTAAAAACATCTTTCAAGTAGCAGTAATTATAATTTGGTTTGGCCACTCATGACAATGCTTGGTATCAAATAAAAATTTGCCTTTAAAATGATATGCATATATCTCCCAAATACTTCATTTCTTATTTTTACGAGTATTGTGAGGAAATATATCTGCAGTGAAGGCATTCACAAATCTAATTGTAATGCTATTATTTCTGATTTCTATATGGAGCTTTTTATTTAATGATCACAAAATGCATTGGAAATGTAGCCTCATCTGTTTGACCAATAATAACCACTGTGGAATTTCTTGCTTGCAAATGTAGAAAGAAAAGCAAGGAGGTTGGGTATGATTTTATACAAATGTCCCTGATGTTTGGAAGGACTGCTGAGGAGAGAGGATTCTTTTCTGACCCCTGGGTTACTATTCTAACCCCTATTTAGCCTTTTTCCCACGGAGAAAATGAACTATCTCACACAATATGTTTACAATACAATACGTAAGACAAAAATGGCACAACATAGTTATGTCACTATCATTTATGAAGAACAAATTTAAAAAAAGATCTCTTTCATAAAATCAATAGCGAGAGAGAGAAAAATCAAGATGAATAGGTGAGGGAGAGGAGGTAACCAGGATGACAAATGGGTAGAATCTTTGCACATTTCTGCCTGAGTGAGCAAAGGTAAACAATTATTTGCTGAATTTGTGTTTCACTGTGTAAGTTGGATCAACAGAGTCTGATGGGAGGAAGAGAGGATATATTGTTGAGGCATAAAATAAAAATGTTTATCTGAGCATCTATCACTCCTTCATCTAATGTGGAATTCAGAGATGGGCTCTGCGCTCGGCAGGCTCAGCTCTTGGTTTATATGCAGACTTGGAATCGTTCAGCAAACCATAAAACGTGCTTTCTCACTTTTCTGCTTGGATGATTTTAGAGCTGCTCCCTAGGGACCAATTTCTCTAATGGTGAGATCTAATTCAATTGTGTGCTCACTCAGTTCAGAGGGAAGTCCATGGAAAGAACAGCACCATACTGTGTTTGGGTGCTGGAGGGATGAAGATCCTGAGCTGGGGAGTGAGGAGAGCAAATGCATTGCTTCTCACTGAATGTGTTGATCATGCGTTGCTCTGAGCCACCCAGGTACCTCCTTAGGTAACTGGTTTTAATCCTGGCCTGTTCTTCCATTTTTAACATTATGGTTTTACAAGAAAGTTAGCTTCATTAACATGTTCCTCTTCCCACTGATGTAGTTTGTTTCTTCGAAGTTCTTTGACTTTGTGCCAGTGGTCTCTTTTTTCCCCTCTTGTCTTGTCCTGGTAGTCCTAAAAGAAAGCCGGAGAGAGTAACTACTAAAGATCAAGAAAGAGAAGGCCTATCCTTCTCCTGCATTCCACAGACTGCTAATCCTAAGAATCATTCTTCTGATGGTTTCCCTGATAGCCAGTTTCTCAAGATTTTTCAGGACTAATTTATTCTCTCCTCTCTACATCTTCTTTTATTTTCTATCTTGGAAGATACCAGAACAAAAACCTAGGTCCCACATCTGCCCGCATGAAGCCTTGTCACGGCTTTTTTTTTAATTAGCACAAAATAATTTTCCATTTTAAAAATGTTGTCATTTTGTCTTTAATGAAAATTTATGTTTACATGAAGCTTTATTGTTTACACAGTGCTTCATATATTTTATACTTTTTAAAAAAATATTTTACGTATTAATTTGTGAGAAAGAGCATGCACTCGTGGGGGGAGAGGGGCAGAAGAAGAGGGGAGAGAGAATCTCAAGCAGACTCCATGTTAAGCTTGGAGTCTGAAGTGGGGCTCGATTCCAGGACCTTGAGATCACGACCTGAGCTGAAACCAAGAGTCAGACTCTTTTTTTTTTTTTTTAAAGATTTTATTTATTTATTTGACAGAGAGCGATCACAAGTAGGCAGAGAGAGAGAGGGGGAAGCAGGCTCCCCGCTGAGCAGAGAGCCCAATGCGGGGCTCGATCCCAGGACCCTGAGATCATGACCTGAGCCAAAGGCAGAGGCTTAACCCACTGAGCCATCCAGCACCCCAAGAGTCACTCTTAACCAACTGTGCCACTCAGGTGCCCCAGAATTTCTTTGTCATTTTACATATATCATTTTATGGTCTTTATCATTTAACATTTTATATTTCTCCATTTTACAGTGTAGAACCAAAGTCTCAAAATGTGTGATGATAAATAAGATCACATTTTTGCTACCTGCTAGAAGGAGGTGCGGTTTGCTGAGAAGTGATCTTCACTTATTCCATTAAGACACTACCACCATGATGACCCTTAAAACCATTTCTCTTTATTCACAAATTATATTGAAGTCTTCCTGAACAAAATTTTTTCAGAGCAAGAAGCATGTTTTGAAAACATATTTGAATAGAACATAGCAAAATTTTAAATAGCAATATGAAGTTGTGTCCCCTTAACAATGTATGAGCTTATGCAGGATTTGTTAAATAATTTGTAGAAGTAATGGCATTTCATTTGCAACCATGTGGATGGAACTAGAAGGTATTATGCTAAGTGAAATAAGTGAATCAGAGAAAGACAATTATCATATGATCTCTCTGATATGAGGAATTTGAGAGGCAGGGCAGGGAATCATGGAGGGTAGGGAGGAAAAAAAAGAAACAAGATAGGATTGGGAGGGAGACAAACCATAAGAGACTCTTAATCTGATGAAACAAACAGAGGGTTGCTGGGGGTGGAGGAGGGAGGGATAAGGTTGCTGAGTTATGGACATTGGGGAGGATATGTGCTATGGTGAGTGCTGTGAAATGGGTAAGCCTGATGATTCACAGAGCTGTACCACTGGGACAAATAATACATTCTATGTTAATAAATATATATATGAAATAAGACTTCATAAAAAAACAAAAGAAGTAATGACATTTGATCTTCTATAAGTAGTCTTCCCTTTTGGTAAGGGTCCTAGCATAGAGATAAGTGTGTGGACTCTGGAAGCAGACTGTCTAGTTTCAAATCTTGGCTCTCTTACTGTATAACCTTAGGCAAGTTATTTAACATCTCTGTGTTTCAGTTTCTTAATCTATAAAGGGGCCTAAAAAAATGACCCTAGCTCATAGGATTATTGTGAAGATTGAAAATCATGTGTACATGCATATACACACATATGCACGCTATACATATATATAGAATAGGGCTTGGCACATAGTAAGCCATTTGAAGTGTTAGCTATCACTACTAAGATAGTATGTCAGGAAAGCAATCTGGACTTGGAGTGGTGGGAGAGTGACTTCAAGGACACAGAAGAACAGAGTACAGCAGAAAGGCAGGAGTGTGTGTGATAGAGTTCGTATTGGTGGGCACAGTGGTGTCAGCAGCTCTTGTAAGCCCTGAAAGGCTCAGGATGACCTTGTATGTGTAGTGTACTGCTTTCCCTGCTGAGCTTGGTTTGGAGGTGCAGAGTTACCCTTTGGGGTGAGTCTTGGAGTGAACAATTCTGAGTCCCTTCCTTAGTTGAGGCAAATGATCAGAATAAAGACTTTGGAAAAAGGCCACATGAAAGCTTCCAGTCACGGGAACTGGGCCATGTAGTGACCGACTTGATCTACAAAACTCGAAAAAGTTGCTAGATAAGAATGAAGACATCACAACAGTGCTATCTCATCAGAAGGTGTCAATGGAGGTCATATGTTTCTGTCTATGGGAAATAGCTTTGCTTTCTGGGTCTGACCTTCAGGACATAAACTTATTCCTATATGATCTGAGTCGGAGCTAGGAGTGGGCATGGGGGAAAAGTCAAAGTTGCTTAAGAATTTTCTCTTTCAAGTCAGTGTTGCTCTGTGAACCAGGTTCAGGTTGGGGCTCTTTGTGCTGGGAAGTTTCCCTGCCCATCTTCCTTCTTAAGTGTAAGATAATTGTGGGCAAGGGCTGACCATGTGCACTATTTCTCCTTGGTAACTACCTGGTATCTGTTATAATTCCAGGTGATTGATAAATAATTGGTGGATGAATTTTAAAAGCTAGAGGGAATAGGGGGAGATGAGGTAAGAGCTGACTTAGCCAGAGGCTAGAAAGGAATTAGGCCTCAGGACTGATTCCTGGTCATTTGAAGTGCCCACCAGATCAGCACTTTCATATTACAGGAAACTGTATAAACTTCTGATGATGCTTGGGTGCAATGGAGCAGAAGGAAATGAAAATTGATCCCAATTCTACAGGAGAAACCCGTAAAGAAACATTTCAGGAACAGAGAGAGACAATGAATGTAATAATGTATACCAGTGCCTCTTATAAACTGACATTAATAAGGATTATTGTCATTTGCTAGATAGAGAAGTTGAGACAAAGAATAGCAAATGACTCGAGCCCCTACAACTAGTAGAGGTCTTATGTGATGTTCTGTCTTCCTGTTTAAAATTTATAAAATCTAAACAGCTAATGAGGCTGTGTTTAATTATAGGAAAGAGACCTAAAATGATTTAGTTCATGACAGGTGCAACTCCTTAGGGTAAGGAGGGAGATCCAGGGCTTCGTATGGAGTAGGGAAGCAGAACAGATGTAAGAAGCCATCCTCTAAATGACTGTGAGGATTTCAAAATCAGCATAGGAAGCTTCAGGCTGTGGCCTAATCCTTCCCGAAAGAAAGTCATTCTGGTCTCACTTGGAACTGAAGCCTCAAGCAGTTAGCCCAAGGTGGAGGGTGTCAGAAAAAAGGCATGGCTTTAATTCAAGCAGAATCAGTCTGTTGTCTATGAAAAACCAGACTCAAGTTGTCCTCCCAGGACAATTGTCTTTCCTGTTCCTTAGTTCAGGTCACCTCGGTTTCTTTCCTGAAGCCCGTACATGTTTTGTGAAGAAACTTGGTAGCTGTACAGTCTTGATTTACAAAGAAATATTTTGCAAGACTGGGGCTTTGGCACATGAATTTTAATGATTTCACTCATAGTGGGTCAGACCTGGTGGAGTGGATAGTCTTGTGCTGGGTTTTAGGCACCTGCATTGTCTGAAGCTGCTAGCATAACAAACCTTTGCTATCAATGGAGAATTTTAAAAGTCAACTTTCACACTGGCTTTAGAATATCAAAGGGAATATAAAAACCAGAAAGGCAATATTGGAATTCTAACTCAAGGCTAAGAAAAATGTTACAGTAAACTGCCATAAACCTCAAGCTCTTGAGATGGTAGCAGTGGGAGGTGGGACACAGGAAGGCTATATTTTGATTTTCAAAAGAGATCAGTGAAGAGAATTTTTTTTTTCTTTTCTTTCTTTTCTTTTTTCAAGGTTAGCATGTCTTTTGCCATTTTAGTTTTAGCACCGGACACATACTGTAAGTATTTTATTCTATGGCATCCTGAGCTTCTCTCTCTCTCCCCTTTTTATCTATTTATTTTGTCTCTTTCCTAGTAGAGTCTGAGCATCTTTAAAACTATTCTTTTTCTCTATCCCCACTTCTTAGGATCATGCCTAGCAAAAGGTAGATCCTTAATAAACATGTGTTGAACGAAAAACGGAATTCCAGTATGTGGAAAAACCAAAGGATAATGAAAAGATTAATTATTTAATTCATGCTTTCATTTTTGGTTCAATGTCTTAGGTTGTATTTTGATTCATATGCCACAGTAGGTCAGAGTGAAAATTATGGACTCTGGAGCTAGGTTTTCTGAGTTTGACTCTTAGCTGTATCACTTGTTGTCTGTGCAACTTTGCACGAATTGCTTAACCTCTCTGTATCTCAGTTTTCTTATTCGTAAATGGGGATATTAGTAGAATATACCTCAAGGAGTTGTTAGGAAAACTTAATGATTTAATCCATGTGAAGCACTTAGAACAATTTTTGGTCTGTATTAAGTGCTGTGCCAGTGTTTGTCATTGTTTTATTAATCATGCCCTGGGAGTGATTCTTAGAAAGCAAGTCTACTAAAAGGGTTCTATCTTACTACCAAAAACTCAGATGAGTTTTCCAGTCTCTTTGTTTTAATAAGTATTCAAAGTGACATGTGGTTTCCTCTCAGTCCTTTTCTGGGATTTATTTTTAGTAGCTGGGAAAGCTGATATTTTAAATGATCACAGATTTGATACCCATGGATTTGGCCAAGACCAGCTTTCTAAATAAATGCGATATGAGGATCCTTTGGTCAGAGATGGGTCTAAAACTACTCTTAAGTCTTATGTGGAGTGAAGGGATCACACCCTCATTATAAATCTGCAATACAAATATAATATAGTTCTCCAAATAAACCTAGTCTTCAAAATTTGATTCCTTATAGGGAATGCTTCTGGTTTATATGACTTGAGTTAGGCCAGTGGAAAACTTGATGGACTGAAGGGTGAATGCCTAAACTGAAAGAATGTGACTCTTTGGACTGTTGCAGTTCTTAGAAATGTGAAGTTATGTAAAAGCACTATGTCGGCTCTCTGCAGGATGCTTGATACAATTTCATGGCATGTTTAAATCTCTGCAATCTGAGAAGACACACTTCTCTGTTTCAGCCTCAGATTGGCTGTTAGTTACATTATCCTTCTGCTGCTTTCCCTTCCTGTTTGATTTACTTTTCTGTGTGTGGGGCTTCTCAAAGCCTTAACCATATGGGATTATATTAAGTGGCACTAGTAACCAAGTTGAACACCAATAAACATGAAATGGCTCATTATAGGGCAGGAATAAGGAAATGGAAAGTGCTGGTAGTTGTATAGGAGTTTATGTATCTACTAAAAAGTGTTCTGTTTTTTAAGCTACCTTTTATGGCATATTAGATGTGCTTTCCTGTGTTGAAAAATCTTTGCATCTCTTTCACATTAAATATTTCAAGATCATTTAGTTATTTATTCTTCAAATACAATGAGTAAAACTATCCCAAAAGGAGGAAAATGGCAAATTGCTGAAATTACAACTGTTTTTACTTTTCTCTATTGGAAGTAGCTTTAAAATCCATGGGGGGAAAATCCAATTTGAAGGAAAGCAGTATTAGAAAGCATGCAATTATGTATAGTGAATATTTCCTCAATGATAGAAAAATTCAAAATACATGAAGAGAAGCCTTCGTGACCATTTTCTCAATAAGGTGAGTTGATACAATGCACTGATATTGGCGACTCCTGTTGCCAAGGAGGCAGAGTAGAAATGGATTTATTTTTGTATTCTGGACCAGGATAAGGACACAATATCACTGATGGAGATGGGACCATGTGCCAGAAACCACATAGGAATTAAGACTATGCAATTTGATTTCCCATTCTGATTCTGCTCCTGAGAATAATAATAGTGATGATAATAGCAACTATTAATATTTAATTTGATAATACAATTGTTACACATATTAAGTGAGGTATTTTCTCAAGTTATCAAGTCCTGACATGTGATGTGAGTCAAGCCTCTTAACCAAGTTTTATTTCTGTTAGTAAAATGGAATAAACTACTCTTTTGCTACCTTGAAGATGAAGGCCCTTAAAGATTTTCTATTAGACATAGGATATATTTACATTAATATAGAAGCTACGATAGCTAATTTTGTGAGTTCTTATGGGCATCCACTTAGTGTTCTTTTCCATTTCCTATATGTTGGTGTTTCTTTTCATATAATAATTGCCTTCAGGCATTTGTGAAGCTGTTGGACAAGGAGAATGTGAAAATGACTCCTGCTTTTTTTTTTTTTCAAAGTTTATTTATTTATTATTTGAGGGAGAGAGAGAGAGAGAATGAGCAGGGAGGAGAGGGAGAAGCAAGCTTCCTTCTGAGCAAGGAGCCTGACATGGAGCTCTATCCCAGGACCATGGGATCATCACCTGAGCTGAAGGCAGACACTTAGCCGACTGAGCCACCCAGGCACCCCTGACTCCTGCTTCTTCACTCAACACATGGAAAGATGGGTAGAGTACTGTGAAGCATACTTTAACTCACCCAGGATGAGTGTGCTGAACTCTAGAAATAGGGTACAGAGTTCCTATAGCCTCAAGTACGGGCACTTAATGGTGAAGCATTTATTTAGTCATATCTGGGCCCTACCTCTATAAACACAAATTTTGTATGGCTTATGGGAATGAGGCACTTAAGGAAATTAGATGGGGAAAAATAAATCAGGCATAAACCCTTGAAACACAAGAAAGGGAATTGAGAGTGAATGAAATATACTTTTTTCTTTCCATTTCTTATGTCTACTCTTCAGGTTTTATGGAATTATTTTCCCAGAATTTGGCTATTGAGTTTATGGGCTATCCTTCTCAGTCTTTTTATTATTTTTATTATTCCCTCCCCACCAAAGGTCCCCCTATCTTGAATTTGGTAATTATTATTCCTATTTACATCTTATTCTTTTACTAAAGACAGTAATATATAGGGTACATTGATAAATATGTAGAAGGAAAATGGTGTATGGCTTTTCATATTATAAGGTTTTTTATGAATAGTCAGTCTATTTTACTGAAATTTCCCAATTTTTGCTCAGCATTATGTTTGTGAAATTCATCCATGTGAATATGCATGATTCTAGTTTACTCATTTTCATGGCTACATAGTTACCCATTATATGAATATACTACAAATAATTTATTCATTATTCTCTTGATTGACATTTATGTTGTTGCTGGTTTTTGACAGTTGCTATAAGAACAGCTGCACATGGCTTTTTGTGTATATATGCAAGAATTTCTCTAGAATACATGCTTAGAAGAAGAATTGCTAGGTCCTAGGATTGTGCTTCAACTTGACTAGATATTGCTGAATTACTCTTCAAGGTGGTGAATATTAATTTACATTCCCGCTAGCAGTGTGTCAACTTCCCTGTTGCTCTGCATGCTCTCCAGTATTTGTGACTGTCAGACTATTTAATGTTTTCTTATCTGATGAATAAGAGATAGTGTTGTATTATGGTTTTAATTTCCTCTCCCCCTATTACTAATGGGACTGAGCATCTAGTCATGTTTATTGGCCATTTGGGCTTCATATTCTCTGAATTTCTATTCATATGTTTTTGTTCCTTCACCAATTGATTTAATTATCTATTTTCCCGTCAACTTTTTTTATTGCCATAAAATATGAATAACATACTCTTTGCCATTTTAACCATTTTTACATGTACAGTTCTGTGGCATTAAGTACTATTCACAGTATCATACAACCATCACCATTATTGTGTCTCCAGAACATTTTCATCATCTCAAACAGAAGCTCTGTACCCATCAGGCAATTTTAATTTCCTTCTGTCTCCACCCTTCCCCCAACTCCTGGTAACTTTTCATCTATTTTATGTCTTTATGAATTTGCCTGCTTAAGGTAGTTCATATAAATGAAATAATACAATTTTTGTCCTCTTGCATTTAGTGTATTTTACTTAGCATAATGTTTTCAATTTCATCCGTGTTGCAGCATGTATCAGAAATTCATTTCTTTTTTTATGGCTGAATAATATTCCATTGTATGCATATATTGCATTTTATATATCCTTTCTTTTGTTGATGAACACTTAGGTTGTTTCTACCTTTGGCTATTATGAACAATCCTGCAATGAATACTGACACACAAACATCTGTTTGAGTCCCTCTTTTCAATTCTTTTGGGTATATATTTAGGAGTGGAATTGCTGGGTCATATGGGCTAGAATTTGTTTTTGAGGGATTGCTACACTGTTTTCCACAGAAACTGGACCATTTTACATTCCCATTATCAATGTACAACAGTTTCAGTTTCTCCATATCCTCTCCAATATTTGTTATTTTCCATTTTAAAAAGAAATTATAGCCATCCTAGTAGGTATGAAGTGGTATTTCTTTATAGTCTTCATTTGCATTTTCCTAATGACTAATGATATTGAGCATCTTTTCATTGATTATTAGTGTACCTTCTTTGGAAAAATATCTATTTAAGTCCTTTACCTATTTTTGAAATTGGGTTATCTTTTGTTGTTGAGTTGTAGGAGTTCTTTATATATTCTGGATATTATTCTGGATAATAAATCATTATTAGATATATAATTTGCAACTATTGTCTTCTATACTGTAGGTTTCTTTTGATAATGTTCTTTGATGCAAAAGGTTTTTAATTGGAGTGCCTGGGTGGCTCAGTGGGTTAAAGCCTCTGACTTTGGCTTAGATCATGATCTCAGGGTCCTGGGATGGAGTTGCATCAGGCTCTCTGCCTGCCCCTCACCTACTTGTGATCTCTGTCAAATAAGTAAATAAAATCTTTAAAAAAAAAAGGTTTTTAATTTTGAGGAAGTCCAATTTATCTATTTTTTTCTTTGTTTCTTGGGGTTTATTATCTTCTTCTTATTGATTTGTAGCAATTCTATATCTATATCCTGGATATGAATCTTTTATTTATTATATTCATTACAAATAGTTTTCTTAAGTGCATGGCTTGTCATTTCTCCCTTTAAATGATGTCTTTTGTTGAGCATACATATAAATTTTAAATCAGTCACATTTATTAATACTTTAATTGATGATTTATGCTTTTAGTCTTTCATTTAAGAATCCACTCTGTTCAAAGATCAAAATGGTATTATTCTATATATTTTTTTCTAAATGTTTTACGGTTTCCTTTGAAATTTAAGCCTTCAATCCAGTTCTTCTTTTGGCATGGCTGGCAACATTAGGAGCATCTCTTGATGTCACTGTTGCACTCCAGATGTCACAAGTGCCCTATAAGCAGCCCTTTGCCTCCAACATCTGCTTCTTGTTCAGTTCTTTAAGATTGTCCTCCTGACTTTCCTTACTGACTTCTGCTTTTCCAGAAGGAGAATCATGGATTGACCTGCTATGCATCCTTCAATCTAGGCCTGTGAGTATCTGCAAAATTGGATTAAACAATCTCTCTCATGCCTTTAATGAATATAGACTTGTCCACATTTTGTTTTCTATAAAAATCTAGAAGGTGGAAAAGTAAGCATTTGTATTGGCGCCATCCCAAAGACTTATTTAGTTACTTTGGCCAGTTGTAGTGGTGCCTGGAAGGGAAGACCAGGAACCACTTTGGGCCTTCCTGACCTTGACATTTTAGAAATAAAATAGCTCTTATTGGAGGCATGACATATACAATTTGTTTTATAAGATGAACATTTCTTTTTTCTTCTCTTCTTCTCAGAGGTCAGATGGAATCTCATATTGTCATAAATTACAAATTTTATTTTGGTAACAGCTAATCAATACTATTTCAGGATCCTAATATTTACCTGTACCTGTATTTTGTGTTGAGAGATGAAAATAACTGATAGCTCTGAACATTTTAAACATGGAGACAAATGATGGCTGCTCATCTTCTCTGGGGCTGGCAGGGAATCATGTAAACAGAGGGTAGGTGAGAACATTGATTTCGCAGTTTGAAATATCTAACTTTTAAAAATAGTATAAGAAAACTTATCAATTGCAAGGACTACAGCTGAAAGAAGCATGGCTCCCTATCATATTCTTTAATAAACTTCAAAATATCTATGATTAAGAAGTCCTGGGAAAAGGCAAAGGGATTCATCTGAGACTTTGGAGATCTGGCTTTTTGTCATGGCTCTTTCTTTTCCATACCAGATGAGTATATTTTCTGCATATTATCTCTGGATCCTTCTCTCCATCTGGCATAGTGATGCTTACATTTCTGTTATGCCAGGATTTGGGGGAAGATAACCTAAGGCAATGCATGAGAAAGTAGCTCATGGACCATAAGTAAGCACAGGCTACTGGTTATGCTTATCATCCAGCTGGTGAAATGGGAGCAACTGGTTCTGGCTGAGTTAGAAGGCATCTGAAAGTCACAATTAACCGAAGAGCTATTTCTAGATTGTCAAACTTTTCTCATTTTTTAAGAACTTTGATTATTTAGCCATGACAAAAAGTCGTAGATGACATTATAGATGAAAGGGTAAATGGACAATTTACTCTTTGGATACATGAGAGTGGGATTAGGACATATGGACCCTGCAGCAATCCTAGAAATGAGAGAGACCGGCATCTGGAAGAAGATTCATTCTAGGCTGGACATTGTGCCACGTGTGTTTCTCAGTCCTTCTGTGTTCCTGGTCATTTTTGGGGGGAGTTCCTCCCCTGTATCACTTGCTGTGGATTTGGGTTTACAAAAATGCATTCATTTTTGGCAAAGTGTTCCAGATGCTGGGAGAACTACTACAGAATAATCTTGCTCTGCAGAATGATTTGATTCAAAATGTAGCCAATTTCTAGCAAGCAGAAGGCTCCTGAAATGTTTGTAGCATCTGTGGCTTTGAGCTACTCCAGTCCAGGGCTCCAGATGCTGGCAGGCATTTCTCTCTATTAAATCAGTCTTAAAGGATTGCTATATGCACTTCAATCAAACCTTTCCACACACACGTTTCCATCAAATTGCTTCTGTCCAGCAAACCTTTTCAACCACACTCATGTAAATGTGGTTTTTTAAATGAATAGAAGAGAAAGAACACATAAAAAGTCTGGTTCAACAATAACACCTTTATATACCCCACCAAGCTTTATGTTGTGTGATGGGCACTGCTGCTTGATCCTTCAGAGGTTGTCAGGGTATGTTCGGTCAGCCTTTTCTTGCCATGCATTTAGTGAGTTCCCATTATGTGACAGGGTTGGAACTCAAGGATAAAAACTTATTTTATGGATTTCCTATCCTAAGTTTCATTTTTTTTAACTTTATGTCTTTCAAACTCCTTTCCTTACACCCAGGTGAGTAGGCAAGTAGGCAAAGCAGGTGTTATTATCCATATTTTATAGATAAATCAAGGCTTAGTTATGACTTAGAGATATTAAATAGAGTTCACTGTACTACATTTAATAGGATTTTTACTATGTTATTTTATGTTACTTATTTTTGAATTTTCTAATATAGAGTAGCTTCATCTTTGAACAATGTCTAACCAAAGCCATAGGAGTCAGACCTATATCCTTTTGAACTCTCTGAAATTATAGTTAAATGGATATAGACTTTTGGAAATAGGAATCTATGTATTTTTCATTCCCCTTCAGTCATGATTCCCTACAAAAAGTAAAGGCAGACACCTTCTAGAACATATACATCCATAGGGTAGAGAAGGGGGATATGGCCTTAAGATGTCTTCATCAAATAGGAAACAGAGTATCCTACTTCCTTGGGTGTAGCCTGAGGAGGCAGCCAATCTATCTGAGTAGGAATGCGTTGAAGTTGATGCTGTTGGTGGCAGGATGTGATTTAGCTATGAGTTAAGGATGTATCTGGAACTTTTTTCAGTTTCCAAAGCCAGTGGGTGAAATGCAGAAGATTTCAGAGTTCCCATGGGCTCTGCTGGGAAACATAGAGATATCCATTGAGCCAGCAGGAATCAGAGGGCCCTTCTCAACCAGAGATGCAAAATCTTGATCATGGACTCTAGCTGCTGCTCTAACACAGTGTCTACTCCCCAACCCCCACCCCACGGTGGTCACAGTACAGGCCCTCAGGGTCCAGTGCTGCCATAGTGACAGGACCCTGAGGACCCTCTATAGATCAAGCCCTATCCCCAGCCCCATCACAATGAGGACTTGTAATTTACTCTTTATACCCACCCACATGCCATCTTTACTTCATAATGTGCGATCTCATACAGAAAACTTGAGAGACTGAGTATTTTTCCAAATAAGACTTTAAGTACTTCTTTTAAATAAGTTTAAAAGACAGAGAAGTGTTGAATTCATTACTTTAAAATTCCTTCTTCAATTGTTTCCATTTTGACCTGCCCCCTTCTCCCAGTTTCCAATGAAATGGAGGTGCTCATGATAGATTTAGTTCAGTTACAGGGACACAAAAGAAGTTGCATTTTTTCTTTTTTTGGTAGTGTATCTGAGTTTTAGGATGTGAATTGTCCACCTAGTTATAATAGGAGAAGGAGATATTTCAGTGGAGCTGAAGGGTTTGTTAGAGGTCAGTGTATAAGAGAACCTTGGAAACAATAGGAAACCATAGGCATTTTTCCTTTCTTGTATTTGCTTTCATTCTTGCTTGCCTAAGGATCTTTTATATAATGGACATCAGCAAAAGTGCCTTCCTCTAGGAGGGCAGTCCCTGTGCCTACCGTGCAGGCCTCCAGGGGTCCCTTGGTTTCTTGATTTAATTATCATAAGACCTTTTGCATTTGCCCCATGGTGCTTCTAGGCTTTCCCAGAAGCTGTGCTATAAATCTTCTACCCACTGAAACCTTTTGTATATCCCTCGGCCAGAATAATTGGGAAGAAAATTATGTGCATGTTATTTCGTTGGAGAAAGTGCTAATAATTCAGGGATCTGTGCAGTGGGACATAGAAATCCATTACTTTTAGGGTTAACTCCATATTCCATTGACCTTGGGCAACTCTCTGGGCCACTATAAAGTGAATTGGGCTATGTGATTTTAAATGTCACCATTCACCTTTTGCTTGATTTGCCTATTCACTTAATACGTATTTATTAAGTGCCTACTATGTGCTATCCTAGGTGCTGGGATATGATAATGAACCAGATAAGCATGGTGTATGCATTCATGGTGTTTTTCTATAGATAGAAAAATTGGGAAACTTTATAATAAATTATAAGCTCATATTTACCATAAAACCATGACACAAACACTTATCCCTTTATAATCAAATTAACTTTTCAAGCAACACTTTTGTTCCAGATATTCTTAGGCATCATTGACCAGCTTTCTTAAGAATCCTGGTTCAGATTGGTTGTTCCAAAGGGCAGTGGAGAGAGAGCACTAAGGTCTCAGCAGAGATCTTGCTGGCAAGATCCTTCCATGACTGGGGCAAAGTAATGGAAGTGATTAACAGTCTGATCATCTATTATATGCTAAGTGCAACACTATGGGCTTAATACTCATTATCGCATTTGGGTGAAGTCAATCTCAATTACTCTTGGCCTTGAACTCCCAAGTTAACTATAGATAGATAACTTTCCATCAGAGTTTTTTGTGTTCTTTATCACGACCTTCTTTTCTAATTCAGCAAAATAGAGCACAAGAGGCTACCAAATGTATTAAATTAAAGATAAGGGGCAACTGATCATAGAACACTTTGGTGAAGAAAGGTGTATATAAGAGAGAAATAGATGGGGAAGATTAATACCAGTGAGTTTACCTCTTCATCTCATAAGAAAAGGGCATTTTATAGCCATCTATATTATTTTGAAGTAAGGAAACATTTTCTTAAGTGGGAAATCCTATCATCTGTTATGCTTGAGTAGGTTTATTCTAAAGAGAAGCAAATATTTCATGTTTTTATAAGGAACTCTGAAAAAAAATATATACATCTGATATATGTTTAAAATCTGCTCTGGAATGTATATGCTACCTATTTTGTAGATTGTTATATTTTAATGCTAAGCATCCTTGCAGATAGACCTATTTCACGGTTATTACATGTGCAGATGACTGTTGGAGGAGGACACAGTATCCCTCCATAACCTCAAAATCAGTATTCTGACCATCTTTTATTCAGAATATTTAACAAAATAGATTTTAAAACTAGGGTGTATATACCTAAATATTCATAGATGATTCTGTTGCCTGGTAGACTGGGAAGACCCTGAGGCCTCTACTCAGCCCATCCAAAGGATGTTGCCTTAGGCTCTTGGTCTTGCCAGGAGAAAGAATTCAAGGACAGACACAAGGCCATGGATGAGCAATATAAGAAGAAAGTTTACTAAAATGAAAGTACACTTTCAAGATGTAAGACCTGGTGAGCTCAAGGGACAGCTGTGCCCATTGGGGTTTGGGTTTCCTACTTTCATTGACAGTTGTTAACAGATGGGTAGAATACTCATTACTTGAGGAGGGATCTCTTAGAAGCAGGGTGGTGTCTTCCAGAAATATGGGTTATGCTGCCTTTTCTTCCTTATCTGGTCAGGGTTTTCCTGTCATGGCAATCTTAGGGAGAAGATTTTAGTATTAATGCATCAAATAAAGGAATAATGTGAACTTTGGCCTATTTTGTCAGCCATCTTGGGCCTATCTGGTTTGATCCAGTTTCTTGTGATTTTTATTTTGCTGCCACAGCAAGCCTCTGACTTTCTCTTAGTTGCCCATGACCCCTCTTTGCTGACTTCTAGGCATCCTGTTAGAACCTAACTAACTGCCTGCTCTAACTACTCATGTGTGTTAAGGCAAGTCCTTGAAACTAAAATAACTCATTTTCTGAACATATACCACTTTCCTTCTGTAGGGGGGGAGTGTCAAAATTTATATATGAATTTAGATGGGAAAAATGAGGAAAATTTCATTTTCTATCACTAATGTTACTTTGCTTTTGATCTCTTTACCTAAAAATGGTGGAAAAAACTTAAATGTAGAAAGATATCTTGGTTTCGTATTTTAGGTAAATTTTCAACAAATTTTAAGTTTGCACTCTTTATTAGCATTGTTTCTCCCATACCAAAGATCCACCCTGCTTTCCAAAGGGGGACCTGAGTGTAGTGTAAGGTGTAGTAGAAAGTGTAACAGACTTCAGGTTCTCAGGGGCCCACTTGACCTACCAAGTATCTTCTGGGGCTTTTCTGTAAATTTCCCTTGACCTGACTTGCTAACCAGTGATATCTGTCAAGTGTGGCTTGTCCTGCCTAGTTTGTTTGTGTGCCACGTGGTAAATGCTGCTGATTATCAATTTTTCCACCTTCTACACTCAGGACCGGGTACATAATTTGTAAGACCCCATGCAAAATGGAAAAGTGGGGTCTTATTCAAAATTATTAAGAATTTCCAGATGGCTACAGTAGAGCATTAAACCATGCATGAGGCCCTTAGGAGCACAGGGTACTTTTAAGCTTCTCTGCTATAGCTAATTTCCAGAGTAATTCAGAATAACCTAGTCTGGTAAAGAGACCACTTTAAGTCCTTAGGAGATGAGGGAGGAAGAGAAGATGAATGGGAGATAACAGATTTATTCATTTATTTTTTAAAAAATGAGGTGGGTAAGAACATGGATGCATATTAATAAGTGTTATTTTTGACACATGCTCGGTCACTGAATTCTTACCGTGTCAATAATTGCTGTATTTCTGTGTCTCTAAACCAAGCTCCCTATAATTTACTTTCTCTTTTTGCAAAGGTCTGCATCTTCTTTTTTTATAATTTTTTTTAAAAATTTTTATAAACATATATTTTTATCCCCAGGGGTACAGGTCTGCGAATCGCCAGGTTTATACACTTCACAGCACTCACCATAGCACATACCCTCCCCAATATCCATAACCCCACCGCCCTCTCCCAACTCCCTCCCCCCATCAACCCTCAGTTTGTTTTGTGAGATTAAGAGTCACTTATGGTTTGTCTCCCTCCCAATCCCATCTTGTTTCATTTACTCGTCTCCTACCCCCTCAACCCCCCATGTTGCAACTCCTCTCCCTCATATCAGGGAGATCATATGATAGTTGTCTTTCTCCGATTGACTTATTTCGCTAAGCATGATACCCTCTAGTTCCATCCACGTCGTTGCAAATGGCAAGATTTCATTTCTTTTGATGGCTGCATAGTATTCCATTGTGTATATATACCACATCTTCTTTATCCATTCGTCTGTTGATGGACATCTAGGTTCTTTCCATAGTTTGGCTATTGTAGACATTGCTGCTATAAACATTCGGGTGCACATGCCCCTTCAGATCACTATGTTTGTATCTTTAGGGTAAATACCCAGCAGTGCAATTGCTGGGTCATAGGGTAGTTCTATTTTCAACATTTTGAGGAACTCCATGCTGTTTTCCAGAGTGGTTGCACCCGCTTGCATTCCCACCAACAGTGTAGGAGGGTTCCCCTTTCTCCGCATCCTCGCCAGCATCTGTCATTTCCTGACTTGTTAATTTTAGCCATTCTGACTGGTGTGAGGTGATATCTCATTGTGGTTTTGATTTGTATTTCCCTGATGCCGAGTGATGTGGAGCACTTTTTCATGTGTCTGTTGGCCATCTGGATGTCTTCTTTGCAGAAATGTCTGTTCATGTCCTCTGCCCATTTCTTGATTGGATTATTTGTTCTTTGGGTGTTGAGTTTGCTAAGTTCTTTATAGATTTTGGACACTAGCCCTTTATCTGATATGCCATTTGCAAATATCTTCTCCCATTCTGTCAGTTGTCTTTCGGTTTTGTTCACTGTTTCCTTTGTTGTGCAAAAGCTTTTGATCTTGATAAAATCCCAATAGTTCATTTTTGCCCTTGCTTCCCTTGCCTTTGGCGATGTTCCTAGGAAGATGTTGCTGCGGCTGAGGTCGAAGAGGTTGCTGCCTGTGTTCTCAAGGATTTTGATGGATTCCTTTCTCACATTGAGATCCTTCATCCATTTTGAGTCTATTTTCGTGTGTGGTGTAAGGAAATGATCCAATTTCATTTTTCTGCATGTGGCTGTCCAATTTTCCCAACACCATTTATTGAAGAGGCTGTCTTTTTTCCATTGGACATTCTTTCCTGCTTTGTCGAAGATGAGTTGACCATAGAGTTGAGGGTCTATTTCTGGGCTCTCTATTCTGTTCTATTGATCTATGTGTCTGTTTTTGTGCCAGTACCATGCTGTCTTGATGATGACAGCTTTGTAATAGAGCTTGAAGTCCGGAATTGTGATGCCACCAACTTTGGCTTTCTTTTTCAATATTGCTTTGGCTATTCGAGGTCTTTTCTGGTTCCATAAAATTTTAGGATTATTTGTTCCATTTCTTTGAAAAAAATGGATGGTACTTTGATAGGAATTGCATTAAATGTGTAGATTGCTTTAGGTAGCATAGACATTTTCACAATATTTATTCTTCCAATCCAGGAGCATGGAACATTTTTCCATTTCTTTGTGTCTTCCTCAATATCTTTCATGAGTACTTTATAGTTTTCTGAGTATAGATTCTTAGTCTCTTTGGTTAGGTTTATTCCTAGGTATCTTATAGTTTTGGGTGCAATTGTAAATGGGATGGACTCCTTAATTTCTCTTTCTTCTGTCTTGTTGTTGGTGTAGAGAAATGCAACTGATTTCTGTGCATTGATTTTATCCTGACACTTTACTGAATTCCTGTACAAGTTCTAGCAGTTTTGGAGTGGAGTCTTTTGGGTTTTCCACATATAGTATCATATCATCTGCGAAGAGTGATAGTTTGACTTCTTCTTTGCCGATTTGGATGCCTTTAATTTCCTTTTGTTGTCTGATTGCTGAGGCTAGGACTTTTAGTACTATGTTGAATAGCAGTGGTGATAACGGACATCCGTACCGTGTTCCTGACCTTAGCGGAAAAGCTTTCAGTTTTTCTCCATTGAGAATGATATTTGCGGTGGGTTTTTCATAGATGGCTTTGATAATATTGAGGTATGTGCCCTCTATCCCTACACTTTGAAGGGTTTTGATCAGGAAGGGATGCTGTACTTTGTCAAATGCTTTTTCAGCATCTATGGAGAGTATCATATGGTTCTTGTTCTTTCTTTCATTAATGTGTTGTATCACATTGATTGATTTGCGGATGTTGAACCAACCTTGCAGCCCTGGAATAAATCCCACTTGGTCGTGGTGAATAATCCTTTTAATGTACTGTTGAATCCTATTGGCTAGTATTTTGGCGAGAATTTTTGCATCTGTGTTCATCAAGGATATTGGTCTATAGTTCTCTTTTTTGATGGGATCCTTGTCTGGTTTTGGGATCAAGGTGATGCTGGCCTCATAAAATGAGTTTGGGAGTTTTCCTTCTATTTCTATTTTTTGGAACAGTTTCAGGAGAATAGGAATTAGTTCTTCTTTAAATGTTTGGTAGAATTCCCCCGGGAAGCCGTCTGGCCCTGGGCTTTTGTTTGTTTGGAGATTTTTGATGACTGTTTCAATCTCCTTACTGGTTATGGGTCTGTTGAGGCTTTCTATTTCTTCCTGGTTCAGTTGTGGTAGTTTATATGTCTCTAGGAATGCATCCATTTCTTCCAGATTGTCAAATTTGTTGGCGTAGAGTTGCTCATAGTATGTTCTTATAATTGTCTGTATTTCTTTGGTGTTCGTTGTGATCTCTCCTCTTTCATTCATGATTTTATTTATTTGGGTCCTTTCTCTTTTCTTTTTGATAAGTCTGGCCAGGGGTTTATCAATCTTATTAATTCTTTCAAAGAACCAGCTCCTAGTTTCGTTGATTTGCTCTATTGTTTTTTTGGTCTATTTCATTGATTTCTGCTCTGATCTTTATGATTTCTCTTCTCCTGCTGGGTTTAGGGTTTCTTTCTTGTTCTTTCTCCAGCTCCTTTAGGTGTAGGGTTAGGTTGTGTACCTGAGACCTTTCTTGTTTCTTGAGAAAGGCTTGTACCGCTATATATTTTCCTCTCAGGACTGCCTTTGTTGTGTCTCACAGATTCTGAACTGTTGTGTTTTCATTATCATTTGTTTCCATGAATTTTTTCAATTCTTCTTTAATTTCCTGGTTGACCCATTCATTCTTTAGAAGGATGCTGTTTAGTCTCCATGTATTTGGGTTCTTTCCAAATTTCCTCTTGTGATTGAGTTCTAGCTTCAGAGCATTGTGGTCTGAAAATATGCGGGGAATGATCCCAATCTTTTGATACCAGTTGAGACTTGATTTAGGACCAAGAATGTGATCTATTCTGGAGAATGTTCTATGTGCACTAGAGAAGAATTTGTATTCTGTTGCTTTGGGATGAAATGTTCTGAATAGATCTGTGATGTCCATCTGGTCCAGTGTGTCATTTAAGGCCTTTATTTCCTTGTTGATCTTTTGCTTGGATGATCTGTCCATTTCAGTGAGGGGAGTGTTAAAATCCCCTACTATTATTTTATTCTTGTCGATGTGTTTCTTTGATTTTGTTATTAATTGGTTTATATAGTTGGCTGCTCCCACGTTAGGGGCATAGATATTTAAAATTGTTAGATCTTCTTGTTGGATAGTTCCTTTGAGTATGATATAGTGTCCTTCTTCATCTCTTATTATAGTCTTTGGCTTAAAATCTAATTGATCTGATATAAGGATTGCCACTCCTGCTTTCTTCTGATGTCCATTAGCATGGTAAATTCTTTTCCACCCCCTCACTTTAAACCTGGAGGTGTTTTCGGGTTGAAGATGAGTTTCTTGTAGGCAACATATAGATGGGTTTTGTTTTTTTATCCATTCTGATACCCTGTGTCTTTTGGTTGGGGCATTTAGCCCATTAACATTCAGGGTAAGTATTGAGAGATATGAATTTAGTGCCATTGTATTGCCTGTAAGGTGACTGTTATTGTATATTGTCTCTGTTTCTTTCTGATCTACTACTTTTAGGGTCTCTCTTTGCTTAGAGGACCCCTTTCAATATTTCCTGTAGAGCTGTTTTGGTATTTGCAAATTCTTTCAGTTTTTGTTTGTCCTGGAAGCTTTTAATCTCTCCTTCTATTTTCAATGATAGCCTAGCTGGATATAGTATTCTTGGCTGCATGTTTTTCTCATTTAGTACTCTGAATATATCATGCCAGCTCTTTCTGGCCTGCCAGGTCTCTGTGGATAAGTCCAATGCCAATCTAATATTTTTACCATTGTACGTTACAGACTTCTTTTCCCGGGCTGCTTTCAGGATCTTCTCTTTGTCACTAAGACTTGTAAATTTTACTATTAGGTGACGGGGTGTGGACCTATTCTTATTGATTTTGAGGGGGGTTCTCTGAACCTCCTGAATTTTGATGCTTGTTCCCTTTGCCATATTGGGGAAATTCTCTCCAATAATTCTCTCCAATATACCTTCTGCTCCCCTCTCTGTTTCCTCTTCTTCTGGAATCCCAATTATTCTAATGTTGTTTCGTCTTATGGTGTCACTTATCTCTCAAATTCTCCCCTCGTGGTCCAGTAGCTGTTTGTCCCTCTTTTGCTCAGCTTCTTTATTCTCTGTCATTTGGTCTTCTATATCGCTAATTCTTTCTTCTGCCTCATTTATCCTAGCAGTGAGAGCCTCCATTTTTGATTGCACCTCATTAATAGCTTTTTTGATTTCAACTTGGTTAGATTTTAGTTCTTTTATTTCTCCAGAAAGGGCTTTTATATCTCCCGAGAGGGTTTCTCTAATATCTTCCATGCCTTTTTCGACCCCGGCTAGAACCTTGAGAATCGTCATTCTGAACTCTATATCTGACATATTACCAATGTCTGTATTGATTAGGTCCCTAGCCTTTGGTACTGCCTCTTGTTCTTTTTTGTTGTTGTGAATTTTTCCGCCTTGTCATTTTGTCCAGATAAGAGTTTATGAAGGAGCAAGTAAAATATTAAAAGGGTGGCAACAACCCCAGGAAAATATGCTTTAGCCAAATCAGAAGAGATCCCAAATTGTGAGGGGGGAGAAAGGGGATAAAAAGGGGTTCAGAAAGAAAAAAAAAAAAGAAACTATTAAAAAAAGAAAGCCGATAAAGAAAAAATATAAAAAGAGGAAAAAAAATATATATCTTAGATAAATTATTTAAAAAACGTTAAAAAAGAAAATGGTAAAAGTTAAAAATATTTAGCAGAAGAAGAGAAAAAGAAAAAAAAGTTGAAAAAGAAAAAAAAATTAAATTAACTGCAAGGCTAAAAAATCATGGGGAGAAAGCCATGAGTTCCGTGCTTTGCTTTCTTCTCCTTGGAATTCCGCCGCTCTCCTTGGTATTGAAACTGCACTCCTTGGTAGGTGAACTTGGTCCTGGCTGGGTTTCCCGTTGATCTTCTGGGGGAGGGGCTTGTTGTAGTGATTCTCAAGCGTCTTTGCCCCAGGCGGAGTTTCACCACCCTTACCTGGGGCCGGGCTGAGTAATCCGCTTGGGTTTGCTTTCAGGAGCTTTTGTTCCCTGAGCGCTTTCCGTAGAGTTCCGGAGGACGGGAATGAAGATGGCGACCTCCCGGTCTCCGGCCCGGAGGAGCCGAGAGCCCGGGGCCCCACTCCTCAGTGCGCCCTCAGAGAACAGCGCCCAATGACTCCTGTCACCCTGGCCTCCGGCCGCGCTCCGAGCTGACCGAGCCTGCAACCGGTTCAAGGCAACCCCGAGCTGAGAGTCACTCCTCGGCTCTGTCTCTGTAGCCGGCATCCCTGTTCTAATACCGGTAAGCTCTGCGACACCAGACACCCCCGATCCTTTTGCGACCCTGCGGGACCTGAGGCCGCGCTGACCCCGCCTGGGCTTCACCCCAGTTAAGCCTCTGGAGCGATGTCCCTCAGCGGAACAGACTTTTAAAAGTCCTGATTTTGCTCCGTTGCTCCGCCGCTCGCTGGGAGCCGGCCCCTCCCCCCGTGATCTATCTTCCCGTTGCTTTGGATTCACTTCTCCGCCAGTCCTACCTTGCAGATAGTGGTTGATTTTCTGTTTCTAGAATTGCTGTTCTTCTCCTCTTCAATCTCCCGTTGGATTTGTAGGTGTTTGCAATATTTAGAGAAGCTATTTAGCTGATCTCCCGCTACCCGAAGTAGTCTCAGCCTGCTACTTCTCCGCCATCTTGACTCCTCTTCCTGTCTGCATCTTCTTATTGAGGTGGCTAATTTCTCCATGTGGCTAATTTCTCCATGTTGTGACAACTAAACCTATATTTACATAGAAAGGCCTTTTATATTAATGCTATCAAAACTCCTTCCTCTGCAAACCCTCTTTGCCAAATGCTCTAAACTTACAAAAGTGCCTTAAAATAATAAGCTTTAATATTTACATTATTTTGGTGCTATGTGTTTGGGATGGAGTGAAAAGCATTTTTTTGGAGTGGAAATAATATTTGGTTTGTATAATGGTCAGTGCGTTGAAAGTAATTTATTAAGTATTTGCAATCCATGTGAATGTTGATACTAGGGCCCCATCTTGTTTTTTTTAAAAAAGGAAATATACTTGTGATTGAAATCCATTGGAATATAATAAAATCAGATTAAAAATTAGAATAATATTGTTAAATTCTAAGTCTAGTGTCTTCTATATTATGCAGACATATGCTTAGGGAGTTAAAATAAGATTTAAAATATCTGCCAGAAAATTAGGTGGCAATTTAACATAACATTGGCTGCCACCTTTTTTTTTTAAATTCAGAAGGCTAATTAGTCACAAATTATATATTGCTATGCTAACAGTATCTTATGCAGTGTCTAAAAATCAGATTGACATCTTCATACTAAGGGACAATGGTCCTGTGTTAAATGAAGAGAATATTTTTATTTTGCATTTATTTCGCTATTTACCTGGAACACCATAACAGCACTAATACCTACAATTACAGACAAAGAGGTAAAATAAGGTGGCCATCCACCCTATTTGATTTGTTAACAAAACAGCAGCTTCTTAATAACATAATTTAGACTCATGCATTCCATGCAGAGGCAGCTGATTGTGATATTTCTGGGGAGACAGGGAAGTGTTCTATCGAACAGATGTATTTGGAAAGATATGCTAATGTTTAGTTGGAAGGAGATTATTGCCAAGGATTGGGTTTATAGATTAAAATACATTCTCTCATTAGTAATATTGGTACTTTTAGGAATATGATTGGTAAATTCCAGATTGCCTTTCCTTACCCTTCATATTTTGCTTACATCCTAGTGAAATATTAACACATTTCATTAGTCAAGTCCTGCAATTCCTTCATGTTTCATCAATCAGAGCCTTTCTTTAGCTCTTCCCATCACCCATGTTTAGGTTTCTGTTGCTTCAGTCCTCCACAGTTATAAAAACCTCTTTGTCTTCCTGTCTTTACTCTTATCCTTATTTTATTTATCCCATTCACAGCTGCCATATTAATCTTTTGAAAATGACACCCGATTACACTATTCTCATACTGAAAACACTTAACGATGCCCCAGAGTCTAGAGAATAAAGTCCAACTTTCTTATTCTGGCATGTAATTCCTGCATAATTGGGCCCCAACTACCTCTCCAACCTATATTCACACTGGTCCTCCCAAAGAATCTGTCATTTCATTTCAGAATTGTCAGATGACAACCTATCTGAGTATGCTTCTGCCCTCATGTGTTCTTACTAACTGTGTTTCCATCACCTGAAATGCTCTCCTACCATTTCATCACTTATCCAAGTTATTGTCAGTCTTCAAAGTCAGCCTAAATTCTCGCTGCTCTGTGGACCTTTTCTTCTAGCACTTGAGATAACAGGCAATTTGGTTCTATTAATTTACTCAGCCGTTGATTACTAAATTCCTTCTACATGTCAGTTATTTTTACAAGGCCCTAGAGATGTAACAGTGAGCAAGCCAGATGTGGTCCCTGCACTCATGGAGGTTCTAGGCACAAAATAGAATAAACCTTCTCTCCATTTCCAGAGCATTGATTATCTATGATCTAATTTGAAAACAATATATATATTTGAACACTATATATATATATGTGTATATATATATATATCTCACAGGATATACATTTATATCTTCTTTCCATACTTGATTAAACCCTTTGAGAACAGAAGCTATGTCTTATGTTCAGTTCCATGAAAGAGGTAGTATGAAATGTTGGGAAATAGTGCAGCTCGGTAGCCAAATGGCAAGCTGTCAGTTTGGTTCTAGCTCAGGATGGTTTTGTAGCCTGGGGTGAGTTACTTAACCTCTCACAGTCTCCTCCTTTCAAAGTAGTTTGATAATATACTTACCAAAACAGGGTGGTGGCAATGAGTATAAAGTGATGTCACACTTACAAAGTCCTTCCAAAGGAGCCAGGCATACAGGCATATATTGGGTGCTCAGCAAATGCTAGTTTTTTTTTTTTTATTAGTTTTTTTATTATGTCATGTAGTCACCATACAGTACATGATTAGTTTCATTCTTACTTTTATAATGCCACATGTAACCTGTGTGGTCTTAGGCAAATCATTTAACTCCACCGTAGTTTCTTTACCTCATCTGTAAAATAAAAATCATGTAAGCCTGCTGAAGGGGTGTGTGAGTGTGTGTGTGTGTTTGAGGAAATTAGAAAATAGATGAAAGTTCTGGGAAATTCAGAGCATGCTATAGAAATGTAAGGCTCTGTCATTAGCCTGTGCTGGTTCCCTGGGAAAAAACAATCACAGTTCGTGACCTCCCATAGCCTACAGTTTAACAGGGGTAGCAAGAGAGACAAATAAGCAATGACGGTATATTGCAATAACACTTGGACAGGGAAAAAGGAAACTGTGTTCAAGTATGAATCGGGAGTACCTCAGGTGGCCCTGGAATGGCAGCAGTCAGAGAAGGCCCACCTAGGAGGATATAAGCAGATGGAATGATGTGTGTAGAAGCAAGGAAAAGCATGAGCGTGGCTGGTTAGAACATGAAATAAAATTTAGTATAGCTGGCACTTGGAATGTGGGCATGAAGGTAGCAGGAGGATGAGTACATAATGTATATGGGGCTGACTACTACTATAATTTGTGGGTTCCCAGTATAATATTAAAATGTAGACCTCTTTCAGAAACCAAGCATGTGGCTCTTTCCTTTCTTTTGCATACTATTTGATTTATTTTTTTAATTTGCTGTTTAATGTGCTCCCTCATTAAGCACAGGGAAACTTGGAGGGTAAGTGCAGACTCTCCCAGTTCTCCTGTGCCCTATCCTGCAACTTGGTGCTAATTGTCCAACTGCTGCTCCCTGAGGGCAGCAGCAGTTGCTAAGTTGGGGTGAGGAGCATGCAGCTGAGACTCCTTCTTGGGAAGGTCAAAAAGCAGAGAGTGGTGGGAGGGCCCCACTACATGCTCCATTGTCTAATTAGCCTTCATTGACAAAATTCAACGATAAAATTATTAGGAATTTCAAGCTGGTGGTATTCTGAGTATGGGAATTAGTGTGACTGTAATAGTATTGGTATACAACTATTTTCCTTATCTAGGGATAAAGCGTAGATATCTATATATAGGTATATATATGATGCCAAATCAATGGATCATTTAGGTCACTTCGGAGAGTCAGATTTTAGAAAATAATTAAGAAAATTAAGCAGGAAATACATGAACAAGATGGATCAATGGATTACTTGGGTCACTTCCGAGTGTCAGTTTTTAAAAAACAATTAAGAAAATTAAGCAGGAAATACATGAGCAAACAAAGAGGGAAAAGATGTAGAAGGTTTAAATGACTTCCTCTGAGTGGGGGAGATTATTGTGTAATTAATATTTTTTTGCTTATCTAAACTTGGTAATTGTTCTAAAATAAACATTGATTTTATAACAAGAAAGAATAAATTATTTATTTTAGAATAATTAGAATAAATTACTAATTTTTATTAAAAAAAACTCTGAAGGGTTTTTCTCAAGTACTGCTTAGAAAAAAGAAGGTTCTAAAGGATGTATGTTCATAGCAAAAATGGGTATTTTGAATCATTAGCCTGGTATTTCCAGAATAAACCCAACTTTTCAATGATGAAGCAAAAAAAAAAAAATATTTTGATTTGTTTGCTAATAATTTATTTTTTTATTTTTGTTTCTAGGTTAATAACTGAGATGAGAAAATTTATAGACTATTATTTTGTATTAGAAAAATATTTTGAGAAGAGTGACATCAGCAAGATGTCAAAATAGGAGTATTTTACCATTGTCCCCCAAGAATTTACCTATTTTAGGAGGTGTATAGTTTGATGAGTTGTGACAAATATATAGTTATGAGTCCATTCCCAAGATCAAATATTGCTTATTTCTGTTACCACACAAAATTCCCTTATGCTCCTTTTGTGATCGATCTTCTATCCCTTAGATTCCAGCAACAACTGATATGATTTCTGTGTCTATAGGTATTGATTGATAACTATTGATTTTAATTTAGTTGCACTGTGGCTAGAGAACACAGACTTTATTATAATAATTCTTTAATATTTGGTAAGATTTGCCTTTGGCACATAATGTGGTTAATTATCATAAAGTATCTTTAGTTTCAAATTACTATATGCAGAGTTCTATGTATGTCAGTTAAACCAAACTTACTTATAGGATGAGGCAAATTAAAAAAATTGACAAAACTGTAATAAGAAATTGATAAATCCCCTGCAATAATGGAAAATTTTAATATACATCTCTCAGAAAATGATAGATAAAGCAGAGAGAAAATGAGTAAGATGATAGAAGATTAGAAAAAAAACTAATTGTGGTGAATTTGTCAATTTCTTATTGCAGTTTTGTCAATTTTTTTTTTTGTTTGTTTGCCTCATACATGTTGAGATTAGGTGCTTACAAGTTTAGAAATGATAAATCTTCCTTGTGAATCTAAACTTTTATTATTAAATAGTAACTTTCCTTACCCCTAAAATTTTTTTTAAGTTATTTTTTCTGGTATTAATCCAGCTTTTTTTTGGCTAATATCTGAGTGACATATTCTTTTTTCTAGCCTTTTATTTTAAATATTTCAGAGTAATGTGTTTTATGTGATTTTTGTCCAAAGCCTAAAGCTATATTTATTTTTTAACACAGTATAAGATTTTTACCTATTAATTGAATATATTAGGCTATTTACATTTATTATACTTATATTTTTAATTTGTTTCCTCTTTTTGCTTCATATTTTCTTTTTCTGCCTCTTTTGAACCCTTTTGAGGTTTTTTTTTTGTTGTTGTTTCATTCCCTATCCTTGTTGTTTTGGAAGTTATACGCACATTTTTTGAGTGATTACTCATAAAATTATAGTATGTCCACTTAATTTGCCAAAGTTTAAATATAACATCTCTATTTTCTTCATGAACATTAAATAACTTTAGAATTCTTTAAACATGATTATATTCTTCCCATCTTCTACATTATTGTTATTCAGTATTTTAGTCCTCACCTGTTTTTGAATCCCTCAAATCAATTGTTTTAAATAATCCATTTAGATCTATCCATGTACTTGCCAGATTCTTTATTCACTACAGAAAGCAAGTACATGGTTTGTGCTTCTCAGACTTTCCTCCTGAGATCACGTTTTTTCTTCCTAAGGCATATCTTTTATAAGTTCTTTAATGATAACCGTGTTGCTAGTCAGTTTTCTTAATTTACTCTTGTTCTTTTTAGCTATGTATACAATTCTGGACAGTTATTTTCTCTGGATGTTTAATGCTATTACATCACTGTCTTAGTTTAGGTTGTTATAATGGAATGTCATAAACTGGATGGCTTATAAACAGTAGAAATTTATTTCTCACAGTTCTGGAGTCTGGAAGTCTGAGTGAGATCAGGGTCACAAGATGGTTGAGTTCTGGTTGAGGGTCCTCATCTGGCTTGTAGACTGAAGTCTTATTGTATCCTCATAGGATGAAAGGGGTGAGACCTAATGACTTAATCATCTTTCAAAGGTTTCACCTCCAAATACCATCATACTGGGGGTTAAGATTTCAACACATGAATTGGGGTGGGAGGCACATACATTTAGTCCATAACAATCACTACCTTTTGTTTTCCATTGTTGTCATTAAAGTCTTAGGTTTCATTTACCTAAAATTCAATTTTGGAGAATCTCAATCATAATGTCTACAGATATTCCTTCTTTTCAATTTTCATTATTCTCTTCTAGAAATCCAACTTGACCTATGTTGGAGGCTCTCATTTTGTCCAACACGTCCCTTGTGGATAAGAGCAAATGCCCAATGAAGCCAAATCTCACATGTTTTCAGTTATGCTGGTTTCCAGTTATCTTCTCTCTTTTTTCCCTTGCCTGTAGGTATTTCCTTTATATTTTGTGATCTCAGCTGTATATGTTTTAAAGAGTGTTCATTGTATTTATCCAGTATTTCTAGATATTTCATTTGGAAAGGAATTTTTAGTATATTTATCTGCCATATTGCTAGAATTGGAAGTCCAGAGTTCATTCTTTACCTGAATTTCCTTTATACTTGGTCAGATTTCATTGTATCTCTGTGTTTTGCAAGAATTACAAAGCATTCCACAATCCTCCTGTCTTGTATTCAGTGTTCTACTCCTATATCCACAAGATCTTTTTGATCTATATTCTTTCTTAGTTTCTTAATTTAAATTTCTAAAGACACTCTCTACTAACTAGCTCAATGTGAGGATACAGGCTTTCAGATGCCACATAGCCAGAGGCAGAGTCAGGGAAATGAATGCACTAATCATTAATCACCCCAGTTAAGGGGTTATTTTTACTAATATTGAGATTGACATGAGAAGTGGGAAAATTATAATGTCTGTAAATGTTCCCTTACATGGAAATGCGTAGATGGGCAAATTATTTCTGCATAAGTATATAAGCCTTTAAGTATAAAAGGACCATGGTACTATGCAAAATTAAGTTATACGGAACTGACAATCCCCATTTTGCTTGGACAACATCAGTGGTAGTCATGGATCATTCTGGGGAACTAGGAGGGGCCTTGGGAAACTGTGAGAAGACATCCTGCATCTGCATGTGATCCCTTCATTGTAGGTGAGTTTCTATGTCCTTTGCTCCTTAAAGTTTTTGTGGTTCTTTGTCACCAAGCCAAGCTCACCCCAGATGGTACATTAACTTCTTCCAATATAATAAGCTTTTTTCCAAACATCCTGTCAATTTACATTATGGATTTATAATTATTATAACAATACTTCAGATAAGACTTTAGATAAGGCTTCAACTAGGTGGTAAGCTCTTTAAGAACATTTTTTTTTTCTTGTATCTTTCGTAAATTGTATCACATTGCTTTGCTGGTGCTTAATACATACTTGTTGAGTAAATGAATGAACACATACCTTTCTCAGTACATCTTGAGTGATCTGTCATGGAAATTCATATCTAGAGACTTTTGAAAGTGAATTTTATATCCATAAATGAAACTGTTTTAGCCCTAGTGGCCTATCATTTCAAAGAGTTTTAGTACTTAGTGACCATTTAATGTATGGATTATTGACCTATTCACTCATATTGCAGATGCTTTGAGCTGTCCAAGTCTTCCAACAGAAATCCACTACAGACTTCAAGATAAATGACTTAATAGTCTTTAATGGTTCTTGTTATGGATGGCTGTGCCCTTAATTGATGGTTTAGCAGATTAACAGCTCACTGGATAGATTACTTTGCTCTGCTATACATTTTAGAGAATGAATGTATCTCTAATGGTTCAAGTCAAATCAAATACTTGCTGAACTTCCACTATGGGCAAAACACTGTTTAGGTACTACAGTGGGGTTGATGTGGGGGTGAGAATCAACTTTCAAAACACACAACAATAACAAAAAGCATGCAGTGAAAATGTCAAAATCAAATGTAGGCGTCTTTAATGGATGCCCTCTATGAATATTTGCCAATTTTATATCAATGGAGCACTAATAAGAAATGGTACCAGTCATTATTCTTTAGAATGTCTAAAACTGATATTTATTGAGTGTTTGCATAGGAATATTTAATTGTGTTAAAAGAGTTTTACTGGATATTATTGTTCATAAAACATGAAATTAAAAAAAAATTAATAGTATTTGGGTAATTAAGAGATGTGTTAGCAGCAGAAGCAGCAGCTGCAGTAATCATGGCCATGGTTAAAAACAAACAAAAAAAACCTTGTCAAATACCATGCTATTTATGTTTTCTTCCTTGCTATAATGTCAAGTCTAAGAAAAGATCTGTTGCAAATGAGAAGAGGGAGGATTCCTCTGTCTATTCATGAGATTGTGTGTAATGATTAAGAATATGGGCATTGTTACCAAACAGACCTTATTTTGAATCTCCAATTTTTTGATTATTGGCAATATGAAGCTGGACAAGTCACTGAACCTCTCTGTAGTTTCATTAGTTAAGAATTGAGTGTAATACATACCTTTATATGTGGGTCTTTAACCAGGTAGTTATGAGTGCCAGCACATAGCTGGCACAAAGTGCTCAAAAAAATAGTAATGGGGCACCTGGGTGGCTCAGTTGGTTAAACTCTGACTTGGTTTTGGCTCAGGTCATGATCTCAGGGTCCTTGGTGCAGAGTATGCGTGGAATCTCCCTTTCCATCTCTCTCTGCCCATCCCCCCTCATGTGTGCACTCTCTCTCTAAAATAAATAAATAAATCTTTAAAAAAATAGTAACAATTATTATTCTAATTATTTTGTTTGTCCCAAATTCATGTGTCTACCATGACTATAAAAATCTTGCAAAGTCATTAACTGTTAGGAAGCAAGTGTTTGAAAAGTCAAGGTAAACTTTGATGATGAAGTGGACAGGGGCACAGCTGGGAAGCTGGACTGTGAAAAGATAGGATGTCTGTAGGACAAGCTGGTGAAAACCAAGATAGAAAACTGTGGTTGCAGGAACTCAGTGTTAGTAATTATGGAAAGAAAGGGAGGATTATCACCGTGTTTTCTCCCAATAAGCCCATGAAGACTATTTGTTATATCTAGTTTAAAAGAAAAAACATTACCAGAGAGCACACTTTGCTCTCTTTTGTCTATCTTATAGAAATAATTACAATTGCAATTTAATACCTGAAAAATATTTCAGGGCAGAAAGGGAGATGCTTATAGATGCTTATAGAAGGATAGTAGTTGTGATGTTTCTCTGAAAAAATGAAGAAATACAATGCAAGTTTATAATATAATATAATATTGTTATTCTTCCTTGCATCTATGTGCATAATTTTTTTTTTAACCTAATTGGGACGTTTCTTGACTCTTTGTCTTTCCTCAATATTGCTGCAATTTACTGGAAGGTCAGAGATCACAGAAATTCATGTGGTACAGAAAGTATAGTGAAGAAAGACTTTAGTTTCTCGTTAATGCATGCTATTTACATAAAATGGAAATGCTTGATAAATACAAATAAATCTTAAAGAGTTGGCAGAGGGATAAAAACCAATTTTCCTCCTGCCCATTAAAGGTGCCTTGTGGATACCACAGAGGAACCCACTCACAAACTGTCAGTTCCAGCGCCTCTCACCTAAAGCAGGAGCTGCGCAGCCCAGGTTGGCTCTGAGATTTTGAGCCCAGCGTCAGCTTCCATTTCCCATTAGGCAGGGTAGTCTTGTGATTCATTGCCAGTAGCCTGCCCCTGGAGGGATGGTTAATGAGGTTTGAAGTTTCATTTAAAGTTTCTTTTCAAAATCCTTTTCTTTCCATGAAGATGAAAGTCAAGAGTTTCCAGATAAGCTTAGCTAGAATGCATTCCACCGCTCTGAAGTTTAAGAACGGTGAAAAAAATGTGGGTAGAAATGCAGGGACCGTGTCTGATTTAACTGGGTGGGACTGCCCCAGGGTTACCTGCTGAGAGGTGTCTTGGGCAGGTACCAATTTGCCTCAGGCATTTAGAAGGCTTATTTCTTCAGGTGGGCTGGCCCATTATCTCCTCAGCGCAGAAGCCTGTTTTCCATTAGTGCTGATGTGAAGGGCGTGCTCACTGAATCATGAGTGCACAGACAGGAGTGTGAAAAGTAAGACTGGCGCTGTTGAAAGGAGTCAGCAGGGCAGGAGGAGCCTCTCTTGAATGGTGGCAGACATTCTTGCCAGGAAGTATGCACATCTAGAAGTTTCTATCCCTATCATTAGAAGTGGAATTGGGAGACTTTATAGACAATAGAAAGCCAAATGTAGAGCATGAACGTTTTTACTTGGCCCACAGGGATCAGCAGGGTAAGAAGAGAGATTTTTCAAACTGCCAGAAAAGCAGAACACAAAGAACAAGAGCAATGAAGATATTATGGAAGAGCTAGTCCGAGCCAAGCAAAGGAGTAAGAAACACAGGGTACACCGTGAGTACAGGTCTGGCTTGCCGCAGCAGAAAGCTTCTGATCTTGCTCTAGTGACCACACTCCTCATCAGCTCTGGAGAGCATGGAATTCCAAGTTTGTTGCTAAGTAATAATTTGTCACTGTTGGAGGCTCTAATAAAAGCTGTTTATACAGATGCCGTCCTTTTGAAAAAGGTTGAAGTGGGTATGAATAGGGAGGGTCTGTAGCCAAATTTTAGGTTGTTATGACTTGGGTTTCATTACAGCTTACTCGGTAACCTTGGTGTTATTTCTCAGGGACTTTTGTGTCTGCCCTCATTTCACTGGGTCAATTAGTATTTCAACCAACATGGATTAAGTTGACTTCATAGCAGGAAAGCAGTCTTCAGACTATCAGAATAATTATGGCCAGTGTCATCCTGTCATGTCAAGCACCAAACTCTAGGTGCGTGTTTTTAAAGTCTGGGCCCAGGCTATCTGTATCAGAATCACATGGTGTGTTTGCAAAAAGGCCCCACCCCAGAACTGCCACAACAGAACTTGATGTACACGCATGAACACACACTCAGGGGACCCCAATAAATCCAATGTTTAAGAACCACTGTTTTTGTAGATATTTATCAGTTTTAAAATATAGGTGGGCAATATTTATACAGGCAATTTTTCTTCCATACCTACCTTTATGTCAGTTAAGGTGAAATGTACATGCTGTGGTAGCAATGATCCATAATTCACATGGCCTCCCTAGAGGTTCAAACTAAAAGCCTTATGCTTTCCCAGAAATCCAAACTGCAAGAGCAAAATTTTCACCCTTAAAAGTAATAATAATAATGTCTTTCCAAATACTGGGCCTGTCAAATACATATCAGTAGGTTAAATAATCACCTTGAACAATTCTTTAAGAAAAGAAATGCCTTTTTCACCCATACTTCTTTTTATAGTTTAATGTAACCATGTTCTTCCATTTAAAGATTTTATTTCTTTATTTGACAGAGAGAAAGAGAGAGAGAGCACTAGCAGGGGGAGCAGCAGGCAGAGGGAGAAGCACTGAGCAGGGAGCTTCTCTGAGCAGGGATAAGCACTGAGCAGGAGCACTCCCACTGAGCAGGGAGCCCCATGCAGGGCTCGATCCCAGGACCCTAGGATCATGACCTGAGCCGAAGACAGATGCTTAACCAACTGAGCCACCCAGGTGCCCCTATGTTCTTCCATTTAGATTGGTTTTTAAAAACCTGAATGGTCTTTCTGTCCTTTTGGAACTGCATCGTAGAGGCATGCCATCATAACACATGATATGTGTAAAGCATGTAGCAGAATGCTTGTCATACTATGATGCTCAGAAATCGAGTCCGGTGTTTTGTTCCTTCCTCCTCTTCTCCTTCTTTCCCCTCTAGATGGCTCCAGAAATTCGTATCAACTTTGTGGTAACCACCTTTCTGATTCATGATTTCCAATTTAAGCCACAGGCAGTCTATTCGTCCTATTTATAACATTGGAGGTAATTACAGGTACCATTTGGTTCTTAATTAAAAGCATCTTCTTTGCCTAACTTAGTCCTTCATGTAAACTTGGAGGGGTATGCTTCCTATGGAGTCCTTGCTCTCAACATGGCCAATGGAGAAAGAGGAGAAGATAAATGTGGGGAATCCCTTTATGGAAAGTGTACACATTCTGCTTCCTTTTTGTCCCCAAATGGGGAAAAGGTAATATCCATGTTTCTTTTTGGGAAAATGAATAAAGCCATAACTTCTCATCAGTGTGATTGCAGTTTTGAAGATTTTAACTAGACTAAGGACATCTTTGTTTATCTCTTGTGCTGACATTATTGCTGCCCTTGGATCAGCTACCCAGAATCTTCTCATTGAGCAGCCCCACTACAAAGTTTGAGAGAGGGCATTACATTTTACCCTTTACTTTCATGTGTATAATCATGTGTAATCACACAAGTGCTCCTCAGGAGGCACAGGGAAGTCATTTTTCTTTGCTGGGACAATCCCTGCTCAGTTTGCCAAAGATCTTATGTTTTATTCTCTTCGCTGTTATTACAGAAATACTTATGAAAGTTACCATTTATTTTTAGGGATCATTTGGAAGTGTTTCTGGATTACAATTTTAAATCCAGAATATAGGTCACTGGCTGAAAGCTGTCTATACAGCTATCTGTATCTATATTTATATTATAAATAATTTTAACCCCATTCCTGATGCTCCTTTAAAATTGTCTTAATTTAAGAGCAGAGTTACACAGATTACAGATCTTGAAGCACGTCCATCTCTTTCACATGCTGCCTTTGCTCTTCATGATCTCTAATTTAGGTATTGGAAAATCCTACTAAACCAGACTGTACAAGGCAAACAATAGCAATTTGCTTCTTCTGTTGATTGCAAATGTGGCTTCTGGGTTACTTGAGTACTGATAGTTTCTTTTCTTCAGTTTGAGTTGCACTGGGATTTTAAATTAAAAAAAAAGCCAACTTAATTTCCAGTGCCATTTGTTTTGAAGAAAAAAGAAAAAACAACAAGGGATGTTGGGAATCTCTGAGGTCTTTACACTCTATCTGAATTTGAATTTATAGTTTGTGGGGAGAATTTAGAAACAAAGTTAACATTAATTAAGAAATTAAAGAAACAAAGTGGAAGAGACCCAGAACAGTAGGAGCATTCTGATTTAGATGTTAACTTTGAGGTAATTTTGGGGTTCTAGATTTTTACTAGAAGCCAACTGGTTCAAGATTTCCAATTTAAACCACTTACAAAGGTGCAAAATTACTTATAAAACTAATGATTTGGGTATGGGACTGGAGAGGTTGATGTTCAGAGAATATGGCTAAATGGCAGAGGTTCTCTGAATTCCATGTTTTAGTATGGTTACTACTACTACTTCTCCTTCTCTCCTCCTCCTCCTCCTCCTCCTCTCCTCCTCCTTCTCCTCCTCCTCCTCCTCCTCCTCCTCCTCCTCCTCCTCCTCCTCCTCCTTCTTCTTCTTCTTCTTCTTCTTCTTCTTCTCTTTTCTTCTTCTTTTTAAATAAGCTCCACACCCAGTATGGAGCCCAATACAGGGCTTAAATTCAAAACCCTGAGATCAAGACCTGAGGTGAAATCGAGAGTTGGATGCTTAACCAACTGAGCCATCCAGGTGCCCCTCAAATGGTTACTTCTAAAGACTGCAGTCTTTGAGGTCAATAATGAGTTGGTGGAAACTTGGGATGTCAGTATTTTCTGGGAGGACTGAGTCTATTTGTTACTTATAATTTATGCTTGATGGGAGCTGCTTAATAGGTCAATATCTGAGTGATGTCAGCCTCAGGAAGTGGCAGTCTATGTCTAGGGAAAGAGGGAGTGAATCGAGGGAAGATACCTCAATCAGAAGAGGATGGAAGGATAGAAAGAAGGAGGATGGAAATACTTTTAGACTAGAAAGTTTAAAAATAATGATTATCTCCTGGAGTAACTTGAGAAATCTTAGTAAGTACAGAAATCTATAATAGGCACTTTACACTAATAAATGTGATTATTTATTTCTCCTTTTATCAGGATACTTCTGTTAATGTCCTCAGAATGATTCTGAGTCTTCAAAAAAAATATATTCAAAATTTTCTCTGCTACTCTCCAATCCATTGTTTCTATTCATTTCTCCTTTGACTCTTGGTCTAACTTTTATTTCATTTTTTGTTAACCAAATCCTGAAAACCATAAAGTTTTAAATAAAGTGTAATGCAGTGAACCATTATTTTTATTTCCCCACTGCTTGGCCCAGGGTCAGGCATAAAGTTGTTAGCTGTTGAAACTGTTAAATCATTTTGTTTTCAAAGAAAAAATACATAGACTTATTGGAGTACTATCCATTTTACTATACACAGATGGAATGTCTTGGCTTTGCTCAGTGAGGACTTTGGTGTACATTGCTCTGTATGTATGGTACTCTATACATGACTTTCTGTCTCTAATGGGAGACTATCTCTCTCATTACTCTATATATCTCTTTAATCTCAGCCTGGCCACTGCTGCTCAGTGAATGGTAATAAGTGAAAGATTGACTGAAGTATAGAGAAGACATGAATGTTCCATGGGTCATTTTATTTGGCCCTTCCAATACCCTCTCTTTATTGTGGATGCTGGAGGATGCTTATACTCAAGGTGCCTGTTAACAGCTGCCTGTGGTTCAAGTGTTCCTTTATATTTTATGTAAGTTTAATCCAGATGTTAAGACCATTCTCTAGAGTTTAATGGTGCTGGGTTTATGGCATGTAGCCCAGAGAGGAAGGTTCGTATGGCAATAGATAACTTGGCTAGAGCGGAGAGCTGGGAGTTGAATCCAGAGTATGTTTCTTCTGTTCCAGGCCAAACTGTTTTCCTAAAGTAGGAGAGATGTTGTACTGGGGATAAAGTGTCCTCTTAAGTGTTCTCACCTCTAGTAGGAAAAATTCAATTTCCCTGAAAGATATGTCACCACTTTTCCCTTCCTGAGACTTTAATCTCTATATCACTGGAAAAGGCACTGAGGATCAAAGATGCAATACAAATTACTGGGTCACATTTTGAACCCTACTTGTGTGGTCATCAGAACGTCTAGGAGCTGGAGGAGGCTGGCGGCAGATGGAGAGCTGTGCGAGTGTTGCAGGAACAGCAGGGAAGGCTGGTGAAATTATCTCAACACAGAATGGTGATTTTGATACTGTGTTCTGCCACCAAGCACAGGTTATTAGCTGTAAAAAAGAAATCAATTTTCTTTGATAGTGTCTCTATGTCCCTTACCTCTTCTCTGAAATTTAGGCAATGACCAAACTAACTTCAGACAGTATACTGTATAGCACATTATGTGTTTATTGTATTTAGTTGCTCTGGACATTATAAAATCAGTAGATTATGATGCTGAAGCCAAATTTCAAAGTGTATACTGTATTTTTCCTATCTCCCTTGTAATTTTAATCAGATAAGGTTTTTTGTTTCTTGTCCAATGCCATTTGGTGAGCATTCAGTTTCTTGCAAAAAACTAAGTGTAATATGTAATATGCCTCAGTCTAATCACAATGTATTTATTTAGTTCATAATATGTGCAAGTACATAGAAAGTGCTATGAAAGAAATAAACTTTGTATTAGACACAGCATTCTTCCACTTTTACAGAATTTACTCCTATATGTTAAATTCTTGCTCTTTTTTCAATTTTTGAGCTTATCCTTTTATGACAAAATTTATATAACCACATTATCATCAAACTGGAAAAGTAAATAGATATTGTAGTAAGTAATATTGTATTCTATTAAGAACTCTGTTTTCTTCCAGTCTTTTTTCCTGGGCATGTGGGTTAGAATCTCTTTGTTACAGTGTACATGTATGCTTACATCTTCTTTACCTTTTACAATATTATAAACACTGTCCATTTTACTACAAAATCCTTACATTTTAATCATGAAAGAATAGATGAGAGATACTGTTCAAGTATTTCCTTGTTTTTATAGCTGTAGCAACAACATGAGATGGTTGGTGAAGTGAGCATGGGCTTTGCCCAGAAATTGGGCTTGGGGACAGAATCAATTACATTTTTGCTCTGTGATCAGAGGCAAGTTATTTCTCCTTTATGAGCCTCAGTTTTTCTATCTGTAAAATCTGCCATGTGTTTAGTAAATGTGTGATCTGGAAATGATAGTTATTATCACTTAGGCTCTTTCCAGTTTTTGTCATTATAAATAGTGAAATGTGGATCATCTTTACATGTATAACACTTCCAGATTTTATATTATTTTCTTTGGCTAGAACTCCAAGTAGAATTTCTGGATTGATTTATTTAAGGATTCTTGACTTGCTTTTTCGTGTTGCTTCCCAAGAATTTACTAATTTAAATCATACTGTCAATGTATGAGAAAACCTCATCTCACTTTTTATTTTTCAGGTGAAACTTAAAGGCATCCATTTAAATTCCTGCTGATGCAAATGAAATTCTGATTGTAATGTTCAACCTTCTCAATTGGGAATATTGTATGTCTGTCCATTTACTAAAATATGTTCTACTTTTATGAACATTTACATTTTTTTCATATATCCTACTTTTCTCAACCAGAACATGCATTAAGCTTTATGTGTCTTATTGCTATTGGGAATATACATATATTAGAATAATTACAGATTTTATAGTTATAGATATTGATGTGATATGATTATGTCAAATAATCAATATTTTTCACATTTGTTTAATATTCATCCCTATTTTGTGTGCTTTTGCATCACCCCTCTTTTACAGTTAGAATTTCCAATATAAGTAACAATAGAGTTAATAGGCAGCCTTGATTTATTGGAGTGTAAGATGACTTTTTCTAAGACGACATTTCCCAAACTGTTCTGAGGAGACTATGCTTTGAGAAAAAAAAAAAAAAAATGGTTGCAGTCCATTGAGATTTGTAATTGGCAGTACTATATTAATGTTTTCAAGAACTCTTATAGTAAGAAATATGTTTAAACTTTATTCAACTCAGTATTTCCCACACTTTTTTCGACAAGGAATCCTCATGCTCTATCCCCCACACCTTTTTTTAGAACCGCTCATATTAACATTTTAGAGAATGGTATTTCTGACTAACTCCCATTTGGGAGAAATTCTGTAATATACCCCATGAAATATAATATTGGAATTAATTTGGAAAAGATTTTCTTAATAATGTCAAGGAAGTAGCCATTTATTCCTTTTAAAAAATGTCATTAAGAAGGGGCGCCTAGGTAGCTCAGTTGGTTAAGCGTTTGCCTTCAGCTTAGGTTATGATCCTAGGATCCTGGGATCCAGTCCTACATTAGGCTCCCTGCTCAGCAGGGAGTCTGCTTCTCCTTATGACCCTCCCTCTCTCATGCTCTCTCTCTCTGTAATAAATATATAAAATCTTTAAAAAATGTCATTAACAGGAATGATTATTAAGTGTCTTTCTAAGTGTCTATTAGATTAATTTTTTGATATTTAGCCTACTAATAGGATATACCTTAAAGTTCCTCAAGATTGAACCCTCTTTAAAAATCCTGGCATAATAACGACTTGGAATTGGTGGATTTTTTTTCAATACTCCTTGGTTTCTCTTTGTTACTATTCTACAATAACTACTATAATTACAGTAATTTTTGCATCTACAGTCTTAAGTGAAATTGGTCTATGATTTTTATTTTTGTGTTAATGTCATTAAATTTTGGTATCATGGATATATATTCATTCCATTGAATGATGTGAGTACTGTCCTGTCTTTTCTCAATATAGTAACTGTTTATATTGGGACTCCTTTGCTCCTTGAATGTTTGAAATAATTCCCTAGCTAATGGGCTGAAAGCTTTTAAAGGGGATATTCTTTAAAAACCCTATCAATAATTTCCCCAGTATTGCTCTTGTCAGGTTTTCTTTTCATTATTAAGTCAGTTTTGGTGATTTATATTTTTCATCAGAAGAACTATTTTGTTAGGATTGCCTAATTTAATTGCTTCTATATAAAGTATCCATGATATACTTTATAATTTTCAAATATTTTCTCTACTAGTTTTATTATATTTTCTTTAGTCTGAATTGTGCTTTTTGCCTTTTTTCTAAGAGCTTTGCTTGAATTTATTAACTCTACTATTTTTCTCTTTTTGATTTCTGAATTTATTATTATAGCTTTCTATTTTCTGAAGCCACTTGTATTTCTTTTCCTAAATTATGAATTTGATTATTTTTCCTTTTCTAGTTTTTAAACAATAAGAAGACTTGACCATAAAATTGTCTGTGAATAGATCTATGACTTCTATAAAGCTTAGTGTGTTTTATTACCATTTTGTTGTATCAAAATAAGATTTTATTGTGTTATTATTTTGCCTATTGAGGATCTCAGGAGAAAATCCCCTAAATGGGCCTGAGATTTGTGGCTGCCGTTCATTCTCTTTTCTTTCTCGTGTTCACTGCTAGACTTCATAGGGCTAAGATGGCTGGCCAGGAGCAGGCTATGCTAAAGTCACTGCACTCCATGTGAAAGTTTGACTCCTTACCTACTCAGAGAGAGAAAGCTAGCTACGACCTTCAAGTGTCTGTTTACAAGCCACTTTAAATTTATTTAACAAATATTGATAAATCAATTACTATGCGCCAAGCATCACTTCAAGCATTTTGTGAATATTAATCCAATTAATCCTGTAACAGTTTAGTACTATAGATATTATCACCCCTTCACAGATGAATAAAGAGGCTGGTGAGAGTCAGGACTTGAACCTGTTGGGTCTTGCTCCAGAGGTTGCAGTCCGAACAATTAAGTTAAACTGCTCTTTTGTTTTGAAAGTCTGCCTGCTTGTTCCTTTGATACAAGTATCTTCATAAATAAGTTAAAATGTCCCACTTTGTACCCTGTTGAAAAAATTTTAATTGTCTGCATAGACTTCAATACTACCCCAGAAAGGTAATAAAAATGGGTGAAGGGAATCAGGAAATGCCACCCCAGAATATGGAATCTTGGATATTTTCAGCAGAAGGAATTTGAGAAACAGTTAAGCAGGAAGGACTCCTTGACTTCCTGCTTCTCCCCTGAAGCCACTCACAAGACCCTCTGGTGAGAGGTGCCCTCCCTGTATGGGGAGGAAAAGAACATCTTTATCTCTGGAGACTGAGCGATCCTGGGAGGAATCAAAACCAACAGTCTTTGCTAATTTCCCCCAATTTAAGAACCTTAGCTCATACCTTTGTCCTAGCATGTTTTCCCAAGACTTGCCATTCTTCATCAAGCCTCATTTAAAAAAGCTCAGACTTAAATGTTTTTTCAAGTCTTTATTTCCTTATGATGGTTCCCATGTCACTGAAAACATATTAAATACATTTGTGTCTTTTTCTCATGTTAATCTGTCTTGTCAGTTTAATTTTTAGGTATAGCTAGGGACCCTAAGAGGGGAGAGGGAAAGTTTTCCTTCCTCTATAGAGGTCAGAACACACCTGTCTTATTCTACGTGCTGGAATGACCAGAAAGCCTGATCATTTCCCTTCCTGTGGTAGTTGCAGGCTACGGACTAATATCTGTAAGCATGCTTATAGCCAAGCCAGTCTTAACAGCTGCGGAGTCTAAAATGTTCAGATCCTTGAAAACCCCACCATTGGCGGCGGGGGGGGGGGGGAGAGGTGCAAGCAAGATGGACAATACTGAGACTGTCTTTGGCACTACCTTCAGTAGGGAATAGAAGGAAAGGAAACACAGATGGGTGGTATTCTTGGTATTCTGAAGTTGCTGTCCCAAATGGATCAAAAGAATGAAAGCAAGGTGTAGTTCAGTTAAAGTGGCCCTGAGTTTGGAGGTCTGACACCAGGAAACACTTAAGTGGCTCAGGAGAAACACAGGAACCTTGCTTCTGATCGTGGGTTACTCCGCACAGGGTGCCCCACGGAGCAGTTACCTCCTGGCCAGTGGATATCTACAATTCAGTCTCTCTTCCATTTTGTAAATGCAGTTTTGGGTTTATATTTAAACAGCTGCTTGTTTTCTCCGACCAGGACATCAAAGAACACAAAGAACATCCCATCAGTTTTTGTGTTGTCCTTCAGCTTCAGCTCCTCTGGAGAAAAGGGTTGATTTCAATAAAGTGCTGCCTAGTAGACCACACCCCTCCCTTAGCAAATTTACATATACTTTACTGTGTACATTTCACTCAAGACCCTGCCACATATAGCCTTCAAGTTCTAAAATAAACACACAGAAAATTAGCTTTCTCTCTCTCTCTCTCTCTCTCTCTATATATATATATATATATATATATACTCCATATACACTATATATATATATACACTATATACACTATATACACATATATACACTATATATATATATATAGAGAGAGAGAGAGAGAGAGAGAGAGATAGAGAGAGAGAGTTCCTCCTTGACCCAGTTGTTTGTAAGATAATTCTATTTTACCCCCAGTGAATGGAGTTTTAATTAAAAAATATCATTACTTTTAGTTTTAGTGTATTGTGGTTAGGGAATATGTTTACTTTTCTCTCTGTGCTTCTATACATATATCTTTTGTTTTTAGTGTCAGTATTTGATTTAACAAACACATATAGCTTTTTTTGTAAAATTTTATTTATTTATTTGACAGACAGAGATCACAAGGAGGCAGAGAAGCAGGCAGAGAGAGAGGAGGAAGAAGCCTCCTTGCTGAGCAGAGAGTCCAAAGCGGGGCTTGATCCCAGGACCCTGGGATCATGACCTGAGCCAAAGGCAGAGGCTTTAACCCACTGAGCCACCCAAGCGCCCCACACATATAGCTTTTTAATGAATGGGGCAGTGATGTAACATCAACCACACTCAATGGCACTATACAACATAACAAATGTTAGCTGTGTCATATTTAGCTAGTGAAGTTTTGCATCAGTTGCTAAAATGATATGATCATACAGTGAAGATGTAGATCATAGATCATGCAGTCTTATCTTTTCCCAAACCAGTTACAGGTTTTTGTAGGCCATTTATTTAATTTCAGGATTTACCTAAAAACAATGTCATCTACTTGCAAATCAGCTCTAAAATATGGAAGCTCATATTTCATAATAAAAACATGATATATTACTTGTAAATCATGTCACAACTCTTGAGACTTTTTTGTCTCAAGACCTTTCAAATCCATTTCCACCAATCAACCATATCACTTGCATCCTTTGGTTCTTCATGACACCTAATTTTTTGAACCACAATATTCTTTAAAATAGACTAAAATGGGTAAATTATTGTCCTATGATTCTTCTAAGAATGACTACCAACATGGTTCTGGAATCACTTGAGTGCCATTTCCCTAGAACAGAGAGTCTCAAACTTCAACAGGCATTAGACTCATCTATCTACTTCCAGAGTTTCTGGTCTGGCAGATCAGCACAGTGCCCAAGAATTTATATTTCTAAGAAATTGCTGGGTGATTTTGATGCTATTGGTCCCCATCTGTACTTTGAGAACCACGACTCTAGAATCACATAAGACGTGTACAGAACTTTGCTCCAATGTAACCTAAAGGGATATTGTCAAACTTGTCAAGTCCCAAAGCTCAATCCAGTGGTCTTGATTGTAAGTCTGAAAAACCTATTCTTCTCCAATAATAAGTGCTTCTCAGAGTCTATCTTCTCAGCTTTCTGGCTGGCTTAATCTTAATCTGGGGGGTTATTGTTCTCAGACATCTTGTCCAGCCAGGGGTTGGCATGCTTTATTTCTGTGGCAGGCATCATTTGAAATATGCAGACTCTTTCTCTTTCAAGCACCTGAAAAGAACTTTTCTGTACTTTGATCTGTTCTCTTGCTTACAAGAGTGAGATAGAATGCAGAAATGGTGCAGCAAAGACAGATGCTTCTAGAAGCCAAACAGAACAAGTAAGAGTGTTTAGGGCTGTCCAGGCTTTTGCTGAATTCTTTTGAATCTCTATTGCCTCTGGGTGCGCACATTTTTTCGATGCTCGGATTATATGATTTTTTTTTTTTTTTCTAGTTGAGACAAGGGAGAAGAATTAAGTCTCTTTTTGGGGTCTTTTTGCTTCATTGCATACCAGTCACAACACTTCTTGAACTTCATGGAGAGATAGGAGGATTACCTCAGAGTAATCAGTTCTTTGTCATCCACGAATAAGGTTACAAAGAGAGATTTTCACGTTATCTAAGACCATCTTTAAACATATTTGTTTAGGCACAAATATTCCAATCTAGGTAACCTGTTTAGTGTTCATTCATCTTTATATTGATGATGGTCTTCTGAATTTGTACAAATCCTTAAAATGTCAGCCCATTTTTTTTTTTTCTGATTCTATTTTTCTATCCAGATGGGAATCGGGTTAGATGTTTCCTTATGGTAACACAAATAAATTAACACTTTCAAAGGCAAAACAAATTGAAATTCTTTATTTTTCTAGAAAATGGGTCTAGCTCTTACTCCTGTTCATACTTTTTTTCGTCTTTGTCATCTTAAATATTTGTAAGCTTAAAACACTTTTTTTGTAATAATAACATGTTTTCTGACTATGTGTCAGGCAATGTCCTAAGCATTTCACATGCCATTACATGCTTTACCAAATTAGTAGATATGCATTATTAAAACCTCATGGGTTTCTAAAAAATTAATCATTTTGCATAAAGATTCAGACATTTCTCTCAAGCGAACAGAAATAATTTTTCTTGGTCATTATTTCTTGTTTTCCTATCTTGTAAGGGTTCTCTGGAAATTGATTTTTGATTTGCACCAGTTGTTTTAATATTCTAGTGTTTCCCAATTCTGTCAGTATTAGGAGCTTCGATGAATACTGCAATTTTCTCTGGCATTCAGGGAAGCTCAATATGCTAATTAAGAGATGCTGATCAGGAGATGTTAAAATTTCTTTTAGGATCTCAGTTAAATATAACACAGAGATTTCTGACAGAAAAGAAATGGTGATAACAAATATAGAAGCAGGTGGCAGAAACTGTTTAAAAGATTGCTAGATGTCACTCTGGAAGAGTAAGCAAAATAAGAACACTCTCCTGAACAGAAAAGTTTAACCCTTGAGAGTGATTACAATCCTTGTACCTAGCATAGAAATTCGTTCATTCATTTGCTGCTTGAGCCACAATCATGAGCCATCCTTTACTGTGGATGTGACCCTACACTGAGGTGAGGCTACTGCTACAAAGTCCTGGTTCTTGTCCTTGAGGGAGAAGCTCCCAAATGGCAGGATGGTGTGAGCAATGCTCACCTCACCCCTGCATTTCACCTGTAGACTCTTAAAATGCTGGAGAACGGCATTTTCATTTGGGATATTGTTACTGAGAACAAAAGGCAAAAGTAGAGAGTGAGAGCAGTTTTGGTGGTGGAGGGGAGGAGTGACTGCTCTGCCGTGGATGTTCGGGAAGTTCTGTCCTCGCCTTAGGAGGCTAAGAAAAGGCTCCTCCTCCAATCTGCCACAGGTCCAGGGTTGAGAGCTAAGTGGGTGACACAATCCTAAGGGAGGGGACAACATCTGGTCCTGGGGATTTTGGGGACCCAGAGTCAGGTGGTGTCTGATACCTGAACTGGATGAAGATGATGCTTATCATGAGCTGAGACGATCACACTCCTTTCGTGTACAAATAAGGTGAAGGGCTCATTGCTGCTTTCTCTTAATAAAACCTCTTTCTACATCATTTTCTTAATATGTTTGGTGGAATTATTCTGAAAGATGGAATTTCTCAGTTTGGGCATTAGCCTCATCCTCTCTCAGATAATGTGATTCCAAAATTGCTACAGACAGCCCTGGCAATCAGATCATATAAATATCCAGTAAATTACCATGATGCTTTCAGTTATGATACTGTTAAACTTTGAGTAGGAATTCCATAAACTGAACTTCATTACACTGTATAACACGACATAATATAAAATAACACAGCATAACATAACATCCCTATTAAATCCTTGTCAATAAATAACAAGATTAAAAGGATAAAAACACATTATTTTCTCAGCCATCTTGAAGTATAAGATTTGAGCATATCAGCGTCATTTAACCTTAGGCATAGTATATTTCAGGTCTCCCTCTCTCTCCCTCTCTTTACAATTCCTCTTCTGATCACATTTGATTGAATGTTGTTTACACTATTAGGAGTAGCCACATAGTATGTGCCTCTTCTGCGCTGGGCATTTTGTATATATTATTGCTAATACGCAGAAACTCTACCAACATAGGTATACTATCTCTCTTTTTCACTGAACTCAGATTTGTTGGGAAGAGCGCAGGTGGGACTCAAACCCAGATTTGACAGGTGCCAGAACCCAGAGCCAGAGCTTCTTTCCCCAGGGTACAGCCTCCGCTGGAGAAGTGCTTTCTGCTCATATTTATAACACATCTAATCAGGGCCACTTTGGACTACAATTCTGGCCTTTCCTTGGATGAAGAGAGTTGTAACAAAGAACCTCAGATCATTCCTAAAGTGAGCAATCCAAAGAGCATTTACCAGGTTGAAAACTTGAAACAGCCCTTTCAATCTTGGTTCCATGTCTCCCGCAAAAAGAATATGGCACATGGCTGCATGGGCCTCCTGGGGAACACTTATCCTGCATTGCATAAAAATCCCAAGAGTCAGAGGCTTGCTGCTCTCCCCCGGGTGGACAGGTACCACTGGGTCAACACGAACCGATAATGTGGTGGCTGGGCACTCGGTGGGACAGAGCTCAGAGGAGCTGCATTATTTTCTCTAAAACAAAAGGGCATCTGAGTTTGAGAGGCCCAAGAAACAGAAAAAGTAATCCCATCAGGGACAGGGTGAGATCTTGGTTATATTCTTAGCTGTACTTTTAATTCTTCCTTAATTCTATGTGAAGTTTTATGTAACACTAATGAATGTATTCAGTAAGGTGATAGAATGAAGATATTGACTTGTTATAAGATTCAATGAATTATGAAAAGGAACAGTTGAAATAAATTTACTATGTTTTTAATAAAAACAAAAAACAAAAACAAAAAAAAACTGTCCTTTGTGCCAACTGTCCTTGACAACTGATGAGATTGTAGATATAAGAATCAAAAAGAATAATTATAGGGCTCCTAGGTGGCTCAGTTGGTTAAGCATCTGATTCAGCTTGCATCATGAGCTTGGGGTCCTGGGATTGGGACCACATTGGGTTCTCTGCTTGGTGGGGAGTCTGCTTCACCCTTTTACTTTCCCGCTCTTGCAAATAAATAAATAGATAAATAAATAAATAATTATTTATTTTTTTTAAAGCATAGTTGTAACATCAAACACAACACTTAAAAAGGAAAGCAATGTTGTTAAAAATGATATTTTTCAGTGTTGTGATTTAAATAACCTTTACTCCTGTATGGTTGTATGTGAGGTAGTGTAGCTAGAATTCAGTGCCAGGAATCAAATTTGACAGTTACTTAGGAACCAGAGTATATATGGTTCACTTTTCTTCCCCATAGAGACCAGAATGATAGGTTGCATGTCCAGCCTACAGATAGCTGGCCTGCTATCAGTAAAGATTTGCCCTGAGCTGGTGGTCTGGGAGATTTAACCATGCCCCCACTCGGTAGGCTCCACAGCTCGTGGTGTCTTCTAACTTCCAAACTTGGCTCAGCATTAGGCCGTTAGATCCATCCTCCTATGTTGAATCAGAGGGGTCAGGGGAGTCATTTGGAATGTTTTATTCCACATCCCTGCTGCTCTTACTAAGCGTAGATGTAAACACAGGGAAGGAGGGTTGGAGCTGGCCTTATGCTTGCACTATGGTGAATGGGGTAAGTAGGATAATGCCGGGGATGGTTACCCACTGATCACTTTCCTGGAGACTTGAATTTAGCATCATGGTCTCCCCTGTTCCAAGTCATCTCCACCTGAGGCTGGCCTGGACCCAGGGTCATCTGAGCCCAGAGAGCGCATGCCTACGTTTTTAGGAGTCTGTCCTTTTTTGGTGTGTTTTTATTTGGGCCAGCCTCTGTGCCCTTGCATCATTAGCTAATATTCCCGAGATAAAAATATCTCAGAAATCAAACTGCTGTTCTTCAACGACACAAATGACTTGGTGGAGATAACCCTGGAAATAGGACCATTTTTCCAAGGAAGAAAAACAGTATGTTAAGTACTAATAGAACAAATGTTTGAAGATGTTTTTGTCTTGTAATATGTGTGCGTCACACAAGGTGGCAGAATGAGCATAAGGCGATCCTCCAGTGAGGCTGGACGCGCATTGTTTGCAAGGCAGGGGTGAATTACCAGCCCCTACCTCTGTAGCCTCAGCTCCAGCTGCTATTTCTTTCTGCGTGTGCTCACACGTTTGTGTTTAAGTAGAGTGTGGCACATAGTTTCATAATTTGCCGGCACGCACTAAAATCCTTCGCTTTCAATGAGAAACTCTGTTAAGTGATTAGACTTCACTGGCATCTTGAAAATATGCACTGACTCCTGGCTCCGAATTATATGCCTTCTTTTGATTGAAAACACAAGCTTATTCTCCATCAGCATTCTAGTTCAACTCAAGGGTATCGTAAAAGCTCAGCCACAAGACAGTTTTATAAGCTATGGTATCAAATTTTACTTTTTTTCTTCTCCATATAGGATGTGAATGTGAAGTTAAATATTTATTAAATATTTGTCAAGCTTATTAACTCTGTTTGTTTTTCTCCATAAGGAGAATTAAAAGTCCCTGGATTTATTTTTAAATTTAATTGAATGGTTAATACTTAATTTTAATCATTATTAATTCAATTTTTAATGTAGTCATTTTTATGGCTGAATTAAATATTTTACCAGACTCAGGCTTGTGAACAAGTCCATTAGCAGTGGACTACATAGGACTGTCACACCATGCATCAGAAATACTATAGAACAAATTTATTTGTACTATTAACCTATTCAGTACGAGGAAATGGGTCATCTCTCATAGTCATGGGGAAAACATTGATTTGATTTCCAGAATAAAAAATGGAAGCTATGCATGTACCTCATTTCTCATATAAAATTCGCATGTTTTACTTACTCTCAGATGTTTTAACTGATAGAGTTTATTTTCTAAAGTTCTTTATAGAAAATATTAGGCTGGACCATGGGATTGTAAAATGCCCATCCTTCATAAAGTGGGTCATGTAGTTTACCAAACACTAGACCACCAGGTAGACAGATGACTGTCGCTGATGATCTTTGGTCACTTCTCTCTTATGATCACTTTTCCAAGGGCTTTCAATATGTCTGGAAATCCTCTTGGTTCCTGCTTCTGTATCTCTCCTCTCCTTGAGCTTCAATTCTAATCCTTATTCTAGGCCTCCTGCATTTGGCTGCATCTTGTCCTTCCCTCATCCACCTAACACCCACCAGCAAGTGCTAGAGCTAGCTCATACCGGCTTGGGAGAGTGATTTTACACATTTCCGCCCCCACCCCCAATTCTGAGATTAGAGACCCCAGGTTGATGGTTTGGGATTGGCCATGGTGGGAGAATTTACACCACAGAAATCAGCAAACGCTGCAAAGAATCAGGGCTCTTCCTCCTCTCCTCCTGAGCCAGTTTACGTGCACACCACAGCGTAATACCATGGATTTGAATGAATAACCCCAACTCCAGGTCAGTTTTGTCATTCCCCTCACCATCCTGAATTTGTAGTTACTGGCACATTGTATGAGGTTACACCTTCCATGTGTTAACTTTCATAACTAGGGAATTTATTTGTTCACAGGTATTCTTGTCCATGTTTGGGGACGACAGATGACTGTTATGCGGCTGGTGTGTCATTTGAGCCATTTGTGCATGCAGCAGCTGAATAGAAATTTAAATGGAAAGTGTCTCCCCCTAAAGACCATGCCAAAATTGAACTGCAAATAGTCTAAGCACCACACTGAGTTTAGTGAAATATCGAGCCCTTTTTGAATTTGCTGGCTACTCCTGGAGAGCTTGGCATAGAGCAGTACAGAGAATTACAAAGCCACAAATTTGATTTTTGAAGGAACTTACGAGGTACTTTATCTTATTCTTAAAGATTTTATTTATTTATTAGAAAGAGAGAGAGAGCACGAGCAGTGCAGAGGAGCTGAGGGAGAGGGAGAAACAAAGGAAGAGGAAGAAGCAGAGGGAGAGGGAAAAGCAGAGGGAGAGGCAGAAGTAGAGGAGAGGCAGAAGCAGAGGAGAGGGAGAAGCAGGCTCCCTGCTGAGCAGGAAGCTTACACAGAGCTCTATCTCAGGACTCCCGAGAGATCATGACCTGAGCTGAAGGTAAATGATTAACCAACTGAGCCACCCAGGCTCCTCAAGCGCTACTTTATTTGAGAGCATTTGTCATCCTGGAAAAGAGATGCCCTGACTTCCTGTACTAAATTTGAATATTGTTACCTGGAAGTCAAACAATCTGGCAGAGTCAAGAATTCAAGTGTTTAAAAGTTCACAAGAATGCAGAACATTCTTTAATCTGAAATTCAAAGCCCTCAACAATATTTTCCTGACCTACTTTCCAGTTTATCATTCTTTGTGATTTCTAGTCACCCTATCCTTTCTTACCCTGTATCTTCTGCCTGAAGTTTCCTTTATCCTCTTTTATTTTATGTAAACTTCATCCTGTTTCAAGATTGATGTGAAATTCCCACCCTTCCCTAAAGCTTATCCTGGTCTACCCACCTGGAAATAAGTACATCTTCTACAGAACACTTACACCATTATCTATACACATGTGAGGTTCCTTATTAATTTTAACTATATTTACATGCATGTTTTTTTCCTTCTACTAGAGCAGAATTCTGCCATGTGTGCCTGTTACTAAGGTATTGAGGCTTAGCTCCCAACTCCACCTCCTCACTCCACTCTGGGATGCCGGGGCTGGGGCTCTGCAAACCACGTGTCTCCTTTGCCGGCTGCTCCCTCTTAGGTTCTGCCATTAGTGGCACCAGGAGGAGAGCCTGGAAGGCGGTGACTGAGAAGGGATGTGTTCCTTCCTGTTTGCTTGCTGTTTCTGAAAATACTGTCCCCGGGATGGCATGTCACGTCATCGGCCACAGTTGCTTCCAGCCTCCACAGCCCACCCCACGCTGCCCCTCAGAGGCAGCAGCAGCAGCAGCACAGTGCCTTGTTCTCAGGCCTCTCAGTTCTGGTCCCTGAGGCTCCACCTCCTCTTTCCTGAGCAGCCGCTGAGTGATGCCCCCTCCTCAGACATTGGAGCCCAGATCCAAGGAGCACCGCCTCTAGTTTCTAGGTTGTTTCTAGGTTGAGCTGTGTTTCTCCAGCTCAAGGGTGAGCTGCTTCCTCTGATTATTAATCCTATGTTACCTCAGTCTTCCCTCTAAAAGGCTTTTCAGTGTTCCCAACAATTGAGTCACCAATATCCTATAACAGATATCCTGTTGAAATACCCAGTATGGTTTCTGAGCTCCTCATCAGACCCTGATGACTACACAATGACCGATCCATCTGTGTTTCCTCCTTTGCCCAGTGCCCCGGCCCAATTCCTAACTGCCTGGGTTGAGCTCAGTAATTACTTAATAACCATTAGTTGAATGAATGAATGACTATTTATGAAGATAAAATATCTTGCTATCTTTCATTATTCTGTCTTTTCTCTGTTGTTTTCATGCTTACTATGCTCAAATAGGGGCTTCAGTTAACATTCATGGGCATTTTTGGTTGGATCAGGGATCATTTCCTTGGGGTTTGTGGGATGGCTTAAAATGCATGACTTGTCACTATGCTTTACAAACAGCAGAAAACACCATCTGCATTAGGCAGCGCCCCTTAGTGTTGGCTGCTCTTCGGCGGTTTTCCATACTGAGAGAGATAGGACTTCCCTCATGCGTACTGGTAACTAAAACAGATCTGATTTATGACGTGCACGTCAAGAAGGAGAAACCAGTGGCCACACTTTCATTCTCTCCTAAAAATTGGTAAGGCTATTTTTGAGGATATGATTTAAGGGCAGATTTTGGAGAAAACAGCTGCTCTACAAGCATATGAAGAATTGCTACTCTAAACAGAGCAAACTTTGCAGGAGGCTGAGGCATTCCCCATTACAGTAGAAGATAACAACAGTGCTGGGGGGAATGTAGAACTGGACCAACTGGGTGATCAGCAAGGATGTGATTTCTAGGCTGGATTATGTGAAATGCTCAAGTCCGGATGATACCTAAAGGTATACCTAGGGGACGCTGGTATAAAGAGTGGACACACCCAGATCTCTTCCTCATTGCTTTTTAGTGCTCACGTCAACTTAAGCAACTGATCTCATTAAAGTGCCTTTGAGAAAACTCCTTGAATACACGTGTGAAATTGGTAGTTACTGCAATGGCAAGCGGTGCGAGTGTTTTCTCTGAGTATTTTACTGATTCTGATCATTATTAGCATAGTACTCCGGTGAATAAAGGCAGCATCATTAAGCAGTCAAGGGAGGTAAGCCATACCCTAAACCCCTTGTTCTCACCTAGGCTGTGTCCTTTGAGAATCATCTGGAAACAATTCCTCACCAGAGATGTGAGTTTGCTTAATATACGCTCTGCTAAATATAAATAACGTAAAGGAAAGTAAGTTACTGCTCAGCAGTACTGGGGATCCTCTCCTAAATAATGGAAATCTAACCTTGAGCACCTATATTATAGATTTTGGATTTGGATCATTTTTTATAACCAACAGAATATCAGCAAACTTCAAAAAGACATACCTTTGCTCTTTAAAAAGGACAAAGAAAATGTATTCTGAATTGGGACAATCAAGTGATTTAGGGGTATGGCTAGGAGACAGATTATAATGTCTGTCCGTTGGGGTAGCATGGAATGGTGTAACAACTGCAGGCTCTGAGTCAGCACAACTGTTTCAGCCTAATCTCTACTAGCAAACCTCAGTTGCTTCTGTAAAATAGGGATAACACTGTCTCCCCTACAGGTTCCAGTGAGGGTCAAATGCTATCACCTTCCTGAAAGTTCCCGTGACAATGATGGCTTGTAGTAGATTCCCAACCTGTGCTGGCTGAGCTGGAAGGGACAGGTGTAAAAGCTGGTGTAGGAAGTCACAGTGGCTTCTGGGATGTTCGGCGCCAGTATACAGATCCCCAACTGGCCCAAAAGGGTCGGTGACACCCTGTGTTCACCCCCCAGGGGAACGGAACTTAATACTTTCCTCTAATCTCTGGAGCCAGAGGTCATGTGTGAAAATCAGTGAGGCCAGGATGCAGAGCAGGGAAGGTGGATCTATATACATGACCTCAGAGCAAATAGTTTGTGAGTCCCGGAATCCTTTCCCAGCTGCCAAAGCCCCTCAAATAAAATCTCAGACCTGCTGCTGTTGTCCCACTACAGCCGCATCTCCTTATCTTTCTTCAATTTTTCTTGCGTCCATATTGCCAAAACATCATACTTCAGGTCTGAGCCATATTTTGCTATGACAGAGCTATCTGTACCTGTAAATTCCACACTTCAGTGCAGTTTGAATTCTAACTTTTAGAGTTTTTCTTTTCCTTCTGGACTGTGTACTATTTCTTTGCACTGCTATAAATTTTCTGAACTCATCTATGCTTCAAGTAGTCTATGCCCCATCTTCAAATTCGCTATTTCTTATTAACTATAAAATCAGCAATCTGATTCCTACCTTTCAGAATTACATGGAAAGTAAGCAGAAATGGGTGTTGATAAAATCCCAGGTGACTTTCTTCTGGGTCAAGTGCCTCAGCTTTAGCACCTGGGGTTTGTGACCTATTTTGACTGCTCTGAGATCTCTTTCTGTTCTTCCTGGTTTGTAGCTATTTTCTGGAAAGGTGACATTGCTTATTGTAGAGTTCTAGGTGAAATATTATCGAATTGTTCTTAATCCTCCTCCGGGAATACAGAGACCATATTACTGATTCACTGGGCACCTGCCATTAAGTGGAGAGAAGCAGCATTCTGGGCTGCCTCATTTTTCAGGACTCCAGGTGTTGATAAGAGGCATTCAGAAGAGCTTGATACAGGCACTAACTTATCTAGTCTCCTTGGCAATTGCTTGCGGATGAATAGGCAAGTCAAGTCCTCATAAAGAAAGGTCAGGATGAAGGTTAACAAATATATTTTTGAGGCTGGAGACATGAATAAGCAGAAACTGTCAGAGGTTGAAAGGGAAAAGAAAGGAGAAAAAAGGAATTCAGAACCATTTTCAGACCAGCGAGGAGAAAGAGAGCAGACAAAGGAACATATCGGGGAGGAAGTAGAGAAAGAATTAATGAATGCTGGCATACTGACCCTCAACTGCAGCGGGAGCAGCAGGTCCAGGGAAGCGTCCCCTGACTAAGACTGATCGCTGAGCGCAGACACAGCATAGAAGGTCCAGCTCCAGGAAGGTCCTTGGAGAGAAGCACAGTGTGATTAAGATGCAGTTTCTGCTTAACCCAGACCTGGGAAAGTGAAGAGAAAGTGAAAGGTGAGTCAACAGGAAACTGTGAGCAATACTGTGGCAAGGAAAGAAAGTTAGGGAGTCAGAAGGTGGAAGAGTAGTCTGAAAAAAACTGCGCAGCTTGGCAGGCTGGGGCAGGGGTAAGCGGTGGCAAAGTGACGGAAATTAAGGACCCCTTGTGTCCTCTCGTGAAGTCTGGAAAGCCAGGCACGTAGGGGCTTGGAACGAAGGACTCCATACATTACATTGACACAAGAGAGGCACAAAAGACAGTTACATTTGGACTGGAAGGATCTCTAGGGGAAGAATACTGGTCATGGATACAGTGAATCTAGTATGCTAATGCTCTCCAGCGGCATTGCAGATCGAGTTTGCCTCTTTGCTGGGTACTAGCCTAAGACTAGGGGTCACTACCTCCTCTGATCCAAGCCACCATCATACCTTGCCTAGATTATTTAATAGTTTCTTAATTGGACTTCCTGCTTCTCTCCTTATCCTCTAAAGTCTTATTTCCAATAGAGCAAGCCAGAATGATCAGATTTATGTATGTATGTATGTATGAATGAATGTACTTATTTACTTACAGAAAATTTTATTTCTCTCTCTGACTGAGAGAGAGAGAGAGAGGGAGAGAACAGAAGCAGAAGGAGCAGCAGAGGGAGAGGGAGAAGCAGATTCGCCACTGAGCAGGGAGCCCAGTTCGAGCATCTTTCCCAGGTCCCTGGGATCATGTCCTGAGCTGAAGGCAGATGCTTAACCAACTGAACCACCCAGGCACCCCCAGAATGATCTGTTTTAAACTGTAAATCAGCTCTTCTCTTTTGCATAAAACCATGTGATGACTTTCCATTTCATCCAGAGTAACAGCCAAAGTTCCCACAAGGCTTTACAAAGCTTTATGGATCTGTCCCCTCCCTGCCAGCCCTATTCTTTCTGTGGTTCCACCACTTACAACTCTTCCTCTTATTCACTCTGCTCTGGTTAAATGCCCCCTTGCTCTTCCTCCACTGTCCCTCCTGAGGGCTTTGGCTCTGGCTGCTCCCTCTGCCAGGAATGTTCTTTCCCCCAGATAACCATATGGATAACTCCGACACCTTCATGGAATCCTTGATCAAATGTCTTCTTGGAAAGTCCTTTATTGACCACCTTATTTAAAATTGTAACCGCCACACACCCTTTTGCTTCCTCTCCCCTTTTCATTCCTGCCTTTTCTTCTTTTCCTTTATTTCATAGCCTGTATCATTCTCAAATATACTATTTAATCCAATTTTTAGGTTTGTTGTTTATTGTTTGTCTCTCCCCACCCCCACTAGATGATGAGCTCGACAAGGACAGAGATTAATATGTTACTCACAGATGTACCCTGGGTGCCCTGTCACATAGTAATACTTAATTTCCCTTCAGTAATCTTAATCTCTGTAAGCAGTACCAGCATCTAAACAATGTTCCAGCTGGAAATCTAGAAGCCACCCTAGATTCCAGATTCCACCTTCACCTCCTGTATCCAGTTAACATGTTAAAATTAATTTTAATAAAAGTCATATTAAATCAATTTCCTAAATATCCCGGATCCACCTCCTCCTATCTAATATCGGTGTTCCACAGTGATGATAATGATGATGGGGAAAAGGAAAGAATTCTTCTTTTTAAAATTTTATGATATGTTGTGGGTTTAAAAAGGGGTTAGTATATCACTCGAAGAGGAAGATAAAGAAATTGGAAATCTCTGTCCTTTCACTCCTAATCTAGTACTTAACTAGATTTAGAATGGCTCTAAATTCTAAATTTAGTGCTTAGTACTAGTTCTAAATTCTAAATTTATTACTTAGTACTGGTACTAAGTACTCAACTACATCCCCTCTCCCTGCCCCTCAGCTCAACCCTCAGGGGGAGGAAATCAGATCAGTAAATATCTAGATGTGGATCTCAGCTGTAGTGTGAGTCAAAAAGGGTAACCTAAGATATGGATCAGGCAATGAATAGAATATTCTTTAGGTTTTTGTTTGTTTGTTTTGATTAGCTTATAGATATCTGAAGACATAAAGATTTTATGGAGCCTTGGGTTAGTCCAGAAGATCTGCTTCCATCCAGTATAGATATGAAAAGATCCGTCAGGGATGGGGGTTTTAAAATGATGTCTTGGGCCCATGAGGTCCACACAGAATTGAGGGGCAGGCTCATTAACTGGTAGGGTATTCCCCTGGAAGCGGTGATGAGCTGAAGCACACCCAACCACCCCCCATCCCCAGACCTTACCTGACACTGGCTGCTGTTGAAAACCAAGTCCCAGATGAGCAGTCTACTTCCCTTGTCTTTTCTTATGATCTCTAGCTCTTGAAAGATAGAAATAGGAAGAAGCATTTGTTGAGTTGATTGCAGGCAGCTGTATTTGCAAACTAAAGAAGAGCGATAGAATCATAGCTGTTCAGTGCCCCAGTCCCTCCTTGACTTGCTAAGACTGTTGCTATCTCCAGGCAGGGAAGAAACAGTCTTCTCCTGGGCATTTCATGATCGGTGTGTGTAGTGTATTTCTTTGGGGGAACTGAGCTATCTCACTCTCACTCCCTCCATCTCACTTACTTTCTCTTTGTGAGCCTTCCTCTGGGATTAGAACTCTTCAACCAGGTGGTTGATGGGCTTCGTCACTGGGCAGTGTGTGCAGAGCTGGGCTGCAGCATCAGTCCTGTTTGAGACTTGCCACATGATGATGAGGGGCAGTCTGTTGGCAGAAATAACAAGGTTTGCTTCAGAGCCTTTTCTAGAATTTTCAGGGGCTATTTAACCTACTTTGTACCAACTGTCTATGGCTTTTTGGTCTGAGAAGCAGATTCTATAGCATTTTAGCATTCTAAATCCCAAATAAAAATTCAAGAACTGAAGTTACACGTAGACAAAAAAACAGTCTCCACTAAGGAATAAGTGAAAGTTTTTGCTCCTCCAAATGAAGACTCAATTAACATCACCTTTAATTATGGTTTAGAATCTGCTGGACTTTGTTTTCCTTCTCTTAGACTTTCCTTCTTTGCAAAAGATCAATCCCAGATGTCTTCCTTGTGTTCCTTTTAAAAAACACCTATCCGTCCCTTCTTCCCTCCAATTTCCAGTTCTTTCATGGGTAGAACTTTCAACAAGGCTGAAGGCTGACTGGAGAACTCTGACATCTCGTTACTCCGTGCTTCAGTGCCTGTTAAATTGATAGTTTCAGAGTGGATATCAAACTATCCACTCTATCAATGTTTTTTAAAAAAGGGAAAAAGATTACAGTCTGTCTAAATCAATGTGACACCTCTCTGACATGTGTGTCTCGATCGTGTTCTCTCAACATATCCATTCCTTTTGACTGTCTCCATTTCTCCATGGCTATCTAAGTCAAATAGGGCTTGTCATTTCATGAAAATTGCTCCCCATTTTACTTAGGTTTCTCTTAATTTTCTGTCTTTCTGTATTTATCCCAGGGACAAGTATTCACCATGGGCCTTGCTTCCAATTGACATGGGTTGGAACTTCACAAGGCAGACGGAGTCTTGGTTTTTCTCCTCAGTAGAATTTCTATTTGTGGCACATGCATTTCCTTCTCTGCTGAATTCCCAGCAACAGTTCTCAGGGAGGGCTGCTGCTGCTCTGAGCCTGTTTGGATTTTTCTTTCATTCTCTCTTCACATATTGAACTCATTCTGTCTTGAAAGGTTCTCAGTCTCCGCTGGCCGGGGGAAGGTGAAACATATCACAAGTTGGCAGAGTTGCAGTGCGCTGGGCTTTGAACTTGTAAAATTCTTTTTAAAAGTCTAAATCTTTAAAGGAAAGAAAAGAGGCTTCTGGTACATTTAGACAATGTGAGAACAGAAATGACCTGAGTTTAAAGATAAGGGTTAATGCTGTGATGTCAGTTCTTGGGCATAACTTCCCGGGAACCTTTAGCTTTGCCAAAGCTCTCTGATTTTAAATGTCTTTCAAAGGTAATCTTTTTGTGTCTGAAAAAAATAAGAAAATAGAAAGAATGGGATTTATCGCTGTTTTAGTAATTTATCCTAAGACATACAAATATGGTATCTTGTTGTACTCCCAGGAACCTCTCTTCAGAGATAAAATTCAGCATCCTGCCCTGATACTCTTACAACTGCGCTTCCAATCTGACAAACTAGTTAGAGAAATGAAGTGCAGTGAAGATGTTCACTCTCTTCCCTCTCAATTAATCAGGCCCCGTTAAGAGGCATGGACTGTTAACACATGCAGCAATTACTTCACACATATTCCTCATCCAGCTATGATTACAGGATCACATACTGACTGCTTGTGATTTCGCTCGACAACCAGGGAATGTAAACGCTGCCCTGACAAAGATTCACAATGTGCTTGGGCAGAATTCTCTGGCTTAATATCATCATCTGAAACATAAGTATAAAAGTAAGATCATATGAAACATGGACAGCAACAGAACTTTTTAAAAAGCACATTACATATGCACTGAGTTGGTTCTAAGCATAGGTATGAAGTGGAGTTTCTTCTTCTTCTTCTTTTTTTTTTTTTTTCCCATCACAACTACTGAGCACCTGTCCTTAGCACCCTGTGTGCTCAAAGGCCTTGCTCCTCCACCACCCCTAAAACTGCCACCCCGTCTACCTACATTGTCAATGTACTCATCTCAATTTTATATTAGAGAAAATATCTGATTCCATGAGCTGATGCTGGAATTGGTTTCTTAACCTGGGATTTATGAACCCCTAAAAATTATAGACAAGAGTCTGTGTTTGGGGATCTATGTGCCTTATTCTGAAGAAAGAATCTACAGTTTTCATCTGATTCTCAAAACATTCTAGGATTCCCAAATGTTTAAAATCACTGCAAAAATATTTTCCATTAGAAAGGCTTGCTAATTTGTCCTTTCTGTTTTATGATGGCATTTCAGGAAATCCAAGGAAGGTAGTTTGAGGCACGGGCAGTCTTCTAGTCTTTCTATTAGCTACACAATTCTGTATACTCATTGTTTAGAATCTTCAGCTTGTTCCATTTTAGAACACTTTACTTTTAGTGATTTTGTTTGGTACATGACCTGAGAAAGATGTATCTAATTCTTGTATGCAGAGTCTGTCCCTCACACACTCAGTGGTGCACACTGTGGGTCTGGGGACACTGTTGTTTGGCTGCAAACTTCAAGTTACTTAGGAGGTGGAGGGTTGAGGAGAGGCAAAAAAAAAAAAAAAATCAATTTTTATTCCATTTGTTTGTTAATCTGAAGAAGAGGCGCTTTGCCTGAATTACCCAAATGGCTAATAAGTCAGTATTTATCCTTTGAATAAATTAAAGAAAAACAAAAACTAGCTAGGTTTATATTTTGAAGGTTTTAAAGTCAGCAAGCCAATATAAATTGCTGAGAAACAACTTTAAAAAACTTTGCCTTTAGTTTGATGTGAAGGATGGACACAAATTAGGGTCCGGAGGCTGGGTCAACTGATGTAGCTCTACAAACACAGGCATGGGGAGATATTATGATGGGGCAATTTTCAGAATAGCTTCTTGTATGGCAACTGTATGCAAAGATAGCATACAATTTTTTTTAAAGCAGATCTTGGTCTCATACCTAATCATTTGAAGAAGACCTCTTCTTGCATCTTTGTGAAGCCTTTGGAAGGAAGCACTATTGCCTCAGGAAAAGGAAATCGTCAGGTCTGACTTTTAATACAAAAGGGCTTCCTGCCAAGGTGCAATTCCTCTTTCCTTTTCTTGAATCTGCTAGGGTAGTTTGTTAAGGAATTTGTCCTCTGGCAAATTAATCTGAAGCAAAATGAATTGGGGGAGGATTGAAGTTTGAGTCAAAGATCTGAAATAATTTCCCCCTGAGTTAATTAGCACACTTATTTTAGGAAAAGTAAACGGTATCAAGAACATTGCTTCTTACTCATCAGCTTATAACTCATATCTGGTGACATGAATTCTCCAAATAATGACTGCTTGTCAGAGAGACAGGCTTCCCTTACCTGGCTTTTGCACAGACTCTTAGTTTATAGACAGGTCTCACAAAAGCTTTTGCTGTGTGATTTATTTTCTTAAAAAAAAAAAGCAAAAAACAAAAACCAAAACAAAACAAAAAAGCTTGCCTCTTCATAACTGACTGTAAAAGGGGAATTTGGGAGAGATGGAGAATTCTGTCATATGCTTTATAGACATTCCAGACAAGCCTGGAACAACAGCCCATTTAAATAACCACTCTATGGATCCATCAAACTGAGCTGAGAGCATGCGTCAGCAACCTCTCTCCATTTCAAACCCAAGCTACCAGATAAAGAGCAGGGTAGAGAAGGGTCTGCAGTCAGTTCATACCTGGGACCTTCTCTGAAATGAAGTTGCTGGAAAGAGTTGAATGGAGCAGGCTGTGACAGAGGAGTTGATTTTTATCTCTGCTGTTACACAGAAGCATATGGTTTCCGCCCACAGGAAAAATCTGCTTCTCTTCTGGCTGCCACACTAATGCATGCATGAAGGGGAAAGACTTTGTGATCAAATGCATCTCTAGGGTTGGCATCTGTGATGAAGGCTTTCTAACTTGCCCTACATCCCTCCTTCAGGAGGTTTAAAGAAGCTGCCAAAAGTTGTGCCTTCTTTGCTCAGATAGTGAGAAGTTGGGCGTTTGTTGTTAGCAGTTTACAACATCTCTACTGGTTGGGTCAGTGGCCCAGCTCCACGTGTCCTTTAATTCTGCTTTTCAGCTAATGAAATCATTAGAGGACAGGCTTAGAATCTGTAGCTTAATAGAGGAGTCTTCTGTGGCCAACACCGGTGGCAAACTATCTGGTTAGATCAACCACGAATGAGATTCTTGGCTCCAATGTCCTTTACTGTGAGATAGTGATCTTAGTACTGGGGGCTAGATGTAAAGTTTGTCTTCTCTATTTTATAGATGGGAAATACAGAGGCTGTGTTACCAGAACACAGATGTGAGAGGACACAAGGTGGCTCAGTCATTGTGGTTGTGGTGGGTATTTTATGCATGCCAATGGAAGACAATATAATGGAGTCTTTAAGGTAATAGAAGGAGAACTCTTTTGGTCCAGGCTCAGAGTAGAATTTGCCCTCTTCCTTTCAAAACCCAGAAAGGTGCATTGAAGCCCTCTTTTAACTACAGAGACACAAGAGAGGATTTGGCATTTGTATTGGGCACATTTCATACTGAACTTTGAGGGCAAGAGTCCTGTGCCCTGACCTCCTAGCATTTGTACGGGTCCCGTCATTAACATAACACAAACAGTTAAAGTTTCAGAAATGCAGTTGATTTAAACTTTGTGTCTCAATGTCAGATATTGGAACTTTGTCCAGAGACACCAAGAATTCTCTGCTACCATTCACACTGGTACTAGAAAGAGACCTGTCACCTGGATGATATGGGGTGTGGAAGAGCGTGAGGCAGTGACACAGCACTGCAAACAAAAAGGACTGTAGGAGGCTCTCCTTTGGGAACTGGAAGCCTGCTGGAAAGGGAGGGGGACGCTTTCCCCTCCTCTCACTCTTTACTCTCTAGAGAATTCACCAATTCCCTGCTGCGGAAGGCACACAGATTGTCTCAGAATGACATTGTAGTTAGATCTGCAAGATAACTCTGGTTTGCTTTTGCATAGGCTAATTGGTAAACTCTACGTGGTTCATTTCAGAGTTTTCTCAATTAATTTTTGGCTGCCTTTGTAAGTTTTCAAGTCAACAGTTTGGTTGCTAAGGAGAAGCTTCTGTACCACTTGGACCCTATGCTGACATCCAAGTTAAGCATTTGTAGAATGGACCAGGTAAGTCACATCCATACAGCTGAGAGCCAGAGTGAAGCCTGAAATTATGATCAGGTGTTGAGGTGAAGTGCAAAATCAGCATTTTGTTGTTGGAATTTTTCAGAGTCACATTCTCAGTATTCTTTCTGTCACTGTCAGCAACAGCCTGCTAACGGTTTTTCCTGTCTCAAATCTTGCCCCACTATGGCCTCAGTGGTCTCACATGGCATAAAAGGCTCGTCTCAATTTGGCTCCTGCTGTCATTTCCAGCCATAGCTCCCTCAGGTCTCTAACCCTGGCACTCTCTGGCCCATCAATCCTGGAGTACTTGGAGTTTTCCCAACATGCCCTGCTGTGACTTGTCCCTTTGCAGATGCTTGTCTCTCTGCCTGGAATACTTCCCCCTTTCCCGTTGGTCACCTGGCATGTGCCGACTTTACCTTAAAGCCACAGCTGAAGCATTTCTCTTTCTGGGACCTTCTAAGCACATGTGGTTGCTCAATATATGAATGAACAAGTAAATGAGCAAATACATGAATGGGAGTGAATGAATGGTCTCGTCTTTATTTCGACTCCTCAGAATTAACAAAGACAATGCTACCAGGGTAAGCATTGTGACAAATTTGCAGTTTTTAGCCAAACACTATAAGGGTTGGAGGAAACTTGGCACTTTACTAGGCCAATTCTGACAAACTGTGTTTCTCATTCTGCTTCAGAATGACTTTAAGATTGATTTCTTCATCCTCTCTAATATCACTATCAGCATCTAACATCTAACCTTTAGAAAATCAAAAATGATGAAAACTAAATAATTCAACACAGGGAGCTCACCAGAAGACAAATGGACTGTGTGCAATATGTTTGGTTGTGTGGGTGTAATCTCTCAGTAGTTAAGTATTTCTGTTCATGAACAGGGTCCCAAATCTCTGAAGATTAGGTCTTCAAAGGTAAAGTCAAAGGGACTGTTTTTTATATCCTAGGTGAAGACTGTATCTCACAGTCATTTCTTTCTTTTTTTTTTTTTCCCTTCAAGATGTTTAGGTAGTGAAACTTTAGCATTTTCACTGTAGAGTTTCACGTGTCACTGAGCCGTGAAGCACCAGGTATACTGAAGAAATACATCAGAGGGAGGGAGAAGGTGAGTCCACCTGTGATGAGGAAAAATGCATTACGATATAGGGTGTGCTGTGCACTCCTGCGGCTGCGACTTTGTCCTCTTCCTCTTCTTCTTTACTTGAGTGCAATGCCCCCAGGATAGATTATAGTGTTTGTCTACAACGGTGTCCCACAAGGTCAAATTGTGATCTTTTATTTCTTACATGGCATTTTGTGCATTAGGGGTTATCTGTGGAAAGTTAAGTCCTCATTTAATATTCTTCTCTAACACTGCCTGTTCTCTGCGTGGGAGTGGGGGCAAGGCATGGTCTTTAGAATTTAGAATATTTGTTTGCAAACTGATTTTAGTGTGGCCGTCACAATACACATGTGAAAGGGATATGAATAGCTACTGTCTCTATGTGGGGTGTCCCAGAATATGTGTGCTATCCCACCCTGTTAGGCCTGTGAGCTCTATGCCCTTCTCTTAGGGCTATGGGATGTTATGAGCTGGTGGTTCTTTGCTCAGAGTGAGTGAGACAGGGAATGAGTCACAGGGCACACAAAGGCATCACTCCTCCTGGGCAGTGCCAACCTGCTCATGAGGGGCCACATTTTAGTTCTTGGTGCTGACAAGCCCTGCATGGCTGCTGGGCTCTGGGCCTTGACGAGAGATGGTGCTCCCTCCAGTGAAGAGTGGGCCATCTGTGGATGACTGTTCTGCTCCCACTTGGCTCTTGGGCATTCAAAGCCCCTCCAGAAGCCTTTTCCCCCAGAAAATCCAAACCTCTTTTTTTCTTTACCTCCTTCTCTCCAACCCAGCTGAAACGTTCTTTGAGTTTGGGTACCTGGCATAGTCTCTTAACTAGGTTTCCGCTCTGGAAACCAATCCGTAAAGAATCCTTTCCTTTTGGCCATATTTTCCCCCAGAGACAGATAACTACAGAACCGAATAACAATTTTAATAGGCAAATTGATGGGGGGAAGATAATTTATTACTATTCCATCAACTTGTGAATTTAATTCTGAGATAAATGTACACCATAATGGATAAATATCTATATATACTATCAGAGTCAAGGATAGTTTTGGCTTAAATTTTGTTTTAGGAGATTGGCACCTATGGCTGTAATTCATTAAGAGATACCTATGTGTTTTCCTTAAATGGAAGAAAATAATTTGATTTTTATTCTTTCTGTGGTTCTCCCATGTTTCAGTTTCACTTTATAAGTGGGCAATGCCAGGACAGAGTTGTGCTTATGGTCTCTGACATTATGTTCTGTATGCAGAAAGATCTCTCTTAAAATTTCTAGGGCAATTTTAATTGGTAGCCCTAAACAGACCTAGTGGTAAAGAAGCTGGGCATTAGAATCTCAGAGAGTTGTCTGTCTTAGAAGCTCTGGCATCCTTTAGTCACTGTGAACATGTGTGTTGAGTGAGAAAGAGAGATTTTCTTTGTGATGAGCCTTTCTGTATATTTTCTGCAGAGGGAAAATATATAGTTCCTTAGAAGAGAAAAATCCATGAATACATTTAACAAATGTGCATTCCCTACGTGCGAAATAAATCATGCTATTTAGTAAACTACCACCAAATACATCTCAATATGTTAAGATATGAAAACTAATGACTATTCATAAAAATTGAAAGAAAAATATTTTGAGCAAAAGATCTATAAAGAAGAGATTTCACTTTAATAAATGGGATTTGGAAGATGAGTTATGCTCTTATGCACTTTCTTGCATTTATAAAATAATAGGCTTACGAATCTTCTTTTGCCTGACAGGGTCAAGTAGCATACAGATTTCCTTTCCTCCTTATTTCAACCATTTAGACGCAGCAGCTGAGGTTCACTGGAACTATTCTGGTTGCTCTGATGGAGAGTTATATCTCAAGTCTGTCGGAAACACAAGAATCACAATATCTTTACCAACTGCATTCCAGAATTTGTCCCAAATGAATCTTCAAGATATTCTCATTTAGGGGACTGAAATATACTCTAAGTCTAGTTTTTTTTTTTTTCTTTTTTTCATTAGGCCACGTGGTTTATTTATTTTAATTTAAAGATTTTATTTATCCATTTGAGAGAGAGAGAGTGAGAGAGCGAGCACAAGCAGGGGGAGCTGCAGAGGGAGAGAGAAAAGAGGATCCCTGCTGAGTAGGGAGCCTGATGAGGGACTGGATCTCAGGACCTTGAGATCATGACCTGAGCTAAAGGCAGTCTCTTAAACAAATGAGCCCCAAGGCAGTTGATTATAAACTATACCATTTACACTCTAGTTACTTTTTAAAAAGTCATCTTTAGTAACATAATAAAACCCTCACCACCCAAAGTTGCTTGCTAAAACAAGTACATAAAATTCCTTCACTTTAATCTATAAGTTGTAAAAGAAGAAAGTATTTTTTCTCTAGAAAAGATTATCCCAGTAGTTATTTAAAACTGGAATGATAATGTGATATGAGAATTATAATGATCCAAAAGAGTCAAGCATTTGCAATTACAGCATATTAAGAAATCCAATCACATCATTAATTGCTGCAGACCATTGCTAAGTAGAGGAAGGTTATTATTATTATGGTTTTTGACAAAGTACCTTTTAATTATTAAGATCCATTTCCTCTTGGCCACATACCCTATACCTAGAAAGTAAATACAGCATCAAAAGCTATTCTGCTGAACCTGCAGGGAATGCATAATGTTGCAACACTATAGTATTGATTTCTTTTTAAGATTCCAGGCATAATGGTGTAGTGATTTTTTTTTTTAAGATAGAAAAGATGAAAATATTTAGTTCTTCTTCAGCATGTAAACACGTTCCCCCATCCTGGAAGTGGCCTTTGCTTCCTTGTTTAGATCAAATCCATTCTTGTCTTTTTGACATAGTTCCTTGAGCTCATCATTTTATTTTCTTCTGGACTAGTTTGGAGACTGCTGTGTGCCTTACCAGCTTCAGGCCTTCCCACAGCCATTGTTATTTGCATCTGTGAAAAACAGGATTAGTGTTCTCAAATTTTTCTATAAATAAAACAATGTCATGAATATAAACACCCATACCTTGGGTTTTGCAATATATTTTATCATTCCCCAAATACTCTCTTTGAGCCCAACCCCTTTGTAGGTGTGTTCTGAACCTCTAACTCATTGCGCCTGAGTTCTGCTCGAGTTCTTATTGGGAATCACTTAGGGAAGTTATGCATAGTGTATATTATCTCACAGCTCTTTTCTCTGACTTAATAAGGTACAATCTGGATTTCTGTGCTAGGATGCCTTATGCCTTGAGACTGTGTTTCTTTTCAAAATTTGATTGGATTTTTCTGTTCCTAGCACTTCTAGTATGGCATAGGAAAAAAGTATGGCTATGAAATAAGAATTACATTTTGAGCCAACATTGACTTTAAAAATCAAAAAGTATCTGATATTCTTGAGAAAGTCTTTACATGTATTTATGTGATATGGCTCATTCAGTAAATATAATATTCTTAACGCTAAGCATCTTGCTATTAGTCTGATCCACAACTATGTCATACATTAAAGCTTAAAATAAATATTCCAATATATTGGATCTGAGGACAATTTCTTTCTTACTATCAGAATCCTCTAAGAATACTTTCTCTCAGAACTTGTAGGGCCTTTTGGGATTCTCTTTTTCTTTTTTCCAGTCCCACTTAAATGCATAAAATCTATATAATTAGTCATCCAATACCATTTCCTTTGGTGTAAAATGAACATGATAAATGGTAATGATTGCCAATGGATTTAGCAAGTGAGACAGTGCATCTGCCTACCCCGACTCGTTTCACTTGTTTATCTCTAGGGGAGAGTGACCAGGAATGGTTTTGTAGCAGGTGATAAATCCGGGCACCTGCTTTCAAGTGTCAAGTCCTGGGTCCTAGGTACCCGACAATTTATATTAAAGTTCATTATACTAAAAAGTAAGAACTGCTAAAAGTAAGGATTGAATTCTTCCATAATACCTACTTAAAGTAAATTAGTTATAGAATTAGTTTTAAAATAGATTATTTGGTGCCTCAGGCTTTAATTAAATGAATTGAAGGCCCTGTTCAACAGCAGTGAGATAACATGTGAGCAGTGTTATGCGAGCTTGAGCTCGTATGAAGGCAGTAATGGCGTCCATTACAGGTGGAGCATCTGACCTGGCAAATCGCATAACGTGTCGGTGGTCACATCGCCATAAGTGAGCAGTACTCTTTCAAAAGATCCATGAATTTTAATAATACTTCTTATGACTACTTTTAACTGGAGACATGTTAGAACTACCAATTAAGCTTTTAAAATGAAGCAGAACACTAAAGGTTGAAAGTTCGTATCTGCCACAGTCTTCTCAGAGTGAGCGTGATGGGGTTACTTTTTAGTTTTATGAATTGCAAATGCGGTTGCTGCCTTTCTCGGTTTCCATTGGTTTCTTGCTATTCATCTTTCCCAGCACTTTTCGCTGTTTTGAAAGATTGTTTCCCCCTCATTTTCATGTTGTAATGCCTTCTTCTTAATTTAGTATAGATCTGGAAAGTGATCATCTGTGTGAAGATTAATGGGAGACCTATTCTTAGCGGCACACAGAGCTTCAGGACTGGGCTTTGAAACTTTATGCTATTGCCCCCAGAAACTGCCAAGGAATCTGCCATCATGAGAATGAACAGGCTTGTGCTAGGATAATGAAGCTACTTGATTTTTAAGCTTCTTTGAGGTGAGGATTACTTCTTGTTCTGAGTAGACATCCATAATATATGTAAACCTTGAGGTGACACCACACTGGTGGTACAGAATGAATGAGTTAGTTCTTGCTTCCAACATTTATTTCTTTTTCGCAGTTTCTTCTCTTGAAGGGGATCATAAATCAGCCAATGATTAACATCAAGGTTTTCAAAACCCAATATTTGACTCCTTTCTCTATACTGGCTAACTTACATCTAATTGAAGGTCTTTAAACATCCTTGATTTAAGCTTTCAGGTTATTAGAAGAGATCCTGATTTTTATGGTGATTTACTCTTGAACCTCTATGACAGATGGAGAAGTGAGTGGAAACACATGCTGAGTTTGAGATGGAGTAGTCTGGCTCCTCAGCATGGATGAATATTACAGTCTGATTTCCTAGATTTTTGAGATGATGTTAGAGACTCCTGGGCTTGAGGAATTTCAATTTATTTCCCAGGGGACCCCAAAAGACCCAAGTCTTTTTATATCTTAGGGTCCATATGTCTAAATAAATGTCTAAATAGAATAATTGGAGTCCCTGTTCCACATACAGCTGCAGAAGGGTCAATGACATTCTCGTGGTGGCTGCTGCTCATCCCATAGTCCTCCACCTTGGGTCTCAAGTCATGACCCTTCTTCATCTTATATTTTCTGCTACTGAAGCTACTTTTCACATAGCTCCACTTAAGGGTGACCACCAACTTTTTCTCAACTCTCAAGGCAGTATAATACAAGGCTGGCATGTGAAGAGACTTTTCTTGAAGGCTTGTTTGACAAATATGGCTTATCTCTGCTAATCAGTGCTACTCAATCTATTGGAAAAAACATGAACTTGGAGACAGACATATTAGGGTGTGAATCCTGGCTCTACTTCTGCCTGGTTGTAAGACCCTGGGGAAGTTACATCTTTCAAGTCTCAGGTTACTGTTTTTTTTTTTTTTTTTTTTTAAACGAGAATACAGATACCTCATAAAATTATTAAGGTTAAGTAAGATAATAGGGGTAAATTCCTTGCCATATAGAAGCCATGTGATAAATGTTTCTTGATAACTTTTGAAAATACAGACTTCAGCCTCCCTTCTTGAACCTGGGAAGAAGTTTTGTCTTTGTTCTTGGGGTGTGCATGCCTTTGTGTGTCTAGGCTTGTATATGTTGCATGTAGCTGGAGTAGAGATGGAAGAAGATAGAAGAAAAGCCATGCTCATTGTCAATAGTTTAATTCAAAACCCTTGAAATCCTTAGTAAGTACTTGGTTTTGTATTATTTTGTGACTATTCTATTTATGTATTGACTTCTTTTGCCTGGTAGATTCCCTGAGGGCGAATCTGGGTCAAAGCCTCCTAACGTTAGCTATAGATTCTTAACATATCTTTTTCAACTTAGTTGAAAGCTGCTTATTGGGACATTGATGAACATTAAAGATGTCATTTTCCTGCACAGGTCATGAAGCCCTATTATATAGCCCTCTTCTGAGAAGAGTGGCTCTAAAGATTCTTTCCTACACAGAGTTGCTATGGCTCAAACTATATAGTTTTACAGTCTTAGTCCTATCATGCTAGCGGCAGCTGATTACCTGTGGCGTCTGGGCCCTGTTGAAAGCAGCCACGTAGAAGCTGGCTACATCAGATATCTGTCTCTGAGGGGGGTTTGCATGAATTCTGTCTTAAGAGACTTTCCATTATAAGATAGTGGAAATCTATGCCTTTCCATATGTCTCTAAGTCTTAATCTCCTTATCTTTAAAATAAGCATAACATTACCTATCTCATGGTATGTTGTAAGGATTAGGTGAGTAAGTTAATGCAAGATAAGACTGACCATAATACTGAATCATGGTATAGATTTGATAATACTAATGATATAGATAACATTATTGGCCTCAATTCTTTATCCCTCCTGTGTCCACACCCTGCCTTGACCTCAACCTAGGGTCATTGTACAGCCCACCCCTTGAATTTATACTTGGCCACATGGTTCATTTTGGACAATGGCATATGGGTGAAATAGACTGTGTGTCAATTCTGAGTCTAAGTGTTGAAAGTCTTGTCCATTTCTGCCTTCTTTCTTGACCACCACCATGGAAAAAATATATGCCAGCCAAGCCCTCTTTTTAAGGAGAATGAAAGATACAAGGAGTACCACTGCTCTACACTCATAATGAGAAATGAGTCACCCCAGCTTTTACAGCCTGAAGTCAAGTCTCAGAGAACCCAGCCCAGATCAATTGAACTTCAGCCAATGTGCAGAAGTATGGGTGATAGTAAATGATCATCGGTTAAAGGCACTGAGGTTTGGGTGATTTGTTATGCACCAATAGCTAACCAGTGAAGTTAGCTAGTGTTACTGCTATTCTTTTTTAGAAAACACAAGAACTAATAAGCAAACAAAGGGAAAAGAATGTCTTTGAGCCAGCTGAATTTCATGGATGACATTGAGCCTCTATCCCCAGGCGTAGTCAGAAACCCGGGGAACTCCTAATGCTCCAGCCACAGACAAGGCAGTTTCCTAGACTGCATCATCCTTTCTTCCAGTATTACTGCAATCGACAGTCAACATTGTGGGTGTCACTTTCTTGTGATTTCAAGGATCGGAACTAATGCACTCATGAAAAATAGGGAAAGGAAGGCAAAGTACTTATAGGTTAATTTGCAAGACCTCCCCCTTTTTAAAAATCAATTTCTTCTAAATTACGATTCTGCTGCAGTGGATGCTTTTGCCCTGAGCATAGAGGCATTCCATTCTTGAGACCTTTTTAGCACATGGTTGGATTTCTTTGTGCTCCTGCTTCTCTCACTACATTGGCCTGATAATACTTGCCATCACCCAACTTCCTCTCAGGGAGTTGGAGGGGATTAATGAGATAGTGTTTGCAAAGCACTCCAAGTCTCTCTCAGGAAGAGACACAGTAGTCATATAAATGTGGATATCTGGAGTCAGCACTCATTTATCCCTGTGTATCTATTTCAGATAGTTTGGTATCTTTGAGGCAATAATTTGGAAGGCACAACCTCATGCCCTTCTCTTAGTAATGCACAGCATTTCGCTTGGAGCGGAGATATTTTTTCCACCCTTTTGGCCTTGCCCGGCTTTTTAATGATTACTTCCATGCTGCTTGTCTCTAATCTGCTGAGAGATGCTGTCGGTACAAACTGTACTGTGAGACTGTGAGAAAATTACACCACAGCCCACATGGAAGCCCTGCTTTTGGTTCCAGGATGTCTGTTGGGACCGCTGTTAAGAATATATGTCTAAAGAAGGAGCTCATTCTAATTCTTGGTGCACAGGTGAGTTAATAAGTGTGTGCATTGAGACCAAGAGCTGATGTATCAAAGATGTGGCTCTCTATCACCTCAGGGGTGTTCTTAATAGTGGTGCCGATTTTTTTTCCCCTTTCATTTTCGTCAAAGTGTATCAAGGGCTGTCATTGCTTCTCAAAGAAAGCACTTATTAATATGTATAAGGTAAGACTGTTCCTTTCTAAGAATTAACTTTACTCACAATCATTATATCTAATCATAATGCATATAAAAAAAAAGGTAAAACACACACACAAGCACGTGCATACACATACACAAAACCTAAACAATAAAAGAGCACCATAGCTCTTAACTTTCATGAAATAGAAAATGTCATATATTAATGCAAAATAAAACACAGGCCCTTGCTTTTTAGGTTCCTCTCTGAGTTTGTTGCATTTTCTAGAAAAAAGATATATATATATTTTTGTTTCTGAGCCCAAATGTGCTTTATTTATTCTGAGTATATATTCAGCTAAATAATGGTATGCAAACAATGTTAGAGCTCCATTTCCTTACCTTGACTTGCCTTTTTAAAAAATTGGGGTATAATTGACATATAAATATGTTCATTCCAGGTATGCAACATAATGATTCGCTATTTGTATACATTTTGGAATGGTCACCACAGCAAATCTAGTTCCTGTTTGTCACTATCAGCAGTTACAATTTTTTTGTGTGTGATGACAGCTTACAATATTTACTCTCAGCACTTTCAACTATTGCAATACAATATTATTGACTATAGTCTCCATGATGTACGTTATATTCCCATGACTTTTATAACTAGAAGTTTGTAACTTTTGACCCCCTTCACCCATTCTGCTCACCCCACAACCTCCTTCCTCTCTGGCAACCAACAGTCTGTTTTCTGTATCTATGAGTTTTGTTTTGTTTGTTCACTTGTTTTGTTTTTTAGATTCCACATATAAGGAATATGGTATGGTATTTATCTTTCTCTGTCTGGCTTATTAGCATAATTAGCATAATACCTTCAAGTTCTATATATGTTGTTGCTAATGGCAAGATTCTCATTCCTTTTTATGGATGAATAGTATTCCATTTTATGGATGGATAGTATCCTATTATATATATACACACTCACATACACATATATACCATATCTTCTTTATCCATTGATGATCACTTAAATTTTTTCCATATTTTGGCTACTGCAAATAATGCTACAGTAAACAGGGGTGCAAATATCTTTTCAAATTAGTGTTTTCATTTTTCTTCAGACAAATACTTAGGAATGGAATTGTTAGATCATATTCTATTTTTTAATTTTTTTCAGGAACCTCCATGCTATTTACTGTAGTGGCTGCATCAGTTTACATTTCATTTTATTATATTACATTTATGTATAACAGTGCACAAAGATTCCCTGTTCTTCACTTCCTCACCAACACTTGTTATTTCTTTTCCTTTTAATACCAGGTGTGAAGTGCTATCTCACTGTGATTTTGATTTGCATTTTCCTGATGATTAGTGGTGAGAATCTTTTCATATGCCTGTTGGCCACTTGTATATCTTCTTTGGAAAAATGTCTAGTCAAGTCCTCTGCCCAGTTTTTAATCAGATTTTGTTGTTGTTGTTATTGAGTTGCATGAGTTCTTTATATACTTCAGATATTAACCCCTTGTTGGATATATGATTTTTGAATATCTTCTTCCATTTAGTAGCTTGCTTTTTCCTTCTGTTAATGGATTTTCTCACATTGCAAAGCTTTTTAGTTTGATGTAGTCCATTTGTTTTAGTTTTTGTTGCTCTTGCCTTTGGAGTCAGATCCAAAAAATCATTGCCAAGACCCATGTCAAGGAGCCTACTGCCTATGTTTTCCTCTAGGAGCTTTCTTCAGATATATGCAAGTCTTAAAGCCATTTTGAGTTAAATTTTCTGTACGGTGTAGGGTAGGAATCTAGTTTCATTCTTTTATATGTGGCTGTCCAGTTTTTCCCACAATATTTATGAAAAGACTGCCTTTTTCCCATTGTATATTCTTGCCTCCTTTGTTGTATATTAATTGCCCATATAAGCATAGATTTATTTTTGTGTGCTCTCTTCTGTTCCACTGACCTACGTGCCTGTTTTTATGCCCAAACCATACTGTTTTGACTACTATAGATTTGTAATATAGTTTGAAATCAGGGAGCATGATGCCTTTACCTTTGTTCTTCTTTCTCAAGATTGCTTTTGCTACTTGAGGTGTTTTGTACTTCCATAAAAATTCTTTGTTTTAGTTCTGTGGAAAAATGTCACTGTAATTTTGATAGGGGTCACATTGAATCTGTAGATTGCTTGGATAATTTGGATGTTTTAACAATATTAATTGAGTTCCTTTCCCCATGTGTCATTTTTTTGTGGAGGACAAATTTAGACCTCTCTTTCTTTTGATTCCTGTTCAAGTCACATGAGGCAGGTGGTAGGTTACACGCATTTGCCATTTTTCCAGTCTCTACTTTTCTTCCCTGGTTGGTGGGTAGATTTTTTTTTTTTTCCTTTCATCTGCTTTTCTGTGTCAGCAGCTATGAAGCCTGTTCTTCCAGGGGAGGTATAATCTAACACTGCCAATTTTGTCAGTTTACTAAATGGTCATTCAGGAGAAGGCTTGGCAGGCTCCTTGGCCAGTAAGCCTTCACTGACACTGAGTGGATTTCAGAAACAAATCTCTGTTTGGTGGTGCCAAGTAACCATCTGTTTTAGGAGACTCCTCTGTACTTTTCCTTTCTGCCTTAACTAGGGAGTCATTATTCTGGCTCTGGGCCCCTCTAGAGATGCAATTCAGAGTGGAGCAGCCTGGGGATGCTACTCCTTTTTAGAGCAGCAATGAGAGCCTGGGTCATACCTTTTGGGGAGTTGGCTTGTTCTAGGAGTGCCTCAGGTACCTGGGAAGTTCCAGCACCCAGAGCAGCCTCTGTTCTGCCTTAGCTCTCTCCTGGCGTTTTCAGGAGATACCCCACAGACCAAGGATGACCCAAGACCTGGACCTTCCAAGGGCTCTTCTATATGTGGCCAACACCAGGCTTTGAAAAGTGTCCAAATTGAAGCTAAAGCTCTGTTACTTGATCTGGTCTTGCTCCTCTTTAGACATCTTCAGACATCTAAAGTAATATATTAAGAATTTCTGGGGGCTCAAGGATGATGTGACAATGGCTCTATTGTATTGGTCAAATGTCTATTGATGTGGTAAAATGGGCAGCTTTTTAGGTAATCTAACCATTTCAGTCACTAAGTTGCCTTCATGATCCTTGCTTTTGTTCTCATGCATGTGCCCTACTCCCAAAAACATATTTTGAGGCTTGGAGTGACACATGAGAAGCACAGTCATGTAATATCTTCTCAACTTCAAAATAATGACATCAAATGATTACTCGGGATTGAGTTTCTCAGTGCCTGAAGAGCCATAAATTTGTCCTTTTGTGGAACTGAGGCCACCAGAGAATGTCTAGTAGTTTGTAAATTCAACATTCTTATGATGATCAGTAATTCATTTATGACTTCTCCTCTTGCGCACACCACAGTAGAGAAACGATCACTCAATAGGAGAGATGTTTAATATTCTCTGCTCTCAAGTGTCAATGGCATAGCATTGTCTGTGGCCTCCTGTTCCAGAACTTCTTCATTAAGTTGAAAGGGAAACCTACCCACCTACTACTGAGTACACTGTGGGATAGCTCCCCATGCTTGGGCCCTTGTCCCTGAATCAGTTGGAGAGAAATATTTCCTCTGCTGGAAAACACTTTGAAATAAATGGTGAAGGGACCCAAAGAATAAGATTTTCTTTTCATGCTTTTTGGGAACTTTTTTTTTGGTGTTTATTTCAAAGACTTAAGTGTACTTTGGGGGGCCCCTAATCATCATAAGCCCTGGGAATTTACTTCTCTGCAGCTGCTCCCCCTCCCTAAGCATCCCTGCATGGAGCAAAATAATTGTCTGTTTCTGCAAGCAGCCTCCTGTGCAGATGGAGCCTGATTAGCATGTGTGCTTGCAGCAGTCCACTGCTCTAACCACATTTGGAAATCCAGCCACTGAGAGAAATGTGGGCTTGACATTCATTAACATCCTTTGGTTCCCTGGGAAATACACATAATAGGGTAAAATTGCCATTAAGGAGAGCAACACTTGAGGGAAATATCTACTCAATAAAGAGAGAGATTCTTCTCATCAACAGCTGAGGAAAAATCCAGTTGCCATAAAGGGTAAAAGAAACAGCCTCTTAATATGAGTGGAGATGACCGGAGTTCAGCAGGTCCACAGCTCTAATGAGTCCCATCATCCTGCACTGGATTGCAACTGGCTTGTTGGTATGCACATGTTTCTCAGGCATATTTTGGTCTCAGCAGATCCCAGAGACAGTGTAATGATTTCTGTCCCCAGGGTTGTTGGTATTAACCTTAAGAGAAGGCAAACATGGAAGGAGCAACTCTGAACACTGATGTGGAGCACTTAGGTGAAAACTTTTCCCCCTGAGCTTGGGGAAATAATATTCTTGGGTATTCTTCCTGCTTGGTACTTGGAGTTCTTAGTAGAATATGATGAAGTAACCTGTGCCATGGATAATTTCTGCACTAGACCTAGATTCCCCTTTACATCCCTAGGGTAATTTGATTTGACTCTTTGGGCTCCATAGTCCTTTGAATTTGAGTGATACTCTAATAACACTAGAGGATTGTGTGTTGTATATACTGAACCTGATGAAAGGAGTAGTTATTAACATTTGGCAAGAGCAGCACTAAAGAGTGTTTAAGAAGGCACTCAGTGTGTCTTTTTTTTTTTTTTTATTTGTCAGAGAGAGAGGAGAGCAAGCGAGCACAGGCAGACAGAATGGCAGGCAGAGGCAGAGGGAGAAGCAGGCTCCCCGCCAAGCAAGGAGCCCGATGTGGGACTCGATCCCAGGACGCTGGGATCATGACCTGAGCCAAAGGCAGCTGCTTAACCAACTGAGCCACCCAGGCATCCCTAAAGAGTGTTTAAATCAGTCCAGGTTCCTGGACATTTAAAAATTCTCTTTGAAGAGACTTGAAATTATATCTAAGTTAATTCCTTATTATTGGCTTGGACTCAAGGGTAGGTCCATGACACAAAAACTTAAAACCCATTTTTATTTTATCCTCACTTGACCAATGAAATGCTCCATTTGGTAGTTCTCACAGCTACTGTCCTTGATGATTGGCAGGGAGGAACGAGTCTCCTTGCTGAGTCTGTGTCTTCCATAAAATTATTGATGTATTGAAGAAGTTATCTAAAGCAGCAGGTTTCTTAATATCTGGTTGAGCAGTTTTAAATTCCTTCCTGGGATATAACACCAATTTGTGCACGTACTATTTTGATTCTTTTATCTCCAAATGGCCTTAATTTGATGTTAGACATCTGCATTGCATTTCAATTTCATAGGAAGCAGCACCTTGTGCTCCTTATTAAAAAAACAATACCCTGTATTTGTATAGCAGTTTATAATTTCCAATACTTTTTCACACACAGTCTCATTCTTAATCCTCACAATATGCCTGTGTGATAGGTGCTATTACCCTCATTTTTTTTAGATGAGGAAACTGAGGCTCAGAGAATAAATTGCATACGTTTTCATAGCAATTTATTAGCAAAAACAGAATTTGGACCTGTAGCTACAAGCCCTTTGTGTAATATAGAGCTACCTATTTTTGTTAGAGAACCTTTTTGTTATAAATACTAATTTGTAGATGCAAAATCTAAGATAATGCTTTAAATATCTCCAGCTAGGTTTGGCTGCAGTTAGCTGAAATTAACAGGTTTGCCAGACATGCAAACATAATGAGGTAGTAAAAAGCCTTTTTTTTTTTTTTTTTTTTTTTTGTCATAAGCAGGTGATCATTAAAAAGAAGTGTTTCTTGGGGAACCTGGGTGGCTTCTTTGGTTAAGCATCTGACTTTGGCTTAGGTCATGATCTCAGGGTCCTGGAATTGAGCCTTGCTTTGGGCTTCAGGCTCAGCGTGCAGTCTGCTTGTCCCTCTCCCTCTACCCCTCTCCTCCACTTGTTCTCTCTCTCTCTCAAACAAATAAATAAAATATTTTAAAAAAGGGAAGTGTTTCTTTAGTGTGCTGTAATGCTAGTACTCTTCATAGAATGGAGGAGCTTGGTGCTCTTAAAAGCTTACATTTACATCACTCTCCCTTGAGATTTAGTGATGTATAAATTTTATTTCCTTTTCTTCAGGTCCAGTGACGTGACTTGATTCTGAAGTAAAAAAAATAGTCATCATTGAAATATTGTAAGTGTTATTTTTATTGGATTTTACTTTTTAGGATCAACCTACAGACAAAATATTAAACATTATAGTTATAGAACAAAATGTGACTGTTATGAACCCTGACAGTATGAAAGTAATGGTCGAGCTGACAGAAGTCAGGAAGTGGGGATGGATGGTGGGAAGACATGGAGGGGAGAGGAGGATTCTAATTTCTTCATCTAACATGGTGGATGGTCAAGATATATAACTTAAAGTTGATGGAACAATACATATAGCTATATTATTTTAAGTTACAAAGTTAAGCAGAAGAAGGATTAAAAATAATATAACTAATAAAGCCTAACAGGGGAAGGAAAGAAGAGAAAGTATAATTGATCTGTTCTTCTCAGTTTTGATATCATTGAGTCAAAAGTTAATGTCTATAATTAAGAAATCATGGAAGAGATGTTTAACATATTTATGATCACCAATGACTAAATTGGGACTCCAAAGGGTAGTAGAACTCAGAGTGGTGGTAGAACTCAGAGTGGAGAGTGGAGCAGAAAACTTTCTTTCCTTCATTACATGCTGTACAATTTGATTTTAAAATAAAGTACATATAACACTTGAAAAAATTTTAATCAATTAGAACTTTGCCATTGTTCTTCTGCCATAGGTTGGTTGATGTAGTTGTGTTATAACCATAAAGTTATGGTGACTAAGATGACAGATGGACAAGACAGGCCAGACTTTGAATAGACTAATGAGTTATGACCAGAGCACTACACAGACTGTACTGGCTGAGCCAACAGACTCAGCAGAGCCCTGGACCATCAGATGCTGGCCTGTGCCATGTAATAGCAATGTGACACATCCACAGCCTGGAACAGATGCCAGTAGATCATTTGCTAGTTGTGATTTCACCAAAACCTGAGTATGTAACTTGGACAAGTTTGAGGTCTCAGTCTTGTTCTCTATAAAAAGTGGGGGTTCAAATCTAGCCTCCCTCCTAACTTTGACTTTTTGCTTTTCTGTAATTCTATTTTATTTTTATTTGTAAGATGTGCAAAGTTATAAATCTTTTTAACTTGGACTCACAACCTTAGCTGGAAGATCCAAAAGTCTATTTTAGAATAACATGTTCTCTCTGGGAAAGACGTTTGTGTTATTAAACAGCTATCAATCATGATAATGTCCTAAACAGTGTTAATCAGACTTAAGAATGTATTCGTTTATTGCTAATAGAGGTCTTAATTATATTACTGAAATGGTTCAAAAGAGTTTGGGCTTTTGGGAATAGGACTCAAAGTACATTCTCTTCCATCAATTTTTATAATTTGAGTTACATATTATTTATTTTAGGTGTTTTTAGAATATGTTGTCAAATTTCCTTAAAACAAGCAAGAACTTAACCTTTACAGAGAGTCTAGTTTCATTGCTTGACCGTGCCTAACAATGTGCCTTGCTCTATCCCATATTGGAATTGACCCAATCACAATTTCCTCAAACTTTTTGACTTGTCATATCTCACAATTTCAGTTATGAGACTTTCAGTAATGAATTTAATATGAAAGAAGATGATAAGAAATCAATTAACATTCTTCCATGTTATTGTTTTGCTTCTAGATAATCAAGTCTTAGATCAATTCTTTGAGAGTTTGAATTAAGGTGAGGCAAACAAAGCTAAATGAGAAGGATGCTATGTATATCAGGATATTCCCCCCCCCAAATTTATTGCAGACTTTGAAGTTTCAGTATGTTTGTACAGTTGCTTACCACAGTGCCTTTGGAGGTAAAAGTTAGCCAGAGTAGCTGTCTAAACAAAATACTGCATTGACCAATTTTCTGGCCATTACTCAGGTAGCTGAAAACTGCTCTGCTCATCATTAGGTGGTATTGGCTCCATCCCAGCAATTCTGATTGAGTGAATATTACTATATAGGCCATTCACCTCTTCTCCTTCTCTTGATGTTTTGTCTTCATTGATTAGTTTTCCCAGGCAGCCAGATATCCATAGAGCTTCAGGCTGAAATGTGAACTAGGGCTCAGGTATGGGAAGCTGCTTAGAGAGCCCTATACCACTTGGGGTGGGACTGAGGAAGACAGAGGCCAGGGCAGGAGGAGACTGCCTGAGGCAGGCTGAAAGGTTTTGGGGTTGCTAAGAATAGGTTAGGGTGAAGGAGAGTGATGGACACTAGTTCACATAATTGTGTGACAAACCATTTACATACAATAATCCTCATAACTGCTAAGGTAGATACTGAAAGTGGTAAGTCTAGATCTGGAAATAAATTGCCCAAGGTTACATATAAGTATCAGAGCCAGTATTTGAACTCAGTTCTGCCTGAATGCAAAAGGCTTTACTCAACACTGCTTTACCATTCTGCCTCCCATTAGTGACAGCCACCTGGGTGTTGAGGATTATGAAATGCTCCTTGTGTTGAGGTGGCTGTTGCAAATATGAGCTAGCTGTTCTTTCAAAGACACTAGTTCTCAGGGCACCTGGGTGGCTCAGTGGGTTAAACCTCTGCCTTCGGCTCAGGTCATGATCTCAGGGTCCTGGGATTGAGCCCTGCATCGGGCTCCTGCTGAGCAGGGAGCCTGCTTCCCGCTCTCCCTCTGCTGCTCCCCCTGCTTGTGCTCTCTTTCTCTCAAATAAAAAGTTAAAAAAAAAAAAAAAAGACACTAGTTCTTATTTGTGCTTACCTGGCTGCTTGCACAAGTTGCAACGGCAAGCCTCCATGTGCAAGCAAGAAACAGTCTGTGTTGGAAGGCCTGGATAGAAATGGGAAGTAGGGTATGCAGGGACCATTCCATTTACCTTCTATCCCATTACACAGCTTATCTTAATAGCACAAGAAATACTTGCTTCTCTGAAGACTAAGTGAGTTAAAGATGCTTTGTTACTATTTTCTTTCTTTTTTTTTTTGAATGAAATTAAAATATCCCGTTAAACGGAAATTCTTCACTTCAAACTGTTGAATGCTGTTATACTTAATTTCAGCTTGTTAAATTTAGGCTCTTGAAACAAAATTCTACACATAAGTGTTCTTTGGGCTTATGGCATTTCCATTTGATTGTGAATTGGATTGATGTTCATTTATCTTAAGCTCTTGCCTCTCATTCGTTTTTGTTTTGAGATACTTTAGCAAATGTTGACAGTTACGGTTGGCTTACTAAACTGCCTCAGTTATGTAAATGATTTCTGTCAGTTATGTTATTGCTAGTTGAAGACAGTCTTAAATTTTCTGGTATATTTTTAGACCCTACTAGTAAAGCATTTCTGATACCCTTTAACATTTTTTTGTTTCTTCAGTCATCCAGTTGACCTTTTTTCTAGCTCCCTCTAGCCCTACACTTCCTTTTGGAATCTACTGTTTGCTTGACATGAAAAATGAACTTATGCAATTATAGACCCAGTGGCCTTTTCTCAGTCCTCATTCTTCTTTGCTGCTCTGCTACAATTGACACTGCTGCTTCCCCTCTTTCTTGAAATGTCCTTCTCTTTGGCTTCCATGATACTATATTTTTCTGGTTCTTTATTTCCTTTCTGATTGGTCTTTTTCCTCTTCATCTCCTTTACAATATTTACTATATATATAGATGTGTACTTTCCAATTTTAACACTTATAGTTGATAGTAATTGTGCAACACATGGGAGTTTTCAGATGAGACCACTTCAAGTCTGAAGGTTACTAGAGAGTGGGCAGAGGACAAGAATTTCTTGGCATGCATGAAACCCAGTTGGGCACATCAGTGTGCTTCTACACACCAACTGGGAGCTTTATTACATACATTGTGGAGATCTGGGTTATCCAACTCCATTTCATAGAAGATAGAGGTTAACAGAATCAAGGTACAGGTAAATAGTGGGACAATCTAGACTCCCAAGTAATGAAATACCAAAAATAGGAATGGGCAGAAGGTCCAGGAAGTTTAGAGAGAAGTCAAGGAGAGGGCATTCAACAGATGTGAGAAACAGCAAGGATTCAAACACCAGGAGTTTTAACATGGACTGAGGAACATCTGTGACAGCTGTCAGATATCAGGAACAGAAATTAGTAACCCAAACTCTCAGCTGAGCTTGGCTGGAATCCAGGGAAAAAAACAAGACACGGCTGAGCACCAGAAATCAGAGCACAGTTGACTGCTCATTAAAAATCAGCCTCAGGGGGCACCTGGGTGGCTCAGTGGGTTAAAGCCTCTGCCTTCAGCTCAGGTCATGATCCCAGGGTCGAGCCCCGTATCGGGCTCTCTGCTCAGTGAGGAGCCTGCTTCCTCCTCCTCTCTCTCTCTCTCTCTGCCTGCCTCTCCGTCTACTTGTGATCTCTCTCTCTGTCACATAAATAAAATATTAAAAAAAAAAATCAGCCTCAGGTGTCTGTGAGAGCCATTCTGAGCTACAGAAGGGAACAAGGTGATAGACTATAGACTGAAGAGCTTTGAATACAGGTGAGATTCATTCTGGGTAGAAAAAACTTGGGATTCTTGGCTGAAGCTAGTTCGGGAAGCTCCTTTATTATCACATTACCTTTTGGGGGATGTCATTCATATCAAACAATAAGGTGATGGTTTCTTGCCCTGTGTTCTTATCTAAGCTCTGACCAGATAGAAACTGAATGTTTCCACCTAGAAATCTTGTTACCTCAAGCTCGTATCTTTCATAGCTGAACACTGTCTCCACTTTCTTTTTTTAAGATTTTATTTATTTACTTGACAGAGAGAGAGAGAGAGAGATCATAAGTAGGCAGAGAGGCAGGCAGAGAGAAAGTGGGGAAGGTAGGTTCCCTGCTGAGCAGAGAGCCTGATGAGGGGCTCAATGGCAGGACCCTGAGATCATGACCTGAGCCAAAGGCAGAGGCTTAACCCACTGAGCCACCCAGGCGCCCCCACTGTCTCCACTTTCTACTTCTTGGTTTCTTCATTAATCTCTTAGGATCATCATCTCGTAGACATATTTGACATTACGTCTTCTGTTTGTTGCTCATCAACATTAAGTCATTTTCTTTCTTTTCCTTTTTTTTTTTTTTAAAGATTCTATTTATTTATTTGACAGAGAGGTAGAAAGCCAAGAGCAGAAGGGGAGGGAATGGAAAGGGATAGGAAGAAGCAGGCTCCCAACTGAACATGGAAATTGATGCAGGGCATGATCTCCTGAGATCATGACTTGAGCTGAAGGCAGACGCTGAACAACCTGAGCCACCCAGATGCCCCAACATTAAGTCATTTTCTGAAGGGTTTCTCACATTTATACCTTCCTTTCTAATTCAGACCCTTATCCCTAATATCCAAATCTCTACATCTCTTTTCTCTGTGGTCTTGCTACCTCCAGTCTCTTCTTTTCTTGGAAGCACTTGGCACTCTCTTTCCTGATTATTTTTCCATAAACTTAACTTTCATTATCTCACTCTTCTTTTTTTTTTTTTAAGATTTTTTTTTTTTAAATTTATTTATTTGACAGAGAGAGATCACAAGCAGGCAGAGAGGCAGGCAGAGAGAGAGGAGGAAGCAGGCTCCCTGCTGAGCAGAGAGCCCGATGCGGGGCTCGATCCCAGGACCCTGAGATCATGACCTGAGCCGAAGGCAGCGGCTTAACCCACTGAGCCACCCAGGCGCCCTCATTATCTCACTCTTCTGATCAAGAATGGATTCAGGCATTTCCCATGTCCCTTCCCTTCAAGTAAAAGTATCTTTGACTATTTTAGGAAATCTTTCTAGCTTTACAAGCCACTGCACTGTTTAGAACAGTCTTCTCACCGGCTCGTGAGACTATTCACTCACTGATTCAACAACCCATCAAACCAAGAGAATAATAGCCCCTAAACATGTCTACATCTAATTCCCAGAACCTGTGAATATATGTTACATGGCAAGGGAGAATTAAGGTTGCAGTTGGAACTTAGGTTACTAATCAGGTGACTTTGAGATGGGGAGATTATACTGGATTACCCAGGCAGGCCTACAATAATCACCAGTGTCCTTAAAAGTGGAAGGTGGAGGCTGAAGAGAAAGAGATGACAGAAGCAGGGTCAGAGTGATTCACTAGTGAGAGGGACTCTATCTACTGCTGCTGGCTCTGAAACAGAAGAAGGGGGTCCTCCAGGCAAGGGATAGAGATAGCTTCTAAAAGTTGGAAAAGGCAAGGAACCAGATTTATTCAGAGTCCACAGAAAAGAATGCAGCTGTACCAGTACCTTGATTTTAGCCTGTGTCAGAATTCTGTTCTTCCAGACTATAAAATAATAAACTTGTGTTATTTTCAACTACTGACTCTATGGTAATTTATTACAGCAGTAATAGGAAATTAATACAGCACCCTCCTCCCCAAATAGTTACTGAGATCCTGAGTACTCATTAGGAGCCAGGCACCCCACTTCCTGCTCATGAGGCGCTCACTATTGAGAAGTTCACAGTGAAGGAGAGGGTCAAGGAGAGAGAGACTCCTATTGATCAATTTTGTTCTATTTCATTTATTCATTCACTCCCTAAACAAATAATTAGTAAGTACCTATTATGTAAGGCACTGTGGATGGGACCATTCAGGAACTTAAGAAGGACACAGTAGTTGGAAGACACACAGTAAACTTACGAAATAGAAAAAATGTCCATGGGAAGTAAGTGCTATGAGGAAAAGTAAAAAAGGTTGCAAGAATTAAGACTGAAGGCTTATCTTTGTGTATGGTGTAAGAAAATGGTCCAGTTTTATTTTTCTGCGTATCATTCTTATGTCCAATTTTCCTAGTACCATTTACTGAAGAGACTGTCCTTTTTCCATTGGATATTCTTTTCTGCTTTGTCAAAGATTAGTTGACCACAGAGTTGAGGGTCCATTTCCTGGTTTTCTGTTCTGTTCCATTATTCTATATGTCTGTTTTTGTGCCAGTACCATACTGTCCTGATGATCACAGCTTTGTAATATAGTTTGAAGTTAAGCATTGTGATACCACCAGCTTTGATTTTGTTTTTCAACATTTCCCAGGCTATTCAGTGTCTTTTCTGATTCTGGTACAAATTTTTTTTCCAGCTCTGTGAAAAATGTCAGTGATATTCTGATAGGGATAGCATTGAATGTGTGGAAAGAGCTGATATGTCCATTGACGGATGGATATAGAAGATATGGTATTTATACAATGGAATATTACTCAGCCATCAGAAAAGATGAATATTTACTATTTGCATTGACCTAGATGGAACTTGAGGGTATTATGTTGAGTAAAATAAGTCAGTCAAAGAAAGACAATTATCATGTGGTTTCACTCATAAGTGGAATATAGGAAACAGCACAGAGGATCATAGGGGAAGGGAAGGAAAACTGAATGGGAAGTCATCAAAGAGGGAGAAAAACCATGAGAGACTCTTAACAATAGGAAACAAACTGAGGGTTTCTGGAGGGGAGGTGGGTGAGGGGATGGGGTAATTGGGTGATGGGCATGAAAAGGGCGTGTGATGCCATGAGCACTGGGTGTTATGTGCAACTGATGAATTGTTGAACACTACATCTGAGACTAATGACATATATTGGCTAATTGAATTTAAACAAAACAAAGAATTAAGACTAAGGGCATAGCTACTTTTGGATAAGGTAGTTTTATGAATTTAAAGTATGTTTAATTTAAGGTATGTTTTATGAATTTCTGCTCTTTGTGAGCTTCATCATTTTGGATGTAGTGACAATCATGGTTTTGGGAATGTGGAGATGGTTGACCCTAGTTTTGCCTATCTCCTGCTATAACCAGAGACATTTCTGGAGTTTAGTTTAGAGTGTTTTGACTTAGTCTTGTTACTTCTGACTCAATATGGGTTTTCTCTTCAATACCTTTGGCAGTATCTTTAATAGATTATAAGAAAGCCTTAATTTTCAACCCCATCCTTCATGGAGTCACCAAGTTAGATGGAAAGCTAAAGAATTATCCTACAGATTTAATTCAGTTTCCTGTTTTAATCTCATGTTGGAAGAGCAGCAAGAACACAGTTTTCTGTACACAGTCATGACTAATAATGATATTAATCTACTGTGAATTCCTTAAAGTTTGTCTTCAGGCCAAAACTTTTATGTTATGATGAAGTATGTTGTATAATGGAGGATCTTGAGTACCAATGCCTTTTATTAAAATTGGTTTTTATAGTTAAAAGACCTTTTAGAGAGAGAAAAGTGTTGGATTCAGAATTATCTATGCTGTATTGACTTTATTGTACCCTAAGGTGTTCTTGAAATGCAAATGTGGGTGTTCATTAAGTAGAAATGGTTTCAAAACTATTATGCTCTGGTATGTTAATGCATGTGGAGATTTGAAAGCTTCCTGCCTTTATTAATATTTTCTCTTACTTTTTTGGGGAGGGAGGTATTGTCTGGAGGGTATGTATGGGTCAAACTAAATGCTAGAAAATCTCTCAAGGAAATGTATTTATATTAAGAGTAAGGATTTGCTTTGGCTATCTAGGCATGCTGGCATAGAAATCACACTCCACTTCTCCCAAGATTCCCCCCTCTAACACCCAGCATACAGACATGTATTTCACAATTAACTGTGTATTTCAGTAGCTGTTAAGATATTGTATAATAAGTTAAACAACCAACAAATGTGTAATTCAGTATCTCTTCCCAATGCACAGAGTAAATATTTATAGGACTAGAGGAATTTCAGCTCTGATTCTTCTTGGTTTCATGTTCATTCCTAGTGTTTCAGTGGATAAAACAATGTTTGAACTAGATCTAAGCAAGTCATTTGGCCATTGGTTGGATATTTTACTTTTAACTTGCCTCACATACATATAATTACTAGATAAGGTCCTTAACATTTGCTGGTTTACAACTAGAGCAATGCTGGGTCAATAGAAAATACTGGGGACATTGACAAAATAAAGGATAAAATAAAATCATCTGACTATTTTAACAGATGAAGAAAAAGCATTTGACAGGATTCAACATCAATTGATGATAAAAATTCTCAACAAAGTGGGTATAGGTAGAAAATACCTCAATATAATAAAGGCCAAAGCTAACAAGCCTAAAGCTAACATACTCAGTGGCATTATACTCCTTTAAGATCAGGAACAAGATAAGGATGCCCACTCTTGCCACTTTTATTCAACATTGTATTGGAAGCCCTAGCCAGAGCAATTAGGCAGGAAAAAGAAATAAAAAGCATCCAAGTTGGAAAGGAAGAATTAAAATTCTTATTATTTGTGGGAGGTATGATTTTATGTACAGAAAGCCTTAAAAATTGCACCAAAAAAGCTATTAGAACTAAAAAACAAATTCGTTAAAGTTTCAGGGTACAATATCAATATATAAAAATCGGTTGAATTTTTATATGCTAATATCAAACTTTAAGAAAGAGTAATTAAGAAAACAATTGCATTTACAACTGTATCAAAAAAGAATAAAATACCTAGGAGTAAATTTAACCAAAGAGGTGAAAGACCTATACACAGAAAACTCTAAGAAACTGATGAAAGGAACTGAAGAAGACACAGATAAATCAGAAGATATTCTGTGCTCATGGATTGAAAGAATTAATATTGTTAAAATGTCCATAAAATCCAAGCAATCTACAGATTCAAAATTGAATCTGTCTATCAAAATTGAAATGACAATTTTTCACAGAAATAGAACAGAGAATCATAACATTTGCGTGGAACCACATAAAATCCTGATTAGCCAAAGCAATCTTGAGAAAGAAGAACAAAGCTGGAGGTATCACCCTCTCTGATTTAAAACTATATTACAAAACAGTTTTGGTTACCAAAACTGTTTTGGTAATCAAAACAGTATTTTATTGGCATAAAACTGACACATAGGTCAATGGAACAGAAGAGGGAACCCGGAAATAAATCTATGCTTTTCTGGTCAATTAATATACAACAAAGGAGGCAAGAATATATAGTGGGGGAAAGGACAGTCTTCAATAAATTGTCTGGGGAAAACTATACAGCCACACATGAAAGAATAAAACTGGATTACTGTCTTATGCATACACAAAGTTTAACTCAAAATGGATTAGAGACTTGACTATGATACCTGAAAATATAAAACACCTAGAGAAAAGTATAAGCAGTAAGCTCCTTGACATGGGCCTTGGCATGGCTCTTCATTTGAATCTGACTCCAAAGACAAGGGCAATAAAAACTAAAATAAACAAATGGGTCTACATCAAACTAAACAGTTTTGCATATATTTTTTCCCATTTAGTAGTTTGTCTTTTCCTTTTGTTGATGGATTTTCTCACTTTTCAAAGCTTTTTAGTTTGATGTAGGGGGTTAATATCCAAAATATACAAATAATTATACGACTTTTAATAACAATAATAAAAAATCTGACTAAAAACTGATAAGAGGACCTTAATAGACATGTTTTTCCAAGAAAGACATACACAAGAGAAAATAACCAATGCCACTAACCACCAGGGAAAGGCAAATCAACACCACAACGAAGTATCACCTCACACATGGTAGAATGTCTATTTTTACAAGGACAAGAAATAACATGTGTTGATGAGAATGTTGAGAAAATGGAATCCTCATACATTGTTGGTGGGAATGTAAATTGGTGCTGCCACTTATAGTAAATAGTATGGTGGTTCCTGGAAAAAAAAAGAGAGTACAATCTATAATTCCATTTCTGGTATTTATCTGAAGAAAATGAAAACACTAATTTGAAAAGATACATGCACCCCTATATTCATTGCACCATTATTTGTAATAGCCGAGATATGAAAACAACCTAAGTGTCCATTGATGGATGAATGAATAGAGAAGATATGCTATATATACACACACAGAATGGAATATTACTCAACTATAAAAAGGAATGAAATCTTGCCATTAGTGACAATATAGATAGACCTAGAGGGTATTACGCTAAGTGAAATAAGCCAGACAAAGACATATACTATATGAAACAAAACGAATGAACAAACAAAACAAAACTTACAGATCCAGAGGACAGATTGTTGGTTGCCAGAGGGGAGGGGGGTTGGGGAATGGGCAAAACAGGTGAAGGAGGTCAAGAAGTACAAGCTTCCAGTTATAAAGTAAGTAAGTCATTGTGGTGTAATGTACATCATGGTGACTATAGTCAATAATATTGTACTGCACATTTGAAAGATGCTAAGAAAGTAAATCTTGAAAGTTCCCATTACAAGAAAAAAATAATTTGTAACTTTGTGTGTTGATAGATGGTAACTAGACTGATTATAGTGATCATTTTGCAATGGATACAAATGCCATATCATTATGTTATACACCTGAAACTAATATAATATTGGATGCCAATTGTATTTCAGTAAAAAAAGATAACATTAGGCACATACATTAATGGATTGTATACTTAATATGTATATTTATACCTTTAGGTAAACAAAATACTCACTTAGATACATATGAATGACTCATTTGGAAATTGTCATTGATGTCCTGGGCCACATATTTCATTATCCATCATCACCATTACTACAATGGTCATGTAATATTTGGACATGGCAGATTACTCTGACTTGACATGTTTCACTCTGAACTGGTACATCATAGTGCTGTTACAATCATTAATATATAAGCAATAATTTAGATGCACTGCAGAAGTAGATCAGGCTGTTCTTTGACACTGAGTTAAAAAAAAAATGTTTTCACCTGCCTGCTTAACAACACCATGTTAAGAGACCTCACTTCTTTTTTTTTTTTAAACATGTTACTATATAAAGCAGTGTTCACTTGTACTTATAGAGCAAGGGCTGTATAAAATTACATATGGAAAACCTTTCTAGCTGTAGAAATTATAGAACTTGTTAGTTACGATTGTCAGAGAATAATATGTAGAATGGTGTAGTTGAAGAGCATGACTTATAGAACTTCTGCAAAATGGATTCATTTGGAGGCATACTCTCCTATTCTCTACTTTCTCCCTCATTAGTATATCTATTCTGTCTCTGTTTACTCAGTCACTGCTTTGTAATAAAAACACATATAGTGAAATATATTTTTTATGTAAGGAACTAGGAATAAAGGGAAAAGGGGACTAAGAAAACTAAGATGAAACCAGAAATGAGGGAGGGATATAAAATAAATGCCAATGATCCTCTTTCTTTGCTAGAGGAGTTTGAGCATCATAACAATGAAGGCAAAGAGAGACTCTTATCATAATTATTCTTTGACTAATTTGTCTCTTTCCAGTCTTACCCTAAAGAGCAAGTAACACATAGCATCCAATTATAGCTATCTGGTGTACTTTCTGATCAGCAAATTCACAGGACGGTAGGCTACAAAACTAACCATAGCATAATGGGTTCTTGTCCCAGTCTGCCTTTTGGGATTTTCCCCCACGTTCTGTTTAGGTTCCAGTTGAATGGAATTGTTTGCCTTTCCATGAATGTACTCTGTTGCTCTCCCTTCTCACACAGTCTCTCTTGCCAAAGTGTTCTCTAACCCAGTCCTCCAAGGCTGAGCCTAAATGCCACTTCCTCCATGAAGCATTCCAGAATCCCCACAACCAGAACAGCTTTTACCAACTTCTCACTCCTATTACACCCTTGCTTCTCTCTGGCTTAGGGCATTTATCCTATTATGCTTCCTATTAGTCATGCATGTACAGATTTTATTACCCCGTTTGAGTAATTTTCCATTTAATTCAATATTTTGCATATAATTGGTGCTTAATACATGCTTTGTTAAATGAATGAATGAGTGAGTGATGAATACTGAATGAATGTTAGCAGGTAAGATTTGAGATTCTCCATAAACTGAAGTAGTCTGGCCTTCTCCCCAACTTGGAGTGAGCTATTCTTTTAGAGTTGCATTTGATTTTAAAAACAGAATTAGGGGTCTATAAAAATAGCCTGTAATGAGTTATTTGAGCAGTCTCACTGTTTTTTAACAGTGGTAATGTTCCTTTTATGATGCTTTTCATTTACAGCATGGCCTTACAGCCAACTCTTTTTTGAAACACAATCCCATTATTACAGCTGCCTTTTGCCTCAAACAACTTCCTACAACATTAGAGGTATAATATCGCAAGAATAGCTACTGACAGAGAGGTTTCTGGTTTGCAGTCAAGGGGATACAGGATGTCAAATTGCTCATCATTTCTGGATCTGAGGGAAGCAGTTTGAGGATTTTATTTTACCTATGTGGTTCCAGCCAACCATGTCATGGAAAACATATTTCCCTATATAGAACAAGGAAATGGCTCAAATAATTCTCACAGTTTGCTGAAACCCAAACATGAAATAGGATTGATTTTGCTTTATTTTATTTCTTGGGATGATCCAAACGGAAAGAATGCATATAAGAAGAAATAAAAGCTCAGATTTGTTTTGAGAGTTTGTTGTTGAACTTTTTAGGAAAGAGTTTAAAGTATGAACCTCGACGATTTCTGCATCTGGATGTTAAGGCTGTGGGGTATAGGTTTAGGCATGCTCGAGGGGCTGGAGAGAACAGTGGATAGAGTAGCAAGTGCAGGAAAGACTGGAGGCCAAACCTGAAAAAAGGCAAAACCTGTGTTTAGAGTCCTCCTGGTTCCAGCTGTCTCTACCCTCTGGGCCCCTTAGTACCATCCTCTCCATTTAAAAGGACTTATGTGCCGGGGCACCTGGGTGGATCAGTTGGTTAAAGGTCCTGCTCAGTAGGGAGTCTGCTTCTCCCTCTCTACCACTTGTGCTCTCTTGTGAGCTTCTCCTCTCTCAAATAAATAAATAAAATCTTAAAATAAAAGGACCTATTTTCTGGGTGCCTGTTTGGCTCACTTGGTTAAGCATCTGCCTTCAGCTCAGGTCATGATCCCAGAGTCCTGGGATTGGGCCCTGGGCTGGGGTCCCTGCTCAGCATGGAGTCAGCTTCTTCCTCTCCCTCTGCTCCTCCCCCTGTTTATGCTCTCTTTCTTACTTACTCTCTCTCTCTCTCTCAAATAAATAAATATTTTTTTTAAAGGATTTATTTTCCAACTAGTTCTTTTGGGGTCATATTCTCTTTGTCTTCCAGGATAGGACTACATTTTATCTGATGATCCAAATTGCAATAATTGGATATTGTGAGAAAGTCAAATGAAAACCCCAAAACTCTTTTTTGCCTCCTCAGCAAATGACAGAGAGTGTGTGTGTGGCTGTGTGTGTGTGTGTGTGTGTGTGTGTATGTGTGTGTGTTATGCTGCTGTTAAGTAGTTAAGTAGTAGCAGAACTGGATGAAAAGAGCAGGGGCTTTGGATTTAGTCATTCATAAGTTTATGCTTTTTTTTTTTTTTTTTTTTTTTTTTTTTTTGCTGTGACCTTCTATGTGGTGCTTGTTATGTTAATTATCTTCTCAGACCCTCTATTGCCCCTTGCCCCATTTCTCAGACTGGAAAATTATTGAAAAATTAAATGAGCTAGCCAAAAATGGTTGAGTACAGTTCCTGCCCTATAGTAGGGCTCACCGAACACTGATTTTGATGGTTGATTTTATGTGTGAACTTGACTGGGCCAAGGGATGCCCAAATGGGTGGTAAAACACTATTTCTGGGTGAATCTGTGGTGTTTCTGGAAGAGATTAGCGATTTAATCAGCAGACAGAGTAAAGAATATTCATTCTCCTCAATTTCAGTGGTATTATTCAATCTATTGAGGGCTCAAATAGAACCAAAGGGCAAATTTGTTCTTTACTTGAGCTAGAACTCCCATCTTCTCCTGGGTTTTGAGTCTTCAGACTGGGGCTCGCATCATCAGCCCTCCAAGTCTTGGGCCTTTGGACTGAACCTGGCTTTTCCTGATTTCCAGCTTGAAGACAGCACATCATGGGACTTCCTGGAATCTTTAATCACATGAGTCAATTCCTATATTAAATCTCTTCTTATACATATCTACTTCTATAGCCTGTTGATTCTGTTTCACTGGAGAACCCTGACTAATATGCTGCTTCTCTCCACTTCTTCCCTCTGTCTTTTTAAACAGAGGCCTGGTGTATCCTTTCCACATTGTCTGTGGCATGTACCTATGTAAGAAATGGCATCTCCTTGCTTAAGTATCAGTGGGAGTATTTTTGACTCTTAGATCACACTGTCCAACTACTCTTCTTTCACATATGGCTCTTTGAAAACATGACTTTTAAACATGATTTTTAAACATGATTTTAAAACATGATTTTTGCACTTTGAAGCTAAAAAATCACCAGATATCTGGGCTTATTGTTGAAAATGATTTTTATGGTAATGGAACTATTATTATATCTATTTTGTATATAAATGTAAGTGTACAATTCTTTATAATTAGCTTTCAACCTGCAGCATGTTTCCTTATTATAATATTTCAGACATCCTAGAAGAAAACAGGTATGAAAAACAAATGAATAGATGGATGAAAGAGCCTACCCTTCATTCTTTAAAGAAGGCACAACAATTCAGTTTGGTAATGACTGGGACAGCACTTAGCTTCAGTAATGTAGTGTTTATCCAGTGATACATCAGGAAATTTTAGATGCTCTGCATATAAAGAAGCTAAAGCTAATACACTTCAACTCCTGTGACATGGGCAAGTCACTTCATCCTTGTGGGTCTATACTTCCTTCTTATTTGAATCTTTCAGGTTTCTGAGTTCAGATAGTGAGACTTCAGTTTAAATGGGAAGCACTACCCTAATAAAATAGACATGAGCTACTGTATAACACTCAGGTTAATTTCCCAAATTTAATTATAACAAGCTTGATATTCCCCTACCTTCTGCAATCTCTACCCATGTGGGCACCCTGCAGTATCCCTTTGGACTGTCTGCCTGTGCTCCTATCCACACTGTAGCAGGGACCTGCTAGGTCCACTCCTGGCCCAGCCCCACCTGCCTTCCAAAGGAGTGTGAATCTAATTATAATTCCTCCTTTTTCAGGCCAGACCCAGGGCATGCCTGATACCTTGATGAACTGCAGAAACAAGATCTTGGAATCTGGATCTTGGAAATACCAAGGACATATTTATCCTGAGTGGGAGAAAATACCTTTGATACTTCATCAGCAAGTCACCCTCCCAGGGGTGATCTCAGAATTCTTAGATTTTTCTCCTGTTAGTATGGCAATAAACAAAACAGAGAGAATTCCTCAGAGGATCATTCAGATGGTTAAGGCTTCTGCTCAGATACACAAATATAAGGTATTCATTCATAACTTATAGCACTCAATTCTAATTAGCTTTTTCGTCTGGTTTTTAAAATTTGTGCAGTCTAGAAGTTTGGGTATGAATCTTTCTAATAGAGTAGGTGTGTAGAAGGACAAATTCTTCCCCTCCTCTAACACATACTTTTATTCATTTTTAAATTTATTTTGATTTTTTTTTAGAGAGAGAAAGATGGGGAGGAGAAGGGCAAAGGCAGAAGGACAGAGAGAATCTTATTTATTTATTTATTTAAAAAATTTTTAATTTTTTAATAAACATATAATGTATTATTAGCCCTAGGGGTATAGGTCTGTGAATCTCCAGGTTTACACACTTCATAGCACTCACCATCGTACATACCCTCCCCAATGTCCATAACCCCACCACCCTTTCCCTACCCACCTTGGACAGAGAGAATCTTAAGCAGGTTCCATGACTAGTGTGGAGCCTGATAAAGGGCTTAATCTCACTATCATGAGATCATGACGTGGGCAGAAATGAAGAGTGAGACACTTAACCAGCTGAGCCACCTAGGCTCCCCTCCAGCACTACTTTTATACTAGAGTAACTTCGATTTTATACTAACCTTAGAACATATAATAGGCTATTTATAGATGATAGACATGGAGGGGAAATGTAAAGTTAGAGCAGTGGGCAATAACTGAAGCTCAAGCAGTTCACACCATATTGGATTTCTGTAAAGGCTGGAGCTAGGGCTCAGGCAAATGTGTGTTGAAGGAAATCTGGAAACAACTGTGTGTTGAAGGAAATCTGGAAACCAGTTCCACACAGGGGTGGTATTCTGCTCATCTCAGTATTGATATGCTGATGTTTCGTTTAGTTGTGGCATCCACTATGAGAAGTTGGAGCTCTTAAACAGGTGTCCCAAGGAAGTGCTAGAGAAAATGAGGGAGAGGAAACAATTGAAAACATAATAGGTGAGGAATTTCTCAGCTTGAACGAAGGCATGAGCTGTTACTAAAATTAGAGGAGAAGCGAGTTGAGGGAAATTGGAAGGGGAGGTGAACCATGAGTGACTTATGGACTCTGAAAAACAATCTGAGAGTTTTGAAGGGGTGGGGTGTGGGAGGTTGGGGGAGCTAGGTGATGGGTGTTAAGGAGGGCACATATTGCATGGAACACTGGGTGTGGTGCAAAAACAATGAATTCTGTTACGCTGAAAAGAAATAAAAAAAAATTAATGGAGCTTACCAAGGCCTAAAGAAGATACACAGAATCAAATATTCATTTAGATATATCATAAATAGGCAGTAGACCATTAAAGTAAAAGCAAAACAAAAGAGAAAGTGACCAAGTATACATTTTTTTTTAACAAAGGAATGACCATTAGAGTGGTAGCCAATTTCTTATCAACAATCATAAATTCCAAAAATTAAGTTATATACCAAAAGTGAGTTATAGAAGGGAGGAAGGGAAAAGTGAGATTCAGTAAGCAAGGATGAATAAAGAAATGGGAAACACATTATAGTATAGATCTGCTTGGGCTTCAGTTATTGCCCATTGCTCTAGAAATATGAAAAAATATGAGAAATGAAAAGGATGGCAGGATGAGTTGAAAACAAGGTAAACCTAAAATACCAGACAATAGTAACATGGAAGATGGACGCAATAGATCAGAAATAAAAGTTCTAAGGTCCTTGAGTTGTTCAGGAGGAAAATATAGACATTAATTTACAAATGACTTTTCTAATTTGAATAAGCACATTAAAAATTTGAATCCCACTATGAAAAGAGTAGAAATAGAAGGTGTAACTTCTTTTAAAAAAAAAAATTATTTATTTATTTTTTTACTGTGTTATGTTAATCACCATACTTATTACCAGGGTCATCCATCCCGCCAACCCCCTCCCTTCTGACACCCTCAATTTGTTTCTCAGAGTCCACAGTCTCTCATGGTTTGTCTCCCACTCCAATTTCCCCCCCATTCATTTTTCCTTTCCTTCTCTTAATGTCTTCCATGCTATTCCTTATGTTCCACAAATAAGTGAAACCATGTGAAAATTGACTTTCTCTGCTTGACTTATTTCACTCAGCATAATCTCTTCCTGTCCCATCCATGTTGATGCATGGGTATTCATCCTTTCTAATGGCTGAATAATATTCCATTGTATATATGGACCACATCTTAAAAAATTAAATATAGAGCTATCCTATGACCCAGTAACTAACTGCACTACTGGATATTTACCCCAGAGCCAAGATGTCCTACAAGACAAATGGATGAAAGTGTAACTTCTGAGGTAGAAACAAAGTAGAATAAAGAAAACTTCATCAAAAGGGTAAAATGAATTGGGGTGCCTATGTGGTGCAGTTAGTTGCCTTAGTCCAATTCTTGGTTTTGGTTCAGGTTGTGATCTCAGGATTGTGAGAACAAGCCCTGTGTAGGGCTCCATGTGGGTGTGGAATCTGAGATTTTTTCTCCCTCTCCCTCTCTGCACCTGTTCATGTTTTCTGTCTCTTTCAAAGAAACAAACAAATAAATCTTTTTAAAAAGGGTAAAATGAGATATGTAAATTCTACCTTTTGCTCTTATAATCAAAGCTGCAGTAAATATCCTACCTAGTACCTGAATCCTAGTTTGCATATGCAAAAATTTTAAAAGGACATACAACTTAGAAGTAGAATTTATATGTTATAGGTCTCATACATTTTTGTTTGATTGATTATCATCAAGTTGATGTCAGAAGTCCTTAGGCCAATTTACACTATCACATCTATGGGTATAGGATTCATGCCTACCCGAATTCTTTTCTCTTTTTTTCTTTGTTTCTTTTTTTTTTTTACTTCTGAATTTTTTTTTTAAAAAGATTTTATTTATTTATTTGACAGAGAGAGATCACAAGTAGGCAGAGCAGCAGGCAGAGAGAGAGGGAAGCAGGCTCCCCGCAGAGCAGAGAGCCCGACGCGGGGCTTGATCCCAGGACCCTGAGATCATGACCTGAGCCGAAGGCAGAGGCTTTAACCCACTGAGCCACCCAGGCACCCCTACTTCTGAATTTTTTGTATGAAATAGCATTTCCTCATTGTTTTAATTTGCATCTACTGCTTAGAAGTGAGGTTGAGTATCTTTTTAAAAATAGTTATTGACTTATGGGCTTCCTTTCCTGTGTATTGGCTCTTTTTATCTTTTGTTCATGTTTTCTTTTCATTGTTTTTATATTTTAAATCTGTGTATAGAAACTCTTTATATATTCTGAATTCCAATCGTTTATCCATTAGATGCATTGCAAATATCAACCTTCAGTCAGTCTTGTCTTAACTTTCTGGTTTTAAGTTTTGATGTAGCCAATCTTAATTTTTCCTTTATAAATATGTCTTTTGTGTCTTGATTTTAAAAAATCATTTCACACACTGATATCATAACTTTACTCCATATATTTTCTTATGGCAATTTAAAATTTTTATTTAAAATTTAAAATTTAAATTTTTTATTTTTCCTGTTTTAGTGATTTGAATCTTGGTCCAAAAAACTCTAGTCCTTTATCTCATGTGTTTCTCCCCCTCCAAACAAAAAGCATTAAGACTGAGAGCACAGCCAACTTTTGCCCTGAACCCAATATGTTGAGAGACAAAGACTACTTAATAGAATTGTTTTAGTGTATTGTATGAGACAAGAATCTAAATTAATTCTTACATAGACAAAAATCACTTTGTTTCATTATTATTTATTGCATAATTTCCACTGAATTGTAATTTCACCTTGTTATACACCAACTTTCTATACAGGCTTTGATTTCATTAACCTATTGCTCTTTCTCTGCATAAGTAGACTTTATGTCTTGAAATCCAATATGGAAAATCCTACTCTCCTTTTGTTCTTTGTCTGAATTAACTTCAATAGTATCAGATTTTCCTCTTCCACATGAATTTCAAAAATCAGTATACCTAATTCCATTTAGAAATCCTATTGGCAGTGCCTTGAATTTATAGTCTGGTTTGGAGGAAGATTTTATGTCTTAAACACCATCTTCTCATCCATTAGTATGGAATATCACTACTTATTCAGGTTCCGATTTGTGTCTTTCAATAGCATTCTACCATTTGTTTCTGTAAATATCTCTTGTACATGTTTGGTTAGTGTTAGTTACAATTAATTCAAAGTTGTTATTTTTGTTATGGGTAGTATTCCTTTTCTTTTAGCTTTCTAACTGATTATTGCTGTGCAGGGGCAATCAACTAGTGTAGCTGCTCAGAAGGTGGCCCTGCACACAGGCTTTAATGCTCTTTCGTGGCTGTCTTGAAATTCTTAATAATTTGATCTTGGAAGTTGTGTCTTAATAAGTCAAGCCTGGTCGAAAATGGACCTTCCACCCAGGGCTTAGAGAGCTCACAATGCATGCTCATGCCTCGCCTCTTTGCCTCCTTAGGATAGGTTATTGCCTGGTGGCATTCTTGACCCTGTATGCTATTGCTGCCTCAGCCCCAGATGGGGTCTGGGTGTCGGAAGAGTCAAGTCTGTCCTTGCACCTTGAGCACCAAGATGCTGGACAGGGACATGGAGTGCTTCAGAAGATTTGCACTCTCCATAGGCGTGTCCAAATGCTCAAGGGAGTACAACAGTATAACCAATAGAAACCATCATTATAGGTCAGAAAGGAGACTGCCAAAGAAAAAAGATTTTTTAAAATTTTCTCTTGCTTTTTGAACCAGGAACCCTATATTTTCATTTTGTAACTGTCTGGCAAATTACGTGATTTGCAATGCGCTAGTGTTTGGGAATGCTATCATTAGTGTACATTGATCATTTCTTAATACTCAACTGTCTCTTCCCACTTACAAGTTTTATGTTACCATGGGTATGTGTAGTTTCTATAGACATTCTAAGATGAAGTTTTGGTACCCATTTGAGAACACCTCCAGGGACAAGTGCCTTTGCAATAATTTAGTTCATCTGAACACATCAAAGCCTGATGAAATTTGGACACATTTTATAAAACCCTGCTGTTTCAGAGATGTATGTAGCTGAGACATAGGGATCAAAGTGACTTGTTTAAAACTAGCAATAAGGGGCCATTTTTTCCTACTTTCAGTTGAAGCAGGACTCACATGCTATTTTCTGTTTCAAGGCAAGAATGAAATCAGTGCTAGGAAACTTAAACACCCCACCCGAGAGTGGAGTTATCATTTGTTTCTCACAACCTTCACGCTTTTCTCCACCAGCCCCCTTTTGGGTGTCCAAGGATTAATGAATTAGTGCTGAGAAATTACTTACACATTCTTGTATGAAAGTTCATGAAGAACAATACATATAGTTATTATTTAGAGTCAGTAAACTAAGGTTTTTGGGAACATAAAGCATATTTAACATATATTTTTCACTTCTTAAGGGAATATTCAGAGAACTAATTTATTGAGCTGAATATCTTTGGTCATATTTTCCATACTTGTTTTATATCCCACAGTGACATGTCAAAATATAGCCTGCTTCACCTCAGACCTCTGTGGGAAGAGGTACATGTGAATATATAGCACAATTCACAGCCAGAAATGGGAAACAGTGTGTGTGGCCTCATTCTTGACCTCATCTTGGAGCCCATTATAGACATTTTTTGAGACTGTTCATTCTAGAAATAAGTGTGAGACTGAACCTTGATTCCAGAGGACAATAATATTCCTTAACTTGTTTTTGTTGTTGTTGCCTTTTCAAATTCACAACTGCAGAAAACATTTTTTGAATGTTTTTTGAAATGAAAATGATCTCATCATTTTCACAAAGTAATATGCAACTATTATCTATTAGTAATATTGTTGATCTAGTAACAAGCAGTTGTATTCTGGGGTACTGAAACATCTCTCTACCTTTTCCAAGAAATATAGAGCTATCGTCTGATATTTAATATTCTGTAATGAGAACTTCAGTCATTTATATTATAGTTAACTGGAAGTGTTGCTTTTCCTATTCTAATATAACCACAGCCTTTAGGGAGATTGGCACACTAAACCTTACCTGACCTTTGTATTTCATGGTAAATGGTTTACCAGATCCTTCTCAAAGAACATATTTAAGGGATTAGAGAGAATGGAGGCGTTTCCTGGGAGAATATTAAATAAGGCTGTTCTAAAGGGAGAGAAAGTAACAAGGAGGAAGATAGGTGAAAGTAACACAAGAAACCCCACCCCCCAAACCTAAACAAACAAAAAGTAAAGCTATTTTGCAGATATTAAAGGCAAGAATCAATTACCCATTTCACAATGTTGCCTAAGTCTCCAAAATTGATAGAAATTTTTGTTACTCTCATCTTCTTTTGTTTCAAAATGATTCTAAGGAAAAGATTTAAAGCAGAAGTGATCGACTCATGGGCATCTACAAAGTACAGAGAACCACTCAGTAAGTTAATAGCAGAAATAGCAAAAACAGTAAAAACAACTTACTATGAATAGCCATCATTGTGTTTCTCTTATTGCATCACAGAAGTATATTGCTAGGTATAACTTCTGGAGTTCATATAGCAATTGCAATCTCTGACAGAAGCATGGGAACTAAAGTAGTAAGAGGCCACCACCATGAACAATTTCTTGTCATCTGGAAGAATGATACCTTACTAAGGGTGCTGCAAGTCCATGTTGAGAGGCAATTCAGGACTCCAATTAAAAATTTGGCCCCATTTTGAAAGAATATTGTTTGGCTTTAATGTCCATATCATGATTTACTTTAGAATTCTTTTCCTTTTAACTATGGGTTTATGCCCATTATCAGCTTTAGAGAAATGTTGGGCACAATCTCCCTGGGAATACTGAGAACATATGTAATTCGAGTCTATAGTAGTTTGGGGGATTTAAGTTGTGATCAGTTTTCTTGGATGATAGTTCTTTTCTTTACTCTTACAATTTCTGTTGACATTTGTGTGTGTGTGTGTGTGTGTGTGTGTGTGTGTGTGTGTGTAATAGGAAAATTAAACTAGGTATGGAATAATAGAGAACTAGGTGTATAAATTCTTTCTCACATGTTTGTAATGAACATTCTTTATAAAATTTCTTTAGAAATGTAACCTCAAACATGTCTTTATTTTTAATAAATTGCCTCAGATTTACTGTGTAGTTGGGCTAAATGACATCCAAAGATCCTTTCAGTTCTAATGTCTGACTTGAAATACTAGACCTGAATATAGAGTACATATTGAGTACTCCATGATCACACAGAATTCCCTCAGTTGTTAACCTACAACTGAGTTTAAAAGTTGACAGAAAATATGTTAGAAAATATTCCTAATCTGAAATAAGAAAAGTCTATGTTTCCTGGGGAAGGGGGAGCATCGGCTAGGAAAACTCTAGATTTATTTTTTAGCTCTTATCTGTCTTCTTTTGCCCAGTGTAGGGATGGTAGATTGAAATTAGAAATACCTTTCTATGAAGCCATAATTTGTAATAGGCTTTGAGGTTTTCCAAGATATAGTCATCTTTCCAGCGTTTCTGTGTTAGATCTGAAAATTTGGGTTGACCATGTTGTAATTTATATTCTTAATAACTATCCTGGAATTCTTGGCCTTTAACATTCTTGGGGGAAGGGATAAAAAGAAAATAATATAGGCATCCTTTTAATTAGTATTTTTAATTTTACTTTTTGGTCAATAAATTCCATGAGCTCTATCTTCCTTGTTGACTGAAACAATGGCTGTGAACTATAGAACTGAAATAAAGGCCAAAATAAATTTTTACCCAAATGACTTGGGAAATATATGAGAGGCCACGCTCAATCATATACCACTTTCTAAGCAGAAACATAAAACAAGCTCAATATATTGGGGGAGGCAAAGAATAATAGAGACTTAAGATGGAGACCATGAATCATGAGAACATTGTAAGAGAAATCAGAGGCATAAAAGAGAAATTATAAGAACCAGAAAGCAAAACAACATTTCTGAATGAAAGATCCCCAGATAATACAAATAAAGTATTCCAAAAGCAAAAATAAGAATTAGGAACTGGAATTAAGAAATACCTCAAAATGTATTTGTCCCAATTTAATCAGTAACACTGAATTAACTAATTATTTTGCAATGAGTGCATAGCATGAATGTACCTGTAGTACTCAAGGAAATCTTACTTCCTGTGGTTCAGAGCAATAGTCTCAGCTTTGCTACCATCATTTACAATGTAATAAAATGGAGAAGTTACTGGACTATTTCACTGACAACCATGAATTTACAAGAGATTAAATTAGAATCTTTCCAATTAAGCTAACAGGGAAAGATAAACTATATTTTTAAAAATGATGTTATTGCATATGTACAACTTTAATACATGGTAATCTCTCTGCATCTATATTTTCTAAAAAACCTAATGATAAATAGGGAAGGTATTGTCAAATCTAACAGGAAAATGTAAATGGATGTTTCATGGATGTTTCAAAAATCACAAAGTTAATTAGAAGCCGATCAGTACTCAAAGTCATTTATTTCTGGATTCAGGGTATATTCTTCTATATTAAATCTGAAAAGGAAAAAAACAATCATCTTAGAAAAATTTTTTTTTCAGATACAGGAAGATTTAAAATCAAATTGTGTCTCCATACAAGGAAGACCAAGTAAGCAAGTAAGACTGGATATTAAAGGATAAGCAAAAGCATTATATGGAAGTACCAAAAAGGACAAAAAAAAAAAGTGTGGGGGGAGAAATTAAAATTTTAATATTATATTGCATTAAATTTAGGGCAAAAAGCATTAAACATCATGGAGGGAATTTTATAAAGGGTGAGTTCACAATGAAGTTCTATGTGCCGAATAACATAGTACAGCAATGACAAGAAGAACAATCAGAAATAATTTGTGGAATTGAAATAATTATAATACTAACAAAGGATATATACAGTACTAAACAATAATAGCATGTAATCTAAGGGTTTAAATCAAGTTATGGTACTGTAAAATCCTAGCTAATAATTTTTAGAAGAAGGGTAGAGACATACATTAACAATAGACGTTATTCCAAATAACATGGTAAAATATAAAGGATAACCAGTAAAAGAATAGGAATAGTATATATACATCCCAAATTACCAAAGAGGAAAAATGCATAAGAAAAATGTAAAAAGCAAAAGAACCCAATGGAGAAATCGTAAAAAGCCATGAAACATCAAAAATACAATATACTATAGTAGGAAAGAAATCCAAGTATACAATTATATTGCATTAAAATCACCAATTATATATAATTGTCAAATGGTATATAAAAACATGAAACTATATACTTTTTTATGAGATGCTCCTAAAAAAATGAGATTACAGAAAAGCTGAAGGTAATAGAAACAATGTAATTCAAGAAAATATTAACCAAACAAAAGTTGAGGTATCTAAACTACCATTAGAAAAAGTAGATTTGAAGACCAAAACCATATGTAGGGATAACAGAATCATCACACAATAATATAAGTTTCAATTCACCAGAGGATATGATGATTTTAAACTTACATGCACCTGATAAAAGAGCTTCCAAGCATATAAAGCAAAAACTTAAAAGTTCATCAATGGCATCAAAAGCCATCAATGGTTTTATAGTTGAATTCTACCAGAGGTCCTGGTAAATACCCCATACTTCCAGTTAAGACTTCTGGAAGATACAACCTAGAATTAAAAACCAAGTCACGAAGGATGAAACAGCTTTGAAATAGCTCATTTTATGATTGTATTGAGGTGATCTACCCCAACTCTTAACCACCAGCTAGAAGAAATTTTCATCTTCCCTAGAGACTGTGCTGTCATTCAGAGATTCTTCCAAAGTGCATCCACAATGTGCAGCTTTCAGTGAAAACTAATCAGGCGTGTCAGGATACAGAATCAAATGAATGAAAACTAAGACAAAATACAGACAATAAGAACATAACTGGAGGTGATCCGGATATCAGAGTTATCAGAAATAGAATTTAAAAAATTTATTAGTTTCAGAGGTAGAATTTAGTTATTCATCAGTTGCATATAACACCCAGTGCTCATTGCATCATGTGCCCTCCTTAATGCCCATCACCCAATTATCCCTTCCCCTCACCCACCTCCCCTCCAGCAACCCTCTGTTTTCTAGAGTTCAACATCTCTTATGGTTTGTGTCCCTCTCAATTTTCATCTAATTTTATTTTTCCTTCCCTTCCCCTATGTTCATCTGTTTTGTTTCTTAAATTACATATATAAGTGAAATTATATGGTATTTATCTTTCTCTGACTGACTTATTTCAGTTAGCACAATACCTTCTGGTTCCATCCACATCATTACAAATGGCAAGATTTCATTCTTTTTGATGGCTAAGTAATATTCCATTGTGTACCACCCATTCTTTATCCATTCATCTGTCGATGGACATCTGGGCTATTTCCATATTTTGGCTCTTGTGAACATTACTGCTATAAACATTGGGGTGCATGTGCCCCTTCAAGTCACTATGTTTGTATCCTTTGGTAAATATCTAGTAGTGCAATTGCTGAGTTGTAAGGTACTTCTATTTTTAACTTTATGAGGAACCACCACACTGCTTGCCAGAGTGGGTGCACCAGTTCACATTCCCACCAACAGTGTAAGAGGGTTCACCTTTTTCTGCATCTTCACCAACATTTGTGGTTTCCTGAGTTGTTATTTTAACCATTCTGACTGGTGTGATGTGGTATCTCATTGTGGTTTTGATTTGTAGTTCTCTGGTGCCAAGGGATGTTGAGCATTTTCTCATGTATATGTTGGCCATTTGTATCCCTTCTTTGGAGAAATGTCTCTTCATGTCTTCTACCCATTTCTTAACTGGACTTTTTGTTTTTTGGGTGTTGAGTTTGATAAGTTCTTTATAGTTTTGGATATTAGCCCTTTAACTTATAAGACATTTGCAAATATCTTCTCCCATTCCTTTGTTACCTTTTAGTTTTGTTGACTCTTGTTTCTCTTGTCTTTGGGAACATGTTTAGCAAGAAGTTGCTGCTATTGAGGTCAAAGAGATTTCTGCCTGTGTTCTCTAGGATTTTCATGGATTCCTGTCTCACATTTAGGTCTTTCATCCATTTTGGGTTCATTTATGTGTATGGTGTAAGAAAGTAGTCCAGTTTCATTCTTCTGCATGTGGCAGTCCAATTTTCTCAACACCATTTGTTGAAGAGACTGTCCTTTTTTCCTTTGGATATTCTTTCCTGCTTTGTCAAATATTGGTTAATCATGGAGTTGAGGGTCCATTTCTGGGTTCCGTATTCTGTTCCATTGATCTATGTGTCTGTTTTTATGCCAGGACCATACGGCTTTGTAATGCACCTTCAAGTCTGGAATTATGATGCTTCCGGTTGTGATTTTCTTTTTCAATATTCCTCTGGCTATTCAGGGACTTTTCTGGTTCCACACAAATTTTAGGATATTTGTTACAGCTCTGTGGAAAATGATGGCATTTTTAAAAAGATTGATTGATTGATTGATTATTAAAGAGAAAGAGGGGAGCACAGAGGGAGAAGCAGATTCTCCACTGAGCACAGGGGGTTCCATCCCTTAACCCTGAGATCATGACTGGAGCCAAAGGCAGATGCTCAACAAACTGAACCACCCAGGTGCCCAACGTTGATATTATTTTGATAGGGATTGCATTGAAAGTGTAGATTGCTTTGGGTAGCACAGACATTTTTAACAATATTTGTTCTTCCAATCCATGAGCATGGAACATTTTTCCATTTCTTTGTGTCTTCCTCAATTTCTTCTATAAGTGTTCTGTAGTTCTAAGAGTACAGATCTTTTACTTCTTTGGTTAGGTTTATTCCTATGTATCTTATGGTTTGACTTCATTGAGAAGAGTTTCTTTTATGAGAGTTTGACTTCTTTGGTAATTTGGATGCCTTTTATTTATTTTTGTTGTCTGATTGCTGAAGGTAGGACTTCTAGTACTGTGTTGAATAACAGTGGTGAGAGTGGACATTCCTATCATATTCCTGACCTTAGGGGAAGATTCTTAGTCTTTCTCTGTTGAGGATGTTTGCTGTGGGTTTTTTTCATATGGCTTTTATGATCCTGAGGTACGTTCCTTCTATCCCTACACTGTAGAGAGTTTTTATCAAGGAAGAATAGTAATTTGTCCAATGCCTTTTCTTCATCTATTGAGAGCATTATAAGTGATGCATAAACCATGACAAATTGTTCTCCATCCCCTCACTTTCAGTCTGGAGGTGTCTTTGGGTCCAAAATGAGTCTTTCATATACAGCATATCAATGGCCCTTATTATTATTATTTTTTAATCCATTCTGGTACCCTATGTCTCTTGTTAGGAGCATTTAACATATATACATTCACAGTAATTATTGAAAGGTATGAATTTAGTGCTACTGTATTTTCTTTATTTTGCTATTTCTGTAGATTGTTTCTGTTCCTTTCTGGTCTTTGTTACTTCTGGTGTCTCTCTTCCTCAAAGGATCCCCTTTAATATTTCTTGTGGGGCTGGTTTAGTGTTCACAAGTTCTTTTAGTTTTGTTTGTCCTGGGAACTCTTTATTATCTCTTCTGTTCTAAATGAAAGCCTTGCTGGATAAAGTGTTCTTTGCTGCATATTTTTTCCATTCAGCCCATTCAATATATCATGCCAGTATCTTTTCAGGACTGTCCATCTCTGCTGCCAGCCTTACCTTTCTACCTTGTAGGTTAAGGACCTCTTGTCCCTAGCTGCTTTCAGGATTTTCTCTCTATCTCTGAAATTTGCAAGCTTCACTATTATATGTTGAGGTGTGGACCTTTTTTTTTTTTTTTTTTACTTTGAGGGGAGTTCTTTGTGCCTTGTGGAACTGAATGACTGTTTCTTCCCCCAGATTAGGGAAGATCTCAGCTATAATTTGTTCAAAGAAACCTTCTGCCCCTCTCATCTTTTGGGACCCCTATTATCCAGATTATTTTGTTTTATGGAATTGCTGATTTCTCAAAGTCTCTTTTCTTTTTTTCCTGGAGGGGTTGGGGTTTAGTGTAGGGGACTCCAACCTCCACTGAAGGTGCTGTGTTTCTCGCTGGAGTCCGAGTGTGCCAGTAGGCGGGAGGAGGGGTAGCAGAACTCCTGGCCACTGCTATTTAGGATCCCTCATAGAAAAACACACAATCTCCTATGTCCCATGCTTTTGTCACTTCTCTGCCCTTACCCTGTCTGTGCCCTGGCCATCGGCACACCCAGAGCCACAAATCTGTATTTTATCTTTGGCATGTGACTGGGATTCAAAGCTTCAAATTTTAGAGGGCCTGGTAAGGTACAGGTGCATTCCTATCCCACACTGAAGGCTCTGGGAATGCCTAACACTGTCCCATCTCTGAAAAATAATTGTACAGTGCATACAGAGGCCAGAGTTTGTTGTAATACTCAGCAAAAAGCTGGAACCAGGTTATCTGGGGTCTGCACTTGACTCAGTCCCCTACTCCCTTTTGTACCAGAAAAGCTAATGCAGAAGCTTGAATTTAGTGTGGCAGACAGCAAAAATTGGTGGTCATGTTATTTGAAATCTGCTACAGTCTCTGTTTTCTGTTTAGTTCTGCTGCAGAAAAGCAGACATTCAGCACACCCACAGAGGTTTAAGCCTATTGTGGCTAACAGCCAAAAGTTAAGAGGTTTTCAGCCCTCTGTGCACACCTCTGACCCTGCTGTTGAGCATTTCTCAAAGACTCCCTGGCTGGAATTTTGTTTTGGAGAGGGAAAATATGCTCTTCCAAATGCCCTTCAGGGAAAGGAGTGATTTCTTCCTGTGCAACCCAAGGGATCTCTTTACCATGGATTATTATGTGGTCTCTACCCACTGGGCTCTTTCCTACTTTCTCCCTCTTCCCGACTTTGCTTCACAAAATGGGATCCCTCCCCTTCTCAACCATGTGGCTTTCCTCTCCTCCAATTCATGGATCCAAGCCTTGCATCTGCCACCTTCTCTCACTCCAGCTGTGCAGATTATTTCCTTAATTCTCAGAATAGGAACAAATCTTCCTATTTGTTCAAAATAGTTGAATGTTGCTCTAGCTGTATTCGAATGGCCAGGAAGTTTCAGGGTTCCCCTACTACTTCACCATCTTAACACCCCCACCCCCTGAATTTAAATTGTTTTAAATGGTAAGTGATAAGGGGTATCTGGGTGTCTCAGTTGGTTAAGTATCCCACTTTGATTTCAACTCAGGTCTTGATCTCAATGTTGTGAGTTACATGCTGGGCATGGAGCCTACTTTAAAAAAAAAAAAGTAAATAATAAGATAATTTTATTATTTGTGACTAGTGACAGTTTTGTTTCCTTCTTTCTAATTTTTACATTTTTTATTTCTTTTCCTTATGGTGCTGGCTTAGAACTGCAAGACAGATGATAAAAGTGAGAATTGTTTTATGGTTTTAAAAGAAATATCTAGTAAGTATGATTTTTGCTATAGGTTTTTGATGTATACTCTATCAGATTGTTCTTTTTTGATTCATGTATTCATTCATTAATTTATTTATATTGATATCTGTGATATAAAATTCATTATAAATTATTTTAAAATGTTTATTTTTAAAATCTATTTTTAGTATTTTTTATTGAAAAAGTTAGCATATAACATTGTGTAAGTTTAAGGTATTTAAGTGTGTTAAGGTGTTTAAGGTATATAAGTGTAAGTGTTACTTTGATACATTTGTATATTATGTTTATCAAGGTAGTGATATTCATCACATTACAATATTATAGCACAATATTACTGTCTATATTCAACATACTGTGTAGTAGACCTCTATGACTTACTATTCATTACAAATTTGTACCATTAAACACCATCACTCTTGTTACACCCTCCCCCAGAAACTACCATTTCATTTTCTGTTTTTTACAGGTTTAAGTTTTTTAGATTTCACATATAAGTGATATCATGCAGTATTTGTCTCCCTCTGTCTTTGCTTAGTATAATGTGCTCAAAGTCCATCCATGTTGTCAAAAATAGAGAAATACTCTCTTTTCTCATGGCTTAATAATATTCCATAGTGTATATGTACCACATCTTTTTAATCTATTCAACTGTTGATGGTTATTTGGGTTGTTCCCATGTCTTAGTTATTATGAATAATGCTAAGATAAACATTGGAGTGTATATAATGACCAAAACCTTTTCATTTTCATTGGGCATATAGCCAGTAGAACTGCTGGATCATATGGTGAATTTATTTTTATTTTTTTGAGGATCCTCCATATTGTTTTCCATAGTAGTTGAATCAATTTACATCCCCAACAATAATATAGAAGTGTTTCCTTTTCAGCACATTGCAGCCAGTGCCTGTTGTCTCTTATCTTCTTGATGAAAGCCATTCTAATAGGTGTGAGGTGATATCTCAGTGTGATTTTGATTTGCATTTCCCTGATGATTAGTGATATTGAACATCATTTCATGTATCTGTTGGTCATTTTGATGTCCTTTTTGGAAAATTGTCTATTGTCAATTCTGAATCTGCCCATTTTTCTTTTCTTTCTTTCTTTCTTTTTTTTTTTTTAATCTAACCATTTATTTTTCAATTGAATTTGTTTTGTTATTAAGTTGAGTGAGTTTTTAAATTTATTTTGGATATTAATCCCCTATTCAATATAAGTTTTGTAATTTTTACTCCATTTTTTAGGTTGTCTTTTCATTTTGTTAGTTGTTTCTTTTGCTTGGCAGAAGGTTTTGAGTTTTATATAGTCCCATTGTTGATTTTTACTTTTGTTGACAATGCTTTTGGCATCAGTTCAAAAAATTATTGTTAAGACTAATACCATTAAGCTTCTTTTCTATGTTTTCTTTTATGAGTTTTATAATATTAGATCTTATCTTTAAGTCTTTGTTTCTTTTCAAGTTAATTTTTATGAGTGGTATGAGGTAAGAGTCCAATTTTATCATTCTGTATGTGTTTTCTCCAGTTTCCTAAGCACCATTTAAAAAGACTGTCCTTTCCCCATTGGGCATTCTTGGCTACTTTGTCAAATATTAGTTGACTGTATATGCTGGGACTTAATTCTAGGCTCTCTATTCTGTTCCATTGGCCAATATGTCTATGCCAGTACCACACTGTTTTTGTTACTATGGCTTTATAATATTGTTTGAAATCCAGAAGTGTGGTACCTCTAGGCCCATGTTCTTTTTTGTCAGGATTGTTTTGGCTATTTAGGATCTTTTTGGTTCCACACAAACTTTAGGATTGTTCTCTTTGAAAAGTGCCTTTGGTAGTTTGATGGGGATTGTGTTAAATCTGTAGTTGGCTTTGGATGGTATGGTCATTTTAACAATATTAATTCTTCTGATTCATGAATATGTCTTTCCATTATTTTCATCTCCTTTGATTCCTTTCAATAAAGTCTTGTAGTTTCAAATTATAGCTCTTTCATTTTATTTGTAAAATTTGTTCCTGATAAATTTATTGTTTGATGCCATTGTGAATTGGCAGCGTTTCCTTTTTCTTTCTTTCTTTCTTTTTTTTTTTTCAGATGCCTTATCATTAGCATAAAGGAATACAATTAATTTCTGTATGCTGATTTTATGTTTTGAGACTTAATTGAAATAATTGATTAATTTCAATAGTTTTTTTACTTATTCTTTGGGATTCTCTCCATATAATATCATATCATCAGCAGATAATGACAATTTTACATTTTCCTTTCTGATTTGGATGCCTTTTATTTCTTTGTCTTTCCAATTTCTCTATCTAGAACTTCCAGTATTACATTGAATAGGAGTGATGAGAGTGAGTGTCCTTGTCCTGGTTCTGATCTTAGAGGAAACATTTCAAATTTCTCTGTTGAGTAAATTGTAATCTGTAGGTTTGTCATATATGGCCTTTATATTGTTGATGTATGTTCCTTTTATATCCAATGTTGTATTTTGCCAAATGTTTTTTCTACATCTATCAAGGGGATCATGTGATTTTTAGCTTTATTTATATTTTTTTTTATTATTGTTGATTTATTGTGATGTATTACATTTATGATTTGAGTAAGTTGAACAATCCTTGCATTCTAGGGGTAAATCCCACTTGGTCATTGTGTATAATCCTTTTAATGTGTTCTTGAATACAGTTTGCTAATATTTTCTTGAGAATTTTTGGATCTGTATTCATCAGGGATATTGGTTTATAGTTTTTTTTTTTTTTTTCTTGTGGTATCTTTATCCAGTTTTGGTATTAAAACAATGCTGATTTAGAGCAAATTAGGAAGTATTTTCTCCTTGGTATTTTAGAAGAGTTTTAGGAAAATTGGTATTGATTCTTCTTCAGTGCCTGGTAGGATTCTCTAGTGAAGTTACCTGATCATGAGTTTTCTGTGTTGGAATATTTTATTACTGATTAAAACTCTTTATTTATTATTGGTCTATTTGGATTTCTATTTATTCCTGTTTCAGTGTTGGTAGATTGTATATTTCTAGATATTTATCCAGTTCTTCTAGGTAATGTAATTTTTGACATATAATTATTCATAGTAGTTTCTTATGATTCCATGTATTTCTGTACTATTAGTTGTAATGTCTCCTCTTTCACTTCTAATTTTATTTATTTAAGTTTTCTGTAGTCTACCTGACGTTTTGCTAATTTTATGTTTTTGAAGAACCAGTTCTGAGTTTCATCAATCCTTTCTGTTGTTTTTCCTGTCTCTATTTCTTTTATTTCCACTCTGATCTTTATTATTTCCTTCCTTCTGCTAATTTTGGACTTAATTTTTACTTCCTTTTATAGTTCCTTGAGGTGTAAAGTTAGCTTGTGTATTTGAAGTCTTTGTAATTTCTTAACATGTGCATTTATTGCTGTATTGTTGTCTCTCAGGCCTGCTTTTTCTATATTCAACAGTATTTGATATATTGTATTTCCATTTTCATTTGTTTGAGATAATTTTAAATTTTTTTTTTATTTCTCCTTTGACTTAATGGTTGTTTAAGAGTGTATTTAGTATCCACATATTTGTAGATTTTCTCACTTTACTGTTATTGATTTTTAGTTTCATACCATTGTGGTTGAAGAAGATAGTTGATATAATTTCAGTCTTATTACATATGCTAAGATTTGTCCAGGATACAATCTATCCTGGAGAATGTTCCATGTGCACTTGAGAAAAATGTGTATTATTCTGTTGGATGGAACGTTCTGTTTATGTCTGTTAAGCCCATGTATTCTAAAGTGTGAGATCTCACAGCTCTGATATCACAGCTGTCCAATTTTCCCAACACCATTTATTGAAGAGGCTGTCTTTTTTCCATTGGACTTTCTTTCCTGCTTTGTCGAGACTAGTTGACCATAGAGTTGAGGGTATATTTCTGGGCTTTCTATTCTGTTCCATTGATCTATGTGTCTATTTTTGTGCCAGTACCATGCTGTCTTGATGATGACAGCTTTGTAATAGAGCTTGAAGTCCGGAATTGTGATGCCACCAACTTTGGCTTTCTTTTTCAATATTCCTTTGGCTATTCTAGGTCTTTTCTGGTTCCATATAAATTTTAGGATTATTTGTTCCATTTCTTTGAAAAAAATGGATGGTACTTTGATAGGAATTGCATTAAATGTGTAGATTGCTTTAGGTAGCATAGACATTTTCACAATATTTATTCTTCCAATCCAGGAGCATGGAACATTTTTCCATTTCTTTGTGTCTTCCTCAATTTCTTTCATGAGTACTTTATAGTTTTCTGAGTATAGATTCTTTGCCCCTTTGGTTAGGTTTATTCCTAGGTATCTTTTAGTTTTGGGTGCAATTGTAAATGGGATTGACTCCTTAATTTCTCTTTCTTCTGTCTTGTTGTTGGTGTAGAGAAATGCAACTGATTTCTGTGCATTGATTTTATATCCTGACACTTTACGGAATTCCTGTACAAGTTCTAGCAGTTTTGGAGTGGAGTCTTTTGGGTTTTCCACATATAGTATCATATCATCTGCGAAGAGTGATAGTTTGACTTCTTCTTTGTCAATTTGGATGCCTTTAATTTCCTTTTGTTGTCTGATTGCTGAGGCTAGGACTTCTAGTACTATGTCGAATAGCAGTGGTGATAATGGACATCCCTGCCGTGTTCCTGACCTTAGTGGAAAAGCTATCAGTTTTTCTCCATTAAGAATGATATTTGTGGTGGGTTTTTCATAGATGGCTTTGATAATATTGAGGTATGTGCCCTCTATCCCTATACTTTGAAGAGTTTTGATCAGGAAGGGATGCTGTACTTTGTCAAATGCTTTTTCAGCATCTATGGAGAGTATCATATGGTTCTTGTTCTTTCTTTTATTAATGTGTTGTATCACATTGATTGATTTACAGATGTTGAACCAACCTTGCAGCCCAGGAATAAATCCCACTTGGTCATGGTGAATAATCCTTTTAATGTATTGTTGAATCCTATTGGCTAGTATTTTGGTGAGAATTTTTGCATCTGTGTTAATTAAGGATATTGGTCTGTAATTCTCTTTTTTGATGGGATCTTTGTCTGGTTTTGGGATCAAGGTGATGCTGGCCTCATAAAATGAGTTTGGAAGTTTTCCTTCCATTTCTATTTTTTGGAACATTTTCAGGAGAATAGGAATTAATTCTTTAAATGTTTGGTAGAATTCCCCTGGAAAGCCGTCTGGCCTTGGGCTTTTGTTTGTTTGGAGATTTTTGATGACTGTTTCAATCTTCTTACTGGTTATGGGTCTGTTCAGGTTTTCTATTTCTTCCTGGTTCAGTTGTGGTAGTTTATATGTCTCTAGGAATGCATCCATTTCTTCCAAGTTGTCAAGTGTGTTGGCGTAGGGTTGCTCATATTTTCTTTTTATAATTGTTTGTATTTCTTTGGTGTTCGTTGTGATCTCTCCTCTTTCATTCATGATTTTATATATTTGGGTCCTTTCTCTTTTCTTTTTGATATGTCTGGCCAGGGGTTTATCAATCTTATTAGTTCCTTCAAAGAACTAGCTCCTAGTTTCATTGATTTGTTCTATTGTTTTTTTGGGTTCTATTTCATTGATTTCTGCTCTGATCTTTATGATTTGTCTTCTCCTGCTGGGTTTAGGGTTTCTTTCTTGTTCTTTCTCCAGCTCCTTTAGGTGTAGGGATAGGTTGTGTACCTGAGACCTTTCTTGTTTCTTGAGAAAGGCTTGTACCACTATATATTTTCCTCTCAGGACTGCCTTTGCGGTGTCCCACAGATTTTGAACCATTGTGTTTTCATTATCATTTGTTTCCATGAATTTTTTCAATTCTTCTTTAATTTCTTGGTTGACCCATTCATTTTTTAGAAGGATTATGTTTAGTCTCCATGTATTTGGGTTCTTTCCAAATTTCCTCTTGTGATTGAGTTCTAGCTTCAGAGCATTGTGGTCTGAAAATAAGCAGGGAATGATCCCAATCTTTTGATACCAGATGAGACCTGATTTAGGACAGAGGATGTGATCTATTCTGGAGAATATTCCATGTGCATGAGAGAAGAATGTTTATTCTGTTGCTTTGGGATGGAATGTTCTGAATATATCTGTGATGTCCATCTGGTCCAGTGTGTCATTTAAGGCCTTTATTTCCTTGTTGATCTTTTGCTTGGAGGATCTGTTCATTTCAGTGAGGGGAGTGTTAAAGTCCCCTAGTATTATTGTATTATTGTCGATGTGTTTCTTTGATTTTGTTATTAATTGGTTTATATAGTTGGCTGCTCCCACGTTAGGGGCATAGATATTTAAAATTGTTAGATCTTCTTGTTGGACAGACCCTTTGAGTATGATATAGTGTCCTTCCTCATCTCTTATTATAGTCTTTGGCTTAAGATCTACTTGATCTGATATAAGGATTGCCACCGCAGCTTTCTTCTGATGTCCATTAGCATGGTAAATTGTTTTCCACCCCCTCACTTTAAATCTGGAGGTGTCTTTGGGTCTAAAATGAGTTTCCTGTAGGCAGCATATTGATTTTTTTTAATCCATTTTGATACCCTGTGTCTTTTGATCTGGGCTTTTATACCATTTACATTCAGGGTAACTATGGAGAGATATGAATTTAGTGCCATTGTATTGCCTGTAAGGTGACTGTTACTGTATATTGTCTCTGTTCCTTTCTGATCTACTACTTTTAGGGTCTCTCTTTGCTTAGAGGACCCCTTTCCATATTTCCTGTAGAGCTGGTTTGGTGTTTGCAAATTCTTTCAGTTTTTGTTTGTCCTGGAAGCTTTTTATCTCTCCTTCTATTTTCAATGATAGCCTAACTGGATATAGTATACATGGCTGCATGTTTTTCTCATTTAGTGCTCTGAATATATCATGCCAGTTCTTTCTGGCCTGCCAGGTCTCTGTGGATAAGTCTGATGCCAATCTAATATTTTTACCATTGTATGTTACAGACTTCTTGCCCCTGGCTGCTTTCAGGATTTTCTCTTTGTCACTAAGACTTGTAAATTTTACTATCAGGTGATGGGTTGTGGACCTATTCTTATTGATTTTGATGGGGGTCTCTCTACCTCTTGGATTTTGATGCTCGTTCCCTTTGCCATAGTAGAAAATTCTCTACAACAATTCTTTCCAATATAACTTCTGCTCCCCTCTCTCTTTCTTCTTCTTCTGGAATCCGAATTATTCTAATGTTGTTTCATCTTATGGTGTCACTTATATCTTGAATTCTCCCCTCGTGGTCCAGTATTTGTTTGTCTCTCTTTTGCTCAGCTTCTTTATTCTCTGTCATTTGGTCTTCTATATCACCAATTCTTTTTTCTGCCTCATTTATCCTAGCAGTAAGAGCCTCATTTTTGATTGCACCTCATTAATAGCTTTTTTGATTTCAACTTGGCTAGATTTTAGTTCTTTTATTTCTTCAGAAATGGATTTTATCTCTCTGGAGAGGGTTTCTCTAATATCTTCCATGCCTTTTTTGAGCCTGGCTAGAACCTAGAGAGTCATCATTCTGAACTCTAGATCTGACATATTACCAATGTCCATATTGATTAGGTCCCTAGCTTTCGATACTGCCTCTTGTTCTTTTTTTTTTTTTTTTTGTGGTGAGTTTTTCCACCTTGTTATTTTGTCCAGATAAGAATATATGAATGAGCAAATAAAATACTAAAAGGGTGGCAAAAACCCCAGGAAAATGTGCTTTAAGCAGATCAGAAGAGACCTGGGATCATGGTGGGGAGAAAGGGGATAAAAAGAAGTTCAGAAAGAAAAATTAAAAAAAGAAAACAAATAAAGAAAAAATATAAAAAAGAAAAGAATATATATATATAGATATTATACTGGTGACTAGAACAGGGTCACCCACTTAATTTTGGGAGTATTTTGGTCTCTTAGAAGAAACTACCTCCCAAAATTTTAAAGAATGAAAAACATGCATAAGGGTAAACACAATGAAGGGATGGAATATGCCTATAAAGGTGAGAAAAATTTTTTTTTAATTTCTAAAAAAGGAGTTGATAAGGTAAGTTGGTTGGGAGAATAAAGAAAAAGAAAGTGGAGAGAATTTGCTTGGGCTGGTGACTAGAACAAGCCCAGAGCTAGATTTAGGGTATATTTTGATCTATTAGAAGTTGTACTCCAAATTTTTTAGAAAAAAAAAACCCTATGTGTATACAAAAAATAAAGTTAGATGCAATGAAGGATAAAATATGACTATAATAATGAATGTTCAAAAAAGATTATTATTATTTTTTTATGAAAGGTATTGTTAAGATAAACTATTTAAAAAACGTTAAAAGAGGAAAGGGTAAAAGTTAAAAAAAATTTAGTAGAAGAAAAAAAATAAAATTAAAAAAATTAATTAACTACAAGACTAAAGAATCATGGGGAGAAAGCCATGAATTCCATGCTTTGCTTTCTCCTCCTTTGGAATTCCGTTGTTCTCCTTGGTAAGTGAACTTGGTCTTGGCTGGATTTCTTGTTGATCTTCTGGAGGAGGGGCCTGTTGTAGTGATTCTCAAGTGTCTTTGCCGGAGGTGGAATTGCACCGCCCTTACCAGGGGCCAGGCTAAGTAATCTGCTCAGGTTTGCTTTCGGGAGCTTTTGTTCCCTGAATGCTTTCCGTAGTAGAGTTCCAGAGGACCGGAATGAAAATGGTAGCCTCCCAATCTCCAGCCTGGAGGAGCCAAGAGCTCAGGGCCCCACTCCTCAGTGTGCCCTCAGAGAAAAGCAATCACTCCTGTCTCCCTGGCCTCTGTCTGTGCTCCAAGCTCACCCAGCCTGTGACCAAGCATCTCTGTCTTTGGCACACAGCTCCGCCTGGAGTCTCAGAACCCTGCAGATCCCTGAACTCTTCCAGGGGGTGTCTTCCCGGATCCTGTGGGGACCCCACTCACAGAGCAGTGGCCTGTGTCATGGATTACAGTTCAAGGTAACCCTGAGTTGAGAGCTCACTCCTTGGCTCTGTCTCTGTAGCCAGCTTCCCAGCTTTAATACCTGTGAGCTCTGTGACACTCAGACACTCCCGATCCTTCTGGGACCCTGTGGGACCTGGGGCCATGCTGACCCCGCATGGGCTTCACCCCGGTTTAGCTTCTGGAGTGATGTCCCTCAGTGGAGCAGACTTTCAAAAGTCCTGATTTTGTGCTCTGTTGTTCTGCCACTTGCCAGGAGCCGGCCCCTCCCCCTGCCATCTATTTTCCCATCTATCTTCCCTTCACTTTGGATTCACTTCTCTGCTGGTCCTACCTTTCAGAAAGTGGTCGATTTTCTGTTTCTAGAATTGTTGCTCTTCTCTTCAATCTTCTGTTGGATTTGTAGGTGTTCGCCATGGTTTGATAAGCTATCTCCTGATCTCCTACTACCTGATGTCATCTCAGCCTGCTACTTCTCTGCTATCTTGACTCCTCCCCTGTGATATCATATTACTGTGATTTTTCATGGCATTTGATAAAGTGCATCTGCTGCCACATTTGAAGTAGTGAACACTTTTCTTATTTAGGCAAAGTTTTGCTTATTTTGATTCTAATAATTAGCTGGATAATTAGGAGACTTCCTTTTGTTTTTCAGAAGGTGGTGCTGGTGGTCCAGAAGTTTTTGGTTTCTCTAATCACAACTGACTGGTGCTAAGGTTGTAAAGGTACATATTAAAAAAAAAATGCTGGAGTCAAAAACATGGTGTCAGAATGGTGGGAGGTATATATACTTAGCAGTTAGGGCTTTGGGCATGTTCACAGCCTAGTAGGGGAATCTTTGAGTGAGGGTAGTGTGGTACAGGTTCCAAATCTTCATGAGCATTCCTCTTGCCAGAATCCCTGGAAGATACCAGGAGAATCTTTCCTTTAGTTCTCTGTCTACTTATTTCCCTTTCCTTTTCCTTCCCCTATTCACTGCAGCCTCTCTTCAGAGAGAGCTACAGGTCCCTCTAGCATGTTTGTACAGAACCCCCACTCACACCTTCACCCTTCACCTCCTTTGCTACAAAGGTCATGCTGTTCTATTCCTGGACCTGCTCTAGCCTACTTAGCAGCCACAAGCTTTGTTCCATCTCCTTCACGGTCCCATTTACCCAAGGGCACAGATGGTTAGATCTCTCAGGTGTCCTGGTATACTGAGTTGAGGTTTTTTTTTTTTTTCTTTTTTGGTTTTGGATCTGATTATTTGTAAATCAAAGGGGAGTGAACAAAGGAATGACTCACCATGATGCACCTATCATGATGTTGGCCTCACTCTCTCAGATTGTCCTTTAAATCCTGGCTTAGTATGATTTTCTATTGTGAATAAGTATTGAAATAAATAAATTAATAATTAATTCCACCAGTCAAGACAATGATGTGTTTTTTATCTTTATATTAATGAATTATCTAATGTTAAACAAATTTCAGTGACTACTAAATTAAACATATTTTCATGTGCTTATTTTTCTCCATATATTCTCTTAGGTGACATTTCTATTTAAGTCTCATGCTCTTCTTTTTTTAAAAATTGAATTTGTTTATTTTTACTATCAAGTTTTGAGTATTTCTGTATTCTGGATATAATTCCTTTATTACACATGTAATTTGCAAATATTTGTTCTCAGCTCTATAACTTATATATTCATTTTCCTAGGAGTATCTTTTGCAGAACAAAAGTTCAATTTGTAATTTTTTTTTTCTTTTAGAATCATGCTTTTGGTGTTATATATAAGACCTCTTTTCTAGCTCCAGGTTGTGAAGGTTTTATCCTATGTTTTTATCTAAATCTTTTATAGTCTTATATTTTCTATTTAGGTCTGTGATCCATTTGGAGTTAATTTTTGTATGAGATGTGAGGTTTAGGTTGAAGTTTATTCTTTTGCATATGAATATCCAAATGTTCTAACACTATTTGTTGAGAAACTGGCAGTACTCTTTATCACATCACAATGTATTTTAATTACCTCTTTCAATGACTAATTTCCCATTGAAGTGTGTATTTCTTTGGCACTGAGTCTGCAAGTCCCTTTGGTTCTGGAAATCCATCTTAGAATCTTGAACCATCAATGCTCAATAAAAATTGGTTGAATTAACATAATAAAACAATGAATTCAGATTTTCTTGTGCAATGTAGAAATGTTCAGAAATATGTGTAATGTAGATGACTTTTTTTTTTCTTTCTTCTTTTCCCTTTTCGGAGAACCTTTGCCACCCATAGCCTTGGTAAGGGTAGTGTATGTTTCCTGTGACTTAGGCCATATATGATTGGACTAGAAGTAGAAATATAAATCAAAGGGGGGCAACTAGTTTTTCCATCCCCCAAATTGGATTGGGACATGATGAGAACAATTCAGACTTCTCTGGGTTCTGTATCTGAAATATTATATAGACTCTAGGGCTGAATATACAATATCGAGGTGGCAGTGATATACTATGTAAATGTGGAGTAGAAAATGGAATATTACTTGAGAAGCAAAAATGAAGACAGGAACAGAAGGGTAAATGTCTGACAGCAGATTTCCTCAGTGTGGGCTATGTTTTTCGAGAGTCCCGATTTTTAAAGCTAGCTTAATTGGGGGTTTGTCTCATTGTAATTAAATAGTCTAACCAAAGCAAGGTAGTAAGAACAATGAACAAATAATATTTGTCTGATTAAAAAAAATAACCTAAGAGGGTAAGTAGACCCTGTGGAATCTTTTTAAGTCTCAAATGAGACGGTATATATAAGATTTTATTAAGAATAGTTACACCATTCTTATAGTCAACACATACATCCATGTATGCTTAATTTGAATAATATCAGTGCCATTGGGAGTAAGAGAGTAGTACTCTTTTCAAAATGGTCTCTACTGTTCTCAAGATTGATTCATTCAGTAAGTTAGTCCCAAGCACTGGATGTTGGTTATAGAAAGATGGACCACAGAGTTTGTCCTTTATAAGCTCAGAGTCTAGCAGGAGAAATGAGAATTAACAAATAATTACAATTTGAGGTGCCTGGGTGGCTCAGATGGTTAAACTTCTGCCTTCAGCTCAGGTCGTGATCCTGGGGTCCTGTGATAGAGCCCCACGCTGGGCTCCTGGATCACTGGGGAGCCTGGTTCTCCCTCTCCCTCCATCTCTTCCCCTGCTCATTCTTTCTCTCTCTCTCTCTCTCTCTCTCAAATAAATAAATAAACTCTTTTTAAAAAAATAAGCAAACAAACAAAACCCCACGAATAACAATTTAAGACTCTGATATAAGTATACAAGAAACAATAGCAAACCATAGCAGTTCATACATAAGCACTCATAACATTGGAGGACTCCTGACAGGAGCTAGTCAATGTAGTCAGGGAAGGGTTCAAAAGGGTTTGGGATTTGAGGACTGAGTTTTGTGTGTGTAGAGAAGAAAATGAAGGTATTGAAGGTAGAAGAGCTTCCTAAGAAAATGAAGGTATGGAAAGTAGAAGAGCTTCCTTTACATGTACCAATATTAATAAAAATGTAAATATGGCTCAGCTGTTTTTGAAGGGTTTGGGCATACATTCAAAGTTACATATAGCTTTTCCATGCCTTATTTGCTTGGAATAGCAAAGGGCAATAAGTGTAGAGAGTGATAAATTTAGTGTAGAAAATGCTCTCAGAGTTCAGCTACAATTTTGGGGAAACATAAGAACAAAGGAAAGATGTTACTGCCAGAGCTTGAGGAAGAAGCTGTTTCATCGTGTGTTGACAGTAATTTAATAAAAAAAGTTAACTTCTGGACTGGCACTCAAATTTCCTTAGTCTCTCCTGATGATCAAGGGCATTCTTTGTTAAGTCTAATGTTTTGGTCCTTAAAGTTGCCTACTGTGCAAAGAAGCTGTCAATCACATACTTTAAAAAAAGTATACAGCAGAAGGGTTCTAAAGGGAAATCAAATTATGGTCCATTTGGAAATGTCACAACCAAGTGGCACCAGCAAAAATGAAGAGGTTCATTGACTATTCAAATTGGTATATAAAGAGTTGCATGTTTTTGCTGCTAATCAAAGATAAAGCTGGCCTTTGAGCTGCCTGTGTGGAGCCTGAGACCACCCAGGCTTTAGCTAATGTTAGTGTTTACATGACATGTTGGAAACAAACTGGGCAATTACAAAGGCCCAGTCTAACTAGATCCTAACAGGCAAAGTGCCCTCTGATCCACATGTTAATAGCTTTGACCTTCATTGGTTTTTAATCTCATTCTGTCTGGCAGAGTAAATGAACTCTAGGTTATACTGTACAGAAGAGTTTTTTTTGTTTTTCCTTCTTTTTTTTTTTTTTCTGATATTGCCAGGGAAAATGAAAGTCTGTCTTTTTTCAGCTGGGTATATCACTGAGTGTATGCACAGAACGCCTGCTGATTGACTGTGCTTCAACAAAGGCAGATTCAGTTTGCAGCTGATAAGGAGCAAAGTCATCCATGCCATGTTTACAAAGTAGGCAAGGAGAGTGAAAAATTAGTGATAAAAGAGCTAATCTTATTGTTTTGCTGGATGAGAGAATGGCACTTCTGTGCTTGCTTTTAAGAGGAGCTGGCATGTTGCCTCTTCTTCCCCCTCTATGCTTTGGCAGCAAAACAATTTTCAGATTCCCCAAAGTGTTATAGATTAGAAAGGACACAGTGATGTTGGAAGGGTTTCCTAACATTGAGAAGGGTACACACTGAACTGGAGATTGGCTGTTTATTCTATGTGCCCGTGACCCATACTGCATAAACTTCTATTTTCTCCCTTTGGTATTTCTAAAGCAAAAGATAAATATTTGGGCTGTCAGACAAATTCATTAGTGTTTAATTTTCTAACACATTTAAATGCTTAGTTGTGCTAAGAATAGTTTGAAATGCCTTCATAATCGGGTGTAGATTCTGGCAGGGGTTACCTGGGTCTCTGAGTAATAGGACATGTGGTTGAAGGAAAGGATCTGGAAAGAAGGATGTTTTTGTTCTTTTAGTTCATAACTACTTAGTTGTAAGGTCCATTGAGGTGGAAGAAATAGTAGTGTATAGTAGTTCTTGGTGTGATTAAGAAATGTCTCTGCATTCATTTATTTGTGGTCATAACTTCACCATTTTCTCAGTTTTTCTAAGGGAAAAGTAACAGATAATGTTTTGGTGAGAGACATATCCTAGGTTTTATAGTTCCTCACTATACTGATTTTTGCATTTAGTGGTGACCTGCACAGACCTGTAATGATGGTGGCCATGTATCTATTCCAGCTTATCTGAATCATTCACTCATCCATTCATTCAACATAATGTTCATTAAAGATCACTATGGGCCAGGTGCTGGTGCAACTGAGGGAGTAAAACGTGAATCCCCCCTTCCAGGAGTTCCCAGTCTTGTAGGGAGGACAGTTAAGCAGACAAATAACCATAATACAGTCTATTAAATTTCATAATAGTGGTGCTTATAGACCACAGAGATACCTTTCCTTGAGTAATGGAGGAAAGCTTCCAAGTAGATGACAATTAATTGTATCTTGAAGAATTGTTGGTGAGTCAGGAGATGACAAGCAGTTTAGAATGACCAGAGCCCTACTCCTCGGCTGTCCTACAGAGTTCTGTACAGGGTATACAAGACCACAGAATAGATACAACTTTATTCATCTAATGGGAGTTTACAATTTACTTACTTGACAAATATTTATTGAATACCTAATCTGTGCTGGGCACTCTAACAGAAATTAGGAATAGAGAAACAAATGAGATAGTCTTAAAACTCACCATGGATTGTTAGTTCTAAGGAAATATATCTCAAAACAACTATGTATATATTATTGAACAGAATATACAGATTTATGCAATCAAACATGAATATTTCATATACATTTTGTGCTTGCAAGAGTAGCTTTTGGCAATGCCCTTAAACCCCAGAAGGATATGTTGATTTTATTCTAACATCTGGTATATAGTGTTGAAAAACTTTCATCAGTATTAAGAAAGTGTACATGAAGAACTGGCGGGGGGGACATGGGGTTGGAGAGGTAGGGAGACACTAAGCATCTATAAGTTTGCACTGTATATCAAAGGAAATGGAAGGAAATGGAACACTGTAAGAGAACTTGAAGCAGGAATGGCTTGATCAATTTAGAGCTTTAGAAGGATCACTCTGGTGACAAGTACCCATAAGAGATTATGCTTTAAAAATATCGTCCCTGTACCTGTTTTTTCATTTTCCCTCTATGTATTGAATCATTTGATGGTTTCCATCAATGTCCAAGCAGCTAAAGCTAAGGACTCAAAATGGACAACCTGAAAACAGTGTATATAGGCAAGAGAATTTGCCTTTGTGGCTTTTGTCTTAAAGATGAGGTCACTAAAAGCATGAGCTGAATCTAAAAGTTGGAAACACATTTATTCATATTTTGAATTGAATTAACTTCTATTTAAAGGATCTCAAAATAATTCACATACACTAGATGGGTCATTTTTCAGATAGAGATTGTTTGGCTGCAAGTAGCTGAAAACCAATCAAACTAGCTCAAGTTGCAAGGGGAGAATATATTGAATGTAGCCAGACATTAGGAGGACTATAGCTAGCATATGGAATGATAACCAGTCTGAGACCGAGGGAGTTATTATCTTTCTGTATCTTTTGTTGCATATTGGATATTTAGTGTCATCCTCTACTATAACAGCAACACATTTTTTCCTTGTTTATTTGATTTTTTTAATGAGCATGTGTAAAAATGTGCACACCAAATTATGTCCTTTCAGTCTAGATGTTACCAGAGATTAGAGAACTTCAAAATTTTCAGGAAAGAGAATTGGATTTGTTAATTTGAATGTAGTACCTACTCTGGGTAAAATTAGCTGTGACTGGGAGGGGGCCCCGAAACAGCTCTTCATCAAGGTATGGAAGCAGACTCTGGAAAGTTCTATTAGAAGAGGGATTGGGTAAGGTACAGTAATTAGATGAAGAAATGACTGGAATCTCTAACAATTTCCACAGAGATAGCCTGGCAGATCCTCAATATTAGTGAGTATATCTTCCGTAGGAGGAAGACCACTCATTCTTTTTCTAGATTTTCTTTCTCACCTTGATGTTTTATAAAGAACAGATTGCTGTATTAGTCCTAAGTGTTCAGGTTGTAGTGTTAAAACTGAACTCATATTGCTAAAAGACATTGTATTGCATGATTTTTCCAACATGTTTAGATAATATGTTGGTTCCAAGCACAACTAGATTTTGCTACTCTGATAATCTAAGCAAGAATCTGTTTCTGTCCCTCTCTAGGCTCTGCTTTCCTTGATAAAGGCTTTATTTTCAGATGGGGTTTCTATCATGTGGTAGAAAAGATGACCACTACAAGCTCCAGACCTAAATCCTATTTAGAGTGTTGGTGGAAAGGGGAATATTGCTACTTTCACTCCAAAAAGAATTTAGGCTCCAAAATGAAAATGCAAAATTAAAATAAAAACTTATATTTTATTTCCATTTTCTAGGTACTGAGTTGAGTTTTGAAGGAAAAGAAACAATTTTTGACCTGAACTTTCTAAGAATTCACTGTATCATATGTGAACATAAGTAGGATAACAATGTGGAAAATATGAATATTGAAACTGAAGACTGTAGAATACTAGACACCATGCTATCTTATAATAACTGTAAAGTCATTAGCATAATGCAGTTTTATTTATTTGTGTCTACTATGAACCATGGCAAAACTTCTAAATTGATTTTTAAAAATTTACTTGTTTTGATGTGTCTTTTTCTAAATTCTAAAGTATGAGATTCTTATTCAGCAGCTTTCAGGTGTTTTTAAATGTAGTATTTTATATTTGCATACCTGGAATAGAATGAGAATACACATTGTATTTTAGAAAGACTGCTTAATGTTATAAGAGGTGAATCGAAGGATATTGATGTTCTAAGTAAGAGGCACTTAGGAGGCTAAGTTAGAGTTGGCAGTTGTCTAATTTAGAGGTGATGAAAGCCAGATCCAGATCATAGCTATAGAAGTAGAAAGAGTATAGATATGAGAGAGACATATTCATGTGAAAGAAAGTTTTATTTTTCTTTTACAAGTTTTGCCCAATGCTTTAGCTGCATATTGCTGCTTTCCACATTTTTTATTGTTAGCAAAATAATAAAATTATGTCACTAAGTGGGCTGGCTAATAATTCTATAAAATTAATTTTAAGAATCAGTTGAATAGGAGAATTCATATTGGTATAGTTTTGTTGAAAGAAATAAGAAGAGATAATAAGAGCAAGAATTACTTATGCCTGCTAGAAATCAGGGTAGTAGAGTGCAATTTAAGTAAAAGATAACCCAAGGCCAGGGGTATGTGAAGCAATGTGAAGCTTGGTTCTGAGAGGAAAGAGGAGTTGTGATGAAAATTTACTGCTCATGCCCCATTAGAGTTTTCTTTCATGGCTTTGGCCTTAGGAATGTAGACCTTTTTGTTTTCCTTTACCTTTCGAGGTTAGTAAGTTGTCACAGCAGTGACATGCTCATGGGCTTTCAAAACCATTTTATTACAGGTATAAAGCTAATCCAGGTGCACCTACATAAGAATAGGTAAATGCAGTTTTAGGATACAAAACCTAGTTCTTCACTTTGGCCATTCTTCTCAGTGATCTGTCTATGACTATGTTCTTCTGTTCTAAATTCCTTAGTCTACTGCCTCATTTTATTGACTCAGAAATCAGGTTATTTTTCTATTTATCTGGCATGTTTCTCTCAGCTAAAAACCTCAATTCTTTTCTAACTTAAAAATTTCAAAGTTTTGAGTCTTCTGAGAATTAGAAGATTTTATATTTATTCAATAAGTGTGTGTTAGATGACTAAGGTCACACTTAGCCAGGTTGTCACATTATAGATAAGTTGCTGTATATAATTCATCACAGTAGCACGTATTCAGACTCATGATGAGGAATAGGTGGAGAGGGGTGTATGGATGGAAATTGCTAAACAATGTTTGCATTGGTCTGATATATCTTTTTTCCTCTTTAGTTTTTTTTTTCTCTTGTCTTTTTTTTTTTAGTTTTTCTTTTTTAAAAATTTTATTTATTTGACACACAGAGAGAGATCACAAGTGGGCAGAGAGGCAGGCAGGGAGAGAGGGGGAAGAAGTCTCCCTGCCAAGCAGAGGGCCCAATGCGGGCCCTGATCCCAGAACCCTGAGACCATGACACAAACCGAAGGCAGAGGCCCACTGAGAGAGAAGATGGGATACAAATTCTTGGGGAAAGATCAGCAGATAGAATAGGGCGGAAGCTGATCAAGAACATATGCTAAATAACTTGTCCTCTCATCCAGTGTTTATTCAGAAACTCTAAATTCTTTTGGATTAATAAGTTTCTTGTTTGAGATGCAAATAACTACTCACAGGTTAGTAATATTGACCATTCATACCATCTCCTTGTTGCTTACTTTAATCTTATTTACTTTTATTCGTTGAAGAGGCATAAAGTTGGTTTACTTTTGCCTCAGAGGGCTGAACTAGGATCTATAACGGAAGGAAAGGATTTTCTAAGATGGAAAGTTGAAGGCTGGTAAATTTCCAGTTTCTTTTGGTGTCTACTCAGGGAAGTATGTGTTGCAAGAAATTCAAACATTGATTAAGAAGTGTATACATGGGGCGCCTGGGTGGCTCAGCTGGTTAAAGCCTCTGCCTTCGGCTCAGGTCATGATCTCAGGGTCCTGGGATCGAGTCCCGCATTGGGCTCTCTGCTCAGCAGGGAGCCTGCTTCCCTTCCTCTCTCTCTTCCTGCCTCTCTGCCTACTTGTGATCTCTGTCTGTCAAATAAATAAATTAAAAAAAAAAGTGTATACATGGGAACTCATTTGTTAAAAGCCAAATTAAACATCTTAGTTAACTTAGTCAAGAAGGAAATGTTTGTGAGAGCTAGGAATTGCTAAGAGACTCTGATGGACAAAGTTTGAAACAGGTAAAGTCCAGTCAAAAGGTCTAGTTAGCATAAGCACTCCACAATGGAAGGACACCATCACAGAAATGAATAAATGTTTTCTTTATTTAAATATTTATTAGGTATCTATAAGAGCCAGACACCGGATACTATAGAGAATGAATAAAGGCCCTGTCCTGTAGAGCTTATTTTTTAGTGGAGGAACCAGATACTAAACTAATAAATAAATGTACAACTCATGGAGTAGAGGTAAAGTCCTAAGAAAAAAAACAGGTTCTGAAGGGCAACACAGAGGGTAGAGAATAATGTGGAAGGTATTAGAAACATGGATGGAATGAGCCATGTGAGGCTTTGGGGCAAAAGTACAGCAGAGAGATGGAAAAACAACTTCCAAATGTGTAGAAGGAGGGAGTATAGTTAAAACAGAGTGAATGGGGGGTGGGGGAGAAAATGGTAAAATGAAAGAATGTCAATTACTCCTCTGACTTTAGTCTCTCCCTGTAAGATGTCAGGTCTTTGGAGAGAGAATCATATTAAATGAACTTAAAATTTGTACTCACTTCTTGGCTAAATAAGGAAGAGAACAGGCACAAGCTGGTAGGAGGAATTTCCAGAGATACCTTCAGCATCTTGAGAGGATCTTGAGGGCATTACAATCACCACCCTTCTCAGAGGATGGAGGTAGAGTTTCCAAAGGGGAAAATTGAGGTATAGTTAGGAAGGAGGATTAATGGTTGGAACTGAACAGCAAATGTCACTGTGGATAATTAGCTTATGTGACCTTTAAGATCCTTTCCAACACAAAGATCAATTGAGTGATGGAGGTGAAAGAATGGAGACAAAAAGGGCAATAAAAAGGAGCTGAAAAAGAAATGAGGTGACCTACCATGTGTCAATCCTTCCCCCCTGGCTTCTCCCACCTCTCAATCTCCAATACCACATAAGTGATGCTCAGATTGTTCACAAGATACAGAAACAAACACTGTGGAGGACATTTTATTTATTTATTTATTTATTTATTTATTTATTTATTTTAACAAAGGATAAATATTATGGAAAATAAAGAAACACTGACAGGGGCTGTTCACAGCTGGACATCTAGGAGACCCAATATGTTCTAGAGGAGCAATAGCACCTCCATGAGCCACTCTTGGAATGGGTTTGTCCACTGCTCCTTTATTGCCAAGAGTCGCTTCTTTCTACCTCTTTTACTGAAGTGAGCTGCTTCTATCCCATTCCTGACTTCTCCTCTTTTTTGGCTTTTTCAGGGCTTTTGCATACTACCTGCTCTTCACACATTCATTTACATTTGCTCCACTCCACATCTGATCTCTGGGTGTCTTACATTCAAACTCACTGCGAAGATCTAATAGTATAGTTTGGTTATCACTATTTATTATTATCTTGCTATTTCTCACTCTTGGTAATGACACAGGCTACTGGCCAACCCTTGGACTGCTACCTTGATTCAGAAACCTTGATTTAGGGTGCCTGGGTGGCTCAGTGGGTTAAGCCGCTGCCTTCGGCTCAGGTCATGATCTCAGGGTCCTGGGATCGAGTCCCGCATCGGGCTCTCTGCTCAGCAGGGAGCCTGCTTCCCTTCCTCTCTCTCTGCCTGCCTCTCTACCTACTTGTGATCTCTGTCTGTCAAATAAATAAATAAAATCTTTAAAAAAAAAAAAGAAACCTTGATTTAGGGATCTAGAAAGGATAGCAATAAACTTAGTTGGTGAGTGTAGTAAGTTCTAAGGGTTTCTTAGATTTTTTATTGCAAAAAAATACTAAATTCAACACATGGAATGCCTGCTGTGTGGCAGACATTTAAAGCAAATTATTTCTGACTCTGAGAACACCCTTATTATGTAAATACCTAAAATACCTATTTTTTACTTCCAATGTCATACAACCAGCAAAAGGATAAGCTAGAATTTAAATCCAAAGTCTATATTTTCTTTGATGACATTAGTGTATAGTTCTCTTAGTATATAGATCTCTGGGGAAGTGAAAGGCTATTTGAAAAGAAATAGTGACAGTCTAAGAGGTTCATATTCTATAAAAAAAGTCAAAATGAATTTTGATGGATCATGGGCTTGCATGGTTTCATGCTTCCATTAATTGATCCATAAATGATTTTGAATGGATATTATATGCATAGGACTAAAGAAATAAAATGATGAGTAGGAATAATATTACCAGATATAAATCTAAATGGTTTAATATGAGATAGCATTTACTATGCTCTTTCGTGATCAGAGTATCTGAATACTAACTACGAAAATCTGGCAAATGCTTCCTTGCAATGTGCAAAATAGAGAATCGCTAAGTAATGAAGGAACAACTGAGAAAGGAATCTTAAGGGGACAAAATGTTCAAGTAAAATATTCCATGTAAATCTTGAAAATAATAAGAGAAAAGGATAACAGTGTTACCTTTTTCCTGGAGCTCATGAAAAACCATTGTCCCAGAACAGTTACTGAATGGTAGCAAGATCTTCTTCTGCAAAGACAACTGGATATATGCTAACAAATAAATCTTTCTTTTAAAACATAACCATTTGTTTTGTGAAAGAATTGTCAATGAGAACAAATATTTTAAAATGCCAAAAATTATAGATACTTTGGCTTTTTCTGAATTTATTTATTTATTTATTTATTTTTGGTCAAAAGCAAGAAAGATGATATCAACAGGACATGTTGTGTTGTATATGTATCATAATTAAATAGGTGCAAATTCACTGGCACACAACCTAAATGTGCCACGTTAGCTGATGGGTGAACTTCACTGTGCTCTCCTTGCTCAATGAAGAAAAACCAGTACAAGTGGAAATGTGGATCTGGTGGCCCCTGAATGAGCCCCAGCGTTATAATGAGTGTCCAAAATAGCTCTTAAAAATTCTTAGCAGGCCATACTTAACTAAAATTCTAAGGAAAATTACTGCATCTACATGAGGGATACATGGCCAATTGTGAGTATAGATTGAAGCAGCTGGGAAAAAGTGGTTGTTAGTACATCTGTTGGTTTTGCCAGATAGCTTGCTGTTAAATTCTGACCTAACTTTAAGCACATAAAAGTGCCCACCCCTGCCTGCCTCATGTCTCTGGACTTCATTCACCACAACTGAAAACCAGTTTTTCTCTTAGCCCATGGCTGGGTGGAAAGTTATGGAATGTGAATTTAATCACAGACTACTCTTTCTTCTTTTACATTCTTAGGTCAGTTATACTGCTGCTGTCTTTACAGAAATTATCACAGCCATAAATATATCTACCACATATCAATTTAAAGACATAATGAAAAGTGAATCTGCAATGAACTCCCATTGGAAGTTCTGGGTTTTACCTTTTCCTGATGGGCTGAAGTAACATTTGCTGAAAACGAAAGTTTTGAAAAAAAAAAAAAAAAATCACATCAGAGATAGAAGTCCTGGGAAGAAAATGATCATACCTTGAGTGAACTTTGTATATTTGTTTTAGCACAAGAATTTAATATTTAAAAATGTCTATTGTTTTTGTTTTTCAGACCAGAGGTTTTTCTTATTCCTTTTTTCTTAGGAATGCTGTCACCTACTTATCTGGTAGGGGCTGCCATTCAGTTAACAAGAGAATACTGTGAACATAAGAGGAAGAGGAAAGATTCCATGAATCATAAGGAAAACAATCCATGGCACTCTGGTTTGTGCCATCTTGAGGTCATGGTAGATAAAGAAATGAAAGATCTGGTTGGTTTTGTCCAGCAAGTTGCCTGAAGATGATTGAAACCTTGATTAGTTTGAGCTGTGAACAGAGGGAGAGCTTTGTTTTACTCTCCCTATCTCCAGCTTAGGTAGAAAATGCCCACTTTTGTGTTTGAAGATTATGAAGAAAGTCTGGACCTGGTAATCTTTTGAATGGTGACATGAAGTTAGGATTAAGATGCTGGAGGCTTCCTTTTTAAGATATATGGGGGAGGTTCAACAAGAGGGCACATCAGAAATGCAGTTGGTGCCTGATCGCCAAATGTTTGAGGTCTCAGTTAATGCTTTGCTAGAGGAACTAGGATTTTGTGATTAACTTTTAGAAGAAGTGTCAGGAATGCTTTCAACACATAGGTTATGACATTAACTACAGCATAAAGAAATCTTGTATGTCTTCTGGGTCAAGAATTGGAGGGGCTTGGAGGGGCTTAGCATTCTCTAAATCCCCAGTGATGATGTGCAAGGTGGATTTCAAAATTAAGACAAATAATCCCCTAAAACAAAATGCCCCTGTTCTTTTGCTTCAGAGAAAGTTCCCGGAAGTGACAATGCATGCTGGGTTTTATTTTTGTTTGTTTGTTGTTTTTCGCATGCCGTTTCTTGAAACCAAATACTTAGGTGTATGAGAAAAACAAAACAAAACAAAACATTTCTTCTGAGAATATAATTTTTTCTTTTTCACATTTTATTGACGTTAATAGGGAGATACCTGAAAAAACCCCAGACACTTTACCTTGTCTTTATCTCTCTTCATATTGTCTATGCAGATAAATTCTGGGGTCATTTTTTATAAAGACACAGAAGTGTCCTAGAGACCTTGGTTGTTCTAATTATGTCACTGTATGTTATGACGTTGTTAAATTAACATTTATTAAGTGGAGCATAGGGTGCTGGATGGTTGGCCATGGTTCAACAAAATATCAAAAGAGAAGTTGAAATAGAGAAGTTTATTACTTACAGGACCTGGAAGAATGACATGGTATTCCTTGAGGGGCCACATGGGGAAGTCAAGGCAGAGTACAGGCAGAGATAGCGAGATATGCCTTCATTAAAGTCCATGGGTGGAATGCTTTGGAGTTTCTGGGCTAAGCCTTGACCAGTCAATTTAAGCCAAAAAGAACAGGGTTTTGGTAAACCCAATGGGGGTCTTATCTAAGGGGTGCATAAGAGAAGGGCTCTGAGAGGTGTGGGGGTGTGGAGATTGCTGATCACAAGTGCTATTGGGGAATTGATATCAGGAATTTTTACTTGGGACTCTGTGGGCTGTTATCTAGGGCTTGCATGAGGGGGGCTAGTATCAGTTTAAGGCCCCCACATGTCACTTGGTCACACAAAATAGACACCAAGGCAGCAATACCATGGACTCTTGATATGGTATCAAAGGGATTGCTTTGTCCTGAGAACAACCTAACCCAACTTGCAAAGTTCTGAATACAGGAGCCGCTCTACCAAGGCCAACTGCTCTACAGCAAAAAGATGCAGCATAATTAGCTCCGCTGATATCCTCTTGAACAAAATGTCAGTTCAGAAACCTGAAGTGTTTGCTAATGACAAGGGCCCAACTGTCCCATAAAACTAGAAAAGTGGTGTTTGTTGTCTATTTCAAGAACTGGAAATGAAAATCTTAATGACACAGGAAATGCTCTTCAAAGGCCAAGAAGTCTTAGTGAAAGATAAGAGGATCAATCAGTCTTAAATACGAGGTTACTAAGAGTAAGAGACGGGATGCTGCCAGCATGGATATGTATTTCAAAAGGCATGAATAAAACCCAGAAATAGTGTTAATTTTAGTTTGAAGTATATAATGAAACCCTTCAAGTACCTAGGCTTCAACACCCCTTTCCCAAAATGACCAAAATTTCCATTTTTGAGCATTTATCATTTCACCTTTTTCCGTTCCCCAAGTCTTAACAGAATTTTAAAAGAGCAGCTAATAAATGAAGTATACTTCAGTTTCATGTAATGGATTGGATCAGAAGGGAACTGATAAGATGATATTGGAAAAACAGGCGGGGGGTCGAAAAGCTGCAAAAGTGCTAAGCTGTATGGGCTCAATTGATTCCTGGCGCCCAGGTTTATAGTCCCGAGGTTATTCCAGCGAATCGAAAGGGAGCATTCCCTCCGCTATTAACAATGAGGCTCTTCCTGAGGGACTGGTTACAAGCAGGGCCAGAGGTGTTGAGGGGGAGATAAGGCCAATTAAGGATTCCGACTGAGAAAGCAGGAAACAGAAGCCACAGGGAGAATTCCAAAGGGGAAGATGGGAAATGAGACTCTGGGTCACTGTAGGCATTCAAGGTAGAATACAAATATGAGCTTTAAACCTGCTCTAGAGAAACTCATTTTAGTGGGAGACAGGATCAAAGGAGGCCAAAGCTTTGCAATGTGGTTTCTAAAGGCAAGGCACAGGGGCAGAATACCTGAGTAGAAACTTACCATTAAAACCTAGCCCAGTGCTTATCATCCTTTCTGTGTTCTCAGCACACTTTGGGATATTAGAAATTTTAGTAGTGTACTTGAAGGAATTGAAAAGCTCAGAACAAAACTAAACAATTCAGCAATAATTCCAACACAATCACTGCTATAGTGTCCATAATAGCACCCCAGGGATCGAGAGCTAGTGGGGCATGTGGCAGGGAGACAGAGGGAGGGCAGACAGGATACTGGCTCCATGACCTTGGGCCCAAATACTTAATGACTCTAATCATCAGGTTCTGCATCTGTAAAATGGGGAAGAAGAGTAGGACCTCCCTCCTAGGGGTGTTAGAAAGATTAACTGAAACCACCCCTGGAGAGGTCACAGCACCCTGCCTCTTATGAATACACACTATCCCCCTGTGCCCTTGCTCCTCAGCCCTTGGCACCATTCACTGTCCTGATAGCATTCTCTTGCACTCCAGAGGCCAACTTCTCACCTGGTTCCAGTCAATGTGAGATCTTCCTTGGGCAAAGGCGAGCTGCCTGTTACCTCACTCACAGTGAGTTGTAGTTCTGCTCTTACCAGATCACATGACCAGCTCACCAAAATGTCCTGTCTGGTAGTCATTGTAGTAAAAATATATCTACAGGGGTAGCAAAGGCCAATTTCATACATTGAACAAAATTAGGGAACACAGGTAAGAAAGGGTCACAGTACACTAGGGTGTCTTGAGCTAGCCGTTCTAGAATGAGTTTCGTAGGGAGAAGATACGCTTGTTTCCTCCTCAAAGCAGATCTTTCCTTCTCCCCTGAATAGTGAGCTGATTGTTAGGTCCATAATCAAAAGAGCTAGACTGATACAAAGCAAAGGTCAAGCAAAGCTTTATTTCGCTCCAAGCATCGAGAATCAAACTGACTGGTCGGGGCCACCTCTTACAGAGGGGGCGACCACCCCCAGCTTCACAGACTAACTTTTATAGAGCAAAGGCCATGTGATTGAGCGTGGCCACACACAGGTGGCCAATGAGATTGTAACACACAGAGAAAGCTGCACAGTCATGCTAGGTCAACATGGGTGGCCAATTGAATTACAGTTCACCCCATAGTAGGTATTTGAACTAGCCTATCTCCTTGGTCAGACTTGGCACCGAAAAGGCGGGGCCCACACTCCTTGGTAGCTGGGGAGACAGTATGTGTGCCCCACTGATTGGATGTCTCCACCTGATCCGACTCATCCCTGCATTCAGGCTCTGTTATCTCCACTTGACCTGACCCGCCCTTGTATTTGGGCTCTGTTATCAGGGACTGATGACCATATTTTACTGGTTTCCCGGACTTGCTTTTAGGTAAGTTCCTGGGGCGGGGGAGGGGGGGGGTCAGTTTAAGTTTTACTGCACAAACAACAAAATGGCTGTTTGACCGAGGTGGAGCCACTATGGCTAAATAGGCCCTTACACAGATAAATTACTTAACTGTTTTGTCTCTAAACTGAGTATAGCCACGCACTACAGAAAGTGATTTACATATATCATCTTTTTCCTTTTTCCCAAGCAATCCTTTGAGATAGATAATATTATTTGCAAAATATCATTTTATGATTAAGAAACCAAGTAAGATTAAGTTAGTAAGATAATAATATCAAATTGAGATTAAGTAACATCAAATTGAGTTATTTATGACTTCAAAGCTTATGCTTTAGAATTTGCATTTCTAAGTTTTCTGCGATGCTGAAGTCATTAGTCCTAGGACAACACTTTGAGAAACTCTGCTGTCCTATCTCCTCAAATCCTTATTGAGTTCTTCCAAAAACCACTTTAAAATGTGTATTGGTACTCCTAAAATGAAAACAACACTTTGGAGGGAAATCAGAGATAATTCTCCACCAGGAAAGTTTTGATGATCCTAGGCTAAGTTAGATACTGGCACAGCAACCCCTATAGTGGATGACTTCTCCAGTGGCTGAAGGTATTTTGGGTGAACTTGGTATTTTCCACCCTGCCCAGGGCACATAACTTTAGTACTACATTGCCCAACTCTGTGATTTATTGTCATTTCTAATAAAATAATTCTATGCATAGTAAAACAAAGCAAGAAATGAGGGCCTGGAAATGGTTGTGGTTTGTTGATGGTAGCTCCACTGGTATAATGTTTATTTGTTTGTTTCTGAGATTTTGAAAATTGCTTTAGAAAGCCTTAGGGCAGAAAGCTTCACTTAATTAAAATATTTTAAATCAAACCACAGGAACTTCAGTTCATAAAGCCTCAGGGTACAGCCAGCAATTGTTAAGAAACTCAAATGGAATGGGGTGGATGAATATAATAATGTGGGGTATAGGTTTTTGTTATTATTTCTGCTTCCTGGATTGAAATAATTAGGAAACAGAAAATCTTTAGTTAACTATTGGAATTCTGAGGATACTCATTCATCGCTAGTGTTTCCCAAAGAGTGTTCACGGAGCATCAGGATAATGTTACAGGTCTTTCAGTGAAGAAAGCATTCCTTTTGAAAGTAACTTTAGAAAGGGTTGTACCATTCTCTTGGAGATAGACATTGCCCATTTGCTTAAGAAAGGCTCTTAGAAGTCCTTCAGTGAGGCAACTTTCTTGACTCTGTTTAAATGATCATTTCCCAAAACGTTTTGGCCACAGGGCTTCTTTCCCTATTCCTTCCACCTTATTTCCACTCCCAAAGAACAGCTTTTCACAAAATACGGAACTAAAAACATCTGAGGAAATACTGATACACACATTTTTAAACCAATACTGACACTGAGCCAGTTGTGTATATACATTATTGCAAAGCCAGGCTCCTCCCATCTTTAACTCTTACTTTTCCCCAAGTATTGTCTATTTGCTCTTTCCCGAAATAAAGACCTGAACCTAAGTAGGTACCACTTGACTGCTGAAACACAGAAGCAGGAAAAGATGCCAGGGTTGCTTTCTGGCTTATCAGTAAGTGGGATTCAGTGCAACCGTAGAAATTTGGCCTAACCCAAAGGAAGGGTCAGTTACATTTGTGGAAAGTTTGAAAACAAATTTAATTTCATTACCTCCAATAGATAACTTGTACTCCTTGAGTGCTGCCTAGGAAGGGTCCATGGGTCCTTGGGGGGAATCTATTCTAATGACTAGAAAGAGGTGATATGTAATTACGATAGCACTTGTTTATCTATTAAATGTACCTACATTGTCTGGAAACTACTTGCCTAATCAGTGGAATGTTTTTCTCTTTGGAAATATTAATTTGCTTAGCAAATTCATTTTTCCTAGGTACAGGAAAGTAATCTTCAACCACTTTTCCCCCAGCTAGAGGAAAGGTAAACTTTAACCTAACCATTTTTCTAATTATCAAAGGTTTTGAATTAATGGGGTCCAAATTAATTAAGGTTTTATTATAGTTTCATCCTTAGGAGACAAGGTTTCATTTCCCTCTTTTGAAGTATTTTCCATCTGAATCAAAAGAAGATTAACCTCACCACTCTCATTGCTTGAAGCCAATGGGTTTCAACTTCTTTTTTCTCTCCCCAACATACCTGAGGGTTATGAAACACTCCCTCTGTAAGGAGAGGATGAGGTGTGTGGGGGCTTATAATTAGGAAAATCTCCCTAGGTGATTCTGATAAGCTCCCTACCCCTTCTTGAGAATCCTGGCTTTATGCCTTTGATTAAAACCTTGTAACCCTCAGGCAAACATGGAATTGGGGCAGGAAGGGCAAGAGAGGCCCTGACAGGACTCCAGCTAAGCTAGCGCTCTGACGGCAGGGGGTTTTGTTATAAGTGGTCAGCTAAGCTGTGGATAATCAAAAGTAGAGCAGGCACCATAAGCCTTACTAGCACTGTTAGCTGTCTCTACCATTTGCCCTGAATACTGGGTGTTGATAATCCAGGGACAGCCAGAAGAAAGGAGGTTGAAGGTCTTTGGTGCAAACAGAGATGGAGAATTGTAGTTCATCTACCTGACACTGGATCCATGAACGAGATGGAAAAGAGAACTCCATCTAGGTGCTTTCTCACCTTTTCTTCAAGCTCAGCCACAGTCTCCTGAGGTCACTGATAAGGAGATAGGCTACTAAATATGGGTTCATAAATAATAGAGGTAGGGTGTCTGCAAATTAGACAAATGAGGGGCTAAAATAAAGCTTTTAAAGAAGGAAATTAGCAGTATAGTGGAAGTTATTAATGGAAGAACCATAGCCATTGTTTTAAGTTCTTATTATATTTTTTGAAGTTTTGATGAAATAAAACAGCTGGGGAAGATAAGCAAATATTCAGAAATTTTATTTTTGTATTTAAATACAAAATATTTAAATGTAAATAAGGTAACACATGTCCTTTGATATTGATAAACTGAATCTCATAGGCCATTAAACAAAAAGCATCTTGGGAAATAACTTGGCCTTACCTAATGCCCTTATTGTTTTACTCTGGTCCAGGACTCCTTGGGTGCTTTTTAAACTACATCTGTATTTATTTAAGTTCCTTTTAACTGGTTGTCCACTTTTGATAACATTCCATTTATCACCTAAATAGTTTAGCTTGAGGGCAGATCTGTTGATTTGAGGTCTAGACTAGTATAAAAGAGGATTCCCCCCGCTTTGTTGCTGTCTCCTTTAACATGTTACAGGATATTATTGAGAACATATGAATGCTAAATGACTATTATATCCATTTGTCACTGAATTGGGTTTGGAACACCAGGATTGGGCTGGTTGTCAAGAGATCTATTTTCTCATAGTTCTAAGAGCAAGTGAATAAATCACTTAAGCTCTCAGAATTTCAGTTTCCTTATCTATTGAATAATTGTCTCTCCCTTAGGCACCTGTCTGATTTTATAGGTCTGTGACATTTGACTTAAGTTTTAGGTTTTGGACACTAGATGGTGATGTTGTGCTGCTTTAAGAAGTCTGACCCTGTGTAGTCAAGGTCTAGAATGAGGCTTCTCACTTTCTCAGATTTTAGTTAAGTATGGCTTATGTCTAATGAAACCCTATCCAGGGGGCAAACATAATAGAGCATGGAAATAACACAAGGAGTAAGAAGAAACCAAAAATAACCTTTGCGTGCTTTTTGACTTGCTAGCTTCTAAATACACTTATTTTAATTAGTTGAATCATCCTCTGGCATCCAAAGTCCCTAATTCCTTTTCTTATCTTACTTTTATGTTAGGCAACTTATTGATCTCTTGAAGTTTCTTTGGCAAGATTGGCTCCTGATACCAACTTCCATTTCTCTCTCATCTCTTTTATTCAACCCCTTACATTCCTGGAACTACTCTCCTACTTGTGAGACTTTCAACCTGCCTATTGAAATGTTAGAAATAGACAAGCTAACATAGGTTTTGGTTGGAAGCAAACTCCTTAAGAATTCATTTCCTCATTGTACAACAAACCCGAGAACAATTCTCTCAGAAGGCCAGTTCTTTCTCATGGACAACTTACTGCTTGTTTACAAACTCACAGCTTGTTTACAGGAGGAGAACGGATTTACTGAAATGGCAACTGCCTCTCCTGCTCTTCTTGGCAGTGAGTTTTCAAGCTTGAAACACAGAAGGAAATAAGAGCTCCTTGAACTCCTTTTTTGAGAGTATCCTTCATTTCCTGGCACTGAGTCTGCAGATTTTCTGGGTGGTTTTATGGGGGATGGTGGCAATCACCCAGCCCAAGCTCCTCTCTTGCAGAAGGCCAACTTGTAAATGAAAGGACATGTCAGGTTACACCCTTTCCACACTTGGGCCTGGGTCCTGGGAACAGGAGTAGGCATTTTTGAAAAGAATATGTTCATTTTGAACTATTTTAAATATCTATTAAACATAATTATATCCCACTTAAGAAAATGCATCTTTGTATTTTCCCCCATTGTGGAATAGTCCTTTGCTGACGTGATACTGACATGAGTTAGTAGAAATGGGGAAGTCTCTTCACTAGAGATCCTGTGTGTCATCTCAGGAAAATAGCTGTACCAGATAGGCTAGGAAGCCATCTTATGTGGATGAGTACCATTCCCCTCAGGCATGGTTGTCCTGATTTAAGAAACTGGCAGTTCTGGTTCTCATGATAGGTTGGGTCATCATATCACATGACCTAATCTTGGATCTCAACCCGAGCAGGTATATTTCTGCTATCCTATGGCTAGATGACACAATCAACTGTCACTTTTCTTTGACTTATTGTATTTGAACACATTGAAATATAATTCATTTGAGGCTTATGAAAAGAAAAATGGTTTTAAATTTGAACTGTTACACTCCAAACAGAAAAGGTTGAATGAAAATTAACCTGACTCTTACAATCCTCTAATTTAAGGCTAAGAGAAAAGAGGCCCTTTCACACAGTCTAAAAACATCCACTTCATGGAGAATTTTTATTGCTTCGACTAAGGAACCTGAGGCAGAAATAATAGGCTCCCTGAGGACCTGAGACTCAGAATTTACAAATTGAATTCTTATGTTTTTTTCCCCATTCATTGAGCAATAGAAGAAATACAACTAAAGAATACAAAGAAACAAAACAAAACAAAGCAAAACTTTGAAACAAAGACAAGGGTAAGTTGGAGTTAATTTTATATAGCCAGAAGAATGGACCCATAGTGTTAGCACAAAGACCATTTTTGAATGAATTGAGCCTGTATTTGGGTGATAGCAAGGAGATAAGTATAATGTGGAACTTGGCACAAATGAATAAAAAAATCCTCACAACTACTCAAACCACATCTCTTTTAGTTTCATTGCAGAGTTATGAAAGAATGGTTTAAAAGTCTAGAGTAAATGTGACCTAAACATATGTCTATATTTGGTTTTACAATTACAACTTGAACTAAATTGTACCAAACAAGTAAAGAAAGCTGCAAAAATAAATACATGAAATGGAATATAGAACACTAACCAAATGGACCCTATATTTAAAATGCATTTCTAATATTGTATAGGGAATTTTAAAAATCACTTTATTTTAGGTATGGCAGATAATGGCAATTTAGTAGGACGTGATAAGCAAATTTCATCAGAAGCAATAAACAGATAGAGTGAGAGCTGATTACATTCTGACTTATGTAGTTCATTGAAGTTCTGGACCATTTGTTCTGGCAAATGTAGATTACTTGATTCTAAAAAAATCTATAATGGTTATTTGATTGCCCCCCAAAATAGGCTTTATACTAGGGTACCATACAGCTTTTTATCATTTTCTTTATGCTCTGCTCTCTGTCTTTAATGTGAAGCTTTTTCACCCTTCAGTACTATTGTTTTCCAGGGGGAATTTTTATCAAGAAAATGATGTAAAGGATGGAAGAAATGCTTAAATCTTAATAGGGGATTTTGGTTTGTTTATTTGCTTTTGCTTTGTTCTTTAAAACAACCGAAATTTATTTTTACCATTCTGGAGACCAGAAGTCTGAAATTGTGGTATATGCAGGTTTGTTTTTTTCTGAGGTCTCTCTATGGCTTCTAGATGGCAACCTTCTTTCTGTGTCTTCACGTGGTCATCTTGCTATGTGCTCATGTTTGTATTCTAATCTCCTTTTCTTTTAAGGACCCCAGTTATGTTGGGTGAGGAGCAGCTCAAGTGATCTCATTTTACCTTATTTACCTCTTTAAAGGTTCTATCTCCAACTGAAATCACATTTTGAGGTACTGAGGGTAGGACCTTCAATATATGAATTTAGGGGTGGGGTGACACAATTGAGCCTATAATATGATAATTCTATGTTTAACTTTTTGAGAAACTGTCAAACTATTTTCCAGAATAGCTGTACCATTTTATATTTCCACCAATGTATAAAGATTTCAATTTTTCCATATCCTCAACAACACTTGTTATTATGTGTCTTGTATTTATAACCATCCTAGTGGTTGAGAAGCAGTATCTCTGAGGTTTTGGATTGCATTTCCCTAATGAGTAATGATGTTGAACATTTTTTCATGTGTTGTTGGACATTGGAGAAATATCTATTCAAATCCTTTGCCAGTTGGTTTATTTGTCTTTTTACTGTTATGTTTTTAGTGTTCTATTATAAATTCTGAGTGCTAGACCTTTATCAGATATTTGATTTAAAAACCGTTTTTGTTGCTTATCTAAGCTGGTTGGGTAGGAAAAAAAAAGCAAACAAAAAACCCAAAACACTTCCCAAAACAAATGTAGTATCTTATATTTATGGGTAAAATAGAAACGAGTCCCTCTCTTAACTCAAAAACACGTGGTAAGGAATGAGATTCCCTTTATGTCATTGCAAGAAGGGACCTTTCTTCACCATTGTCTCTATGGTGGTGGAAGAGAAGGTTTTACTGCTGTTGGAGTGGGGAAGCTGACTTGGGTATCATCTGAAGTCAGTCACTCCTTCATCAGATAAGATTCTGAATCATTGGTGCTCTATGCTAGGGCTCAGTACAATGGTGAATAAATAGACATCTTAGGGGAAGTCAAACATGGAACAATTGAAAAATGAGTGTGATGGAGGTGTACAGGGTCTTATAGAAGAACCTAGCAGATAAGAGAAAGAATGGGAAAGGGTTAGCTAGGTGAGGAAAACAGGTGACAAAAGTTGGGTGTTCCAGCTAAGGAAACGAAGCTTGTTGAGATGAAAAGCAAGTTGGAGAGGCTAGTGTGGTAAGCAGGGGTAAGGCCATGCTAGAACTTATAGGCTGAGTTCAAAATACTGGTCTCTACCTCAAGAATAAGGAGAAAACTTAGAAGTATTTTAAATAGAGGGGTGTCATCAGTTTTCCCTCTATAATAATATTCTGATTACACTGTATCATAGCCAAAAGTTCTCATTTTTTCCCTACTATTTTTACATTTTTAGGGAAAGTCTCTTTATGACTCATATAATAGCACAAATTTATTCAAGTTGGGAACTGACTTTATTAGCTAATCTAGAGAAGACCATTAGACTTTTATATGAGGATAGAAGTTCATATTGTAGTAACTAAAATTTTAAAAAGCTAGCCAATTTATAAAGAACTGCTTCTTGTAAGAACCTTTTTAAAGGCAACCTTTGTAGTATTTAATATTCATTCTGGAAAGTTTAAATATAGTTTTGATAGGGTAATAATATACTCATTTGACCAACTCTCCTAATTTCCAACATTGTAATTTTTCTCATATGCTTTGTTTAATCTTAAAATCCAATAAGCAATTTAAAAATAGAGATATAAAGACTCATTACACTATATGGACCCACTGGAAAGTCAATAAACAATTGACTTACTGAGACTTCTGAGATATGATATTTTTCAAAACAGTAATGTGAAGGGGAAAAACTTATTGGAAGTTAGATCAGTTTAATTCTGGTATGTATGGATACTGCAGAGAATAGATAAGCTGTTATCACTGTCATCTCTTCACTTCAGTACCTAAGAATTGCATCATCTACTAGCTGTATCAGAGCACAGAAACATTTTCCTCCTTCTCTTTACATTTATTCTTGTATATATGTATATTTGTGTTATAACACACACATATCTATGTGTATGTATGTACATATACACACATATACATATATACACACTCAACTGTGTAAGAAATGTCATATTAGTTTTCTAAAAATGGAGAAAGTGTTACCCTGAGTGCCCATCGCACTAGGTGGTGGGGAATTCAGTCCCATTCATTACTGGGGCTTCCTTTCTGAGTAGGTTAAGAGAGCCCAGAATTCTGTGTGTAACAACACATTCAAGGAGAGCCTGTTAATTTTCAGCTCACATTATTTAACCTACATCTGCGTGGTTCTCAATATAGTGGTTCAGTTCATTCTAGGTCAGGCTTGGTTCTGGGAATCTTTGCTGAGCCTGGAAACCCTGAACCAAGTTTCTTTGGGATGCCATGAAACTATTGCTCTCAGTTTCTGAAACCTTCCTGGGGCACTTGGGGGAGAAGGACCCAGATTCTACTATTTTCAGTTTCCTGACCAGTCTTAGAAAATCTTTAAGAAAGTTCTGAGTTGAAGCTTTGAAAACAAAAGCCAAGGAGTGATCAAGGGATGTTTTTCACTAAATTTTGTTCTCAGCCCTAACACAAGGCCCACAAAGGCATTCTGTGACCAGGAAAAGCAAAACTATAGTGCAAAAGAAGCACAAGGTCTCAAAGATTACCCTACCATATATGTGCTTTTTTTTTTTTTCCAATCTAGTAAACTAACTGGGTGCTATGAGGGTCTGTATGTTGTAATAGATTTGTATATAATCATGATAATAAAAATAATAATTAAAACATTAGCAAGAAGAGAACCCAGCATTTGTATACTTCCTATATGCCAGGCCACTATGTAGCTGAAAAATTCACAAGTATTTGCATCTCATTTTCTTTCCATTGCCCCTTGAGGTGGGCAGTATTGTCCCTACTCTAGAGTAAGGAAATTGTAGCTGAAAATAAGGTTAAGTAACTTGCCTGAGGTCCTGTAGATCCTACTTGAAAGTGCTCTGTCCCCAGAGCCCAGCTTTTAACCCTATGTTTAGCTTTTGCCTCTTTCATAGAAATCACTATTCATTCTTTGTGAGCTATGAACCTTTTCACTAAGATATATACTGCCCTCTGTCCACTCCAGAGCCATGGGAAGAAAACTTGAGGTGCATGCTGGTTCTTTTCCTTACCACCAAAACACTTCAGGAGCAAATTTCCAGTGCATTGCTTTTCACATGCATATACATTAGAGGTGGTTAGAAGCTGAAATTGAATTTAGAATAAAATATCAGATTTAAAAGATGTGATTATATTGCTGATATTTAATTAAACATAGGTTCCAAAATGGATGCAGTTCTCAATATGAAACCAAGTGTATTATTACTCTTGTTTTATCTTCGTGTTTCTACTCTTCCCCCCAGTCTAGGGCAGGTTTTTAGCTTTGAGCAGATTTATGTAAAACATTTAAAGTCAGTTTTAGAATGAGATAATTCTGTTGTCAATTTGTTTTCTAGAGGAAAATTCTATGCATAATTTTGTTGAATGTTTTTCTTGAAGCTAATGATTAGAAGAATAAGCTGTAGCCTGAATGTACCTATGTCCATGAAAGCTCATTTACTGTCTTAGTGCTTTGCCCCCTCAAATGCATTTCCAATGTGTCAAATTATGCTGAATTTAATATACATACACGTGAATGAACATCTTGTATATCCATACACATACCTGTATATGGATATATATGTGTGCGTGTGTTCTCCTCAGCCGAACCATTTGGCATCTTTCAATATATTCATGATGTTATAATGTTCCAGTACTATATTATTTAGCAGTTATATTTATTTGTAACCCACACTGTTTTAATTTAATGAGTGCTAAGAACATTTTTATGAAATATATTTGACACCCTGGATGTGTTCCTTTGTCCTGTTGTGGGAGAGGACATCTATGACATTCCGGAATTGACTTGGGATTTTGGCAGGCATTTCTGTCTATGGCCACAGAAATCCTGACTACCTACCAGAAGGCTTTCAAGCCTCATTCTGGTGTGAGGAAACTACTTGAAGAACACCTACTGTCCTCCATGGTATTGAGATATGGGGGCAAAAGGAATTCCAATCCCTAAGGATGGGGAAAATTCCAACCATTAGAAAACAACTGCCAAACACCCTTTTTCTGTAGAGTTGGCCTGTATTGGCTTAGGCTTTTGAGGAAATTCTGTTTGCCTCATGAAACTGAGTATTCTTTAAGTTATTTCATATAGACCAAATCTCAGGTTTGTACAGAGGAATCAGCCACAGTTTGGGAAGTAGCTGTGAGGGAAATGGGATAGTTCAGAATGTCCATGTGAATGTGGTTGTTCAGGATCAGCCCCACAGATGCATGAGTGTTCTCTCAGGCTTGTTTAGGCCTGCGTGTTCAGTCTGAAGGAGGACTGCTTTATCCTTTGTCAAATCACCCCTTTTAGTAAGGCATCTGTGTACCCCAAATCGTGTGATGTTCATCTAGTCTAATTTTGAGAGAGTGATCCCTTTTGGTCTTATTGAATCACAGCCCGTAAATGTCCTTGACATTTAAATACATTCACGTTGCCCTTAAACAGCATTTGTGTTTTGAAGATTTAAAGTATTTCTGCTGCCTTGATAACACTTTTTACAAGTCTTCTCAGCAAAATGTCCATCCAGTTTGGTGATCCACAGGAGGAATTTGCTTGAAATTTATGTTCTCCCCTGTTTCTTTTCCTAATAATTTGTAATACAAGTTCTAACATGAAATTAAAATTCTTTTATAATTTCATTATCTAGGAAGTGATTTTGCAGTCTGCTGAGGATCCAATGTTGAAGTACAGCACAGTGTACAAAATAACTCTTGTTTTAATACATTGCTATGGCTCTCAGAGGAACCTCTGCTCAGCTCAGTTTATCATTAGCTTCTATATTACTCAGGTTTCCAAGTCTTTAATTCAAAATGAAAATTAAACAATATTCATTTTGTCAGGGCAGTTTGTAGAGAAATTGGTTTTAAAAACCCTATATTTTTCAATTAGAAAGGCTCTTACTGTAACCATGTCCACTTTTCCTAATTGTTTAGAACCCAAACTCTAGAAGCCAGAAAACCTTCAGAGAATGGACTCAGAGCCCCTGGGCCCCCATTGCAACACACACCATTACTAATGATGGGCACTGGTTAAAACCTTATGAAACCACTAAGCATATAGCAGGAAACCAAAATCAAACAATATCTACCCCTAGTGAATTTTTCAGGGGGTCCAACAAGCATTTTTAGTTTGTATATAAATTTAAAGATGAAGTGTTTTAACTAGGAGTAATTGCTGTATTTTGGCTTATTTAGATTAGGTCATTTTCATATTCAATTATCATAAAGCTCTATGGCATGGTAGAAAGGCGTGAACTTTGCAGTTTCAAAAATGTTGGAGCAAATTCAATTCTGTGCCTTACTGGAACAAGTTGCTTTAGCCACTCAAAACCTCAGTTTACTCTTTTGTAAATGGGAAACAATTATACTATTTCATAGGATTGTTACGAGTAGGAGATAAGAAGCACAGATGAAGCAGCTAGCACACAACTTGGCATAGAGTCGTCTCCTATTACATTTTCCTTTCTTATACCTATCAATTATTTAAAAATGGAATTGGGTAGAAAAGCATAAAAGTAGAGCCTCCTGAATTTTGCTGCTGAAAGTCAGGCTCAGCTTCATGGATCAGGCTTTAAAAAAAAAAAAAAAAAATCTCACCAAGCCCTCAGGATTGATATTTCTATAGCATTAACAAAAAAGAAAAATGAGATTTTTTCCTTCCTCAGGCCCATTATTTTTTTATTCTTTTTTTGTTCACTCACTTACAGTGTATTTAAGTGGAAATCACTTGAAGCCCTTGAACCACCCTCCGAAAGCTTTGCTAAATCCCACATTTTTGGTTTCACTCCAGATACAGTACTGTGTCCCCTACCTTTGAAGTCTTTGAAGTGTCCACATTGTAGGCTGAACCTGTGGTGAAGCCCAAACTGGTGGTTTTGACTGCACAAACCCATTTAAAGCTGGGACAGATGGAATTGAAGCAGGATATGAGAAGGGGTGGTGTTCGCTTCCCTTTCTTGACCCCCACCTCTCTCCACTCTTAGTCTCTTCAAACACTCCTGCTATAGTCGCAGACATATCAAAGACTGCTCTACTATGGCTGCGGTGACACTGAGGCTGGAAGTGACTGCTTTACCCGACCACAGCTGTTCACTGCCTTAGGGAGTGAACTGAAGCGGGAAGTACATCATGAGGCCTTCAGTTGCAGCCAATGACCTCACGTTTCTTTACGGGGAGAGATTTGAATCAGGGGTAAAGGATAGCATAAAACATTTAGGATGTAATCTTTATGTTCTTGAGTATTATAAAATGTTGTTACTGTTGTAAATTAGATTGCAAATATAGATAGGATTGATGTTTTTATAATTCTGTACCGTATCTGTGTATCTTTGAACGTTCTATGACTTTTTGCAGTTTTTAAAATAAATGTAAATGGTATTACATTATATAATTTAGAGAAAAACCAGAAGTAATGTAGCACCCAAGTTAAGAGATAAACTGGATTGGAATACGCCTTCATGACCAATGAGCTGTATGTCCTTGGGTAACTCACTTTACCTTCCTATGCCTCAGTTCTCTCATCCATTAAATGGGACTATAGTAGTACCCATCTCTTGGGCTTGTGGTGAATATCAAATATAAATGTAAAGAGAATTAACTGTATACATTAAATGATATATGTAAGACACTTAGAGCAACACAAGGCACTTTGTAAATACTGCGTATTTGTTCTTATCCTTAGCACATTTTTGAAGTTTATGTATTTGACAGATTATTTTAAATGCTATATCATTGCTCATTTTAACGGCTGTAACATATACTTTTGTATATGTATGCCATAATATATTTATTCTATTTCCTTGTTGATGGATAATTGCTTCTTCCAATGATAAGTGCAAACAATAAGAAGATGAACATTTTTGCACTCATTGCCCTGAATACAATATACAAAAATATCTCAAGATGAATACTCAGAAGAATTCCTGGCTTATAGGGTATGCACACCAACAGATGTACTTGATATTGCCAAATTGCTCTCCAAGCAGTTGGGCCAATTCATGCTCCTAATGTCAGCGTGTGAGAATTTCCATTGCTCCACATCCTTGCCAACTCTAACATTTTTACCAATCTGGTGGGTGTGAAATGGGAGTGAGTGGCATCTCATTGTTTACATTTTATTACCAATTGGGCTGAAAGCCTTTTTCATATGCTTCTTGGCCATTTGTGATTCCTCCTCTGTTCCTATCCTTTGCTCATTTTTCTACCGAATTTTCTTTTCCTTACTGATTTGAAAGAGTTCCTTCAATCTTGTTAGGCAGTTAATAGCTATTGATTTTATAGACTGTGGATATCTGTTTCAAGTCTGCAACTTATCTGTTAACTTTGATTATGTTGTCTTTTGTGCAAAAGTTTTGAATTTTATAATTCAGTATATCAGTTGTTTCCTTTATGGGTTAGGCTTTTTGGCACGTTGGCTAGGAAATTCTGCTGCAATGCAATTTGGTAAAGGCATATGCCTACATTTTCTTTGAAAAGTATCAAAGTGTTGATTTTTATATATAGATCTTAAGTTCAGCTGGGATTTGTTATTGTTTATGGTGTAAAGTATGTTTCTCTCTTTTCCCATACAGATAGATAACCAGTTATCTCAGCAAAATTTTTTGAGCAGGGTGTTTTACTTTTTCATAAATGTATTATGCCAATTCTGTCATGTGAAAAATAGCCATATACACCAGGGCTTCTTTCTGTTTTATTAATCACTGTGAATATATTTACACCAATGCCATATTGCAAAATATCTTCAAGATACATCATAATACCTGTTAGAAATCATTTTACCACTTTGTTTCTTTAAAAAATGATCTTAGCTCTTCTTGACATTTTGCCCTTTTATGTGCCAAGTTCCATGAAGAATTCTGTAGGCATATTAAATTGACTACATTGATTATATAGATTAATTTGGGAAGAGCTGGTATCTTTATAATATTGTCTTCTAATCCATTACCACGTGATAATGCTCTGTTTACTCACATTTTGTTTTATGTGCTTCTGCATATTTTCCTATTTTTGTAATTTTTTCCGCAAATTTCTTAAATCTCATTTCTTAGGTTTATTACAAAGTAGCTAAAAGTTTTGATTGCTGTTACAAATGGAAAGGCTTTTTCTTTCAATTTAAAATTGTAATTTGTTTATATTGATTATAGGAATTGTCTATTCTTTCAAAGCTCTAAGAGTTTATTTGCAAGTCCTCTTGAATTTTCTGTGTAGGCAATTATTTGTTTTTCTTCCCAATTTTTAAGCTTTTTATTACTTGCCTTTGTCTTTTTGCATCATCAGTATATTTACTACAACGTCGAATAGAAATTGGAATAGAAGGCTCTCTTGTTTTTTGCCGGACCTCAATATTGATTTGGTCAGATTGCTGATTACTGCATGTTTTTGATTGATGCCGTTGACCAGGTTAAGAAAATTTCCTTCTACTAGAATAATGGTGTATTTTCATAATAATTCCATCTTAAATCATGAACTTTGTGAAAAAATTTTTGTGTCTGTTGAGTCAGTCATTTAGTTTTTTCTACTATAACTTCTCAACATAGCATATTTCACTATTTTTTATATAACTATCTTTGCATTCTTGAGATAAACATAACAGGATTACAGATGAAGAGAGGAAGAAAAAAATACATAAATATCTTAGAGAAGAGGATTTCAGAAATAGGGATCAACAGGTGCAAAGGTCAGCAAGGTGTTGTGTCTATCTGGAAGATGACTGAATAGCATGGTCTGATGAGGACAGTACTTCATCTAGTACATTTCTGGCAACTTATTATCCAGGTGTTGTGTTGGTCTCAGCCTCTCAATAGAGATGCTAAAGGCTAGGAAGGCCTGAGCACTCACCTGGGCTTTTATTACTAATGGTAAGCCCTACAGACATTTCCCTCACCAAAGCCAGGTTGTGGCTAGATTGGCCATTGTTGTTCTTATGATTGCAGGACACACCTCAGCAACAAACATATGGACATTTTGAGGAAAAAGATTTATTACTCACAAATCCTGGAGGGTACACTGCATGTCTAAGTCACAGCAAGGTCCTGATAATAGAGAATGGGAGGGAGTAGGACCTAGGGCTCTCCCTTTATTAGTGTCCAAGGGTAGGATGTCTGTTTCACAGGTCCACTCTATTGATGAATTTGAAACATAAAAGCAGGAATTAGGGAGTGGGAAGGGAGAAGCAGGGTCATTCATACAGGCAGTTTTCTAGGCTACCCAGGACTTTCTAAAAGGGGGTCTTCATGGCTGGGAGCCACCTGGTTTCTTATCTAGTAGGTTTGCTAGTAGCTGTATGTACCTGAAAGTATGGTTTTCCACGATGGATATTTTTGAAATACATGCCTTGGCAATCAAAAGCTTAATGTCAAACACTCACAGTATACAAGGCTAGGATCTCAGTGCTTCTCAAGCCAGTGCACTTTTTGCACACCTACTTGTATCTTCTACCCTAATTCTATCCATTCAGACTACATATTCGACACTCTTTCATATCTTCGGAGTCAGAGCTAAATTCAGTCCACTTTCTAGTTCATAAAGACACATCTTTGTGGGCTGACATTCTCCTATGATAAAGGTAAACAGTTTGCTTCTGGGACCTCTTGGCCAGCATTCAACCCTGATTTGTATCTAGGAATGAACAAACAGAGTGTGCCTAAGCCACACTCTAATATTCCATGGGTCTGAATTGGTGAATGTTATCTTTTATACGGGATTGTGAAGAACATCGGAGGAAGGTCCAAAAATGTATGCTGAATTGATCCTGAATATTGTCAGAAGCAGGGAGAAGATAACACTCTTTCAAGTGAGTTGAATAAAAGGAGATATTATATATTTTTTAAATTTAACTCAAGAGTAGGATGTCCTGGCAGTTTAAGGTCAATCAACACACTCCTTGTACAGTGAAGATCTAAGGTTACTCTTTCAGTGCTAAAACTAAAAGGCAAAGAAATGGAAATACTGATTGGGACACATGTAATACATTTGAAGAAGGCCAGAGGGGGGAAAACACTAGAGCTTTGTCTTACCTATGTGTGGGGCCAAAGGCAGAGCAATCTCTTTTTGCCTTTTGGGACAGATAAACCCATCCATCAGGCTGCATCTGGTGCACAGGCTGAGCCCTTGACACCCATGTGCTGAAGGATTTATTGGCCTTGTTCAGGGACTCATAAACTTCCTTCTTGGCTTCTTTTTTCTGGCTCCTTGTCCATGCTGTACTTTGGCTCACTAATCCTATTGGTTATGCTGGTCAGTGTTTCAGTCCTCTCCTTTGTGAAGGAGACAGTGTTATACTTCTTAAGCCTTTGAGTATCTCCCAGGCTCAGACAGCTCCTTAGCAAAGAAATCCCCACACTTGTCAGCAGAAGACACAATGACACGACACAATGACAAAACCAGGGGATTGTGTTTCCTCTACTTTTCTTCCTCTCCATTTTCACATTTTGCAGAAGCACATGGCTTTGGCATACTAGCTAGATGCCGCATCTTTCTTTTCTTTTAGGTTCTTCCACAGATGAGGAGGCTGGCTGCTTGCTTAATGAGCACGATCGTGAGACACAAGCCCTTCTCCATCATGACTGTGGCCTTAGGTAGCCAATAGCTCATGATCTGTCTACTTTTGTCTTTTGACATCATCTTAGTTTAGCTCTGCCTTAAGACTACTTAGCATATACATGGGCAGGTGAGATAAATTATTCTTGTTTCAAAAGAACTATTTTCTGAGAAAGTATTTATCTTGGGATTTCTTTAAATGTTAAACTCTCCAAATGCATTTCAAATTAATTCTATTTGTGAAAATTCTATTTAGATACTCAGTTGATGTGTGTTGTATGGATTATTACATGTGCCTGCTGTAAGTTACAAGGGACAACTAGACTTAAAACATATTTGAAATGAATGACCATTTTGAAACTGTTCAAATTGAGGTAGTATTTTAAAATGATAAGCTGTCCTGAGCTGCACTGAAAATGCCTTGAAAGGTGTGTGGGGAATGTGCTATTAGAGGCAGAAAGATGTCTGGTTTTAAAACAATAACATTAGGAACGTACTTGAACTCTTATTTTATTTATTTTCCTTATAATGTCTTTTGTAATTCTCATAACAATCCTTTGAGGTATGCACTCTTTTTACCCTCTAGAGAAGCAGGCAAGTATAGTGGATAAAAGCACCAGCCCAGGTTTAAATCTGGATCACTACTTATACATGTGTGAACTTGGGCAGATTATTTAACCTCTCTGTCTCATATTTCTTATTTCTGAAATGGGTACTTACTTATCGTGATGACTAAATGAATCAAAATATCTAAAGCTGTCAGAACAGTTTCTGGCACATAATAAATAATTAATTTTAACCTCTGATCTGCTCTTACAGATAGGTCAGCATTCTTACGGATGGGTCAACTGAGGTACTGAGGCACAGGGGTTTAAATAACTTGCTTGAAGTTACAGAGTAAATATCTGAGCTAGATAATAAACTGAAAATTGACTCCATAGCAGAAGTCTTTCCACCGGTACTCATACAAAGAACCATAATATTTCTTGTCTCAGGAGATGCTGCATGACAAATTTTATTGAAACATACTAATTCTGGGCGCCTGGGTGGCTCAGTGGGTTAAGCCGCTGCCTTTGGCTCAGGTCATGATCTCGGAGTCCTGGGATCGAGTCCCGCATCGGGCTCTCTGCTCAGCAGGGAGCCTGCTTCCTCCTGTCTCTCTGCCTGCCTCTCTGCCTGCTTGTGATCTCTCTCTGTCAAATAAATAAATAAAAATCTTTAAAAAAAAAAAAGAAACATACTAATTCTATAAATATGTAGGTGGTGCTACACGTTATTTTCTAAATGTACTAGAAATTGCAAAAATAAATTATGGTTAAAATTTAGCTTTGGGCAGAGTTTGATTCAATTGCAAATGCTGAATAACTTCAGGTAAGCTTTTTTTAGGGGGGGGGAGGAGGAGGAGGAGTCATTGCTTTTACAAGATCCGCTAGACAATGCATACACATTTAAGAGCCCATGACAAGCGCTCCAAAGACCGAAAGGGGTTCCAAGTTTCTCTCCTCTCTACCAGCATTTCACAACCTCTATCTTCCTTTTTTTTCCTCTGCCTGATCTCTTTTTTCAATCTCCTGGAGCTTTGTCCCTGAATTTTTCCCATCTCAATATTTAATATACCACACCACACCACATCTTTCTATACTATACTATACTATACTATACTATACTATACTATACTATACCATACTATATATACTATACATACTATGAGGAAAACAAAGAGTGCTTATTTATGAAATTTATGATTACAGATAGCTGAATAGTGAATATGTTGGACTATAGAATTAAGAACTAGAGTGATATTGATAGACTAAGGAAAAAAGAATTGTTAATAGGAGATAAATATCTTAAGTCAGTTTCATGAAGTATGTGGCTAGGTTTGACTTGCTAGTGGTTTGTATAAAATATACAAATCCAAAACAAATCAACAGGCTTTTGCTCTAAGAATTCATAGACTTTGGGTAGGTCAAGGAGAGTCAGATACCAGCAATATCTGGGCATGCTCAGTACATCCTGCATTTCATTTTAGAGGGGGCTTTGCTAAAGATTTCAGGTGCTGATAGTGAAGAGGTCATAAGAACTGTGATTGAAGCAGCTGACAGATGATCATCTTAGGGAAGAACAAATGTAATGTGTGTTTCTGTTGGTGTGTTTTCAGAATGCCCTAGTCCCCAGAATTGGAAGGAGGCCCCAGACTGTCTCAGCAAGCCATGAGCTTGTCTCCTAGCAGAGGCATTTTGCTTTCTGCTGTTGTATGCTGTCTGTTCAGTGGCTGTGGGCCCAAAGAATCAATCAGAATCAGGAGAAAAATGAGAGAATTGCTAAAGAACTTTGACTTCAAACAGAGCAGAAGAAATTTTGGGATTACCAAGAAATATTTTTGCTGAATCATTATTTATTCAAGGATGTCCTAAATTTTTTAACACAATAATAATTTTCATTAATTTAATTATAAGTACATTTCTGTATAACATCATTCTGGATGATTTTCAAATTGTCTTATAAATTAAAGTGACTAATTTCCTTCAAAGATGCAGAGTCACTTCAGGAATAACTAAAAATATGGGTATGGACTAGACATAGTGTAGTTAAGCCAGAAACAGTTCTAGAAGCAATTCGGGGTAAATGTGTGTGTGTATGTGTGTTTGTGTATTTGTAGAAGATAGAATTAGTTAATGTCATTTTTTAAAAACAAATCCAAATTGGTACCATCACTTTAACATCTGCATTAATTTTATGATATAAGTGCCTTTTAAAAAAAGAATTATTTATTTTATATATATATATGTGTGTGTGTGTGTATACACACACACACACACACACATACATATATATGGACAGAGAGGAAAGAGATATAGTATATGCCTATGTGAGTTGAGGTAGAGGAAGAGAGAGAGGGAGATTCTCCAGCAGACTCGCTGCTGATTGCAGGCCTGATGTGGGGCTCAATCTCCGGACCTTTTGAGATTATGATCTGAGCCAAAATCAAGAGTTGGAGGCTTAACTAACCGAGCCACCCAGGTGCCCCTATATAGATGCAATTTAATTTTTAAAAACAACTCTCTAAATTGAGAAATTCAGGTTCTTCTCATCTTTTTCCTGTTAAAAATAATATTCTTTTCCAGCACGTATCTTTATCCACATGTGCAATTAGTTCCTTCGGACAAGATCTCAGAAGTAGGATTGCTGGCTTAATGGAGCATATCATTTGAGGTGTGTTTCTAGATTACCTGCTCTAAGTTGACCTCAACCCATATTCCTACTAGCCTTCAATAAGAATATCTCTTCCCCCATTCAATAAGAATATTATCAGTCTTTTAAACTTTGCCAGTTGGTATCAGTGTAGCATGGTATTTCCTTATTTTTCAAATTGCAGTTATTTGATTACTTGTGAGGATCAATATATTTTGTTAGGCTCATTGATTGTTTCCATTAAAGAACACTGTAGCAGAAAACATTGGTGCCCCACCAGCATACCCTTAGATTTCTTTCCCATTTTTGTGGACACTGATTTTGAGTATGCTTTTACTCCTGACAGCCAAAGTATGTATGTCTTTGCAGATGGACTGCATCCAAGATTCCAGAAATAGTTTTGCTTGTGTGCTAGGAGGCTTGGGTATGTGTGAGGGAGTGGGAGGTGGTATCCTTAACCAATGGCTGACTAACAAATGTATGGATATAAATAGTGCAGCTTCCTTGATCCCTGTAGGGGACAACTCTGAAGTGTGACCTGCACTGTGGCCAGAGTTCCCTACATGAATGAGACAAGGTTACTCTCTACAAGTATTTGCTGGATATTTTACCTTTGCCTGACTTCCCTGTCCCTCTGCCTCACCCTTCTGCCATTTTTTTCTCCTCTCTTCCTAATAAATTACTTTTACACAAATTTTTGTCTCAGGATCTGATTCTATAAAACACAAATGAAGACAAACACTATATTCATTAAGGATATTTTCTCTCTGTTATAATAATTAGAACTATTTTTTGCAGTTTATTAATCTCATTTTTGAGAAGAATATTTTACCATGTAGACAGTTCTGTATTGTTTTGTTACATAGTGAGGCAAATCTGAATTTTTTCTTTTCATATCTCTGACTTTGCATATTTCTTAAAAATTTATTTCTTAGTCCCCATATTAAATAAATGTTCATCTTTCTTTATTTGATTTTCCATTTAAATCCTTAGATTGACTCTTCTTGTGGTTTATTAAGGTTCTTAGATCAATGGATTAAGAGATTTCATCAAATTCGAGAAATTTTCAGCTATTATTTCTTCAAATATTTTCTGTCTCCTGTGACTTCCATTTCACATTTTAGACTGCTTGATATTTGTCCCCAAAGTCTCTGATGCTGTGTTCATTTTTTAAGTTTTTTTTTTCTTTTATAGCTTCATCTTGGAAGAGTTTCCATTGCAGTGCTTTCAAGTTCATTGATCTTTTCTATTGCAGTATCTGATCTGTCACGAGGTCTACCCAGTGTATTTTTTTATGTCAGATACTGTATTTTACATCTTTAGAAATTTCACTTGTGTCCTTTAAAAATATCTTTTATTTCTCTTCTCATAATATTTATGTTTTCCTCTCTCTTTTCTAACATTTCGAGTGTACTTATAATAGTTTTGACATCCATGTCTTCTAGTTTTATCATCTCTGTGATTTCTGTGCCTGTTTTTATTGATTTCTAGTAATGGGTCATATTTTTCCTGTTTCTTTGCATGTATGATAATATACAAAGAGTACTACTATTCTTTGGATGCCAGACAATGTGAATTCTGATTGGATGGCTTACATTGTGAATTTTACACTATTGGTTGTTGGATTTTATTAATTCCTCTAAATAGTGACAGTGTTTGTTCTGGTGTGCAGATAAGTTACATGGACTCAGCTGGATCATTCTGAGGCTTCCTTTTAAGGTGTTATAGGGCAGATTGTGAGCAGTCTTTGGACCTGTGCTGATTTCACTCCATTACTAAGGTAACTTTCCAAGTACTCTACCCAATGCCCCATATCTTATCACTCTGGTAGGTGAGAACAAAAACTATTCCTAACCTTGTGCAAATTCTACATATTGTTTTTGTTACTCTTTTTGGGTATGTTTTTCCCTGGCCTCAGGTAGGTTTTCTCACACTGTACAGTGTGGTGTTCAGCCAAAGTCTTGGAGTAACCCTGCATCAGATTTGCAGAGCTTTGTCTCTATTTAGCCTCCTCCTCCCTGCAGCTTTGCCTGGCACATGCTAGCTGCCTTGGCCTTTCCATACTGTCATCTCCATCTCCACAATTCAGTGTGACAACTGAACTCTGTATCCCTCCTCCCTCCACTGTGGCCTGGACACCTTTTAGTCAAGTAAGCTGGGGACATAGCAGGACTCACTTTATTGGTTTCACCTCTCTCAGGGGTCACAATCTTACACTCCTTGTAGACTGCTGTGTGAAACCATTGTTCCACACATTTTGTCCTGTTTTCTAGTTGTTTAGCAGAGTAAATGTGGTCCCTGTTACTCTATATTTGCTGGAATCAGAAATCTTTAGTTGATGCCATTTGACATCCCTCTCTTCCTCAGTTCTTCATCAACGTCTTGACTGCTAAAAGGACAGGTGAAAGAAAGGTTAGCATTTAGTGAGAGGTCAATATGTGTTAACAGAAAAGGTAGTTAGAAGTGTGATGAAAAGATGGTTTTAAACAGAGGCGGGAGAGGAATGTCCCTAAGCATATCTGTTCTTGTAATTATCTCTGTGCCTCTTTACACTTCTATGTCCCATTGCTCACCAGCTGTGCTTATTAAAGATCTCTAGGTAATAGTCATCAACCTTGCGAGAAGTAGGGACTGCCACATCCCTCGAGACTTCTTTAAGAGATATTTGAATCTCAGAAATAGCCACTTGTGTCATTCTCTCAACATTTAGCTAACGAGAATTTTCTGTTCTACTCCAAACACTTCATTTTCTGCCTCTCTTCACAGGTAAGAGAAGTTACACATTGAAGAACTGGCTAATGATTCAGTTCCACATCACTGAATTACCTCGGAGAAAACTTAAAATGCTGCAAAATCATGATTACTTATCCAAAGAGTATATGGGGTTTTACAAATACATTTTTAGTGCCTGGATGAATCTGTTGATACAATCATTTCTTTAATCTCCTTTCTCATCTCTGTAAGAAATCCATTGGCATGTTATATATTACATATATGCTATCCCATATGGAAATTTTAAAGAATACTAGAACAGCTTTTAAGATTGATACACTGGGGAACAAAAAAACAAGCACAGAACAGTTTTTTTTTTTTATCCAAGTTTTAAAAATATTTTCTTGTGTAGCAAATATACAGAGAAACAGGTAAACCATAATTAATGGTTTAATAAATAATAGAACATGAACATGAATGTTTCTGTGGCTAAGGTCAAGAAATAGAACACTACCAAAACCAAAAACATCCCCTAGGCATTTCTACATTATTATTAAGAACGCTTTTTTTTCCCTAAAGGTAATGACTACTCACTTTGAATTGTATAACCATTTCTGTGTTTTCCTTTTTTTTTAAATCACACATGTATGTATAAATGAAAGTAAGTGTATTTATGCATGTTAAAACTATATTTAATAATATATTTAACATATATAGTAAACTAAACTATATTTATATATATTGTTTAAACTATATTTACTTTTATGTATTTTTATAAACTTTAAATTAAATAATTGAATTTGAATTACACCGCATCATCCTCTTTTAGTCAATCATATTTATGTGATCTATCCATGTTATATGTGGCCCAGTTTATTCATTTTTACTGCTTTCAAGTAGTTCCTAATACTTCATTTCAGTGTGCCATAATTATTTATCCATTCTATGACTAGTGCATATATAAGAATTTTAAATTGGGAGTTCCTTAGAATAATGTTCCTATGAGCATTTTTGGATATTAGCCAGAGTTTCTCTAGAATAAATACCTAGGCGTCTGTGAGCATAGAGTATTAGTTTATTGTCGTTGTGTTATCTTGTGTTTCCCAGGCTACCAGTGTGGTCAAGCTCCTTTTTATGTTTATTAGCCATTTGGATCTATCTCTCTCTCTTTTTGTTTTAATTTTTTTTTTTTTAGTCTTTTGCCCATTTCAAAATTGTGTGTTTGTGTATTTAGACTATGAGTCCTGTTGTATGTGAGTGTTTTCTTCCACTCTATATTACCTATTCACTCACTTTGTGATGTCTTCTGAAGAACAGAAGTTCTTAGTTTAATGTAGTAAATTTGCCAGTCTTATCTTTTCTAGTAGTGCATTCTATAACTTGTGTAGGTAATTCTCCCTACTCTGAAGTCATGCAGATAGTCTCCTCTATTATCATATAAAATCTTAATAATCTTTTATTAAATGTTTGGAACCTTATTAATCTACTTGGAATTAATTTATGTGAACGACCTGACTTCATGGTCTAATTTAATTTTTTCCCATATGGACATCAAATTATTCCAATGGTATTTGTTTAAAAGCCTGTTCTACCTACACTCCTTACCACTAATATTCCTTTTATAAAGAAAATGTCCATATACGTGCTTCTGGGCTTTTTATCTTGTTTCATTTACCTGTTTTTCTATATTTGTGCCAATTTTACATTGTGTTTATAATGAATTTTGATATTTAGTTGGGTAGTTTTTCTAAATTTGTTTTTATTATTCAATTGTCTCTTTCTGACTCTTTTTTGGATATCAATTTTAATAGTCATTTCTCTTTTCTGTCAAAGTAAACTGAAATTTCAGTGATATTCTAATAGCATTGTATGGTGATGGATGGTAGGAACACTTGTGGTGAACATAGCATAATGCACAAAGAAGTGCAATCACAACGTTTTACACTTGAAACTAATGTAACATTGTGTGCCAACTATATTCAAATTTTTTTTTTAATGGCTGAAATTTTAATTAGGATCACACTGAATCTAAAGATCACTTTGTCCAGCGCCTTAGACCGCTCAGCCATATACACAATGGAATACTATGCAGCCATCAAAAGAAATGAAATCTTGCCATTTGCGACAACGTGGATGGAACTAGAGGGTATCATGCTTAGCGAAATAAGTCAATCGGAGAAAGACAACTATCATATGATCTCCCTGATATGAGGGAGAGGAGATGCAACATGGGGGGTCGAGGGGGTAGGAGAAGAGTAAATGAAACAAGATGGGATTGGGAGGGAGACAATCCATAAGTGACTCTTAATCTCACAAAACAAACTGAGGGTTGATGGGGGGAGGGGGTTGGGAGAGGGGGTGGGTTTATGGATATCGGGGAGGGTATGTGCTATGGTGAGTGTTGTGAAGTGTGTAAACCTGGCGATTCGCAGACCTGTACCCCTGGGGATAAAAATATATGTTTATAAAGCTGTAAAAAAAAAAAAAAAGAAAGAAAGAAAGGATGAATCCCCAAGTTTTGTAGCAACATGGACGGGACTGGAAGAGATTATGCTGAGTGAAATAAGTCAAGCAGAGAGAGTCAATTATCATATGGTTTCACTTATTTGTGGAGCATAACAAATAGCATGGAGGACAAGGGGAGATGGAGAGGAGAAGGGAGTTGAGGGAAATTAGAAGGGGAGGTGAACCATGAGAGACTATGGACTCTGAAAAACGATCTGAGAATTTTGAAGGGGTGGGGTGTGGGAGGTTGGGGGCACCAGGTGGTGGGTATTGTAGAGGGCACGGATTGCATGGAGCACTGGGTGTGGTGCAAAAATAATGAATACTGTTATGCTGAAAAAAATAAAAAAATTAAAAAAAAATAATAATGAAAAAAAAAAAAAAAAAATAAAGATCACTTTGGGGACAATGATCATTTTTATAATACTGATTTTTTGCAACCACAAAAGATGATTTATTTCCTGATACATTTAGATCTCCTATAATATCTCTCAATAAAGCTGTATCTATTTTTTCTCAAAGATTGATTCCTAGTCACTTCATTTTTTAAAATCTAATTGCAAACATTTTAAAATTTTATCAATTTTTTCTGCAATTATTGAGATGATCATATTATGATTTTTTCTGTTCATCTGTTAATATGGTGAATTACTTTGGTTTTCAAATGTTAAATCAAACTTCAATTATTTGAATAAATCTGGCTCAGTCACAATGCATTATCTTTTTTATCTATGTTATATAGGTTGGGTTTTGTTTGCTACTATTATATTTAGGGTGTTTGGATCTATGTTCATAAGTGAATTTGGCTTATAAATTTTTTTTCTTGTACTGTCCATGCAGGGTTTGTTATCAAGATTATGCCAGTCTCAATAAGGAGTTGGGAAAATGTTTCATTCCCCACCCCCTATTTTCTGGATGAATTTGGGCAGTTTTGGAATTATTATGTTTGAATATCTCTGGTAGAAATTGTCAGAAAAGTAACCATAGCTTAAAGTTGTCTTTGTGGAAAGATTTTTGAGTACTAATTCAATGTTTTTAATAACTATATAACTATTAATATTTTCTATTTTTTCTTATGTCTATTTTGCAGAAGTATTTTTATATAATAATCCATTCACCTTGATTTTCAAAAATATTGACATAAAAGTGTTTATAAAAGCTTCCTTTATTTATTTATTTAAAAGATTTTATTTATTTTTTTGACCGAGAGAGACACAGCAAGAGAGGGAACACAAGCAGGAGCAGTGGGGGAGGGAGAAGCAGGCTTCCCGCTGAGCAGGGAATCCTATGCAGGGCTTGATCCCAGGACCCTAGGTTCATGACCTGAGCTGAAGGCAAGGACTTAAGGACTGAAGGCACCCAGGTGCCCCTATAATAGTTTCTTTTAAAGAGAAATTTGCAGGATATGAAGCGGTTTCTCCTTTTTCGTTCCTGATAATGGTTATTTGTGCTTTCTTTAATGTTTTCAAAGAACCAACTTTTAGTTTTTTTTAAATCTTTTCTATTGTATGTCTGTATATTTTATTAATTTTCATCTTATCTTTATTTCTTCACCTCCTTCATTCTACTTTATTGGATTTCTTTTTCTTTTTGATTTCTTTTAACTTTTATATGGACATTTAGTGTATTGATTTTGAAACATTTTTAAAATTATTAAACACGTGTAATCAACATTTTTCTTCTAAGTACTGCTATTTAAGTGAATTGCCACAAGTTTGATATGTAATATATTATCATTCAATTCAAAATACTTCCTAAATTCTGTCATGATTTCTTCTTTGGCTTATGGGATAGTTAAAAGTTTATTTATTTCAATATATTTTCACATACATAGGTCTTTGTCTTTGATTCTAGAGTAATTCCACTTTGACCGGAGAACATACTATGTATTATTACAATCCTTTGAAAGCTGTTGGGACTTAAACGTATGGCCCAGTTTATGCTCAAGTTTTATATGTACATAATGCAGCGGTTAGGTGCAATGTTCTAAATATACCCATTAGATTAAGTAAGGTTTTTTGTTTTTTTTTGTTTTGTTTGTTTTTTCCCCTATCTTACCAGTTATTGAGAAGAATGTTAGAATCTGTCATCATGACTGTGGATTTGTCTATTTGTCTATTTTTCACTGAAATTCTTTATTTTACTTTATATATTTTGGTAAATATGTTATTAGGTGCGCACAAAGTAGAATTGTTATATATTCAAGATTAATTTTTTTTATCGGTATATATTGGGCCTTTCTATCTCTAACGAAGTCTTTTACCTTGATGTCTATTGTAAAATATTTATATAGCTATACAAGTTATCTTTTTGCGTGGAGCTGATGATGTATAATTTTTCCATCTTTTTATTTTCAAGTTTTCTGGATTTTATGTCTTAGATTTGTCTATTATAAAGAGCATACAGTTGGATTGCCTGAACAGCAGTCTTTTAATTAGAACAATGAATGCTTTTGTATTTCATATAAATTGCTTATATAGGGTTTAAATCCAACATTTTATTTTGTGCTCTCCATTTATTATACTTACTGAACATTTTGTCTGCTTTCTTGCCTTCTTTATATTTCTGTTTCTACTCATAATATTTCAAAATTTACACCATGTTTCTTTTTTTAGTGATTACTCCAGAAATTATGATATCCCTTCCTAACTAACTTCCCAATATCTAAATTCAATTGTGAATTAAATAAAGCAACTTAGACTAATTTCATTACTCCCTCCCAACTTGTATACAGCTGCTGTGTGTTTAATTCTCTTTTATCTGTAGAAGACATTTATTTACAGTTATTTTTTAAAAGTTTCCTAAATATTGCAACTTTTTTTTTCCTTTTCATTCCTTCTTGTTTATCAGAACCTATATCTAAGCTCAATTTCTTTGTACCTGAAGTATACCCACTGCAATCTCCTTTAGTTTAAATGTCCGGTAGTTGGCTCTCTCAGTATTTTGCTTGTCTGAAAATGTCTTTATTTTGCTTGGCTTCTTGAAAGATATTTTCAATTGATGTAGAATTCTGGGTGGACAGAAGACAAATATCAATCCATTCTCTTATAGTTTCTGTTGTTGCTTCAGAACAAGTCAGCAGTTAAATAATCACATTTTATTTTATTTTATTTATTTATTTTTTAAAAGATTTTATTTATTTATTTGTTAGAGAGAGAGAGAGAGCACAGGCAGACAGAGTGGCAGGCAGAGGCAGAGGGAGAAGCAGGCTCCCCACAGAACAAGGAGCCCGATGTGGGACTCGATCCCAGGACGCTGGGATCACGACCTGAGCCGAAGGTAGCCGCTTAAGCAACTGAGCCACCCAGGCGTCCCAAATAATCACATTTTAGAAGATTTTTTTATTCTCTGGATGCTTTTGAAACTTTCTATTTGGCTTCAGCCTTGTAGTCTTGCTGAGATATATATAGTTATAAATACCACTTTTACTTAGCCTGCTTGGAATTTCTTGGGCTTCTTGAATCTCTTTTGTTAGTTTGGAATATTCTGAGTCATTACCTTTTAAAATATTTCTTCTGATATGCTCTATCTTTGCTTTCAGGGACTTCTGAGATGGTATGTTGGGGTAGTGGGGAGGGCACAGGGGAAAAACATTCTGATTAGGAGATTATTAGCACAGTCTTATTGACTCCTAGAAAGCTAACATTTATTGAGGTCTGACTATGTTGCATATTCCACAAAAATATTTTATATGTGTGTACTAGTTATCTAGACTGCAAAACTGGATATTATACCTAAACTTAGCAGTTAAAAACAGTAACTATGCATTACTTCACACAAGATGGTTAGGAGTCCTAGAATGGCTTAGCTGGGTAGTTCTGACTTAGGATCTTTCATAAGATTATAGTTAACCTGTTGGATGGGGGAGCAGTCATGTGATGGCTTGACCGGGTCTGAAGGATCTGCTTATAAGCCCATGCAGTAGTTGCTGGCAGGATGCTTTAGTTCTTTGCTGGCTGTTGTGATATGAGATTCAGTTCACATCCAGTCACACTTGTCTCCTATTCAGCACTTTTCAGACAAAAATAGGCCAAAATTAGAAGGCTTTTAAGTAATTAAAATGTATAAAACTGGCAAAGGTCACTTATCACTTTCTTTAGTTGTTTGGTTTTTAACTATTCTTCTTTATTAATTTTATCCTGAATGTGCATATGAAATTCTAGAGATCAGAGACAGATTTCTTATTAATTATTTCACAGTAGAGAATAAGTGCACCAGTCTCTCTTGAATCAGGCCTTAGCCCTGGTGCATAATGATGAAAACTAGGTCAAATGTCTTAGGTGAGTAACCACACCCTTGATAAGTGGGAATTGAAGTTTAAAGAGGCAGCTGTCCCCTTTCCTCCTAGGAGGATGTCCTTGGATACGTATGTAATTGGCCTGAGTCCTAACTCCAACATTTTGGTATGCTAATGAAGTCTCTCCAGGAGTCAGATAGCCCCACATATCTACAACCTAAAGTTGTCAAGTTCTGGCCTTCATCCCTTTTGAAACATAAATACCTAAGAAGAATAATGTTCCAGTCCACCTGTCATCATTAGCTGTAACTTAGAGTTTATCCTGGGATGTAACCATTTGGCTTTGGGGTAGACAAAAGAAGTTTTATTATTTTTTGAATCAGTTGAATTAGGTAAACTCATGGCTACAGATCTAATATTTATGTATGTGAAAATATTTCTATGAGAAGTGAAAACAAAAACTCTATATTGTTATAGCTTATGTATACATGGCTCTCCCCTCATAACAAAAGATAATATTTTTTTCTGGAACTCTTAAAAAGAATGAAAGGCTCCTAGGCACATCAGTTGAAAATACTTTTCTTAGTTAAATCTTTGGTTTCCTTATAATCCGAGCTGGTCACTTTGCCAACAGAGTCCTTTGTAGAACACTGATGGTTAATTGCTTATACTCATAGAATGATCAAATCTCATTGTAATAGTCATTTCTTGCTGGGATAATACTGAGTAACAAACAAAGCCTCTAACCTTCATGGCTTACAAAACAAACACTCATTTTTTTTTCTCCAGATTTTGTGGGTTTGGCTGAAACTAGCTGGGCCTGGTTTTAAATTGCGGGTTGGATTTAAACTGTTCCACGTAACTTGGTGCTCTGGGAAGAGTGACAATTTGTGCTATGTACTCACATGGGATGGCAGAGAAAGAAGAAGATGAACAGGTAATAAATTTTCTTTTTTTTTTTAAAGATTTTATTTATTTATTTGACACAGAGAGATCACAAGTAGACAGAGAGGCAGGCAGAGAGAGAGAGAGAGAAGCAGGCTCCCCGCTGAGCAGAGAGCCCGATGCAGGGCTCGATCCCAGGACCCTGAGATCATGACCTGAGCCGAAGGCAGTGGCTTAACCCACTGAGCCACCCAGGCGCCCCGGTAATAAATTTTCTTAAGACCTTACTATAGAACTTGCACTTATCATTTCACCTACACTCACTGGCCAAAGCAAATCATCTCACCATACCCAACATCAATGGGTGGGGATGTATTCTTTGCCCATAATGTGAAACAATTCATATAGACTCACGACAAAGGGCATGGGTGTATGATTCTTTAAAGTTAGGGAACAAAGCATTGGGAAAAATTATATAATCTGTGATATTCAGGTTTTGAAGTTTAGGGACAGTCCTCTAATTTCAACTCACCAGTGGCTGTTTGAAACTGGAGTGTCTTATTTAGGAAGCATGTGGCAGAGATGCTGAACTGTCCACCAAAAATGTATGATCTCCCTTTCAGGGAGTGGTGTTTTTGCATGGAAACAGATACCCAACAGGGAATACATTGCCCAGAAACTTTTGCATCCAGGTGTAGACATATTTCTAGTTTTCAGCAGTGGAATGTGAGCAAAAATAGATGTCACTTCTACTTGGATGTGCTAGAATGTCTTGTTCATCTCATTTCCTCTTCCACTGGCTAGAAGCAGAGAACACTGAGATCTCATAGGAAGGCGAAACTATGAGATCCAAAGGCTCCTCAGTCATCCTATAGAGAAAAGACACTTGCTATTCAGAAATGCCCACATGGGATTGACATGAATGATGGATATGTTGAGTCTATGCAATTTTGGAATTTATTTGTTACAACGTCTTTGTAATATCTTTACTATGCTAAGTAATTTAGGAAGAAAATTGTTTAAAGTCACATGACAGCTATGTGAAGTTAACAGGAAAGGAATAACCACCTGATTTGAAATTAGGTTATAGCTTCTAATTCTGCTCTGCTGGTAAGAAACTGCTTGATGCTAAGGACATTTTTTAAAAACTATGAATTTTGGACTAGTTAATCTTTAAGGTATCTTTCAGCTTTGGCATTTTATGATTTTGAAGGAAGCCTTTTCATAGTCTTCAAAGCATATGGAGCAGAAGCAACATTCTCCCTAAAATTGTCTTATGGAGCTCTCTGACAGACAGAAAATGGGCAGGCACTCTTCTGTGACAGAAAGAACAAGAGAGACTTGGTTTTCATTCTCAAATAATGTAAAAAAGTGATGTCAGCCCCAGCACCAGAAATGAATTAGAAATATCTGATGCAGCTACCTTACTTAAGTGGCCTTGGGTAAGTCATTTCAACTCTATGAGCCTTTGTTCTCACCCATAAAATAGAGGTAGAAGAGTGAGTTGGCAGCATGATTTTGAGGATTAAATAAGCTATTACATGTAAATTTTATGGTGCAGTGATTAGCACATAATAACTATGCAATAAATGTCCAATTATTATTGCTGTTATTCTTGTCTAGATTAGGTTAAAGATACAGGCTCCCTCTGGGTATGAGCTACACATGGGACCAGAGAATCAAATGATTAAGTTCTGGTAAAGAACTTGAAGAGTTGTCTTTGTGGAGACCTAGATTCATCTTAATGAAACCTGAATAATATAGACCTACTGTGACAAATCCACTGGTCTTGGTAGTGAAAGGAAAGGGTACTTAAACTGTTAACATCTTAATATGTCATAGAACTTTAATTTTCTGGCCTATCCTGTCCAAGCATACAAGGTAATGTTGAGATACTGCATAGAGATGCTACATATTTGAGCAATCACCAAGACTCATCTGCGTTATTTTGCTTTTGATTGCCATCAGAAAAAGCAAAAAAGCCAATGGGACTTTATAATTAAAAAAAATTAATGGGATATGTATTAGAAAAAGTTAGAGAGTAGTAATTCTGATTCACTGTTTTTAATGACCGTTGGATTCTGGCTGGCAGAAAGCATCCCCTGTCTGCTTCCTCAGGAAAGTCTCATCCTGTGAAGACTCTGGGCCACGTAGTGTGAGTTGCTTATTGAGGGCAGATGGGAGCCACAGTCCCCTTTGTGCCAGGGAGACTCTTAAACATGAGAAGGATTGAGTTCTGCTTGGAGATCAATTAGGCAATGTTAAAAATTCTCTTGAGAGAACATATGGGATCCCTGAACCATATCCAAATAGCCAAATCCTTCCCTGCATTTCCCAAATTAAGGATACTCAGGGCCATTTTCCTCATCTTCTTTGTCTCAGTTTAATACTTTCTTTCCTAGTAGTGTCAGTTTTCACCTTAGATTATAATTTCTGATATAATTTTTTAATTTGTTTTGTGTGCATAAATTGCTTCCCTGTATAGACTGCAAAGTCCAGAAAAGGTCTATTTCATGTAATTCTAAGGATTTCCAAATGTGACTAGCGAAGAGCTAAATATCAGGAGTTCATTAATAAAGACAAATTTGAAATGAGTTTCCAACCACCTGTATAGAGGACATACTGTATTTTTCATTTGGTAAAATTGGGTCATTTTTTAGCTTTTAAGGCAAAATTGAAGGTTTCTTAAGGATGCAAATTCTGAATTAGCATTTCTATTTTGTCCTAACTCAACTGCACAAGATTCCCTGAGTTGCCCACCAGGAATAAAGAGAACTTTTGTGGAATTGTGAGAGTTGAGAAAAAGAAAAGTTAACTTGGAAAGTTCTTGACTCTCTGAGTTCAACTTTGAATGACAAAAACTGGAGTCAATATTTTCCAAACTGCCAGTGATAAGCATTTTCAAAAGCCTAATTTTTTAAAAAAAAACTGTGCCAGCTTAAAAGATGTAATTTGAACATAAGGCACATGCGTTAGTGAAGTCTGGTAGCTAACGTTTTGTGTGTGAAATATTTTTGTAAAAGCAGGAGAAATGGTAGGAAAAGGAAAGTGAGCTTTCCAATCAGGCGTGTTCAAAAGACTCTAATTCTACTGTCTTGGTGATTTATTTTCTCTAATGTACACATCCTTTGAAAAGGATTCTTGGTTTAAGAGGAAAAGGAAAATTCATTCTTAGAATGTGAGAGTTCTCTGAAAACTTCTTTCCCTATCGACCCAGAGTCCTTATTTCACTTCCCCTTTCAGTTCTAAATTATCTTTAACTATTATGACATTAAAAAAGACATACTATTTGAAGAGCCACCTTAATTAAAGAGGAATGATTGGGTCAAACTTTGCCTGTAGGTTCCTGGGTATGTTTTGAGAAACCGATTTGCTACCAGATTTGTATCCTCTGTTGACTCCTTGGGTGATACAATTTATTATGTCCATAAATGGAAGACTGGGGGTACTTCCAACTAGTTAACCAGTCCACAGTCATTTTGTTGCATAATAGTACTTGATCGAACAATGAGGAAAGTAATTATGATCTACAAAGAAGACATACTGATGAGTAACAAGGCACAGTCTCCTTACAGGGTCATGGAGTACACGGATGGCATGCTGAGAGTGTCTTTAGGATTTGCCTCCTCAGGTCAAAATGCACCATTGGTTAGGTAACATCTATCAACTCTGTGTGTTTTATGACTCTGTCTGAAGTTTGAAGAAAGAGATACTAATGATGGCTATGAAATTGGATTTGATGTTGAAAAGAGTCATTTGAAGGAAATATCAGGAACACTAAGAAACAACTCTTATTGGTAAAATGAACACGTGGATAGAAAGGTAACTTTGTGCTTCCAGAAATCTCTAGCTATTGATCAGTGTAATAGCTGCAAATTTCTTGGCTGATTACAATCAACAAGGTTTTTCCCAAAGGACAATAATGGTTTCAATTGAAAAGTCTATAAGCAAGTTACTTTGGACATTTAAACATGGCTCTTAGCTATGCAAATAATGAATTTATGTCTTGCGAAAAGCAAACTGAGTGAGTCTTTTCTTTTAATACGTTTTTCCCCCTCTCTGACGCCTAACCCCTACCACAGACATTTAGCTTGAAGTTTGATTATCTAATTCTTTTTGCTATCCATTTTACAAAACAAATTAATTTTATAGTTTCTTTCATTGCACTTCAGTCAAGCTTGTCTTAAAGTAAGGACAGTGTTATTTAAGATTTCCTTCTGTCATGTGCGACTAATTGGTCTAATTCATTATGTAAAAAACTATATGGGCTATGAGACAAATGAGGTAATGTATTTTGAACACTAGTGTAATTGCTAATGAGATCTAATGTGAGTAAACTGCCTGTAACTTAAGTGTTTCAGCATGATGGATATGTTACACTTTACTAAGGAAAGATCTGAAATAAGTTATAGCATCAGTTAGCAATGCATTTATAGGTGAAAACACAGAGCAAGGGATAATATATTTTAAATTAAAATATTTTGCTTTAAAGTTAATTTTTTGATGTGTGGTGTTTTTCTAAAATGTTGGATTTGAATAAAATGCTAGCTCATGACCAAATACTGCTTTTAGTGGCCTTTAGACCAATGTAGCAGCACATTCATTCTGAGTATGGTATTTCCAGAATGATTGCTATTACAACAGAACTACGGTCCAGAAAAACTTACGGCATTTAAATCAGTCACAACTGAGAAGATTTACATTGTGTGGTGACAAACCTAGGATGACAATTTACAAATAATGCATAGTCTATGTCCTTGAAGGGATTGGGAGACAGGTGCAGAGTTTTCTGTGGGTATAGTTTTGTCCACAACTTTCTTTTTGATAACACAGATATGTATGAATTAACAACAGACAGGTGGGGACAGAGATATTTGCCCCAATGTGGGAAATGAAGGAGGATGTTCACCAAATAGGCAAGTCACAGAGTCCATGAGATTGACAATCTCTAGGGATGGTCAGGAAAATAATCAGCATTCACAACTCCCATATAAGGTATCAGTGGGTCCCCACTTTTATACTTAAAAATATACTTTATACTTTTATACTTAATACTTTATACTTTCCTATACTTTACTTAATACTATACTTTATACTTTTATACTTTTATACTTTATATATATATTTACTTAATATACTATACTTTATACTTTATACTTAAAAAAGTAGGGACCCACTGATACCACTGATACTTTTTTTAAGTATAAAAGTAGGGACCCAATAATGTGATATTCAAAGACTAGATGGACCAAATATTACTGGATACAAGTCTCAACTTTGGACTGTTTGGAGTTAATAAAATGTTTCTGGGTTTTAACTCAGGAAACTGGCAAGAGTTAGGTGGAATTCAAGCTGTAGGAAAGAAGGGGAAAATAGAGTTATTAGAGTACAACCTTAGAGTGGAGATGAAAGCTAGGAGATTATCCTATGAAGTATGGGACTTGGCTTGGGAACTCAAACATATAGGTCCTGTTATCAAAATGAGTTCCTGTGCTGGAGTGGAAAAATATCAACTGACATTTGGGAATCAATGTGGGAAGCCAAGGGTTAGCCCTTCAGGTTAAGGCTATAATAAATATAATTCAGAAAAAGAAACCACTAAAATGGAAATTCTCTTAGAGAAAACACCTTCCCTGCCTTTTCATTGCTGCATCTATCAGTGCCTAGAGAAGAGCTTGGTGGATAGTGGGTGCTCATTGTATATTTCTAAAGGAATAAATATGGAGTACAGAGTTTTAAATGCATATAAAATAGTTTAGATAGTAACTTAGGTATAGCTTACCTTAGACAAGACTGAATCAGGGTATGAGAAAGTCCTACTTTATCTGATAGGGAAACCAATGGGTACATCGTGAAGTTGGAGAAGGAAAGTACAGGATAGGAAAAAGAGAGACTGGCTGGTCCAGCCAGTGATAGATTTTCCTCCTTCTGCATCTCCTTATCTCAATCATTAGGGTCATGGTCATACCTTGACAGCTAAGATAGAGAGCCATTTCAATTTTTTAGTATTTTAATATTAAATTAAATTCCCACCTAAGCCCTATATAAGGCCACTCTCAGATGCCAGGAATAATTATGTATAACTTGAACAAAATTGGTTATAAACTGGTCCTTATTCACTTACCTCACCTGCATTGCTTCTTCATGGGACCAGTCCTTAGGGTGCTGAGGTGGGAAGGACAGCATTTGACTATATGTCATTTTGAATCTCATCTACTAATCAAATGAATGACTTAGGGGAAGATACATTTTTCAGGAATATGCCACAGGTTCACAGGTTCTTCATAACAATTATAAAGAGAAACAATATTGTATCGATCATCCTTAGGAAATTTGTAAGTCATGTGTCTAAACACAAGAATTTTCAGAGAAATAAATACTTTCTTGATGGTTTAGAGCAATGGATTAATGGGAAATAGGTAATTTTACTTGGAGTAATGGGAATTAACTAAAGAAAGTTACTAGAAATACTAAAATGGAAAATAAAATAAAAAATTATGCCAGTAAACAAACTTACATGGTAAAAAACTATAAAATATGAAAGCTGAACTTGTAATATGATATCTATTAGTACAACTATTGATATCCCTTGTTATCTGATATCTCCTTAAGTAAAACTTAGTAACAAATAGATTTGGCTTATTTTACATCCCTTTCTATCTGAAACCAATACCCAAGCACTAGTAATCTATACTCAGGAACTGACTATATTCACATAAAGAGGGGTATTGGTATACATGTACAGTTATGACAATTTTAACTGATATCAGTGATATTCCCCAGAACACTCTCCTCAGTCTGGAGGGCAGAGCAACTAACAAAAATAATAACCAGAGTTAGTCTCTGTGGTTATTAATCACATGGTTATTAACCATGTATTGGGTGCTTAAAAACACAGCTCTGCTGAGTTATACTCTTGGGCTGGGGGATTCCTTCCAATATAGGAATAGGACTTTACTCCCACTTCACTAAGGGTAACCGGCCATCCCAGCAATGTCTCATTGATCCACATTAGCTACATTTGTTGGTCATTACTTACTGGTGTTCTCATTCTCATCATTGCTATCTCTCTCTTGGGTGGACAAGCCATTGGTTAGGAGCTGGGATACTGGTTTAGGGATGGCCCACCTATATCTCTACCTCTAGTCTTGGCTATAACCTCTTTTACAAATTTTCTTTTCCTAATTTGTGTCAGAAACTGCGAATGCCCTCCAATATCCATCTGATCCTGGCAGAAATCCATCTAGCAAGAAATCACATTTCCTTGCCTCTTTCACCTTGATATTGATCATATGACTACTTTTTGGATAGGATGGGATTGAAAGAGATTTGTTCTATTTCTGTGTTATTCTCGTTGCTTTCCATTCCCCCACCCCTTTCTTTCTTTTTCAATTCTTTTTGCCTAAGAAGTAGTGATAACCAGAACTGTCACCTCACACCAAAAGATGGAAGAAGATGGTAGAATTCTCTCATCTATTCTGAAATGTTCACCACTGAGTTGTTACTGAGAAAGAGTCTAATTTAGTCCATCATATTTGGGGATTCTTTGTTATAGATGTGTGACCTGAATCACAGAAGCAGCTTCTGTGTCTTTTTATCAAGTGCCATATCACAACAATACTTGCTAACTTGAAGTTTTGAGTCATATTAATGTTTTTAGTGGTTTTGATTTCTTCTATCGTGAGTGAGCCTGTGGACCAGGGCATCTCTTTTGTTCTCTTGGTAGTTCATGATGCCAACCCTGCTCTTCTATGAAACCAGTTTTATTTTCATTTCTGAATAGACTGATTTCTCTGAACTTGATGATAGACTTGCCTGCATACCTTTAATCTTCTCTGTGGGGGATTTGCTATGCAGAGTTCATCAGCTGTCTCCCCCTTTAGGACCCTGCACTTGTGTTCTGTGTCTGTAATGCTTTTTCTCCAGATCTTTGCACACCACATTTTCTCTTCCATTACCCTGTTGTATTTCCTCAGAGCATTTTCCATTATCTGGATGACTTATTTATTTGTTTACATGTGTATTCTATTTTGATTGTAAACACTTTGAGCACAGAGGATTCAGTTATCTTGGCCACTGGTATACATCCCTACTTCCTGAGCTGTGTCTCATAGAAAGTAATTGTTCAACAAACAATAGTTGAATGACTGTGTCTTTTAAAGGATGTAAAGGTTATAAATTATAGTATCCTCAAGTACATAGAAGTCTCAAGCCAAGCACACAAAATAATAGTCTAGAATAATTGTAGTTTTAGTAAAATCCCATTTGGATCCGGGAAGTTTCCTTTCTGAGGTTTTCCTTTATGGATAACAGCTTATACCTATTAATTTGTAGAACTTGAAGATACCACACGGAGTGATTTAGGTAATTTTAGAAATGAAAAAAAAACTGATAATACCTGGAAAAACCATGTGTATGTTTATTTATCAACAAAACACTATAATTTCAATATCAATTAATTTGTTTATTTGCAAAAAGAAATAGACCAAAGCATAAAAGAGAAATTTGAAAAAAAAATCCTCTTTTTCCTAATATGTGCACTCACTCAGTTTGAACTGGTTCTGATATCTTTCCCTTCAAACGTTTGTCTCTGCATCATTTCATCAGAATTTAAGTTATCTAAGTTCCAGTGGTCTATTTAATGTATGCTTTTCCTATTTCTATTACTCCTACCTCTACCTCTACTTTGCTCTGCCTCTACCTCTACTTCTACTTCTACTTGTAGAAGGGGTTAGATGTGGAAGTCCTGGTGTTTACATATTTTGGTGATGATAATTTGCCAACTCTAAATTGTTCATAGTGTCTTTTTTTTTTTTTTTTAATTTATTTGACAGACAGAGATCACAAGCAGGCAGAGAGGCAGGCAGAGAGAGAGAGGAGGAAGCAGGCTCCCTGCCGAGCAGAGAGCCCGATGCGGGGTTCCATCCCAGGACCCCGGGACCACGACCCAAGCGGAAGGCAGAGGCTTAAACCCACTGAGCCACCCAGGCACCTCGTTCATAGTGTCTTTATTAGACCTTTAAGTTTCTTCTCTTGGCTTTGTCTTTTCTTTCTGGTAAGCATCAGTTGCAGATTAAATAGTGTCACCCTAAAATGTGCATTCACCCAGAAGTTCAGAAATAGTATCTTTGCAGATATAATTAAGAGAAGGATTGAGAAGTGATCATACTGCCTTAGAGTGGACCCTAAATTCAATGAGAGTGTTCTTGTAAGAGGCCGAAAAGGAATACAGAGAAGATGATGTGAAAAGGGAGCAGAGATTGGAGTGATATATTCACAAGCCAAAGAACAACAGCGATTGCTGAAATCCACCAGAAGCTAGAGGTGAGGCATGGAAGGGATACTCCCTTAGAGCCTTCAAAGGGAAGCAACCCTCCTGACATCTTGTTTTCAGCCTTCTGGCCTCCAGAGCTGAAAGGGAATACATTTTTTATTGTTTTAAGCCACCCGATTTGTGGTAATTTGTTATGACAGCTTTAGGAAACTACTACAGTGTCTCCCTTGCTCGCCAGGCAATAACCTGAGTAGCTCCTCTGAGCTCTGCCTTCAGGAGAGCAGGCCAGTGTTGTTACTCGGCCTCCCTGGATTCTAATTTCCCTCTCGTAAGGCTATCCTCCATACAAACTACAAAATAGCTACCTTTAAAAAGAGCCACATTCTTTTAAGGTGTGATAGAATTAATTATACTCCAAATTCAGACTTCTCCTATCTAATTTCTTCATTCATAATTTGGTGAAACTATATCAGACATACTTAACCTTCCTTATTTCTGGTAAGAGTAGGGAATAAAAGAATTAAAACATGACTTCAAAACTTGATTTTAACCTATGACTTTCTTAAAGTATTTTCTAAAATTACAAGGCCAGCTGCATCCAATGTAGGTCCAGCAACGTACTACTTAAAAGAATGTGGGCTCCATAACTTGTCATTTTCTCTATTTAATTTCTGCTGAAGAATTTCACTGTATCCTTTGGGTATCTCCATTTCATTCATTAATGAGTCCTGGGGATATGAAATGAATGATGGGACTAAACTGTCAGGCAGGAGAGAAATACTGCGGATTTTTTTTCCCTGTGTGATATTGCTGTTTTCATCTCAGCTCTCTTTCTTCGGGTCCCTGTCATGATAGCCCTATATTTGCAAAAAAAGGGCTAAATAGAAGCTTATTGTTAATTTATTTTGGTTTTCTACTTAGTGTTAACTCATTCCCACTTTCATTGTTAGGTTTGAGGCTCTTTCTAAGTTTGTTGACAGGTTATAATAAAATGCTTTAAATTATTTAAATTATAATGATTTCGGTTTTTAGCCCTTTTGGGTGAATTATTAATATGAATGACAGAGGAAAAGAAAGCCTATTATTTAGTTTTATTTTTGATAACTCTCTGTGAAGCATTTCTTAAGTAAATTTTAGGATGCAATAGAAAAGTAATTTGCATTTAATAGTCCATATTCTAGCTTTTGGAAATATCTGCATAACAAAATTTTTTGTTGCTTTTTTGTTGACATAGATTGCTGTTTCACTTTAAAGTAGCCCCATAATTCACTTAAATGAAGGGTTTGCATTCTTTTTACTTGGAAAAGAGAGAGAATTGGTACACTGGTATGTTGACTATGTGTTGTGCATCTCTGTGATACACTTGTTCATCCATGCAACATATGTTTGTTGGTCAATTTTAAGTGTCAGAGCTCCAACTATAACCACCCTCAACTATTCTACTTCTTTAACCCCAGTCTATCTACCAGTTCTATGTCCTTTGTTAAGACAGGTGATAGTGTTACTCATAAGATTGTTCAAAATAGCAACCTTCAGCTAATTCTCAGTATTTCTTTTGCCCCACATTCCCACATTCCCACATTCCCATTCCATCTGGCTGGTTACCAGTTCCTGTCAGTTCCTTCAAAGTATCACTCAGATTTTTTCCTTTATCCTCAGCTCTGCATGTCTTAATTTGGGCCCATCATCTGAAGCTTTATTAACAACTCACGTCTAGTGCTGCTACCACTCCTTTCCTAGTTAACTACTTACTAGTATTTCCTATAATTAGGAAAGTATTTATGAGCTCTTAAATCACCGGACCTTTTCATCTTCAATGAGACTTTTTTTTTTTGAAAGCTTTACTTTGTTGAGCGATAAAAGGGTTTTCCAGATTCATAAATATCTCTATAGATTTGGCCTTTACACACTTTTAGATCCAGCCAGACCAAATAACATCATAGAATTTTACCACCCCAAAGATACAGATTGTTGTTTTACTGTTAGTCAGATCTCATAATTCACTTAAACGAATGACTATCCATTCTGTTCTACTGAGAAAAAGAAGACAAGCTAACTTCTGACACTGGCATATTGACTCTACATTTCATATCACATTGCTGGGAGAGTCACCTGGAGAAAATAAGAGAGGGGCAGAACTGAGAAGTGACTGTCCAGGTTCTGACTTTCTGGTTGCAACTATTGGGATGTGAAAATTCTAGAACAACCCACGTGGAGTTTTGAGGAATCACTGAAAGCTGGAACTAGTGCCCTGCCTTCCTGAGTATGCTTGGAGAGACTGCAAGTCTCTTGAGGAATATCCATGTCCAACACTGGGCTGCTACCAGCACAGATGCTGGAGGAAAGTATCTAGACCAAGTACCAGGATCTTCTTCCCAGTTATCCATGTTCAGAATGTGGTTGCAAGAGTCCAAGAAGTTCCCATCTGCTCCAGTGGGAGTATGTGAAAGCTTAGAGGGCATATGTAAATTAGGTGCAGTGTGGGTTGGGACAAGATGGTCAGTGGCACAGTACCCCCAAAACCCCCAAAACGGCCATACTTCAATGTACATCAGTACAATCATCTTGATGAAGGTTGGCAAGGTCTCAGAAGAAAGCATGCTCACTGGAGAACTGTCTTCCTATTTCCTTGAAAATCTCCAATTTCCTGCTACCAGAGGCAAATGCAGAACTAAGGAGGCAGAGAAGAGACTCAGCTCCAAGAAGAAGAATCAGCTCTAATAGGGAGTTTAAACTTTGAATTGGTTCAAATGTGTGGCATTTTTAAGCCAGAAGAAACCAAATGATTCTTAACTGGCACATTTTTATTCTTTTGTCATCAACTAGAATGAAGATTCATAGGAAATGAATAGGTGCTGTTCCCCCACCATAGATCTGAGTGGATCTGAATAAATTTAGACCCAACTACGATTTACTATATGCACACCTCCACAGGGTCCCTCTTAACCTGTAGCATGAAAGTCACACTCCTTTGTGGGACATAAGCAAGTTCTCTATGCTCTTCTAACACTGCCATTCTTAATCCCTGCATTCCAGGTGCTCTGAAATTCTCCTTAAATTGGGAACCCAAAGTTGTTTCACTCCTTTGTAACTCTGTATATGCCCTTTTTGGACCTGGAGTGCCCTTTTCCTGGACTTCACATGGCAAATGCCAACTTATTTATTGAAATGTAAAGAACACAGCGCTATCTTCTCCACACTTGTATTTCTGCATTTATATTTTCTGGCAGCTCTGTTTGTACATACCTGCCTGCTACTGCATGAGGCCAGCCCAGTTCTGAGTGGTAAGTAGGCAGACAAAACACTACCAACAATGTTTGTTGAATGACTTAACTAATGACACTCATAGTATTTTGTAACAGAGGAGGAGCAAGATGGCAGAGGAGTAGAAGACCTAAATTTTGTCTGGTCCCAGGAATTCAGGTTGATAGTTATCAAAGTATTCTGAACACCTACAAACTCAACAGGAGGTTAAAGAAAAGAATAGCAGCAATTCTATGAAAAGAAAAGTGACCACTTTCTGAAAGGATATACAGAGAAGTGCATCTGAAGTGATACTTGGGAAGATAGATCACGGGGGAAGAGAACCTCCATTAGCTGACTACTGGCAAGTGATAGAGTGGTAGAGCAAAAAATCAGAACTTTTAGAAGTCTGCTCCATTGAGGAATGTCGTTCCAGTGGCTAAGTGGTGGGGTGGAACTTTCCCTAGGACAGTGTGGTCTCAGGACCCTTGGGTTCACAGAAAGTCTGGGGGTGCCTGAGTGTGGCAGAGGTCCCAGGTATCAGAGCAGAGAAGCTGGCTGCAACACAGAGTTAAGGATGAGCTCTCAGCTTGGGGTTGCCATAAACCATGATCTGTGGCACAGTTGGGACATTGCTTTTTGAACAGAGACCCAATAAGCGGTAGATTCAGGGAGACTCCCCTTCCTCCCCCAGGAGGAACAGTACAGGAGTGTACCGCAGGATATGCTGGGTTTGGAAACTCCAAATGGGGCCATGTGCCAGAAGTAGAAACACTCAGTCACAGGCCAGGTGAGCTCAGAGTGTGGCTGGAGACCAGAGAGACAGGAGGGATTGACTGGTTTTTGTTGTTGTTGTTTTGTTTGTTTTATATATTTTTTTTTTCTGAGGGCTCACTGAGGAGTAGGGTCCCAAGTTCTTGGCTCCTCTGGGGCCAGAGATTGGGAGGCTACTATTTTCATTCTCGTCCTCCAAAGCTTTCAGGAAAGCTTTCAGGAAACAAAAGCTCCTGAGAGCAAATCCGAGTGGATTACTTAGCCTGGCCACTGACAAGGGCAGTGCAGTTCCACCTCAGGAAAAGACATTTGAAAATCATTGTAACAAGCCCCTCCCCCAGAAGATCAGCAAGAACATCCAGCCAAGACCAAGTTTACCATCAATGAGAACTGCAAATCTCCACACTAGGGGAAGACAGCACATAGAATTCATGGTTTTTTCCCCCATGATTCTTTAGTCTTTCAAAGTTAGTTTTTAAAATTTTATTTTTTAATTTTTTTGAATTTTTCTTCTTTTTTTTTCTTCTTTCTTCTTTAACCAAAATCTTATCAATTCCTTTTTTTTAAAGAAATTTTATTTATTTATTTGACAGAGATCACAAGTAGGCAGAGAGACAGGCAGGGAGAGAGGAAGGGAAGCAGGTTTCCTGCTGGGCAGAGAGCCTGATTCAGGGCTTGATCCCAGGACCCTGGGATCATGACCTGAGCCAAAGACAGAGGCTTTAACCCACTGAACCACACAGGAACGACCTTAACAATTCCTTTTTAAAAATATTTTTAAATTTTCATTTTTACAGTCATATTTTATCCCTTCTTTGTTTATATATATATATATATATATATATATAGTTTTTCTTCCTTTAAAATTTTAGGATACAGTTTCTTCTAACAGACCAAAATATATCCTAAGTCCAGTGTATGGCTTTGTTCTAGTCTCCCATCTGATCATATTCTCTCCTTTTTTTTTTCTTTCTTTTTTCAACTGACTTCTTATCCTATCAATTTCTTTTTTTTTATTAATTTTATTTTTTTATAAACATATATTTTTATCCCCAGGGATACAGGTCTGTGAATCGCCAGGTTTACACACTTCACAGCACTCACCATAGCACATACCCTCCCCAATGTCCATAATCCCACCCCCCCTCCAACCCCCCTCCCCACATCAACCCTCAGTTTGTTTTGTGAGATTAAGAGTCACTTATGGTTTGTCTCCCTCCCAATCCCATCCTGTTTCATTTACTCTTCTCCTACCCTCTTAACCCCCCATGTTGCATCTCCTCTCCCTCATATCAGGGAGATCATATGATAGTTGTCTTTCTCCGATTGACTTATTTCGCTAAGCATGATACCTTCTAGTTCCATCCATGACGTCGCAAATGGCAAGATTTCATTTCTTTTGATGGCTGCATAGTATTCCATTGTGTATATATACCACATCTTCTTTATCCATTCATCTGTTGATGGACATCTAGGTTCTTTCCATAGTTTCGCTATTGTAGACATTGCTGCTATAAACATTCGGGTGCACGTGCCCCTTCGGATCACTACGTTTTTATCTTTAGGGTAAATACCCAGCAGTGCAATTGCAGGGTCATAGGGTAGTTCTATTTTCAACATTTTGAGGAACCTCCATGCTGTTTTCCAGAGTGGTTGCACCAGCTTGCATTCCCACCAACAGTGTAGGAGGGTTCCCCTTTCTCCGCATCCTTGCCAGCATCTGTCATTTCCTGACTTGTTAATTTTAGCCATTCTGACTGGTGTGAGGTGATATCTCATTGTGGTTTTGATTTGTATTTCCCTGATGCTGAGGGATATGGAGCACATTTTCATGTGTCTGTTGGCCATCTTGATGTCTTCTTTGCAGAAATGTCTGTTCATGTCTTCTGCCCATTTCTATATTGGATTATTTGTTCTTTGGGTGTTGAGTTTGCTAAGTTCATTATAGATTTTGGACACTAGCCCTTTATCTGATATGCCATTTGCAAATATCTTCTCCCATTCTGTCAGTTGTCTTTTGGTTTTGTTAACTGTTTCCTTTGCTGTGCAAAAGCTTTTGATCTTGATAAAATCCCAATAGTTCATTTTTGCCCTTGCTTCCCTTGCCTTTGGCGATGTTCCTAGGAAGATGTTGCTGCGGCTGAGGTCAAAGAGGTTGATGCCTGTGTTCTCCTCAAGGATTTTGATGGATTCCTTTCTCACATTGAGATCCTTCATCCATTTTGAGTCTATTTTTGTGTGTGGTGTAAGGAAATGATCCAATTTCATTTTTCTACATGCGGCTGTCCAAATTTCCCAACACCATTTATTGAAGAGGCTGTCTGTTTTCCATTGGACATTCTTTCCTGTTTTGTCGAAGATGAGTTGACCCTAGAGTTGAGGGTCTATTTCTCGGCTCTCTATTCTGTTCCATTGATCTATGTGTCTGTTTTTGTGCCAGTACCATGCTGTCTTGATGATGACAGCATTGTAATAGAGCTTGAAGTCTGGAATTGTGATGCCACCAACTTTGGCTTTCTTTTTCAATATTCCTTTGGCTATTCGAGGTCTTTTCTGGTTCCATATAAATTTTAGGATTATTTGTTCCATTTCTTTGAAAAAAATGGATGGTACTTTGATAGGAATTGCATTAAATGTGTAGATTGCTTTAGGTAGTATAGACATTTTCACAATATTTATTCTTCCAATCCAAGAGCATGGAACATTTTTCCATTTCTTTGTGTCTTCCTCAATTTCTTTCATGAGTACTTTATAGTTTTCTGTGTATAGATTCTTAGTCTCTTTGGTTAGGTTTATTCCTAGGTATCTTTTAGTTTTGGGTGCAATTGTAAATGGGATGGACTCCTTAATTTCTCCTTCTTCTGTCTTGTTGTTGGTGTAGAGAAATGCAACTGATTTCTGTGCATTGATTTTATATCCTGACACTTTACTGAATTCCTGTACAAGTTCTAGCAGTTTTGGAGTGGAGTCTTTTGGGTTTTCCACATATAGTATCATATCATCTGTGAAGAGTGATAGTTTGACTTCTTCTTTGCCGATTTGGATGCCTTTAATTTCCTTTTGTTGTCTGATTGCTGAGGCTAGGACTTCTAGTACTATGTTGAATAGCAGTGGTGTTAACGGACATCCCTGCCGTGTTCCTGACCTTAGCGGAAAAGCTTTCAGTTTTTCTCCATTGAGAATGATATTTGCGGTGGGTTTTTCATAGATGGCTTTGATAATATTGAGGTATGTGCCCTCTATCCCTACACTTTGAAGAGGTTTGATCAGGAAGGGATGCTGTACTTTGTCAAATGCTTTTTCAGCATCTATGGTGAGTATCATATGGTTCTTGTTCTTTCTTTTATTAATGTGTTGTATCACATTGATTGATTTGCAGATGTTGAACCAACCTTGTAGCCCTGGAATAAATCCCACTTGGTCGTGGTGAATAATCCTTTTAATGTACTGTTGAATCCTATTGGCTAGTATTTTGGCGAGAATTTTTGCATCTGTGTTCATCAAGGATATTGGTCTGTAGTTCTCTTTTTTGATGGGATCCTTGCCTGGTTTTGGGATCAAGGTGATGCTGGCCTCATAAAATGAGTTTGGAAGTTTTCCTTCCATTTCTATTTTTTGGAACAGTTTCAGGAGAATAGGAATTAGTTCTTCTTTAAATGTTTGGTCGAATTCCCCCGGGAAGCCATCTGGCCCTGGGCTTTTGTTTGTTTGGAGATTTTTGATGACTGTTTCAATCTCCTTACTGGTTATGGGTCTGTTCAGGCTTTCTATTTCTTCCTGGTTCAGTTGTGGTAGTTTATATGTCTCTAGGAATGCATCCATTTCTTCCAGATTGTCAAATTTGTTGGCGTAGAGTTGCTCATAGTATGTTCTTATAATTGTCTGTATTTCTTTGGTGTTCGTTGTGATCTCTCCTCTTACATTCATGATTTTATTTATTTGGGTCCTTTTTCTTTTCTTTTTGATAAGTCTGGCCAGGGGTTTATCAATCTTATTAATTCTTTCAAAGAACCAGCTCCTAGTTTCGTTGATTTGTTCTATTGTTTTTTGGTTTCTATTTCATTGATTTCTGCTCTGATCTTTATGATTTGTCTTCTCCTGCTGGGTTTAGGGTTTCTTTCTTGTTCTTTCTCCAGCTCCTTTAGGTGTAGGTTTAGGTTGTGTACCTGAGACCTTTCTTGTTTCTTGAGAAAGGCTTGTACCACTATATATTTTCCTCTCAGGACTGCCGTTGTTGTGTCCCACAGATTTTGAACCATTGTGTTTTCATTATCATTTGTTTCCATGAATTTTTTCAATTCTTCTTTAATTTCTTGGTTGACCCATTCATTTTTTTGAAGGATGCTGTTTAGTCTCCATGTATTTGGGTTCTTTCCAAATTTCCTCTTGTGATTGAGTTCTAGCTTCAGAGCATTGTGGTCTGAAAATATGCAGGGAATGATTCCAATCTTTTGATAACGGTTGAGACCTGATTTAGGACCAAGAATGTGATCTATTCTGGAGAATGTTCCATGTGCACTAGAGAAGAATGTGTATTCTGTTGCTTTGGGATGAAATGTTCTGAATATATCTGTGATGTCCATCTGGTCCAGTGTGTCATTGAAGGCCTTAATTTCCTTGTTGATCTTTTGCTTGGAGGATCTGTCCATTTCAGTGAGGGGAGTGTTAAAGTCACCTACTATTATTGTATTATTGTCGATGTGTTTCTTTGATTTTGTTATTAATTGGTTTATATAGTTGGCTGCTCCCACGTTAGGGGCATAGATATTTAAAATTGTTAGATCTTCTTGTTGGACAGTTCCTTTGAGTATGATATAGTGTCCTTCTTCATCTCTTATTATAGTCTTTGGCTTAAAATCTAATTGATCTGATATAAGGATTGCCATTCCTGCTTTCTTCTGATGTCCATTAGCATGGTAAATTCTTTTCCACCCCCTCACTTTAAATGTGGAGGTTCTTCGGGTTTAAGATGAGTTTCTTGTAGGCAACATATAGATGGGTTTTGTTTTTTTATCCATTCTGATACCCTGTGTCTTTTGATTGAGGCATTTAGCCCATTAACATTCAGGGTAACTATTGAGAAATATGAATTTAGTGCCATTGTATTGCCTGTAAGGTGACTGTTATTGTATATTGTCTCTGTTTCTTTCTGATCTACTTTTTTTAGGGTCTCTCTTTGCTTAGAGGAACCCTTTCAATATTTCCTGTAGAGCTGGTTTGGTATTTGCAAATTCTTTCAGTTTTTGTTTGTCCTGGAAGCTTTTAATCTCTCCTTCTATTTTCAATGATAGCCTAGCTGGATATAGTATTCTTGGCTGCATGTTTTTCTCGTTTAGTACTCTGAATATATCATGCCAGCTCTTTCTGGCCTGCCAGGTCTCTGTGGATAAGTCTGCTGCCAATCTAATATTTTTACCATTGTACGTTACAGACTTCTTTTCCCGGGCTGTTTTCAGGATCTTCTCTTTGTCACTAAGACTTGTAAATTTTACTATTAGGTGACGGGGTGTGGACCTATTCTTATTGAATTTGAGGGGGGTTCTCTGAACCTCCTGGATTTTGATGCTTGTTCCCTTTGCCATATTGGGGAAATTCTCTCCAATAATTCTCTCCAATATACCTTCTGCTCCCTTCTCTGTTTCCTCTTCTTCTGGAATCCCAATTATTCTAATGTTGTTTCGTCTTATGGTGTCACTTATCTCTCGAATTCTCCCCTCGTGGTCCAGTAGCTGCTTGTCCCTCTTTTGCTCAGCTTCTTTATTCTCTGTCATTTGGTCTTCTATATCGCTAATTCTTTCTTCTGCCTCATTTATCCTAGCAGTGAGAGCCTCCATTTTTGATTGCACCTCATTAATAGCTTTTTTGATTTCAACTTGGTTAGATTTTAGTTCTTTTATTTCTCCAGAAAGGGCTTTTATATCTCCCGAGAGGGTTTCTCTAATATCTTCCATGCCTTTTTCGAGCCCGGCTAGAACCTTGAGAATCGTCATTCTGAACTCTAGATCTGACATATTACCAATGTCTGTATTGATTAGGTCCCTAGCCTTTGGTACTGCCTCTTGTTCTTTTTTTTGTGGTGAATTTTTCCGCCTTGTCATTTTGTCCAGATAAGAGTAGATGAAGGAGCAAGTAAAATAGTAAATGGGTGGCAACAACCCTAGGAAAATATGCTTTAGCCAAATCAGAAGAGATCCCAAATCGTGAGGGGGGAGAAAGGGGATAAAAAGAGTTTCAGAAAGAAAAAAAAATAAAAAGAAACAATTAAAAAAAGAAAACCAATGAAGAAAAAATATAAAAAGGAGAAAAAAAATATACATATTAGATAAACTAGTTAAAAAATTTTAAAAAAGAAAAGGGTAAAAGTTAAAAAAAATTTAGCAGAAGAAGAAAAAAAAAATTGAAAAAGAAAAAAAAAATTAAATTAACTGCAAGGCTAAAGAATCATGGGGAGAAAGCCATGAGTTCCGTGCTCTGCTTTCTCCTCCTCTGGAATTCCGCCCCTCTCCTTGGTATTGAAACTGCACTCCTTGGTAGGTGAACTTGGTCCTGGCTGGGTTTCTTGTTGATCTTCTGGGGGGGGGGCCTGTTGTAGTGATTCTCAAGTGTCTTTGCCCCAGGCGGAGTTGCACCGCCCCTACCTGGGGCCGGTCTGAGTAATCCGCTTGGGTTTGCTTTCGGGAGCTTTTGTTCCCTGAGCGCTTTCCATAGAGTTCCAGAGGGCGGGAATGAAGATGGCGGCCTCCCGGTCTCCGGCCCAGAGGAGCCGAGAGCCTGGGGCCCCACTCCTCAGTGCGCCCTCAGAGAACAGCGCCCAATGACTCCCGTCACCCTGGCCTCTGGCCCCGCTCCGAGCTGACCGAGCCTGCGACCGGTTCAAGGTAACCCCAAGCTGAGAGCTTACTCCTTGGCTCTGTCTCTGTAGCCGGCTTCCCCGTTCTAATACCTGTAAGCTCTGCGACACTCAGACACCCCCGATCCTTCTGTGACCCTGTGGGACCTGAGACCACGCTGACCCTGCATGGGCTTCACCCCGGTTAAGCCTCTGGAGCGATGTCCCTCAGCGGAACAGACTTTTAAAAGTCCTGATTTTGTGCTCCGTTGCTCCGCCGCTTGCCGGGAGCCGGCCCCTCCCCCCACGGTCTATCTTCCCGTCGCTTTGGATTCACTTCTCTGCCAGTCCTGCCTTTCAGAAAGTGGTTGATTTTCTGTTTCTAGAGTTGCTGTTCTTCTCTTCGATCTCCCGTTGGATTTGTAGGTGCGATCTTTAGATAAGCTATCTAGCTGATCCCCCGCTACCTGAAGTAGTCTCAGCCTGCTACTTCTCCGCCATCTTGAGTCCTCCCCCCTGTCAATTTCTTTTTTAAAATCTTTTAAAATTTTATCTTAAAATCATATCCTATCCCTTCATTGTATTTATCATTATTATATGTATATAATATATATAATGTATGTATATGTATGTATTATATGTATATATGTAAGTTTTTCTGTCTTTATAATTTTGGGAGGTGGTTTCTCTAACAGACACAAATACACCCCAAATCTAGTGTGTATCTTTGTTTTGTTCACCAGCCTCATCATATTCTATTTTTCTTTCTTTCCTTCCTGCCCCCCTTTCTTTCCCTCCCAGTTTCGGGTCTCCTCCGATTTATTTAGTGTTTATATTTCTAGGGTCGTTATTACTCTTTTAGCATTTTGTTCTCTCATTCATCTATTCTTCTCTGGACAAAAAGATGAGACAGAAAACTCACCTAAAAAAGAAAAAAAAAAGCAAGAGGCAGTACAGACTGCCAGAGACCTAATCGATACAGACATTATTAAGATGTTGGAACTCAAAATGATGGTTCAAAATGATGATTATAAAGATACTAGCTTGGCTTGAAAATAGCATAGATGATACAAGAGAATCCCTTTCTGGAGAAATAAAAGAACTAAAATCTAACCAAGTAGAAGTCAAAAAGGCTGTTGATGGTGTGCAATAAACAAAGAAGGCTCTAATGGCTAGGATAAATAAGGCAGAAGAGAGAATTAATGATATAGAAGACCAAATGATAGAGAATAAAGAAACTGAGAAAAAGAGAGATAAAAAAACTACTGTATCATGAGAGGAGAATTTGAGAGACAAGTGATACCATAAGACAAAACAATATTAGAATAATTGGGATCCCAGAAGAAAAAGAAAGAGAGAGGGGGGCAGAAGGTATATTGGAGCAAATTATAGCAAAGAATTTCCGTAATTTGGGGAAGGAAACAGACATCAAAGTGCAGGAGGCACAGAGAACCTCACTCAAAATCAGCAAAATAGGTCAACACCCCATCTTCTAACAGTAAAACTTACAAGTCTTAGAGACATAGGGAAAATCCCGAAAGCAGCTCAGGACAAGAAGTCTATAACCTACAATGGTAGAAATATTACATTGGTAGCAGACTTATCCACAGAGACCTGGCAGGGCAGAAAGGACTGACATGATATAGTCAGAGCACTAAATGAGAAAAATATGCAGCCAAGAATACTATATCCAGCAAGGCTGTCACTGAAAAGAAGAGAGATAAAAAGCTTCCAGGACAAACAAAAATTAAAAGAATTTGCAAACACCAAACCAGTCCTACAAGAAATATGAAAGGGGTCCTCTAGAGCAAAGAGAGAGCCTAAAAGAAACATAGACCAGAAAAGAAGAAACATAACATACAGTAACAGTCACCTTACAGGCAATAGCATGGCACTAAATTCAGATATTTCAACAGTTACCCTGAATGTAAATGGGTTAAATGCCCCAATCAAAAGACACAGGGTGTCAGAATGGATGAAAAAACAAGACCCATTGATATGCTGTCTGCAAGAGACTCAGACCCAAAGATACCTCCAGATTTAAAGTGAAGGGGTGGAAAAACATTTACCATGCTAATGGACATCAAAAGAAAGCTGAGTTGTAATCCTTATATCAGACAAATTAGATGTTAAACCAAAGACTATAAGATGTGACAAAGGACACTATATTATACTTAAAGTGTCTGTCCCACAAGAAGATCTAACAATTTTAAGTATCTATGCCCCTAATACGGGAGCAGCTAATTATATAAGCCAATTAATAACAAAATTAAAGAAACAGACCAACAATAATGCAAAAATAGAAAGGGATTTTAACACCTCCCTCACTGAAATGGACAGATCATCTAAGCAAAAGATCAACAGGGAAATAGTGGCTTTAAATGACACACTGGACCAGATGGACATCCAGATATATTCAGAACATTCCATCCTAAAGCAACAGAATACACAAGCTTCTCTAGTGCACATGGAACATTCTCCAGAATAGATCACATCCTGGGTCACAAATTAGGCCTCAACCAGTACCAAAAGATTGGAATCATTCTCTGCATATTTTTGGACCACAATGCTTTGAAACTCAAACTCAATCACAAGAGGAAAGTTGGAAAGAAGTCAAATTCCTGGAGGCTAAAGAGCCTCCTACTAAAGAATGAATGGGTCAACCAGGAAATTAAAGAATTGAAAAAATTCAAGGAAACAAATGAAAATAAAAACACAACTGTTTAAAATCTTTGGGATGCAGCAAAAGCAATCCCATGAGGAAAGTATATAGCAATACAAGCCTTTCTCAAGAAAAAGAAAGGTCTTAAATACACAACTTAACCCTACACCTAAGGAGCTGGAGAAAGAACAGCAAAGAAAGCCTAAACCCTGCAGGAAAAGAGAAATAATAAAGGTCAGAGCAGAAACCAATGAAATAGAAACCAAAAAAAAAAAAAAAACAAAAAACAAACAAACAAACAAACAAACAATAGAACACATCAACGAAACTAGGAGCTGGTTCTTTGAAAGAATTAATAAGATTGATAACCCCTGACTAGAATTATCAAAAATAAATAAAATCATGAATGAAAGAGGAGAGATCACAACGAACACTGAAGAAATACAAACGATTATAAGAACATATTATGAGCAACTATATGCCAGCAAATTTGACAATCTGGAAGAAATGGATGCCTTCCTAGAGATGTATAAACTACCAAAACTGAACCAGGAAGAAATAGGAAACCTGAATGACCCATAACCAGTAAGGAGATTGAAGCAGTCATCAAAAATCTCCCAACAAACATGAGCCCATGGCCAGATGGCTTTTCAGGGGAATTCTACCAAACATTTAAAGAATGAATACCTATTCTCCTGAAACTGTTCCAAAAAACAGAATGGAAGGAAAACTTTCAAACTCATTTTATGAGGCCAGCATTACCTTGATCCCAAAACCAGACAAAGACCCCACCAAAAAGGAGAATTACAGACCAATATCCCTGATAAACACAGATTCAAAAATTCTCACAAAATACTAGCCAAAAGGATCCTACAGTGCATTAAAAGGATTATTCACCATGACCAAGTGGGATTTATTCCTGGGCACAAGGTTGGTTCAACATCCACAAACCAATCAATGTGATGCAATACATTAATAAAAGAAAGAACAAGAAACATATGATACTCTCAATAGATGCTAAAAAAGCTTTTGACAAAGTATAGCATCCTTTCTTGATCAAAACTCTTCACAGTATAAGGATAGAGGGTACATACCTCAATATTATAAAAGCCATCTATGAAAAACCCATAGCAAATATCATTCTCAACAGAGAAAAACTGGGAGTTCTTCCCCAAAGGTCAGGAACATGGCAGGGCTATCCACTACTACCACTATTCAACATAGTACTAGAAGTTCTAGTCTCAGCAGTCAGAAACAAAAAGAAATAAAAGGCATCCAAAATGGCAAAGAAGTCAAACTGTCACTCTTTGCAGATGGTATGATACTTTATGTGGAAAACCCAAAAGACTCCACTCCAAAACTGCTAGAACTCATACAGGGATTCAGTAGTGTCAGGCTATAAAATCAGTGCAAAGAAATCAGTTGCATTTCTATACTAACAGCAAGATAGGAGAGAGAGAAAATAAAGAGTTGATCCCATTACCATTGCACCAAAACCCATAAGATTCCTACGAGTAAACCTAACCAAAGAGGCAAAGAATCTCTACTCAGAAAACTATAAAGAACTCATGAAAGAAATTGAGGAGGACACAAAGAAATGGAAAAAATGTTCCATGTTCATGGATTGGAAGAACAAATGTTGTGAAAATGTCTATGCTACCTAGAGCAATTTACAAAGCTGTCATCATCAAGACAGTAGGGTTCTGGCACAAAAACAGACACATAGATCAATGGAACAAAACAGAGGGCCCAGAAATGGACCCTCAACTCTATGGTCAACTAATCTTTGACAAAGCAGGAAAGAATGTTCAATGGAAAAAAGAAAGTCTCTTCAACAAATGGTGTTGGGAAAATTGGACAGCCACATGCAGAAGAATGAAACTGGACTATTTCCTTACACCACACACAAAAGTAGACTCAAAATGGATTAAAGACCTCAATGTGAGACAGGAATCCATCAAAATCCTTGAGGAGAACACAGGTACCAACCTCTTCGATCTCAGCCACAGCAACTTCTTCCTAGAAACATCACCAAAGGCAAGGGAAATGAGGGTAAAAAGGAACTATTGGGACTTCATCAAGATCAAAAGCTTTTGCAGAGCAAAGGAAATAGTCAACAAAACCAAAAGACAACTGACAGAATGGGAGAAGATATTCGCAAATGACATCAGATAAAGGGCTAATATCCAAAATCTCTAAAGAACTTCTCAAACTCAACACCCAAAGAACAAATAATCCAATCAAGAAATGGGCAGAAGACATGAGCAGACATTTCTACAAAGAAGACATCCAAATGGCTGACAGACACAGGAAAAAGTGCTCAACATCACTTGGCATCAGGAAAATGCAAATCAAAACCACAATAAGGTACCAACTCACACCAGTCAGAATGGTTAAAATTAACGAGTCAGGAAATGACAGATGTTGATGAGGATGCAGGGAAAGGGGAACCCTCCCACACCACAGATAGGAATGCAGGCTGGTACAGCCACTCTGGAAAACAGTATGGAAGTTCCTCAAAAAGTTAAAAATAGTGCTACCCTACAACCCAGCAATTGCACTACTGAGTATTTATCCCAAAGATACAAATAAAGTGATCTGAAGGAGCATGTACATCCAAATATTTATAACAAAAATGTCCACAATAGCCAAACTATGAAAAGAGCCCAGATGTCCATGAACAGATGAATGCATAAAGAAGTTGTGGTACACACACACACTCACACACACACACACACACACACACTTACACAGTTCCAGGAATATTTTGTAGCCATCTACAACAAACAAACAAAGCAAACAAAAATCTTTCCATTTGCAATGACATGGATGGAATTAGAGGGTATTATGCTAAGCGAAATAAGCCATCAGAGAAAGACAATTATCATATAATCTCACTGATATGAGGAATTTGAGAAACAAGACAGAGGATCAAAGGGGAAGGGAGGGAAAAATGAAACAAGACGAAATCAGAGATGGAGACAAACTATAAGAGTCTCAATCTCAGGAAACAAACTGAGGGTTGTTGGAGTGGAGCGGGGTGGGAGGGAGGGTATTGCTGGGTGATGGACATTGGGGAAGATATGTGCTATGTGAGCTCCATGAATTGTGTAAGACTGATGAATCACAGACCTGTATCCCTGAAACAAATAATACATTATGTGTTAATTAAAAAATATTTGTAACAGAATTGTCTTGTGTTTGCAGTATATTCCTATTAAGCACCCCCATTGAACTTTCCTTTATGCTTGTGAAACAATTGGTTTTAACTCCAATCTCGTAGTCACAAAATCAGTAAAGCTATGGTTAGTGAAATTTTAACTCAGATAAAAGCATTTAAATGCATGACACTAATAGTCATTAATATTCTATCTCTAAAACACTTCCTGACTTAAAATAAGTATTTTCAAATTAGTCATCATTTAATAAAATTTCTATTATTTTAAAGCTTTATGCTTTGACCCTGATTAAAGACTACAGATTTAAACCTTGTTTTGGGGTGGGTATATGCATTACCTCTCAGAGTATAACTTCTATCCTTAAATGAAATAAACCAGAAATAGTCATAGTAGGAAGAAAGCAGAGTGAATAGTTTACCAAAATGTGACCCTTCAAAATGTTCCACAGTACAGTTTCAGAGTACAAAGGAAAAATTAGTCCCAGGAAACTTGGTATTAAGAATTATTTAAAAAATCACCAGCTTTATGGACACCTGGGTGGCTCACTTGGTTAGGTGACTGCCCTCACCTCAGGTCATGATCCCAGGGCCCTGGGATGGAGTACCACATTGGGATCCTTGCTCAGCAGGGAGCCTGCTTCTCCCTCTGCCAGCTGCTCCCTCTGCTTGTCCTCAGTCTCTCTCTTTCTCTCTCTCTCTCTCTGACAGATGAACAAATAAAATCTTAGAAAAAATAAAAAACATTGGCTTTAATAAAAAAAAAATGCTGGCTTTATATAAACCAAAACATAACAGTGCTTGTGAAATAATATCTTCAGAGACCACTTTCAATCACTGAGTTAATATCATACATTTGTATGTACGTGTGTGTATTCTAAAAGAACTCAAAATAATATGAGGAAACTTAATCTTGTAGTATTCTAAAGGTGTTTACGGCCAAAAAACTTGAGTTTTAATCCCACAATTACTATTAGTTAGCTATCCGACCTTAAGCAACTTAATTTCCCTAGGTATGGGGTGTGACAGAGGATCTCCAAGTTCTCTTCATGAGTTGTAATTGTTGACATCTAAATCAAAAGCCTCAAAATAACAGATTAAAGGAGGCAAGTGAAAACAGAGACTGGAGAAATATAAAATGGCAAGAATAAAGTTAAAAGGGCAAATGGCATAGATTTAAAAATCCAGGCAGTGGGCATGCACTTGAGTTTGTGGGAAAAAAAATACTATACCTCATATTTTCAATAAAGCTAATGTCATCTCAGTTTCTTTTCTTCAAACTTAATAACATATTTTCAGACTAGGGCAATATTTTCAAATTTTTAAAAATCTATGTCAATTCTAAAGCACATATATGTGTGTGTGTATATATATATATATATATATATATATATATATATATATATGTATATATGTATATGTATATACCTGGGTGGCTCAGTTGGTTAAGCAACTGACTCAGTTTTGCCTCAGGTCATGCTGTCAGGGTTGTGAGATCAAGCCCTGGGTCAAACTCTGTGCTCAGCCCAGAATCTGCTTGAGATTTTTGCTCTCCCCCCAGCCCCTCTCTCTGCTCTCTCTCTCTCTCTCAGATAAAATAAGTAAATAAAATCTTTAAAATCTATATATGCTATTTAATTTATATACTTCATATATGTATGTATATATGTATATAGTCTCTCTCTCTCTCTAGTCTAGCTTACATTCCAATTATTATGAATTTTGTGTCGAAAATTTCAAGATCACAGTATCATATCCTTTCTTTTATAATCCTTTCTTGCTTTTGCTTCTTTTTTTGACTTTGCAGTCTATGCAGGAGAACTTACAGTGTAATACATGTCACCCTGTGGTGGGCAAGATAATAAATGCTTTGGAGTGAAGGAGGAAGGCATTTGAACATCCATTAATATTTATTTTTGTGTCATTTTTTCTAATTTATGTGGAAAGTCAGTTTTATAATATTTATAATAGGAGTCATCCACATATAACAATTTAAAAAAGGAATATACACAAATTGTGAGTACATGGTCGAAAGATTTATACTGATAGTGCTGTGTAGAGAAGCTAAAATCTCTTCTGGGAGAGATGCCAGCCATTAAAGATTTCTTTCCTTCCGAGATCTATCAATGTATCTATCTAGGTATACATCCACTTTATTTATTCGTGTTTTATTGTAAAATTTAAATATAGTCAATAAAGAACATTTGAAGCATACAAAATATGTAAGAAGACAGGTAAATGGCATAATCTTCATTTTTCACCATCCATTTATTCATACACAGTGTTCTTCCAAAATCATGATATCATAAAAATTTCTTGATATCATGATATCATAAAAATTCAATTTCTTTGGAGAATTGAATGGGTTGTCATAACACTTCTTTAGTTTCTGTTAAAATGTACTTTTAGGGTGAAAGCTCCTGCTCTTCGATTAGGTTAGCATCCTAGTTTACAAAATATCTCAGAAATATTATTTACAGGATGGTGCATAAGCTTGTAATGAAAAGAGGTGATTTTCTTATTTAATCCTAGAAAAATAATCAGAACCAGGTTGACCATAATTGAAACAATTTGTCTTCTGTACTAGATGTACATACCTCCAACAGCATCAACTAGAACTCTCCATCATTCTTTCTACATGCACTGTCTGAGTCTGGTTCCCAGAGGAGCAGGTCTTTTGGTAATTTTTGTTGTGATTTTGGTTGTTGTTGACATTAAGCATCGTGCTCTCCAGACATTATAAAGTTATTTTGGTGAGGAAGAGTAGTTAGTGAGAGTGACTTTTACTTGTACTTTTCTTTCCTAGAAAATGGGACTTGATTCTCATTCTCCTTTATTCATGCATATATTTAATGCAATAAATATTTAAGTGATTCAAATGTACAAAGCACTATGCCAGATATAATCTGGATATCCTGGACAACCTTTTCTCTCTGCATTTTACTTTCAAAATGTCTTGACTTGCTATTTTCCATGGACTTTGCTATATAGCTTATTAGCATCCTATGAACATGAAATTTACCTATCTGAGCTCCCTCGAGAATAAATGTATTTTAAAATCTGACTTGTTATAATATTTTGAAACTTTTTAGTCTGACACATATTCTAAAGACTATTTATTTTTTCTGAGATACTTTGGCTTCACTAAAGACAAGATGAGCCGTGAGGAAGGGAGTGAATCCTTATTGAATGAAAAGCCTAAGACTGAGATAAAAAACAATGGCTTTAGTGGTTAGTGTCTTTTTAAATGTAAAAGTTGAAGCTCTCCTTTCAAATAAAGTGCAGAACTTTCAAAATAAAAAAAAATTATTATTAAATTTTAAACTACCTATTGGATAGCTTTCTGTGTAAACATTATCATTATTGTTTATACCAGTAATTCTTAAATTATACATTCTTATTCCACAAACTCAATTATAGATGTTTTATTGCTTAACTAAATGACAGCCATCTTTCTTATTTTTCTGAAAACATTACTTTAATGAATATAATTTTTTGAATTTATATTTCTTTCCTTTGTTACCTCATCTATAAAATGAGGATAATACTAAGATCTATCTCCTAGACTTATTGAGAGGATTAAATGAGTTACTAGGTGCCAAGTGCTGAGTAGAGTACCTGGTATGTGTGCTGGAAATACGTACATCTTTTCTTAAACTTTGATAACTGCTTCCACTCATCTCTTCTTAGTCATCGTCTTAGGAAATAACATAATTTATAAGCTCTTATCAAATGAATGCAATGGAATTATGAAATAGCCATGCATTTTAGTTCAACATTTTATTTCTATTGACAATGGTGCTTGTAATATTTATTCTCTTTTACTTACATATTATAAATTTGGCAATAAAAGTGCCTTAATTGAACATAATTAGATTAAATGGATGGATGATTTTCTGCCATGAACAAGTACTCTAAAAACTGAACACGTTCCAGAAACATTGTTTATATCTCTCTTTGAATTTCCTTCTACTTGGGAAATCTTTATCTTTGAGTTCCCATATCCCAAGGTAACTACAAAAATCTAGGTTAAGTTTTTCTAGCAACTTGTCCTAAACCTTAAATTTGTATACCTTTTCCTCTTCTTCCCCAGCAGACTGTAGGGGACTAACCTTCCTTTCTCCTCTGCCTCAGTTTCCCTGTCTTTCTATCCATTGAATGAGGGAGAAAAGAGAGCTCTTATTCACAAAGTGGAACAGTCCTTTCCTTGGAGTGAGACCAATATTTTCCCTGTCCTTATTTAGAAAGGTTATTTTCAGATCCCCTTTTCATTTCATTTGGAGAATATTTCACTTCAGATTTCTCGTATTACACGTTGTTTCTTCCAGTACCATCCTCAACACCCAGATTTGGCCCTTACAACCTCCTAAGCTGTATGCTGTTAAAGGCAACAAATGTCTCTCCACAGGACTAGTATTTGAGAGATTTAAAATGAATTAAATTAATTAAAATAATTTGATTGGTTTTAAAACTAAAATGTTCAGGGATTTTTCTTAGTTTATTTTTGTTTTTGTTTAATTGCACCACTGATAATTGTATTGGGATTACATACTTTGACAAGGGCCATCCTTCTCTATATAAGCAATCCTGTTTTCTGGATTCCCACATTCAGAAATACTTTGATTATTATTAATCTACTCAGATTCTCTACCCTCCAAGCTTAGATTCCAATGAATATTACAGGATTATTTACTTATTTATTTATTTATTTTAAGAAATGACAAAGAATAATGAAGGGAGTCTAAATAGTTTAAAATTAGGCCCTGTGCATATTGGTCAGTTCATATTCATGGTTATGAGATCCTTGTCTTATTCAATGTAGTGAAAATTCAAGAGCTTAGGCAGTTGGCCCAAGTTTGATTTTTAGGCATTTTGATTTATAAATTGAATTCTATGTAACCTTTACAGGATTCCCAACTCCATTATCATGTTATTACTTTTGTAATGTGTTTTGAGCACTGCCAATGTGTTCAGAATTGAAAAGCATATTAAAGTGAGCCTATTCCCACAATGGTCTAAACATTTTAGCTGAACTTTTTATTTTTCCACCTCTGCACATTTTGAAAATGCTACTGTATATTATTTTTCCCCATATAGATAGAAGTTCCTTTTAAAGTAAGTGTTATGAGAGAGTTCTCATTTGCTAGTGTTGCCAGACTTGGATGATGTTCTTTGGGGGTCCTTAATGGTAGCCTAAGGTGACAGCCATCGTCCCATCATCATCACTGACATCTCTTACAATGTTTGAGCCCTATTAAAAGAAATGATCTTTGAAGTGTTCTTATTTTCCTCTCGTATCTGTACACGGAAAATGGCCATTTTTACTTTCAGATTTCTAAATTTTCTTGTTGATCTAAGTCCATATTTTACTAATGATTGTGTCCACCTGAGCACATTACAAATTTCTTAAGAGGCCAGAAACTCGAATAAATGTCTTTGTCTTTCAAGTGTTCCTCTCTTTTAACTTTTCTAATCATTGTAGATGATGCTCCAGTTGTTCATTTCCCAGGGAAGCATCCAAGAGTCACTTTAAGGTGATTATCTTTTTATCTTCAGGCTCACTGAATCATTGAATCCTTGCTCTACTTCCAGGCCCACAAGACTATTATGCCTGAAATTTTGACTATATAATAATAGATTCAGGATATCCAGGGTTTAGTTATAATTTGCATGTCATTCACTTAACTAAGAGGCACAGAATTTTATACTGACTTTCCGTTTTCATTTTGTCGTATTAGGCTTGTCAAACTTGGGGAAACTATTACTTAGGTTTCACCCTGAACCATTTAGGCTGATTTGAAAAACTGGTGTATTCAAACTGAATATGGCATATATTCATTCCTTATTTTGCACTCCCATGGCTCAGCCCTACATCCAGGTGCCAATGCCTTTGGAAGTAGTTTATTAGCTTACAATTTGCAAAAGTGAGGATAAGATAAAAACAGAATATTTCTAATCATTATTTGGTAACAGAAAAACTTGGTTGGTAGTGATCTTTAGCTTACTCAGTCAAAGATCAAACAGCAAGAATCTCTCCATTATTGTTTTTACATTGACGATAATCAGCCACTGAACCACGCTTGACCTTTGTAAAGTGGTTAGTTGAAATAAGCAGAAAGCACTTCCAATTCTGAATTGGATGTTTAGGGTGAATGTTAGAGTAATGCCTGTGATTAACAAAGATGATCTTGACAATTATGGCTCACTATTTGTACACATTCCAATGTTAAAATAACATTTAAAAGCTTAATGCTGTCTTCACCAATAAACTTAACCATTTCTTCATCCTCCTGGTATTTCTTTTTTTTCTCCTGGTATATTTTTAAATGAAGAAAGCGTTTTGATAGCTGCTGGAATTTAAAGGAGATGTGGCAGTGTGGCTAAACAGTTGAAGAAGTAATGCTTGGCTGAAAATTAAATCTTAATATGTAACATTGCTAAAACTGATAAATATGGGGGGGGAAATTAGCTTAGTATTAAAAAATGTTTACTTAGAGATTGGAAACATTCATTTGTGACCGATTCGTTTTTGAACATTTCATTTAATGACAGAAGCAAAATTTTAATATTAATAAAATGTTGCCAAAAAATTTGAAAAGGCATAAATGACAAAAATTAGTCTAAAAAATTGGAAGTCTGAATAATTAACAAAAATTCAAAAAATCCAAAAAGGCTGTAAAACTATTCCAAGATTTTGTTGAAATTACCCAGTCTCAGCCCAGTTGTACCAATAGTGCATTTTGATAAATAGACAAAAATGCTCAAAGGCATTACAGATTGGCCCTTCATCATTCCCATGATGTACCAATATTATCATCCCCTTTACTCTTCATGAAAGACACCTAAAGATCATAACTTTTTGTAAACACTGAACTGTGGCTATAAAGGCATAAATGTCTCAGGAATTTCTAAGAATTCAGCAATAATGTACTTTGGATTGGGTGGAAATAGGTAAGGTTGACAGGATCTTGTTCAGAGGGATTTAAATCAACTGGCTTTTCCATGTATTAAATAATTAAGGGGGTGGGAGTGACCTACTAGCACCATAGAGTAAGGAAGTGCCACTTGCAGGGTGGTGAAAGTATAGCATGGCTGGGGTGAGTTTTAGTCTCTTTCTGTATTTCTCTGCCGGGGCTCCTGTAACAGAATACCATAAACTGGGTGGTATAAAAAAATAAATTTATTCTCTCACAGTTCTGGAAGCTAGAAGTCTAAGATCAAGTTGTTGACAAGGTTGGTTCCTCCTTAAGGCTGTGATGAAAGCTCTGTTCTATGCCTCAATCCTAGCTTCTGGTGGTTTGCTGGTAATCATTGGCATTTTTTGTCTTGTAGAAGCATTACCCTGGCAACTCACATGGGTAGCACAGCTTACTGCTGTGGGAATGATATGCTGCTGTCTTTTGGGTCTCTGTCAATATGGCTTCTGAAATTTGCATGTGTCTCCATGACACTCTACCATCTTTATAAGTACTATTCTGAATGCCCTTTTCTTCATTTCACTCTCCTCTGAATTATAGTCTTATGCATGCGTAGCTCCTTCCTAGGTACTAGGACACACACCTGCATCTAGCTGAAAAAAAATTCTGACTTCTAACTTAGGGAGATGGGACTCCGATGGTGAGAATCCTTCAAATATAGGAAAGATATATTAAATGAGCTGAGGTATCAAAAACCTTGTGAAAATGTTCATTTCATATTCCATTGTATACAACTACCATATATTCCTGACTTTTTCCCCTTAATGATGGTCATCTTGGTTGACTCCTACTCTCTGTTCCAATAAATAACTTGGTAATGGATAATCTCTTTCTCTGAGATATATTTAAGTTACAAGGTATATTACCCATTTTATGAGATACTGCTAAGCTTCTGAGATGTCAGCACTGACAGTCAATCATGATACCTATTTCCTCAGACACTTGGTAAATATTTTTCATTTTTTCATGTAAAGTGTTTTATGGTTGCTGTGTTAATTGTACACCTGATTATTAGTGAGGTTGAGCATCTCTTTATATATTATTTTAGATATTTCAGTTTCTCCTTCTAGATGTTTTCACTTTTATCTTTTCTTATCTTCCTTCCATCTTTCTTTTGTTAATTTACAGTTCTTTGTATAATTTAGATACCAATCTCTTGATTTTCTAAGGATTTAAAAATATTTTCTCCCATTATATCATATTTTTTTAAACTTTGTTATGTTTTGCTAAAGAAAAATCTTCAATTTTGATGTTGTCAAATCATTTGATTTTTCACCTTATGCTTTGTAATTTGGATGTCTTGTTAAAGGTCACTGAGCAAGTGTCCTTTTTGTTTTTAGAGGTTACCTTTATTCTTCTTTAGAGTTTTACCCTTCACCTTTTTTTATTTATTTAATCTATCAGGTGTTCCATTATATGTGAAGTGAGAGAAGAGTCCATCTTATTTTTCTCCATATTGAGTCAGGTTTTTTTCACTGCTAACTACTAAATCACCCCCTGATTTGTAATACTACCTTTTAGTTTCAATACTGAGATGGATTTGTTTTCAAACTTTCTAGTGTGTTCAATTTCTTCTCTTTGTGTGAACTTGCCTTAGTATTACATTGTTATTATTTTAAAAAACTATTCCTAGAATTCTGCAGAAATTCTTGATTTCTTGTTAGATGAGCTCTTCATCTTTTCTCTTATTTTTTCAGAACTTACTTGGCTATTCATGAATCTTTATTTTTCCATATAGATTTTTTAAACGAATTTATTTATTTATTTGACAGACAGAGAGACAGAGAGAGAGGGACTACAAGCAGGGAAGTGTGAGAGGGAGAAGCAGGTTTCTCACTGAGAAGGGAGCCGAACAGAGGGCTCAATCCCGGGACCCTGAGATCATGACCCGAGCCGAGGGCAGATGCTTAACGACTGAGACACACAGGCATCCCAATAATCTATTTTTTTAAACGATTTTATTTATTTATTTGACAGACAGATCACAAGTAGGCAGAGAGACAGGCAGAGAGAGAGAGAGAGAGGAGGAAGCAGGCTTCCTGCTGAGCAGAGAGCCCAATGTGGGGCTCGATTCCAGGACCCTGAGATCATGACCTGAGCCGAAGGCAGAGGCTTTAACCCACTGAGCCACCCAGGCGCCCCCCAATAATCTACTTTTAATAATCTATTTTATTATTTGTTTTCTTAGAAATTCCCTGTGCAGTTTAATTAGTATTATATTCATAGGTTAATTCAGGTAGAATTTTCATTCCATTCATGAATGTAAGATTTCTATTTTTCTTTGGGTCTTGTAAGTTTTAAAAGTTTCATTCTAAAGGTCATGGACATTTTCCTTAGGATAATGCCTAGATATTTAATAGTTTTTGTTTACATCGTGAATGATGTTTAATTTTTCTATTTGGTTATTATTGATATAGAGGAATGATAGTTGCATTTACTGAATTTTATCTGGCAACTATTGTTTCTAGAGAATTCTTGTAAGTAGATGATAAAATTACCAAAAATAATAATTGTGTCTCTTTAACCACATTTGAGGATTGAAAAAAAATGATATTTAAAATACTTATCTTGTTTTAATGTAAAAAGGGAAATTAAAATTTTTCTTATATAATTTTTACTATAAGTTTTAGCAGGTAGTTTTCTTTTTCAAGTTAAATAAGTTCCTTTCTATTCCTAATATAGATATGTTTTGATATAGTTTGGTACTTATTCTTAATTTAGTGACATAATCATGTGAATTTTTTCATCTTTCAGTTTATTCATGTGAGAAATTGTATTTTTATGTTTGTTGATATCAAACCATCCTTGAAGTCTTAGAATAAGTCATAACTGACCAGGATGTATAGTTTTAATACATATTTTTGACTAAGTTAGCTAATATTCAATTCAGTTTTTCTTTCTATGCTCATAAGATAAATAAGATTATTATTTTCTTTTATTTTATTTTTTATTATTTATTTTTATTTATATTATATTAATAATATATAATATATACTATATAATATATAATATATAAAATATATTTTATATATAATATATAAAATATTATAAACATTTATTATTTTATTTTATTTTATTTTATTTCTTTTATTTTATTAATTTAATTTAATTTAATTAATTTATTTATTTATATTAACCTTTACAAAGCTGTCTGTCTTTTGTCTGGAATAACTAGTATAACACAGCAATTATTAGAGAGTAAGAAAGAACTGTCTGGTAAGGCCATCTAAGCCTGGAGATTTTGAAGATCTTTGATTAGCATTTCAATTCCTTTGGAGGGAGGTATTATCCTTATTGAAATAGTAAGAAAAATTGCTATGTTATCTACTCATCCTTACCTCCTACATTTCTTGTGCTATTCTTGCATTTATTTCATTTTTGACTGAGCACTTCAATCATGAAAATTTTCAAGGACATTTAAGGGCAAATGTTCTGAGGCTTTGTATGGTTGAAAATATCTTTAATACTCAATTTTAAATAAAAGCTTAACAAAACAATAAATATTAGGTTAAAAGTTCTGATCCTTTAATTGTGAAAACATTATTTAATTATTTTTTACTGTTAGAAGCAAAAAAAAAAAAATTCTGATTCTTTTAAGGTCTTCTGCTCTCTCTGGAAGCTTTTTGTAATTTTTTCCCATCTTTGAAATTGTTAAATTTTACTGTATTGTGGTCAGAATATTTCTTCACTTTCTCTATATATTTTGATTGCTACCATGAGTCATTTCATTTGAGATCTTCATTTTCCTTTAATTATGGAGAACTGCCAGTTGTTATTTCTTCAAATATTTCCTTACTTCCACATAGTTCTTTTCTTTAGAACACTGCTGTTGTATGTATATATGTATGTATATGTGTGTGTGTGTTTCTCCTCTATCTTTTATACATCTCAACTTTTTAACTTTTTATTTTTACTTCCTTTCTGATCGCTTCTTTGAGTGTTGTTTGACCTATCTTATTGCTAACTCTTCATTCTTTGAGTATAACTTTTCTGTTCTTCAAATACTTAGTAAGTTCTATCAGTTGTTTTGATTTTCACTTCTAGTGTTTTCTATTGGCTTTTTTTATAATTGCTTCTCATTCTTCATATAATTTCTATTATCCCTTACCTTTTTGAAAACATCTATTAATTTGACATACCTTTTTATTTTAGATTATTAATTCAGTTTAATCTAATACAGTTTGTCAGTTAAGGGTGTGTGTGTGTGTGTGTGTGTGTGTGTGACAGTGAATGGGCTATTTCAGTGGTTATTATTTTCTTCAAAAGTTCATTGTCTCTAGAAATGAGTAGTAACTTTGGCTGACTATATGCATTTTCTTTTACAGATAGGAATAAGGAATGTTAAAGACCAAACCTTTTCATGCTCTTTTACTTGTGAGTCTAGTAATAAGGGGTAGGTGGGACCTGCCTTGGACAAAGAGCCACTGCCTTTAAAGTAGGTCTAGATCATCCTCCATTTGCCATACCCCAGTAGACCTCTCTGGGCCTCAGGGAATTTCCTTGAACATTCGTATGGACACTGTTATTTACCTGCATGACTTACACATCTTGACAGTAAATAAAAGGGGGTGAAGGCTGAATGTCTTCCTTCTTTCTGTAAATGTTATCTGACTCCTACCTTGGCCAACCAGAGTCCCACCCTGATATTGCTATACCACCTAGCCTGAGCAAGACTGCTGACATTGCTTTGTTTCTCCTTTGCATGGGAGATGGTGGGCACTGATCCACTCAAGAAATCTGTAAAAAAAAAAAAAAAAGAATTCAACTAAAAAACTAAACCTCACAACCATTCCCCAAAGCCTTCTAATACTCTTGTACTTCAAAATCTTCTATCTTCCTAGAGTTTTCCTGCCATTTTAAAATATTATATTCTCAGAACTACCACTATCCCCCTTGATTTTGTACATCTTTATGTTTGGGTACAAGGGAGGGTGACAGCTGCCTATGTTTGTTCGTTATCTTGTCAAGGACCCTTGATTTCATTTTCTTCATTTAAATTTAGAGGGATGGTGATGATGGTCACTGGTTAATAACTCTTCTATTTCTTTGGACCTGATTGTCCATCCCTCAGTTTTTCTTTTAGCAACATCATTACTATTTATAACGGTTTTCCTTATCACATATTTGTATTCCTGTGTTGTTTGTTGCATATTCCCCAAACTCCCCAAAGAAAATCCTTTCTCAGATTTTAGATTGATTTTGTATTTCAGGACAATGATTTCAGGGTTCATAGACTGAATCATAATTTCAGCTGTTTCAAACTCATAAATCAGTATTACTAAGGTGTATCTGAAGAACTAAAACACTTTTATTGCAAATCTGAGTGATAATATGGGCCTCAGCATTGCCTTGGAATATGGATGAGAACCGACCATTTAGGAACAAATATTCTGGCTGATAACAGACAGCCAGCCAAACGCAGCCCCTGATAAAGATAAATAACCTGTACTCAGGGAAATTTTTTGCATCATTAAACATGGTGAGCATATTAGCTAGCAGGGGGTGGAGCCGAGTCCCCAAAGAGATAAATCTAAATTATGTGCGCTGCAGTGATCATAACAGTAATGCACCATCTTGGCTAACTAGCTGACATCAATGGGGAAGGGAATTTCAGATTTAAATGAACCAAACTAAAAAGCATTTCAGTGCACATACAGATTAATTGGAGCATATTCATGAACTTTTCAGCCCTATTATGCCTCTTTTTTTTTTTTTTTTTGACTGGTGCCAAATACAAAGAGCTTAGAATTTTCCTGTCAAACCTTGCATCTTTGTTTCTTCTCTTCACTTTCTGATGCAGCTTGATTAATTACTCTCCAATTTGCTCTGCATTAATCTCCCTCCTACACAGTTGTATCAGTACTTGCCAAGATCTCTTTGTGTGTGTGTGTGCAACTAAGATGGATAATACATGTTCAGTGACATTTCTCTTACATGAGTCAATAAAATAGTCATGTGTTAATACTGTACTTTTGAAACACAGAATATCCCAAATTCAAAGTCAAGAAGCACTGCTAATTGCTTCAGAAGACACATCTTACTGATAATATAACCAATTTGAAAAATTTGAGAAAGCTTTCTTATAATCAAATTTGATTTTGTTATTCACTGTTATTTTTGTTAGACCATATCTTGATGGTAAGGTATTTGTCTATGCTGAAAAATCACAATATCTGATTTTCTTTCATTCAGTTCCCTTTGTACCTCTGGGAAGTTATAGTTCTATTCTAGTAAATGGAGAGGAAAAACACTATTGGTTTGTGGAGATATACATGATCATGTCTATCTTAATTCATAGTCGTGGCAATGCACAGTACACTTATGTAGTAGGCTCTTGGTCAATATTTGTTAACTGAATGACTAATTTTCAAAAAGGGTTATTTTCTATGATAAGAAACAATTTATGTAAACGTGAGGATTATGAAGAGAGTAGCAGTCAAAGTTGACTTACCATTTTAACCAGAGAGAAAACTACTTGAAATTGATACCACCAAACCATTTCTTATTTGATTGGCTTTTCCCATGTTTGTGGCTATGCTACTCATTTTCATTATTAAGTTTGTTTGTTAAAGACAAATTACCAAAATAGTCAAACATGGAAAGATATCTAAAGATAATCTGGGTTTGAATTACATTTCAGCTGCTTACTGGAAAATTATCTCAGTCAATCCTTCAGTCCTTTCTTTCAGCTTCTTCAAAAGAGTGGCAGGACACTTGGTACCTGGGGCTGTCATGACAGTTATATGAAGGAATCATTCTGTGTGCTGGTACTTCATACAATATGCAGAAGGTAAACATTGTACAACATTTCCTTTCCTCCTGCTTCCCTGTTCTTCTGAATGCAAGAAGACCTTTTCTAAATCATAATAATTTTATTTAGAATACTAAAGTCTCCATAGATAATGAATATGCTTTTTTATAAAGTTGTTCTTAATTTTAAAAGATGACTATAAGGATGCTAAAGCATTAAACCAGGAGCCTGTCATATTGAAAATAAACAAGATTCAAAACCTAACTATTTTATCTAATCCTTTTCCTCTAGAAATGACAACTTAACCTAATCTTATTTCCCCCTCATTACTGAGTAGAATGCTTCTTTCCAGTTCTCCTGGAACCTGTTGCAGATCAATTGCTGATTCCAGTTGCTTGGCCTCTGACATGTTCTCTTTTGTCTTCCTGATCTCTAGTAGTTTTTGTATCTTCCAACAACAAAGCATGCATTTACTTTTCTGTTCTATATTGGAAGGTGGAGTTACGCTCTCCTGCCCCCTTGTCTACGAGTCTACAAAATGGGGAATATTAACAACATCCTTGCCTTTTGTTCTTGGCTTTCTTTTAATAAAGAAAACCCTATTGGCTGGTCCTCTGCCCTTGACTTTCCTTTTTTCAGTGCAAACACACACTTATATGAAGGAAATTCACCAAGTTGCCTGCCTTCATAGCAAGACTTTTCCAGCTCTTTAAATCTGACCTTCTACCAGATTTCCCTCTAAGGTAATAGGCCTGAATATTTCTCAATGAATTTTTAGCTTCTAGGTTGTTGAACAGAAGACAAAGAGGTTTTATCTTTAAAAGATACACAAGTGGAAGGGTTTAGCTTGAGGGAAAAGGAACAAAAATTTAGCAAATGGAATTATCATGGCTCAGTTACATTGTGTTAGCCAGATGTACTCTGAGTAAAGTAAACTAAAGTAAAGTAAAAAATAAAGAGCTTGGCTCTTTATTTATCCAAAAAAAGTTGGTAAGAAGTTAGATATACTAGAATCTTTCTTTCCCCTTTAACTGTGGTATCAAGAGATTAGCCCAAGTACAGTAAGACTTTAGGTATTCAGCATAGGAAATGATTATTAGGGAAGCAAACTTAAAGGGAGGTGGGAGTAGTATTTAGGTCAGTCCAACATACACTATCTTAGGGCCACCTACTTAATACCCGATACAAAGGTCATATGAGAGAGATACTTTCTTTCTTAGTTCAGAACCAAATTCTTAGATTTGCTCATCGCATCTAAGTATTACCACTTTGGAACATCCTTATTCCCTACAGCTATTCTTATCCTAGTCCCACCTTGTATGAAAGACTTGCCTTCAATGTCCATTATGGTAGGCCTGGTTCTTCTCTACTTCCTTGCCTACCCCCTGCCATCCCTGAGCATAAAGACCTTCCCAGGGCTCAATTTGGGATTTATTTTAATTCTCTTAATTCAAGAACAAGACCTAGACAGGTGATTCAGAAAGAAATTTGCTCTACCTCTCTCTGCAGCAAAGCTGTGAGAAAGGCATGTAAAAATTTCTTCTTCAGAGGGCCTTGGCTTAGTCAGTTAAGAGTTTTTGGCTCAGGTCATGATCCTGGGGTCCTGAAATGGAGCCCTGCATCGGGTTCCCTGCTCACCAGGGAGCCTGCTTCTCCCTTTCCCTGCAGCTCCACCTGCTGTGTTCTCTCTCTCTGTCAAATAAATAAACAAAATTTTTAAAAGAGCTATAAAAATATCTTCTCCACACAATGTCATTTATAAATTAGGAATTAATGTGGTGTACTGGTGAGTTAGGGAAGCCTTTGGTCTCTTTATGAATATTGCTTAATATCCCAGTTTTAAGTGATAACTTGAAAAACACATTTCTTGTAACTTTGCTACAAAAACCTCTGATAGGACCATGAAGTACATTACATTCTATGAGGCTACTCCTTGCATATTGGAAATGATCTACTCTGTCTGCCATCATGTTTGTTTTCTGACAGTTTTTATCATAATTTTTTGTTTTGTTTACAGCATCCTTAACTGGACCCTTTTCTCCAGTAAGAGCTACAAAGAACTTTTATCTTTTATTGAAGTGTAGCTGACATAAAATGTTACATTAGTTTCCAGTGTACAACATACTGACTTGACAACTCTACACCTTACGCTATGCTCATTACCATTGTAGGTACCATCTGTCACCATACAGCGATACTCTAATTGTATTCCTTATGCTGGACCTTTTATCCCCATGACTTTTTCATTCTGTAACTGGAAGCCCATGTCTCACAGTCCACTTCACCCGTTTTACCATCCCCCATCTCCTTCCCTCTGGCAGCCATCAGTTTGTTCTTTGTATTTATGTGTTTTTTTGTTTCTTCATTTGTTTTTTAGATGCCACATATAAAAAAAATCATATGGTATTTGTCTTTGTCTTACTTATTTCATTTATATGTAATACCCTGTAGGTCCATCCATGTTGCCACAAATGGCAAAAAAAAAAAATCTCATTCTTTTTTATGGCTGAGTAATATTCCACTGTGTGTGTGTGTGTCCATTGATATAAATTAAATATAAGTATATATATATACATGGACACTTGGGTTGTTTCCATACCTTTGTTATTGTAAATATTGCTGCAATAAACATAAACATAGGGTGCAAATATCTTTTTGAATTGGTGGTTGTGAAGAACCTTTTGTTTTTTTAAAGATTTATTTGTGTATTTGACAGAGAGAGAGAGAGAGAGAGAGAGAGAGGACAAGCGGCAGGAGCAGAAGGCAGAGGGAGAGGGAGAAGCAAGCTCCCCACTGAGCAGGGAGTCTGATGTGGGGCTGATCCCAGGACCCTAGGATTGTGACCTGGGCAGAAGGCAGATGTTTAACTGACTGAGCCACCCAGGTGCTCCTGTGAAAAACTTCTTTAAAATCAAATTACTTTAAGAAAAGAAAGTACTGGGTGCCTGGGTGGCTCAGTGGGTTAAGCCTCTGCCTTCAGCTCAGGTCATGATCTCAGGGTCCTGGGATCGAGGCCCGCATCGGGCTCTCTGCTCAGCGGGGAGCCTGCTTTCTCCTCTCTCTCTATGCCTGCCTCTCTGCCTGCTTGTGATCTCTCTCTCTCTGTTTCAAATAAATAAATAAAATCTTTAAAAAAAAAAAAAAGAAAGTACTGAACAATAGCAAACTTTTAGATATTTACGTGATTTAAATATTGTATAACTCCGGGGCAAAGTATGTACAGTTGGTTAGAGTTGGGTTTAAATCTTGCCACATAAAAAGATTAAATGATATGGTAATGATAGGTGGTTTGCTTGAATTAGGTATGAAACATTATCTGCACATCACATTTGATTTTTTCCTAAAGTTTTTAAATTTATAATCTTTAAGCTATAAGGCAGTTCCATCTGCCTTCCTCTTTTTTAAAAAAAAGTTATTTATTAAGGTAATCCATTAAGTATGATTAGTATAATATCTGGTACTGAGTTAAGCATTCAACATGGTAACTATTATTATTATTATTGTTATTATGACATCTCAGAATATCTATCCTTACAACTATACTTGCTTAAAATTTGTTATAGTTCATGAATCTGAGGATTGGTGTCTTTTGTTCATTATGGAAAATTTTCAGACATTATCTCTTCAAATATTACTTTGCTTTTATTCTTTCTATTGCTTCCCTCTAAAATTTTGATGGAAGTGTATTGCACATTCTCATTTTGTCTTTTATGAGCATTAAGCTGTATTTCATGTTTTCCAACTCAATTTCTCTGTGCTGCATTGAGTATAATTCAACTGTTCTAGCTTCCCGTGCACTTTAACTGTTCATTTCAGTGTCATCACCTATCATCTTATCTAATGTTTCTAATTTCAATAAAATTTCTAATTTTAGGAGTTTTATTTAGTTCTTCAATAAATCTTTCTTGTAATCTTTTGACAATTACATAATTATGTTTTCAGTTCTGTCTTCATTTTTAAAATATATTGATGTACTTATTTTATGGTTTATGTTTGGTAATTGTTATATATCTTTTGTACTTGGTGTTATGGGTTGTTGTTCTTACTGTCTTGTGTAATTATGCATTTGGTTGTTTATTTTCTGAGAGCTTCTTTTTAATGGAACTTTGTGGAAATTATTTGAAACTCCATTTTTGTTACTTTTGAGTGTGTTTTTACTTGTTAGTTGCTAGTACCAAAATATGTCTTCTTTTAATTACAGTAGTAACCTGAACTTCATTTCTTTGGAACCTTATAAATAGAATGAATACAAAGATAAATAATTTTCCTTCACATCTTTCTCTGTGGGTTAGAGTTTATATTTATTCCTCCTTTCCATGGCTTCCATGTTTATTTTCTTACTTTTCTGTAAAATGACCCCTTCAGTACTGATACTCTAGATCAGTAGTTCTCAGCCAGGGGTGGTTTTGCTTCCACAGGGGACATTTGGCAAAGTCTGGAGATGTTTTTGGTTATTATAACTGAAGGAAGGTGCCAGTGGAATCTAGTGGGTAGAGGCCAGTGATGCTAGAGGGTACAGGACACTTCCAAAAAAGAATTATCTGGCTCATAATGTTACTAGTCACTAATCAGAAGCTGAGAAACCATGTTCTTGGTTGAACAGGATTGGTAGGTGCCAATGACTTCAACTTACTTCCTTGGACTCTCTGTCTTGTTCTAGCCTTGGGGATTTCCTTACTTTCTGGAAAGTTCATCCATATACTTAAAACGACTTCAAAACTAGTTTAATAACTTTAAAAATATTTAATTTTAGATTATCTTATCTGTTACTTTGCTTGACCTGGTTCTCTCCTTCTTTAATGGCTGCAAAATATTTTGTTGTTTGCCTGGATGGTACTTTGATTAGTCTTAAGTTATGGACTTCTAGTTTTTAACGACTTGCTATTACAAACAATGCTTCAATGCATATTTGTCTATATAAGAATATATCTATAAAATACACACTTAAGAGTATAAATGCTGGGTATGTGCTTTATAAATTTTGATAAATATTGCCATATTCTCCACCTAGGATTTTTCAGTTTACCGTCCCTCTAGCATTTTATCAAAGCAACCTTTTTCTTACATAGGTTTAAATTCAAACTAATAGATTAAAAATGGATCTCATGATATACAAATATAGAAAGAATGAACCTTCGTGTCACCATCAGTCAAATTCTAAAATTATCACATTTTGTCACATTTGCTTCAGTAATCTTCCTACTTTTTTTTTGTTTTTCCTTTTTTTATTTCTGAAGAACTTAAAAAAGATCCAGACATCATATTATTCATCCTTATACTTCAACAAGCATCTCTAAAACATGTGAACATGAACAATGCCATACTCAATTACTATGTACTACTCTGTATCATCTAATAAAAAGTCATAAGGAAATTTCTCCAAACATAAGAAAAGATTGTTCTTTTATAATTGATTTGTTTGAATCAAGATCTATACAAGGTCTACTGATTATGTTTGTTTTTTATGCCTCCTAACGTTCCTTCAAATTAGAACAGTATCTTTCCTTTTGACCCACAGCCATTAGTGGATAGAGACCATATCAGTTGTCCTTTGCAGAGGTCTACATTTTTAATGTGTGTTTGCTTCATTGTGGTGTAAGTTAATTTGCTCCTCTAGCTCCTATAGAGAAAAATGGACATCTGATACTTCATTAGATTTAGATTCAATATGTTAGCTATACTATATACATATTATAGTTTTCATATTGCATCTAAACAGGAGGCATTCAATACCTGTTTTTGCCACTTTCTGGGATGATCAGACTGATGATCAGTAGATTCAGGTGGTCACACACTGATCCCTTCATTTTAAAATTCCTCATTTTCATTTTATCAGATGGCTTCATCTATGTGATCATTGATTGAATCATTAATTTTATGATGGATTGCAGAAAGGTGATTTCAAAAAATTAAAAAACATTCTACCTCTTTTTTCACAACTTTTAGTTGGAGTTCTTCAATAAAGAATAACTTTTCCCCACCAATTAGGCCTAATTTCCTCAAATTTACTTCCTAGAAGAAAGGCAGAATGAATTATTTCCTTTTTAACTGCCTATTTTCCAGAGTAAAAATTTTGGGCTCTTTATTTCCAGTGCCCTTCTATTAGTTTTGTTTAAATTTTAGTTTCTCTTTTCCCCTTTCTTTCACTGACGGGGCTGTCAATAAGAACTCTTGAGTCTATATATTTCCTGTGCTTTAATTATTTGCATTCATTACTCTCTTTCAAGTTCACATTGTTACATATTAGTCAAAGGTAGTCCCTTCTTATCAGCTCCTATGCCCATCTTTCATAGCCTATTTAGTCCTTGATAGCTATATTGATTTCTGGCACAACAAGATGTCCCAAGTACATCATATACATATATATACACACACACATATATATGTATATATATAAATTTAATTTCTTTTCAGTGTAACATAATTCATTGTTTATGCACCACACCCAGTGCTCCATGCAATATGTGCCCTCCATAATACCAACCACCAGGCTCCCCCAACCTCCCACCCACTGCCCCTTCAAAACCCTCAGATTATTTTTGAGTCCATAGTCTCTCCCCCTCCAATTTCTCTCAACTCCCTTTTCCTCTCCATCTCCCCATGTCCTCTGTGTTATTTCTTATGCTCCACAATTAAGTGAAACCATATGATAATTGACTCTGCTTGACTTATTTCACTCAGCATAATCTCTTCCAGTCCCATCCATGCTAATACAAAAGTTGGGTATTCATCCTTTCTGATGGAGGCATAATACTCCATAGTGTATATGGACCACATCTTCCTTATCCATTCATCTGTTGAAGGGCATCTTGGTTTTTTCCACAGTTTGGTGACTATGGCCATTGCTGCTATGAACATTGGGGTACAGATGGCCCTTCTTTTCACTACATCTGTATCTTTGGGATAAATACCCAGTAGTGCAATTGCAGGGTCATAGGGAAACTCTATTTTTTAATTTCTTAAGGAATCTCCACACTGTTTTCCAAATTGGTTGCACCAACTTGCATTCCCACCAACAGTGTAAGAGGGTTCCCCTTTCTCCACATCCTCTCCAACACACGTTGTTTCCTGTCTTGCTAATTTTGGCCATTCTAACTGGTGTAAGGTGGTATCTCAATGTGGTTTTAATTTGAATCTCCCTGATGGCTAGTGATGATGAACATTTTTTCATGTGTCTGATAGCCATTTGTATGCCTTCATTGGAGAAGTGTCTGTTCATGTCTTCTGCCCATTTTTTGACATGATTATCTGTTTTGTGTGTGTTGAGTTTGAGAAGTTCTTTATAGGTCCTGGATATCAGCCTTTTGTCTGTACTGTCATTTGCAAATATCTTCTCCCATTCCGTGGGTTGCCTCTTTGTTTTGTTGACTGTTTCCTTTGCTGTGCAAAAGCTTTTGTTCTTGATGAAGTCCCAAAAGTTCATTTTCACTTTTGTTTCCTTTGCCTTTGGAGACGTATCTTGAAAGAAGTTGCTGTGGCTGCTATCGAAGAGGTTACTGCCTATGTTCTCCTCTAGGATTCTGATGGATTCCTGTCTCATGTTGAGATCTTTTATCCATTTCGAGTTTTATCTTTGCGTATGGTGTAAGAGAATGGTTGAGTTTTATTCTTCTACATATAGCTGTCCAATTTTCCCAGCACCATTTATTGAAGAGACTGTCTTTTTTCCTCTGTATATTTTTTCCTTCTTTGTCGAAGATTATTTGAAGAATAATAGAATTAAGGGTCCATATCTGGGCTCTCTACTCTGTTTCACTGGTATATGTGTCTCTTTTTATGCTAGTACCATGCTGCCTTGGTGATCACAGCTTTGTAGTAAAGCTTGAAATAAGGCAACGTGATGCTAACAGTTTTGTTTTTCTTTTTCAACATTTCCTTAGCAATTCGGGGTCTTTTCTGATTCATACAAATTTTAGGATTATTTGCTCCAGCTCTTTGAAAAATACCGGGGGAATTTTGATCAGCATGACATTAAAAGTATAGATTGCTCTAGGCAATACAGACATTTTAACAATGTTTATTCTTCCAATCCAAGAGGATGGAATGGTCTTTCATCTTTTTGTGTCTTCTTCAATTTCTTTCATGAGTGTTCTATAGTATTTTTTTGCATTAGACTTGGTATCAGCTATCATTCCACTGAAATTTTTATTTTATTTTTATTGTTGAGAAGGATAGCACATTTTCATAGATTTAAGAATCGGTTTTATTTTCTCTTTTTCTAAACTGAAAGTTTGTTTATGTTTTCCCTAAAGGTTTGTTGGTCTTTTTCTAAGCGATTTATAGGAATTAATTTTTTAGTAGAGAATTAGCTGTTGTCTATGATATGAATTACAAGTATTAGCCATATTTGCTGTTTTTCATTTGAATCTGCATGGTGTTTTTATACCTTCAATTTTTTGAATGCAGTGAATTTTATCATTTTTTCTTTTATGACATTTGGTTTTAGGTCTTACTTGAAAAATTCTTTCCCAATCCTGGATTATTAAAAGAGTTTTTTCCTAAATATTTTTGAGGCTATTAACTTTTTAATAATTTTTGATCATGTGAACTTTTTTTTGTTTAAACTGTGAAATTTAAAATAAATTTAAAATAAATCAAATTTGATTTATTTTCTCATATGGATAAAGTTATATATACATCATTTATATTTAATTTATTTTTTCCTCACTGAATTGAAATATCAAATTTATTACTGAAATTTGTTATGGAATTTCTATTCTGACCCACTTATTTGTCCTATTCATGTAGCAGTAGTAGATTACATTTTATTATCTAATAGATCTAAGTTCCTTTCTATATTATTTTATAGAATTTTCATGGATAATTTTGTGTATAAATTTTCCATTTCACCATTCATATTTCTAAAGGAAATGTGTTGATATTTTTATTGAGATTGTGTTAAATTTACATATTAATCAGAGAAGAATTGACATCTTTGTGGTGTTTTCTTCTTATCTAAAACATAATGTGCTTTTCCACTCCCCAACTATTGAAGTTTTCTCTGTCACTTAATAGTTTAATTGATCCTCAAATAATGTGGGGGTTAGGTGCTCCAACCACCATTGCAGCCAAAATACAGGTGTAAGTTTGTACTCCCCAAAACTTAATAGCCTAATATTGACTAGAAGCTTTACTGATAGCATAGTCAATGCATATTTTATATATGTCTATATACTTTATTTTTACAATAAACTAAGCTATAGAAAATTAAATTTTATTAAAAAAATCATGGAAAAATACATTTACAGTACCCTATTGTATTAAAAAAAATCTGTGTGTAGTTTGACCCATACAATTCAAACTCATATTCAAGGAGATTTTTAAAGTTTCTCCATATGGAGCATGTACAACTTCCCCCCTTTTTGGGTTGTATACATTGGTATGGATTCAGCTGCTCAAACAAATAAAACAATAGTGGTCATAATAAGATAGGTTTATTTTTATGTAATATTTCAGAGCTAAGTTCTTCTGTGCTTAAGTGATCATTTAGACACCCAGATTTCTTCTCTTTCTTACTCCACTATCTTACGAGATGTTACTTTTGTCCTAGTGGCAAATGTCACTTTACTGGCATTACTCCGCCTTCCAGACTACTGGAAGGGGGAAGAAAGTGCTAGCATATTTAAGGAGATGATCAGGAATTTGTCCATATTATTTTGTTCACTTTATTGAGCCCCAAAATAGGCATATGCCACACCTATCTACAAATAAGGATTGGGCGTGGAGTGCCCAAGTAGGCAAGCATGTATACAACTAAAATTCACAAAACTCTTTTATTCAAAGTAGAAGGCAAGAATGAATAAAGGGGAGCACAATGAGTAGCTTTTGTAAATTTCATGTTTTTAGCTGCTATTAAAACTGGCTCTTTTCTCCTATTATATATTCTAAATGATTGTTGTTTTAAATACTGTGATAATATTCTGCCAATTAGTATTTATTTTGTCAAGCCACCTCCTCATTGAATTATTTTATATTTTACAAAGAGTTGATTTTCTTGAACTATTCAGATTTTAAATATCTTTAATATAATAATTAAATAATTTTAAATAATTATTAATATAATTATATTTTTAGAATTATAACTTAATATATCCTTTTATAATTCTTTTCCTTCTTATATGTTATTATTATCTAATTGTTTTGGCTAGTAACTCCACACTGAAAAAAAAATAAAATAAATTAAAATTAAAAAAATAGTGGAAATAAAAAATGTTCTTACTGTGTTTCTGACTTTAATGGAAAAGCTTTCAATATTTCCCATAAAACATGATATTTGCTTTGAAGTCACATCTAATATACACATTATCATAGTAAAATATGTATTATAATATTAGGAAAATATAGTTATTACTAATTTATTAAGACTATAGTCTTATCAAGATTAAATGTTGAATTTTACTGCTTGACTCTGAGGCTTTCATAAAGATAATTGTACAAGTTTTCACTTTATATCTGTTATTATAGAAAATAAATTTAACACTGAACTCCCTTTACTTCTAAAAAGGGAACCATCTTATACTGTTGGTGGGAATGTAAACTGGTTCAGCCACTCTGGAGAAAAGTATGGAGGTTCCTCAAAAAGTTAAAAATAGAATTACTCTATAACCCAACAATTGCAGTCCTAGGTAGTTACCCAACTGATACAAAAATAGAGATTCAAAGGGGTACATGCACTATGATGTTTATAGCAGCATTATCAACAATAGCTAAACTATGGAGAGAGCCCAAATATCCAACTGATGAATGGATAAAGAAGAAAGAGGTGGTTAAAAAAAAAAAAAAAAGAAGAAAGAAGAAAAAGATGGAGTATATACACAATGGAATATTAATCAACCATCAAAAAGAAGGAATTCTTGCCATTTGCAACAAAGTGGATGGAGCTAGAGTGTATTTTGCGAAACAGAATAAATCAAAGACAAATACCATATAATTTTACTAATATGTGGAATTGAAAAACAAAACAGATGAACCGATGGGAAGAGGGAAAAAAGAGAAAAAAAAAAGAGAGAGAGAGAGAGGGAAACACACCATAGGAAGCTCTTGAAAATTGAGAACAAACCAATTGACAGAGGGTGGTGGATGGGGATTAGGCTAAATAGATGGGTGATGGGTGTTAAGGAGTGCACTTGTGATGAGTACTGGGTATTGTATGTAAGTGATAAATCACTGAATTCTACTCCTGAAGCCAATATGTACTGTATGTTAACTAACGGAAATTTAAATAGAAATTAAAAAAAAATAAAATAAACCATATCTTGTCATGGAAAATTTCTTTTTTAATCTCCTGTTATTTGTTAACATTTTATTTAGCATTTTTGCAACCACACTCAGAAGTGAGATTGATTTGAAATATTCTTTATTTTTTTCTAAAATGGTTTTAGAATTTTTCATTGTTTTTCTATGCCCTGGATCATTTAAAAGCACATTACATTTATTTTCTCTGATCTTTTTTGTGAATCTATCTGAACCCAGAACACTGAGGATGTTTTGAGCTTCAGTAATGTTTTCTATTTCTAGCCCATACTTTGTTTTGTGGTATTTTCCTACTTCATATTTTCCAGTAAATGATTGAATTTACCTTGGTTCTTAAATTTATTTACAACAAATAAGCATTTAGATATTGTAAGATTCTTTTAATTTCTTGGTTCTGAGGTTATTTTTGTATAATTTTTCCCCATCTTTTCCCTTTACTTTATTTTTTTAAATTTCTTTTCAGTGCTCCAGAATTCATTGTTTATGCACCACACCCAGTGCTCCATGCAATACGTGCCCTCCACAATATCCACCACCAGGTTCACCCAAACCCCCACCCCCTACCCCTCCAAAACCCTCAGTTTGTTTCTAAGTCCATAGTCTCTCATGGTTCATCTCCCCTCTGATTTCCCCCAACTCACTTCTTTCCTTCTCCCAATGTCCTCCGTGTTATTCTTTATGCTCCACAAGTAAGTGAAACCATGTGATAATTGACTCTCTCTGTATTTCCTCACTTATTATTTTTACTTTTTAGTAAATATGTAGTGATGTATTAATCTACTCTGTGTGTGTGTGTATCTGTGTGTGTGTTTACAGTGAGTTCTGGAATTTATTGTTTTATCATTTTTTTGAGTCACTTTGTTTTGGATATTTCCCTCAAATGTAGCCTGTAATTGAGATTTGCTTTCTCATCTGATCTGAGAGTCTGTTTTAATAAGTAACTTTACTGGGACGCCTGGGTGGCTCAGTTGGTTGGACGACTGCCTTCGGCTCAGGTCATGATCCCGGAGTCCTGGGATCGAGTCCTGCATCAGGCTCCCAGCTCCATGGGGAGTCTGCTTCTCGCTCTGACCTTCTCGCTCATGCTCTCTCTCACTGTCTCTCTCTCAAATAAATAAATAAAATCTTTAAAAAAAAATAAGTAACTTTACCTTATATATGTGCTGTCTAAGGTTTGTTGCCATATTTTGTGTTATGCTTTGTGAATAATGACAGAACTATTTTCTGTTCTTTTCTTCCTTTTTCTCTGTTTATCTTCATAACTTCAGATAACCTTAAGCTCTATTATTTGATTATCAGCTAAAATAACTTAACTTCTCCTGATTCTGAATGTCCTACTTTCACCTTCCCATTCCCATTTATGCTCTGTCAGCATATATTATATTTTAATTCTCTTTTTGAACCATAATCCTCACATTTATTTGATCTAGTATTACTCTTAAATGATGGAATGCTCACTGCTAGACATTTTGACATAGTTTTTCCATTCATCACTTGGCTAAAATTTATTTATTTATTTTTTGAAATTTATTTTCTATTTAATTCTGTTTTCAAAAGTAAGTTTGTAAATGCTTGTGTCTTTTAGTGTTACTTGAAAAAACAATTTGCATAGAAATAGAATCATAACCTAAACTTTCTTGGAGTATTTTTCAGGAATTTTTTTTTTTTTTTTAGTATCTTTCAAGAATTAACCACTGTCAGTATTAATATGGAAAAATCTGTTACAAGTCAGATTTTTTGTTTTTGTGGTGTTATTTATTTATTTATTGTTTTTAATACATGACTCTTTTTCTGACAAAGGATTTTCTCATCTTTGAGATCCAGTAACTTTATTGAGATGTGCCTTTCAGTGATTTATACCAGGTTTTTCTTTTCCTGGTGTACAATATGCCCTTACATTTTATACATTCCTTTTATCCTTTTTATTTCTTTTTTCCTCATTTTATTTTATTTTATTTTATTTTATTTTATTTCTTTTCAGTGTTCCAGCATTCATTGTTTATGTACCACACCCAGTGCTCCATGTAATACATGCCCTCCATAATACCCACCACCACCACCAGGCTGAACATTTTCTTGAATTACATCATTAAATAGTTATTCTGTTATTTTGTTTCACTTATTTGCCAACAATTATTACCTATGTCTTAGTGCTCTTTGCCTTTCTTCTATATCTATATTTTTTGTTCCAGATCCTCCTGGACTCTGTTTTCACTTCACTTCATTTGCTATCTCAGTCATGTTCTCTTATTTTCCTTATGGTGTTTCCACCAATTCTGTGTTTCCATTGTGTTGCCTCCCATCAGGTATCGAATGCTATAATTGTTCACACTGCCCTGCTCCCACCTCCCAACAGTCTTCATATTCTATAGTATTAAAATTTTTTCTCTGATTACTTATTATCTTCTTTGTGTGTGTGTGTGTGTGCATGTGTGTTTTAAATAAAGCTTTCTGTTTCATTAAGTTTTGACAATTCAGGGCAATATATGTTTCATTTACTTGTTACTGTATTTTTGTTTTGTTCTTGTGTTTTGTGGGCATTTTTCATTTGTCATTTGTATTCCTAGTGCTCCCCTAGTTTTTTCTTTGTGGCATTATTGCATAGGTCCCTTGTGGGGACCTTCCTTTGCAATTCCTTATTTAACTTTTCATTTGACAATCTCTTGTAGGAAGTTCATTTTGGAGAGAAGTTGGGGCTAGCAGGAATTCTGCTTATGATTCTGCGCATGTGCATGAAGGAGAGAAAGAATAAATGATTGGGAGAGAGAAGGAAAGAAACAGAGAGAGAGGGAGGGAGAGAGAAAAGGAATTTGATATTCATTCTAGGTATGTTCCCATTGCCAAATCTTACCTCTTCTACCACTATTATCCCAGATGTATCCCCACAGGCTGAGCTAAACCCACTCTTCATTTTCTCAAGACTCTGTGCCAAATGGGATCAAGTGAAGCACTGTTTCTAGTCCCCCAAATCTGGTACATTATTATAAATAAGTTATTGTTTTTTATTTGTTTGCTTGGTATTATTTTAAACTTTAGGGTAAGCTACTCTCTTAGAAGATTTGTACTTGGCTAATTTTTTTCTGGTATCCACAGATACCAGAATTTGTTTACCAATTTGTTTACCAAATACCAATTTGTTTCTGGTAGCCACAAACATCTTTTCTTCTGGTTTTCCTCCACTTTTCTTTGAATGTCATTGCTTTTTTAAGAGTCTCTTATATTTGTGATGCAGAGTTGCAAGCATCTCAGTTTCATTGGAGACAGTGTTTTCTATTTGCCTCTTCTTCCCCTTGCTGCTGTAAGATGAGTTTCCGAGAAGAATGGAGGGAAACTAACTTAATACTCTTATTTTTTAAATTATAATCCTAATTAAATTTTTTGCTTATTTTCTTATTAATATTTCCCAGATATAGGGGTATTTTTTTTAGTTTTTCCTTAAGTGGGCATGCAAAATCCTTGATATTGTTGCTCTCTTAGCTCTTCCTTTTTTTTGATACATAGTTATAGTTCTCTTGGCCTCCTGTCATGGTGACAAATTAAAAATTCCATAGGTCTTGATTTTACTGTGGAAGCACTTATAAGTATATGGCACATATTTAGTTTCAATATGTTAGCCTAATCTAAATCTTATTACAGTTTCTTATTCTTGAAACTAAAGAAGAAAAAACTGGAATATAAATTAAAATTTACAATTATTTTCTAGCAAGTTAAGTATTTTGAGATTTTGCACTGAATTCTACTTAGAGAAACATGATGGATTATTTCTTTGTATCTGAAATATTATGCATTGACTGAGAGAGAATATGAACTAAAATGTACCTGAAGTGAAAAATAATCTAGAGTCCAATACAGTAAGTCATAAAAATATTAATTTGGGAGTTTTTCATTTATTTAAAAAAATATATATTGGGTTCCTACTAATGCTTGCTAAATGTTGAAACAGAATCATGTGACCCTACCATTTCCCTAAAGACCAAACACAGTTTAAATTGTATAATTTTCTTGGCTCATGTTTTAGTATAAAGCAGCAGAAAATAAAACATGCTATAGTATGAGATTGCATTATATTGAATATATCAGATACATATGATCATAACTTTATAGTCACATTTCATAATAGTGTTATGATTGAGCTAACTTGTAAAAAAACATCTTTTCTGTTAGTTGCTACTTTTGTGTTTTCTCCATGTACTTTTCTCTTTATAAGTTTGTCCTGAATAACTTTTTTTCTATTTTTACCTGGGTTTTCCCTCAAGTGACATCTTGGATGTTAAATTCTCAGGAGGCAAAACCATATCTATGTTGTACTTTGCACTGTACACTGTGTTCAATATTTTGTGATGATGATAATCTGTTGCCTTCTGTCCCTTCTCTTCCATTTTCTTTTTCTCTTTTTAGAACTACATGTAGTCTTTGCTAGACTTCTGTGTTGCTCACTTTTGCTGTTCTATCTAGGTCTGCTGGTGGCAATGGAATTTTTCTAAAGCAATGGTTCTATTTTCAGGGGGATAAAAGGTTAGTGATTCAGTTGATGCATTTTCAAACAGCATCTCTTTGGCTGCCTGGAGTAAGCTGGAGAACTATGAAAGTTCCAGCATCATTCAAATCTCTTAATTTGGAGAGTTACCATGATCATGTTATCCTGAGGGCAAATCAACTGCTTTCCTCTTAGTGTCCTTTGTGAAGGCAGGAGCCTTGGAGCTATCCTGGGCAAAGAGCTACCTCATTTATAATTTAAACCCTGGAAAATACTCTCCACATCCATGGTACTATACAAATAAAAAATAAAGAATGCCACTAGACAGCACAAATAATCAACTGTTATCAACTGTGAAACTCTGAAGGGGTAAGGAGGAGGACGGAAAGTAAAATCTAATAAAAAATTATGTGTAAACTGTTCTATGAAAGTCATTTTTTATTACAAAAGCAATAACACCCTTCCATCAACTTTGTACAACAATTTTAATAACCTTTAGTGAATGTTAGTAAATCATATTGACCCTTAAGGTCTCTGGATGGCTAGAAATAAACATGCACAGATTAACCATGTTGCTGTTCTTCAGCTCTGTTATGCAAACAATTTTATACAAGGTCAGACCAGGGCACCATTGATATTGTTTGCCAACCAATTTATTCCTAAGACCCTTGACCCCATTTTAATGTGTGCATTCAGAAGAACACTCCATGTGGTGTTGCTAGTTACAGCCACCAAAAATTGGGAAGTTGGCATTTTTTTCCAACAACAGGGGGCTGGAAATTCTGTTAGAAACTCATTTAATGCAGCTTAAAGTTCATGTATCATTTAAAAAATTCTGATTCAACCAGAATGCTTTTATTCGTCATGTAAATGTAATATGTCAGATCTGGTATGAAACTGTATGGTAGAGCTAAAAGTGGACCTAGTAAATTAGGTTTTTCTTCCTTACTTTCTCCTTTTTTCTTTCTTTTCTTCCTTTCTTTCTTCTTCTTCTTTTTTTTTAATTTTATAGTGACCTCAACTAACTTCCTAATTGCTTCCTATTCTGATTTTTAACAATGTGCCTTTTGTCAGATTTCAAATACTGTTGACAGCTTTTTCTAAGTATTACTTAATTTGAAAGTTTAATCTTTTCATTTTAAAACACAACATTTTAAATGGAAATGGGACATTTTAGAACTAGCTGGATTTAACGAAAATAAGCAAATTCATATGGTAGTTCATTTGAATTATAGATACCTTATTCAGAAAGCAGGAAATGACCTGAAAGGTGAATACAAAGAAGGGAGAATGAATCATAGGAAAAAAATTTAATCTAATGTGCTTTAAAACCAATTATATTTTTAATACTGTCTATCCTCAGTGGGCCCTCAAGAGGCATACACATATTGCTAGAGCTGTCATTAGGATTTCAAGAATGACTTTAAATCTTTCTGTAGCAAATATTTCCAATCATTTGTAAATTTAATTATCAAGTTAGCAGGCACCCAGATTTGATTAACATGTTTGCAAACATGATTGCAAAACAGAAATGGCATCTATACTTCTCTCAGTTATCCTTTTAATCTCTTCACAGTGCAAGGCTTGTCTGGGCTCAAATTAAGAATCTGAATTGGAAGCCACAGATGCAATATCTGTATATTACAGTACTAGAAAAGGCGAGTTTTGTTCTCAATTCCCCTTGCTGTTATTTTCTACCTTTGTAAATTATTGAAGGCAAGACATTCTCTCAACTTATATTTTATGTAAGTCTCAAATGGTATCATAAATAGTGTATGCACAGACATATATTCCTGTATTAGCCAAAAACATGATGCTGCTACTGAAGTTCAATGTAATGAATTTCTAAAGCTCCTTGCTAATTCTATTTCATGGTAGCTTTGCATTTTTTTGGAATTTGAAAGCACAAGTTGTAATTGCTAATATCTGAAATTAATATAAGTAAACCAGAAGGCTCAGTGGAGCTCTTTGCTTTATGATTCATTCATATAAAGACGGTATTGTCTACATTTTGTGTGTTTTCCTAGTATAATCTTACTGGCACATTCCTGTTAATTAATTTGAGATACTGGGTTTCCAGTCCATTAATTTATTATTTTATAGTAGTTATTAATATTATAATCCTTGGTTCATTTTATTGCTTACATGGTTTTCTAAAGATGTATATGTCCCAGAGTATTGTGTCACATATCTTAACCAATTTCATTGTGTTCAGTAATATTTTTAGTCCCATACAGGGTAGGCTAGATTTATTTTTCTTTCTAGGTGGCTCCCTGGGGACTCCATCTGGCCCCAACTTTCTACCTAGGGTGGTTGATGGGCCTCCACAGACTATCTCAAAGGTGGAAGATACAAGATACAGATACTTATCAGTGTTATGCTCTCTCTTAAGAGGTTCAGCTTAGACAGAAAGAAGTTCCAAGGGAACTATTAACAGGGATGTTTTCTTCTGTCACTGGTCCCTAAGCATTTTGAAAGGAATTTATAGAAGAGATAGATACTTTAATTTTTCCCCCAAAAGCCTTGAGATCATGATGCTAAGTAGGGAGAAATAGCTACTAAGAGTGAATCTCCATGTCTGCATCTGTAGGGGAGGGATTTTGAGAAACTTGCTGACAATCTTTTGATATATTACCCAGGGGTAAGATATGATGCAGTGTATTACTGAGGAACTAAAAACTCATGTATGGAGAATAAAGAAAATAGTCTGCTCCTTCACTGAATAATCTCAGTCTTCAACTTTGGTGAGTTAATTTTAATTTGACAAATATTTATTAGCAGATAAAGTTTAGAAAGATACAGCAGAACAAAACAAAACAAAGTAAATCTATGGTTTTTATGGAACACAGCCCTTAGGAAAGTCATAATGAAAGACAGAACCTCAAAAATCTCACAGAGAATTTCTACATAGAAAGTTGACATTGGGTTTCACCTTCCCTAAGAGATCATTTCAGTATGTTGTTGAAGAATGATCTTCTCCCTCTCTCACCCCCCAAAAACCTGATTCTGAGGAAAGACAAAAGCCAAAGTTTAGAATTTCCAGCAGGAGTTTACTTAGAGAAGGGCATAAAGATGATTTCCCCCTGACATCTGTTTTACCAAGTAAAATACTTGCCCCTCCCTTTAAAAAAATGTCCATGGATACCACCTCCTGGATCATCTTCCTTGGTTTTATTTATCACACAGTTAGCAAAGAAGTCTCTTCCTAACTTGTTCCATTGCCACAGCTCAGCTTGAGTTTAGTAGACTAGGTACTTGCTTTCCTTGACGGGCCATTGGGTATCAATCTTTGGAACGCTGGTTTTCTGGGACTTAGAACTGTCAGGTGTTCCCAAAGTGCCAGGCAGATGCCTTCTGTAAGCACCCAGAGTGCCACATGTTCCATGAGAGAGTTTCATTGAGAATCTTTTTAAAAGTTGTGATAACCCAGAGGCAGCTAGCCCAAGGCAGAAGATAAACTCACAAAATTATTAGTCTCTTCATCTATAAAATGGGGATAATAACTCAACCTGCCTCAGTGTTAATACACTTGTTTAGAATGGGGCATGGAATACTGAGGCAATTGTAATTCTTATCTGGGAGGAAACTTTCCAGATTCTTCGGTTACATATCCTCATCCTCAGCCCATCACCCACAGACTGATGCCTGAACAGAGCATATACACCAGATAGCTGAGAGGCACTGCTGCTAATATGATCTATTCCTCTATCTTGCTACAAAATAATGCATATGTAAAAATTCACTGTAATTCTCCAGGTAGGATATCATAGTTAGCAGTTTCTATTTCACATATTTACCCTGGAATGTTGATATTCTAAAGTCATCAGTAGTGAGGAAGTTTTAGGCCACTCAGATTAACTCTTAGGCTACCTTCTGGATCATCAGGAGTTATATAAGAATTATGCTTATTTGCATTTAAGTTCTAAGGGAAGGCACATAAATACAAAGTAGTTTGGTCTCTCCTCTTATTACCCTTTGCCCATACTAGAAATTTAAGGAGTATTTCTTGGAATTCTTTAAGGTTATAGGTGTGTCAACCCTATGTTTTTCTGAGTCTAGTTGGCCCCTTTTATGCTTTTTCATTGATGTTTCTATTGTGACAAATTCCAAACAGTTCATTTTATTTTCCACTCTGCTAGCCTAGATTACTCTGTGAAGGAAGCAGAGATATTTATTCCTATCAAATTTTATCAACACTTGTGACCAACATCAATATTGAGACCTCTGGTAAAATAATATGCTTCAGAAACTATATTCTGCTTCCAAAATGAGTTATAATTATCCACCAACTTTACAAATAAATCAAAGATTGGGGCCCAAATGATGGCTCTGAGAGAAACAATGATGTCCTCTGTAGAAATATCTTTTTCACCTTTTCGGATTTATTACCTAGATGAGTGATGTATAAGTAAGAATATTCTAATTTATGCTGTGGTAATAAATGAACCCAAACTAGCAAAGGTTTATTTCCTGTTCAAACCACATGTCCATTGTAGGTTGTCTACAGCTATTTCAAACCCTGCTGGTCTTACAGCAAAGACTGAGAGATGGATGATGGTAAGCCATGCCCACAATCTTAAAATTCCTACCTAAAAATGACACATGTAATTTTTGATCATGTTTTATTCGCCAGAATTTTCCACAAGGTCAAGCCTGACATCAATTAGGTGAGACAGCATAATCCTTCTGCAGGAAGCAGCAGCTTATATTTTTGAAAATTAACATAATGAATTTATCATTAGCTTGTTTTTTGTTTTGTTTTGTTTTGTTTTGCTTGAGGGTTTTCTTTTAGAAGCTGAACGTAATTGGGCGCCCTATTTTCATGTACTCTGCCATGAAAGACGGGTTTTAATGCATTATAATCCTTGTTCTGGAACAAATACCCTCTATTAATCTGTTCGAGTGGCCATAACAAAATACCATAAACTGAATAGTTTAAACAACAGAAATTTATTTTCCCACACTTCTTGAAGCTAATAGTCCTATATTTAGATGTTGGGAGGGTTGGTTTCTGGTAAGAGCTCTGCCCTTGGGTTGCACCTTTTCACATGATTCACACGGCTTCTTTGTGTGAGCCTGGAGTGAGAGAGCAAGAGAGGAAGCTCTCTGGTGTCTCTTCTTAAAAGGGCACTAATCACATCATGAGGGCCCTATCCTCAAGAACTTTTCTAACCTTAATTCCCTCCCAAAGTCCCAATTTCAGAATGTTATCACTTTGGGAGTTAGGGCTTTAACATGTGTTTAGGGGAAACACAAACATGAAGTCCACAACATGCCACTCCCACCCCATAGTCAAATTGGCCTCATAGGCAGCAACATTCAATGTTCTATTTCTTTTCTGGACAGGCATGAACCATTGGGATATCCTGGTTCACTGCTCAGGCTCCCAATGTTTCCAAAGCATTGCTAAACATATGGACAGCTATGCCTTCCCAGGCCATGGTGGCTATTTCCTCTTTGGGATGAACAGTAGTTTACTCTTTCCCCAGAGCCGAGCGTCTCACACCAGTATACCTCAACGATAGACCTGAATGTAAATATTTTCTTATATGTTCCAGAAATGTCCCATTTCTCTACCCTCTTTCATGTGTTATTACTCATTGATTCCCCTGGTTCTTTCTTTTGTCTCCATGTCACAGAGCCCCCGTTAATTCTACAGGTGGGAATTAGCTCAGTTATTTTTGAGGATGGCTACCATATTTCTCTACTGTTTCCTACTGATTCTGTTATCTTCATTCATTCTCTTCTTTTTATGTGTAGACAAGAACGTCATATTATATTTATTTACGTCCTCCAATTCTCCTGCTGGTCTTCTGTTATTCTTTTCCTAATACACATTCCGATTATTTCTCTCCTTTGCTTGAAGCACATCAGAGCCATCCCAGTGCTCTTGGGATAAAAACCAAACTCCTCATCATAGCCCACAAGGCTCTGTAGGATCTGGCTCCTGCTTTCCTCTCTGACTGTATCTTGTACCATTCTTACCCAGTGTACTCCACTTGAGCTACATGAGCTTTCTCTCTATGCCTTGGACAAGCCAAGCTATTTATGGTTCTGGCCCTTTGTTGTTTCTGTTCAGTCTTCCCTTAACTCTCTACATGGCTGGCTGATTCTACCCTCTTCTTACTGAAGACTTCCCTGGCCCTCCTAATGAAGAAAGGCCTCACACATCATCTTGATCACATTTTTTTTTGAAATTTATTTATTTATTTTAGAGAGAGAGGGCACAAGCAGGAGTGGCAGAAGGAGAAGAAGGAGAATCTCAGGTAGACTCCGAGCAGAGTGTGGAGTCCAACACGGCTTGATCTCATGACCTGAGCTAAAATCAAGAGTCAGGCGCCTAACCAACCTAACCAACCACACAGGCGCCCTTGATGACATTCTTTATATAACAATAACAACTACTTATATTTGTTTATCAATTTGTTTGTTTCTCCCATCAGAATGCTAGGGTAGGAATTTTGTCTTTAGTATTGTTGTGTTCCAGCAGTTCCTATAATGCCTGACAGTATGGTGCATCTTATAAGTGAAGGATTAAATCACTATAACACCGTTACATTACACAAAGTCAAAATTTATTTTTTTATAAGCTTTACCTTGAAGACCTAGTTTGACCCTCTGGAAACTTAGAGAACACATCTGTTCTGCCTTTCACTTGGCAATTTACCAAATATTATGGGATATTTTGGTCTCTGTGTAACTTGTTTTCCATAGGCTTAACATGTTTAGTTGCCTCAAATATCGTTCAGGTAAAATGTGCTTGTGACCTTTCAGTGCTCTGTTCATTCTGTCTTGGATCTATATTAATATTTTAAAAATTTTCTCTTTTGATATTTGATCCATCACCACAGCCAGACTATCCATTTGGCCATTCAGAAGAGGACAGAGGAGCAATATAGGTGTTGAGTAAGTAGGATCCAGTTTCCCCAGAAACACTTATGAGGTCCTTCCTGGAAATGGTTAGTTATATATGTTTTTAAGTCATTGACTTAATTTACCATGTTAAGGGGCCAAGAAAGAAAACTAAGAGATAGTATAGGAAAAGAAGTGCCTTTTTCCTTCTTTAAGCGTCAGCTCTGATACCCTCTTTAGGCCTTCTTTCATTGGAGGGAGTAATTTTTGTTCTGCTTGTTCAGCAGTAAGACGTTATTTAGCCTGTGGTTATTAGTAGATACAGTTTTTGTGCTTTAAAAGGCAAAAACCTGATTTTACCTTCTCTCTCGAACTGTTTTTTTTTCCATTCTTATAGAATCTTCCTCTCCATCTTTTTCTACAGCTTTTCTTTCCTCTATCCAGATGCACACGACTATGCTGGTTGACTCAGGTAACTTCTTGGGACCCAGTGAACTCTTACTTTATGTTGGACGGAGGGGAAGATGGTCCCATGTAGATAGATCCCAATTCTCCTTATCTTTCTCTTGGCCTCTGCATTTGAATAGAGAGCACTTACATGGCCATCAGTAAGACCCTCAGACAAAAATAGCCCTTTAGCACAATATGCTAAAATAGTTTTTCTTATTATTCCTGATTATTTTATCTAACTTAGTAACTGATATTCTGATTATATATGATTTTTAAATTTTATAAGCAGATTATCAATATCCTTAAGAAAACTTGTTCAACAGAATGGGATCAAGTACAGAGCCTTTTGTTATTCCATTAAACTCACCAGGGTGCCAACATTCCTGACACAAATCTCTGTGTCAAATGTTTTGCTAATTCAGATTTGCCACACGAAGAGCATTTCTCCTATTTATCTTCAGCCTACACTAAAGTCTCTGTGTTGAATGAACCATTCACCTGAACCTATTCATTTCAGTATCAATTCACCTTCTTACAAATCCATAATATATAGATTGCATCAAATATATTATGCAACAATCCCTTAGCTCTTTGGAATCAATTTGAGAGACTTTGAGTGTATCCTCAAAGCTCTTTCTGATAATGAGATCTATATCATCTCCTAAGTGTTAGGTTAGGAAACTGAAGCAAATTTGAGGTTAAGGCCCAATGTTTGTTCATTATTCGATGGGTGATTTATTTGTTTCTTCCTATTTTTTCAGTTATATATTTTATTACTGATGAAAAATGTCAATGTCTCAAATCTGTTTTGGACAGAGAAAGGGATAAGTAATGGGTATGTGTGCATGTGTGTGTATCAAAAGAAATAATAATTAGCTTCTATGCTGCTAATACTGGGAACTTTGAAAATCAGTATGATTCTGTTAATTCGTAATCTAAAATTAATCTGAATATACTATTTCTGTAGGGTATTTGTTTCAACTAAATATTAGAACACCATCTGAAATTGCTTTATCATTGCATTCTTTTAGGACAAATGGTGGTTTCATAAATAAATTTAGAAGAAAATAAAAATAGATGAATACTTTAAACTGTGGTGCCAATATATTGACTATCTAATCATCAGTCTCCATATTCTTTATCTTTACTAACAGATTGTTGTTCTATCATATAGTCTCATTCTTGAAGAAGTGATGTTTTGGGATATGAAGGAAAAGATTGAGTGGAAGTACCTCAAATTTTATTGTCAGTCTATTAAGACACAAGGAATGAAGTCATTTATGTTATCTTCTTTCTTAACTCCTTGCCAAACAACCAGTAAACATTTATGAGCACCTATCACACTCTAGGCATGGTTTTAGGCCCTGAAGATATGTTGGTGAGTAGGACAGAATTGTAGATAGATGAAATTCAGCTTTGATTGCCCCTTATCTAAAGAAATGGATAAATCTTATGTCAGCTAATGTCTCCCTGCTGTTTAAGAATGGCTGAAGCCCCCAATACAACATCCTATAGAAGTTAAATAACTCTACATGTTTTCAAAAATCCCCCAGTGAGTTTGTGTTTTCATGGTTACCACTACTCTCTATTTCTATGTGTGTTTTTGTTTCCTTTTAACCTGGATGTGAAATTCAGGCCCTTCTGCAATTTCCATATTTCCATTAAACATCCTCCTCAAGCCAAACACATACATGTGGATAGTAGATATTTCTAAACATTTATTTGTGGGGAAACAGATGAGAGTTTCACTGTAGCAATATAAACAACCTCAAAGTGACCACTAATCATGGTGCCTGGACAGCTTAGTGGGTTAAGCATCCAACTCTTGATTGCATGATTTCAGGGTTCTGGGATCAAACCCTGTGTCTGTCTCCATGCTTAGTGGAAAGTCTACTTAAGATTCTTTTCCTCTGCCCCTCTCCCTGCTCACTCTCTTTTTCTTTTTCTAAAATAAATAAATGAACCTTTTTTAAAAAGGGGAACACTAAGCATCTCTTCCTACTGACCACTTCAAAACTTAGTGGCTGGCAAGACTTGTTATTATTTTTCAGTTCCATGGGTTGGCTGGGGTCAGCTAGCAAGGTCCTGCTTGGTCAACTTACATGTGGTTACAAGTAGAGTCAGCTAAGCTGAAATTTTCTGGAGTCTCATGTGGACTGGATCGCCAAGGTGGCTCAATCACATGGCAGACAGTGAATGGGGGGTGTTAGCTGGGAGTTTAGCTCAGCGTGTCAACTGGAGCATCTATAAGTGGTTGGCATGTGGCTTGGGATTTTCACAACATTGGTGACGAGGTTCTGAGAGAGTCTTCCAAGAAAGAATACTGCAACAGAACCAGGTGGAATCTGCCAATCCTTCCTAACACCTAAGGCTACGGCTGTCATAGTGTCACTTTTGTCATGGCCTATCCATCAGAGGAATGCAGGTCAGTCTAATCGAAGATGTGAAGGAATGAATATCTATATCTATATCTCAGTGGACAAATAGATGGCACCATATGCACTCTCCTAACTCATGGGAATTTTCCCTGATCCTCCTCCTTCCAGTCTCCAGCCATTCCTGCCATTCCTTCTTTCTTTTCTCCCTTAGTTGGAGGTAAACAAATTTGCTCCTGTTCTCAAGAAATAAGTTGTGTTCCCTCATATTGCTTTGACCCCTGCTGTTATCTATATGCTCGGTATTCACTTTCTACTCTAGAACTTTATCAAGGTCTTTTCTCGACACAGTTTCTACCTTAAGAAAAATGGAATGAGCTAAGGAAAGGCATGTGGCAACACAGCAAGACGGCAACCTTCTGTAGGCCAGAAAGACAGATCACACCAGAATCTGACCAGCCTGGCACCCTGGTCTTGGACTTTAGCTTCCAAAACCATGAGAAAATAAACTTCTGTTGTTTAAACCACCCAATCTATGGTATTTGGTTATGATAGCCACCCAAGCTAACATAAACACTGATCTCTTTCCCTTCTAACCAGTTGACTCAAACTAATTTCTTTGAAATTCATATAAATTATACTCAATCTCATTTATAAAACTAAGATACTTTGTTATCTCAGATGGATAGACTAATCATTTTATTAAACACTGTTTAGCAATATATGCTACCCGTTTCCCTCAATAGCCTAAACTGCAGGGCTGTTTCACAAAATAATCTTTTATATAAAACATGATTTAGATTCAGACACAGTTATATTGATCACAAATGTTCCCTGAGCCATTTTATTGACAAGATTATCAGAATAGCTTAAGGATGTTTCAGCGTTCATCAGATCGTTAGCCATTGATAAGACACACAAAAGTCATCTGTGTGGTTAGATTTTAGTGTTATATTTATATAATATATAAATTTTGTTCTGTATATTATATATTAAATATATATATATATGGTATCTGTGTATTTCTAAATATGTCCCCAAATACTGCTGCTAAAATCAAAACAGTCAGAAATGGGCTCACAAGATGTGATTCTAAATTATATCATGTAGGCAATATCTCACTGCTATGCTTTTAAGAACTTTTTTTGAGATAATGGGGTAAACAATTCAGAGAACTGGGTCCACTTACTTTATGCTCTTGGATAATGATTTTGAAATTCAAAAATGAATATAAACTCACATAATGTTTTTGTACCAAATTCAGAGTTATGGTTTCAAAATTTTCACCATACTTTAATGGTTTAGGAACAAAAAGAAACAGAATATATAAGGGATATTGGGTAGGGAAAACTGCATAGTTATCTCAAGCAAATTCCCTAAGATTAGATTTCTCTTAGTTTTTTATTTTTTAAAGTTAGGCTATATTAGTCAACAGATTAATTTATTTAGTTATTCAGGGGTATATTTTGCAGGTAAAATATTTTGGATGGCCTAGTGCATGCTGTGCTGAAAACACAAAGTAATAGCAAAGACTCACTGATGTTCCTTTACTCCTTGGAAGGGAGGGGATAGTTGGATTAAATGAATCTAAAACATTTTCAGGCTCAGATTATATTGTTCTCTGCTGTATAGTATTGAATTTTGAGGTCACAATAAATCACTAGTAAGGAAGTGTGAGAAACTAGTGTGTGTGTGTGTGTGTGTGTGTGTATTCTCTGACTTAAGCACATGTCTTCTGGCCTGAAGTGGATGGTGGCCATAGTGTGTTTATAATTATGGAGAAAAGGAGATGATAAGGTGCTGTGCATGTTACAATCTTATTTCAGTTAAAATGTATAATATATGTAATGAAGTAAACATACATATAGTTCTTAAGAAAGAACTATAATTTCACTTTACATGTAGTTGACTGTGTGTGTGTGTGTGTGTGTGTGTGTGTGTGTGTGTGTTGGGTTGATATGGAAATGCACTACCAAAAGAAATTCTCTTGGAATGGCAGGATTTCAGGTGATTTGTGTGTGTACATTAGTTAAAATTTTGAACAATTAAAGAAGTACTGCATTTCAACATGATAAAATTATTTTTAAAAAGTATATGCCATCTATGTGTTTAAAATTGTCTCTTAAACTTCTATAATAGAATGTTAATTTGCCTCTATTCTTATTTTAATCAACAAAAATCATCTTTCTCTTCACCGATAGACTATCAAAAGCAGAGTGTCTGGACTCTATTTTATTAGACATTTACAAAAATGCCTTTGCTGGGTTGTGATAAAATGGTATGCCTTCTGTTGATGTGAGTCCTGTCCTCTTGCCCATTTTATTTATACCTTTGATAAAAAAAATGTAATGTTTTGATATTATCCATTGTAAGACTCCATGTACTTTCCACAAGGAGTGTTGCCATAAATTCCTACATGAGAACAGTTGCAAGAGCAGTTTTGACTCTGCAGGTGAAAGTTTTATCCTTTTTGTTGTTAGGGAAATAAAAACAATGAAATACACTGGTGTCCCCCTTTATCTACTAAAAAACTTGATGCCAAATCTATTGTCCAAAAATTGTAATAGCCTCAAGTGTAATTACTGGAAGACTTAACTCTGCTACTTTTGTGTGTACTAATTTATTTGAAATATAAATGAATTAGGTTGCACTATGCTTGAATAGTTCAGTTATTTTACATACTTTTCATATGTGTATGGGGTAAAAATAATGTATTATAAAATTCCTAATTACTGAAAAGGACATGTAGAAACACTACCCATATACTTCATTCACTCCTTTATTTATTAGTGTTTCTAGATAGAGTTACATGAGAATGTATCAAGAGTGAAACAGAAAAAGATCTTTGCCCTCAGAGGGCTTGCATTCTAGAGAGAGACTTCTGGTAGTAAACATGATGAACAAGTAAATTATACACACACACACACACACACACACACACACACACACACACACACATATTTTAGAATATGAAATGCTTTATAAAAAGATTAATGTAAGTTAAGAAGTATTAGAGGGCCTTGAAAATGTTTTAAACCTTAGTAGCACTAGGTAAAATACTCTTCAAGAATGTCAGTTAAGGGACGCCTGGGTGGCTCAGTTGGTTAAGCAGCTGCCTTTGGCTCAGGTCATGATCCCAGCGTCCTGGGATCGAGTCCCACATCGGGCTCCTTGCTTGGCGGGGAGCCTGCTTCTCCCTCTGCCTCTGCCTGCCATTCTGTCTGCCTGTGCTCACTCGCTCTCCTCTCTCTCTGACAAATAAATAAAATCTAAAAAAAAAAAAAAAAAGAATGTCACTTAATATTGAATAAAATTCTTGTGTGATTAAATTAATGTTTTCATTGGACTTTTCCTTAAAATGACAGTTTGTTATTCTGGAACATGTTTTTATTGAGCAACTACATGCCAAGCAATATCCTAGGTCTTGGAGACAGAGTGGTAATAAGACAGATAGGGTCTCTGTTCTCCTGGAGTTTAAATGTACAGTGAAAGAGGCAGGCAGACAGCTGTAGGATATTATGTGGAAGAAGGTTTGATAAAGAAGTGCAAGATGCTCTGGGAGTGTGGAGGCAGGACACTTGATCTTGTCAGCAGGAACATGAAAGGCTTCCTTTGAGGAAGCAATTGTAAAACGAGAGGCAGTTTATGTGCTGGCCAGGAAATAGTGGAGATATAGTTCCTGGCAAATGGGACTTTGTATCACAACAAAGCCATGTGAGTGAGAGAGAACAGGACAAGCATTCAGAGAACTAAAAGGTGTTAGGTGTGGCTAGAGCAAGGAGTCTGGGGAAGAGTTGTGACTTCCGGGGAGAGCCAGGAAGGCACCAGCTTCACACGGGGCTTAAATCCACGTTAAAGAATTTGAGTATATGCCAACAGTGAAAGAAATGACCGAAGGATTTAAAGTATAAAGACTTTTTGAACAGGCAGAATGTGATTGACACACACGGAAAACAATTACATCTTTCTCACTGCTTTTCAGTTCAGCTATGTGGACTATTTCTTTCTCTGTCTTTGAATGAAATCTCCGAGAGTTCCTGTAGACTTTCCAGTCACTCTTAAATACTTAAAAAGTAGGTTTTTCATACTATCAAGACTCTGTCTCAAGCCCATGCGTCCCTCCTTCCTGGCCAAACTTCTTGTCAAAAATTATTACACTCCTCCCTAATTCCTCACCTCCTTTTTACACTTAAACCTAATGAAATCTGACATCTGCACCTACTTTTCCACTAAAACTTGCTTCTCCACAGTCATCAATGACATCTCTGCCTTTAAACCTGAAGGGAAAGTCCTTGGTATTTGCTCGGTCAGTCAATAATGTTGGACATTTTTAATGACCGCTCTTTCTCCTTCTTGAAATAATCTCTTCACTTTATTTTTCTGACACCATATTTTCTTTGGTTTCTGTCTCCATTTTTGGCCATTCCTTGTTAGTTTCTTTTGAAAATCACCTTTCCATTTTATGGAACATCTACTACATTACTAGTGTTAGTTACTTAGGATTCTTTTCTAGGCCCATTTCCTTCTCATTCCTCACATTCTCTCCAGCAGTTGCCTCCCCTCCCATGGCTTCATTTACCATCTATATGTCAATTACCCCAACATCTGTATCTCAGGCAAGTATCTGCTCAGTTTCAGAATGTTTGAAATAGCTATGTGGAGAATTGGAGAGAATGCTAACCAGAGAAATACGGCATAATATCTGGACCATGCTGAATTCCCAATTGAGATTAGTGACTGTTATTCACTATCGGTAACAATCTGCATAGTTTGGTAGATGCTTGATTTTCTGGATTTTGCCAGATGGGTACACAGAAAGCAATAGGAAAAGGAAATTGATGATATGGTCAACAGGCTTTTGGGGGTGGCAAAGTAACCTGGATAGGAAAATGAAACCTTTAGGGGATTAATAAAGACAGAAAGAAGATTGGCCTGCAGTTTGGAGACCCTGAAGAACAGTTTATTTGAACTGATGCTTAAGAATGCTGGAAAGTTGGAAAGTTGTGGTAAGAGAACAGGATGTCTACAATTATCATTCTATAAGGGGAGAAGTTGGTTTATAATATGGGCATTAAGTGGATGGCTGCATGCAAGTGAAAGAGAATGTCCGTGGAGATTGAGATGACAAAGAAGCAAAAAACCATGTTACTGAAGGAGCCATCATGGGCATGTTGCATCTTGCTTGTAGGATAATGCTGGACTTGGAGATAGGGAATAAAATCCAGAGCTGGTGACAGAGACTGGAATGGATGAAGAGTGACCTAGAGGTCCAGAGATGACACAGATGAATTTTTTGGATTACTGATACATAACAGCAAATGAGTTGTGTTAGGCATTATACAACCAAGAGAGTTTTCAATTTATACATGTTCCATCTTTTTGCTCTATTTTATTGTAGTTGGTAAGAGGCTAAAGGCAGAGGACTGTGATATTTTCTGACTATCTTAAAATAGTTGTCACATAATTAAGCATTGTAATTTCAAGGGTCGTCGCACAATACACAAGAAAGTGTAAATAGCTTACTCTGGAACTATTTAGAATAGGCATTTAAAAATATCGACAGCACAGTATCACTCACCTGTGTTTATGCTTTCCCAGACTTGTGAAGTGACTATGAAATGATTTCTGTTTCATACATGAACCACTGAGGTTAAAGGGCGACAATGTTGAGGAAGAGAAAAAGTTTCAGGGTATCTTGTAACAAGCCACGGAGATTTGATTTTTTGAGAAATTTATTTAACAATGTTGCCTCAAAAATTTTATGTATAACTTGTGGGGTTTTCAGGGGCAGTGGGTGAGGTAAGAACCTCCATTTAGAAGGTTGCTGAAGGAAACATTCAAGGTCTGTGTGCTTTTCCTATTGATTACATATGCCTGGGCATTCTGGCAAGGAGCCAAGCTCATTTTACATTCCAGCCACTTGTATCTTCTGCTTGTGAAGGAGGGAGCAGTGAGCCTGGGGAAACAGGGCAGTATTTCCAGCAGGTGGTAATAGCAGGCATCACATTATAACTTTAGGAAAATCTGATACGTCGAGGCAACCACATTCACCACTGCAAGTACTGCGCTTTCAATAGACTACAGTGAGGTGTTACGATGTCTCATTCTCCTAGTAAAGGTTTTATGTGAACTGAAATGTCTTCCTGTGTATCCATTCACCTAACACTGCCAAGAGAGAGAAAAGGATTGAAACATAAATCTCATCTTATTACCAAACCTAAATTGTTCCTTCTGATTTTGTCTCTATGCCTGGCTCTTGCCTTGTTCCCCTGGCATAATGAATTTCTTAACCTAGAGTCTCGATAAAATCCTCCATAATTTATTTTTATCTTAGAAGTTGTCATAAAAATTCACTGACAAGGCACAGCCCAAGGTGGTGTAGAATAAGCTACCTTGATCTGTTTGTATAGATTGAGATACACTATTGCTCTCAGATGGAAACAGTGACTTTCCTCTTTGTTCCTGTAAAAGAACATCTATCAATTCCAGTGAAGGCTCAGAGCAGGAAAATATGTGAATGTCCTTTCACATATAGGAGTTAACCGGATGAAAAACTACTTATCTCTGTTAGTACAGTTGTTTATTACATTTTGTACAAGTCTGATTAACATTTAAACACCTAAGGAAATCTTGTACAAATGTGATCTTCATATATATATTTGCTAAGATGGTGTAGCTAGAATACTATTTTTAGAATAATAAGCTTAGTGGTTAAAATGTCATGCACTGAAGATTAACTACTGGAAGGAAATTAATCGGGAGACAAGCATGGGGTTATGAAGAAGAAATCTCAGGCTCTCATTAGTGGAGTCAATCAAGAATTTTCAAGGCACAGATTTTATCCCTGGCATAATCTTGGGGTCCCTACCTTAAACTTCAGAGAATTCTTCTACATTTGTTATATTTATATCCTTTCTTAATTAAAGGTCTCAAGACTCGAAGGATACAAAATTACAAAGCATCTTTGAGGTTCTCAGCACCCATGGGATGTTTCTATATTTCAAGTGGGTCTGTGCACTCTGTGCACTTTTATTTCTGCACACCTCAACACCAAGTGTCAAGACGTGCATGAGTACTATTATTGAGTTGGTAAGTACCTTGAAAAGACCAAAAAAAAAAAAAAAAAAAAAAAAAAGAAAAGAAAAGGAAAGGAAAAAAAAGAAAACCAAAGAACAAACAACAATCAAGCTAATTTTTTTCCCCCTTTAACTTGGGGATGTCAAGACAGAAAACTTCAGAGAAGAACAACGGCAGAGAGAACAGATACAATTGGGTAGAGAAAAAAGATTTCCATTTCTTTTCTTAGGAGTCTAAAGCCGTGTGTTTCTCCCTACCTCCCTCACTTTAGAAATGAAATACCTAGCAAGTTCTTGGCAGTGTCATTTGGGCTTCAAAGCCTATTAAATGTTTTTGGCCCCGAGGGAAAAAAAAAATGGGTAATTGTGAGGAAATTGCTGAATAAAGCTGCTTAAGTTTCTTTGTCTTCAGGTGTGGAAATATGTGGCTTTTTCCAAACAAGCTCTTCCTTTCCGATGCCATTGATGGAGCCCAGAGTGTGGGCTGTGTATCCATTCACCTAACACTGTGTATCTGTGTATGTGTGAAACTGAGAGAAGAAATAGAAGTACATGGCTTCAGGTCTGGGAGTAGGACAGGAGGGGAGCAGAGACAGTGGGACAGGCTGGCTCGCTGGTGGGTCCATTAGAGGTTGCGCAGGGAGCAGAGGGAGGCCTCTTGCCTCCTTTCCATGGCTCCCAGGGCAGCTGGTGATGGTTTACCTCTAGCTAAGCCACCCATACAGCAGAAAACCGTTTCCTCTGTTGTCAAAGAGGGAACCAGCGAGCTGAAAGGGAGCTGGTTAGGGAAGCCTCCTCAGGAAACATCTTCCTCCAGTCTTGGATCATTTTCCTGACCTCCGTTATCACCTCCTTATCTTATAACCACATTAGTCTCCTAACTGGTCTCCATGTCTCTGTTCCTTTCCCCTTTAAGTCCATTCCTCATCCTACCCCACGAGACTCAGGTAAACCATCATATTTCTTAGCTTAAAATCCTACAATAGATTCCTTTGCCTGCAAAATGAAGGAGTCTTTTTGGCAGAAAAGAGAAGCCCCTAACTTGTCTTCCTCCTAAGGACAGTGCTAAGGACAGTGCTAAGGAAGTGCTAACTTCACCCTCATTTCTTGCTCCCTAACACACAACAATTTGAAAGCTATGCATCTTTTCCCCATAGTATCCCCCTCACTTCTCCTGGATAACTTTTGTGTTTCCTTCAAACCACTGTTCAAGGGCTGGTCACTTTCTCCAGGAAGTCTTTTCTAATTCCTTCATCTCTTTTCCCAAATGGAGCCCCTCCCCTTGTGCTTCCACAGAAGCTTGCCTCTTACACAACAAGGTGGTTATGAAGAACTAGCTTCCCTTCTGTACAGGGAGCACCTGGGGGCAGGTAAGAATGTTGCCTTTATTATTATTATTATTATTTTTAATCTAAGCACTCTCTTTGCTCACCACAAAGCAGGAAATCTGTGAAATAGTAAATGAAAATGGATTCATAAAGACAAACTTTTGGTTTATGGCTGTAGCTGCTCTTTTCCAAGCCTAGCATTATTTGCAATTCTTCCTTTTAGGCAGACACTCTTGATTCCCTCACTGAAAATTAATAGCTACTATTCCTAATGCCTTCAGGCCAAGTTTGCTCTGTACTATAATTTCTCAAGATTTCATAGCCAATTTCTCATTATTTGAAAATCCACAGCAATGTGTCTTTAAGTTTTTTTCTGTCTATAGTAAAGCAGCTATAATATAATGTCAGAAAAGTTATCTGAAACATAGAATAAGCAAAAGGAAATACAGGATGCTCTTTCTGAACAGAGCTGAGATTGACCTTTTATTTTGGGGGGTATTTTAAGAGCATGTTTCAGCAATAGTTAACTTGTAGAGTCTTGTCTGGTAGAGATGTAAATGTCTTTGGGGGGTATTGAAAAAGATAACCCCAGGAGTTTTGAGTTTTGGCCATGTCAGGTATTAACCAGTTTTTTACCTAACTTGGAAATCTGTTAAATTGCCTATATACACCTAGCTTCTTAAATGATCTTTGAACTGGTTCTATCATTTTACTGTTTACTTCACAAACCTTTGACATGTGTGTATTTTCTATTTGTCTGAGGGTCATTATTTGACCTTTTTTATTTTCTAAGATTTTATTTGTTTGTTTGAGAAGGTGGGGGTAGCTCAAGTGGTGGGGGGTGGAGGGAGAGGAAGAAAGAGATGCCCTGCTGAGCAGGGAGCCCAATGTGGGGCTCAATCCCAGGACCCTGGGATCATGACCTGAGCTGAAGGCAGATGCTTAACTTATGGAGCCACCCAGGTGCCCATGATTTTACCCTTTTGAAAATTATTCTTTAAAATATATGGTAGAAAAGCACTTGTCTTTCTGGGAATAAAAAAAATTAATCCTGAGTCTCCTGTAAGTGGCTGTTTTATGTTGAAGAGACTTAGTTTCTTTATCTGCAAAATAGCGGTGCTTGCTGCTGAGGATTGGCAAGGATTAAATATTATGTGAAAGAAATTTGTAAACTGTAGAGTGAAATACAAATTGTGTATTATTATTTGCTACAGAGTTACTACTTATGTATCCTGACATTGAGTTTTGTGTATTTTTAGCACAATGAGACTGTATCACAGTGACAATCCCAGGGAACCAAACAAAATTAGAAGAGTCAAAAACAGAAGAATAATTTAACACATTAATTTTCAATCACTGCTTGATTTTCTCATTTTTACCTTTTACAGACACAAGGGAACCGATGTATATTTTCATCATCATGGATATATGAGTTATTTAAATAAACTAATTAGAGTGAATAAACTTTTCCTGGTTGTTTGTTTTAGGTATAAATGTCTATGACACTGGGCTTGATGTTTACTTACTGGGAGATTTTCTGATAGCCTCAGTTCTTATTAGGAATCATTTGGTCTTTAAGACAACAGCTCTCAACTCCACCGTGAGCCCTAGCAGCAGCCTGGGGAAGTGGAGACATGTGGGCAGTTTTTGTTTTTAATGATTATGGTAAGATTTGGCCTGAAGTAAAGGTTTTGAGGCTATGTAAAACATTTGAAAAACAGTGACCTAGTGGATCTCCCTAGGCGGAGAGGGGCTGGGAATGAACTAATTTGTGACCATGTCCAAGATGAGGCATCACTATTTAATGAAATTTTGTGTATAAACATTTTGCTTTTCCTTAAAGAAAAAAAATCTAAAATGCAGATTGTAAAATGGATGCATAAGGAAATAGACCTGAAGCATGTTTTGATATGAGATCAAAATAATGTGATAGTTTTTGTTTTTAAAAATATATTGGAGCTCCTGGGTGCTCAGTCAAGTATCTGCCTTCCACTCAGGTCATGATCCCAGGGTCCTGGGTTGGAGCCCTGCATCTGGCTCTCGGCTCAATGGGAAGCTTGCTTCTCCCTCTCACGCTCGCCCTGCTTGTGTTCCCTCTCTCTCTTTGTCAAATAAATAAAATCTTCAAATATATATATTTAATATATATTTAAATCTATAATCTTATATATATATATATAAAACTAAGAATCTCAATTAAATGAACATTTATAATTTGTACAGTAAGTCCTTTTATTTTTTCCAGTCTATTTTCTCTCATGTTTAACTTTTACATTGCACTGTTGATAAATGGCTTCAATAAATATCTTTCTTCCTTTCTTTCTCTCTCTTATTCTTTTCTACTTAGAATATAGTAAGTAATGGATAAGTACAATCAGTCATATTTCTCTGACGCCCCCATGAATGTGAAAAACCAGAGTCACTGAGGCAAATTTGCCCTCTAAGAATCTAGTCCGAGGGAGAAATTTATGATATTTTAGTCTATCTGAAAATCAAATTTGAGATAACTTGTCTGTCACAAATAAAGACTTCACATTTGTTAGAAGTTAAACTACTAACTCTCTTAGGATTTTCCTTCAAACAAAAGTATATGAAAAATAAATTTATAATAAATAAGTAATAAATTTATTGAGCATTGTCGATATGCTAGGAATTGTGCTAGGTGTCAAGGCTATGAAGACTTGTGTGTGTTTTGTGGTGTCTTGTGGGAAAAGAGAAAGACATAAAACCAAATCTCCATACTTTACTGTGCCAAGTACTGTATATAATAGAGAAACAGACATTGCCTCCTGGAAGCATGGAGGAGGAAGTCATTCCACTTTGGGGGGGCATGAAGGGCGATTTAAGCATCACAGTGAGAATGACATAGACTTTATTTTTTTAATTAATTATTTTTATTAACATATCATGAATTATTTTCCCCAGGGGTACAGGTCTGTGAATTGTCAGGTTTACACACTTCACAGCACTCAAATAGCACATACTTTCCCCAGTGTCCATAACCCAACCACCCTCTCCTTAACCGCCCTCCTCCCAGTGACCCTCAGTTTGTTTTGTGAGATTGAGTCTCTTATGGTTTGTCTCTCTCCCAAACTCATCTTGTTTCATTTTTCTTTCCCTACCTCCCAACCCCCTAACTCTGACTCTCAAATTCCTCATATCAGGGAGATCATATGATAATTGTCTTTCTCTGATTGACTTATTTCGCTCAGCAAAATACCCTCTAGTTCATCCACGTCATTGCAATTGGCAAGATTTCATTTCTTTTGATGGCTGCATAGTATTCCATTGTACATATATACACCAAATCATCTTTATCCATTCATCTGTTGATGGACACCTAGGTTCTTTCCATAGTTTGGCTATTGTGGACATTGCTGTTATAAACATTGGGGTGCACAGTCCCCTTTGGATCACTACATTTGTATCTTTAGGGTAACCCAGTAGTGTGATTGCTGGGTTGTAGAGTAGCTCTACTTTCAACTTTTTGCTGTTTTCTGGAGTGGCTACACCAGCTTACATTTCCACCAACAGCATAGGAGGGTTCCCTCTTCTCTGCATAATTGCCAACATTTGTCTTTTCCTGACTTGTTAATTTTAGCCATTCTGACTGGTATGAGGTGGTATCTCCTTGTGGTTTTGATTTGTATTTCCCTGATGCCAAATAATGTGGAGCACATTTTCATGTGTCTGTTGGTCAAATGAATGTCTTCTTTGCAGGACTTATCTGTTAATGTCTTCTGCCCATTTCTTGATTGGATTATTTGTTCTTTGGGTGTTAGTTTGACAAGTTCTGTAGAGATTTTGGATACTAGCCCTTTATCTGATATGTCATTTGTGAATATCTTCTCCCATTCTGTCAGTTGTCTTTTGGTTTTGTTGACTGTTTCCTTTGCTGTGCAAAAGCTTTTGATCTTGATGAAATCCCAATAGTTCATTTTTTGCCCTTCTTTCCCTTGCCTTTGGTGACGTTTCTAGGAAGAAGTTGCTGAGGCTGAGGTTGAAGAGGTTGTTATGGCTGAGGTTGAAGAGGTTGCTGCCTGTGTTCTCCTCAAGGATTTTGATGGATTCCTGTCTCATATTGAGGTCTTTCATCTATTTTGAGTCTATTTTTGTGTGTGGTGTAAGGAAGTGGTCCCGTTTCATTCTTCTGCATGTGGCTGTCCAATTTTCCCAACACCATTTGTTGAAGAGACTGTCTTTTTTCCATTGGATATTCTTTCCTGCTTTGTCAAAGATTAGTTGACCGTAGAGCTGAGGGTCCATTTCTGGGTTCTCTATTCTGTTTTATTGATCTATGCCAATACCATACTGTCTTGATGATGACAGTTTCATAATAGAGCTTGGAGTCTGGAATTGTGATGCCACCAACTTTGGCTTTCTTTTTCAACATTCCTCTGGCTGTTCAGGGTCTTTTCTGGTTCCATATAAATTTTAGGATTATTTGTCCCATTTCTTTGAAAAAAATTGATGATATTTTGATAGGGATTGCATTAAATTTGTAGATTGCTTTGGGTAACATAGACATTTTCACAATATTTGTTCTTCCAATCCATAAGCATGGAATGCTTTTCCATTTCTTTCTGTCTTCCTCAATTTCTTTCATGAGTACTTTATAGTTTTCTGAGTAGAGATTCTTTGCCTCTTTGGTTAGGTTTATTCCTAGGTATCTTATGGTTTTGGGTGTAATTGTCAATGGGATTGACTCCTTAATTTCTCTTTCTTCTCTCTTGTTGTTGATGTATAGAAATGAAACTGACTTCTGTGCATTGATTTTATAGCCTGACACTTCACTAAATTCCTGTATGAGTTCTAGCAGTTTTGGAGTGGAGTCTTTTGGGTTTTCCACATAAAGTATCATATCATCTGCAAAGAGTGAGAGTTTGACTTCTTCTTTGCCAATTCGGATGCCTTTTATTTCTTTTTATTGTCTGATTGCTGAGGCTAGGACTTCTAGTACTATGTTGAATAGCAGTGGTGATAATGGACATCCCTGCCATGTTCCTGACCTTAGCGGAAAAGCTCTCAGTTTTTCTCCATTGAGAATGATATTTGAGGTGGGTTTTTCATAGATGGCTTTGATGATATTGAGGTATGTACCCTCTATCCCTATACTATGAAGAGTTTTGATCAAGAAAGGATGCTGTAGTTTCTCAAATGCTTTTTCAACATCTATTGAGAGGATCATATGGTTCTTGTTTTTTCTTTTACTGATGTATTTTATCACATTGATTAATTTGCAGATGTTGAACCAACCTTGCAGCCCAGGAATAAATCCCACTTGGTCGTGGTGAATGATCCTTTTAATGCACTGTTGGATCCTTTTGGTTAGTATTTTGGTGAGAATTTTCGCATCTGTGTTCATCAAGGATATTTGTCTGTAATTCTCCTTTTTGGTGGGGTATTTTCTGGTTTTGGGATCAAGGTAATGCTGGCCTCATAAAAAGAGTTTGGAAGTTTTCTTTCCATTTCTATTTTTTGGAACAGTTTCGGGAGAATGGGTATTCATTCTTTTAAATGTTTGGTAGAATTCCCTTGAGAAGCCATCTGGCCGTGAGCTCTTGTTTGTTGGGAGATTTTTGATGACTGCTTCAATCTCCTTATTGGTTATGGGTCTGTTCAGTTTTTCAATTTCTTCCTGGTTTAGTTTTGGTAGTTTATACGTCTGTAGGAATGCATCCATTTCTTCTAGATTGTCAAATTTGCTGGTGTATATTTGCTCATGATATGTTCTTATAATTGTATTTCTTTGGTGTTTGTTGTGATCTCTCCTCTTTCATTCATGATTTCATTAATTTGGGTCCTTTCTCTTTTCTTTTTGATAAGTCTGGCCAAGGCTTATCAATCTTATTAATTCTTTCAAGAAATCAGCTCCTAATTTTGTTGTTCTTTTCTACTGTTCTTTTGGTTTCTATTTCATTGATTTCTGCTCTGATCTTTATTATTTCTCTTTTCCTGCCGAGTTTAGGGTTTATTTCCTGTTCTTTCTCCAGCTCCTTTAGGTGTAGGGTTAGGTTGTGTGCTTGAGACCCTTCTTGTTTCTTTAGAAAGGCTTGTATTGCTATATATTTCCCTCTCAGGACTGCCTTTGCTGTGTCCCAAAGATATTGAACAGTTGTGTTTTTATTTTCATTTGTTTCCATGAATTTTTAAAAAATTCTTTAATTTCCTGGTTGACCTATTGATTCTTTAGTAGGATGCTCTTTGGCCTCCATGTATTTGAGTTCTTTCCAACTTTCCTCTTGTGGTTGAGTTTGAGTTTCAAAGCATTGTGGTCTGAAAATGTTCAGGGAATGATCCCAATCTTTTGGTACTGGTTGAGACCTGATTTGTGACCCTGGATGTGATCTATTCTGGAGAATGTTCCATGTGCACTAGAGAAGAATGTGTATTCTGTTGCTTTGAGATGGAATGTTCTGAATATACCTGTGATGTCCATTTGGTCCAATGTGGAATTTATGGCCTTTATTTCCTTGTTGATCTTTTGCTTGGATGATCTGTCCATTTCAATGACATTTCAGTGTTAAAGTTCCCTACTATTATTGTATTATTGTTGATGTGTTTCTTTGATTTTGTTATTAATTGGTTTATATAATTGGGTGCTCCCATATTAGGGCATAGATAATTAAAATTGTTAGATCTTCTTGTTGGACAGACCCTTTAAGGATGATATAGGGTCCTTTCTCATCTCTTATTATAGTCTTTGGCTTAAAATCTAATTTATCTGATATAAGGATGGCCACTCCAGCTTTCTTTGGATGTGCATTAGCATGCTAAATTGTTTTCCACCCCCTTACTTTAAATCTGGAAGTGTCTTTGGGTCTAAAATGAGTTTCTTGTAGACAGTATATTGATGCATTTTGTTTTTTATCCATTCTTACACCCTGTGCCTTTTGGTTGGGACATTTGGCCCATATACATTCAGGGTAACTTGAAAGATATGAATTTAGTGCATTGTTTTGCCTGTAATGTGACTGTTAGTATATATTGTCTCTGTTCCTTTCTGGTCTTTAACTCTTAGGCTGTTCTTTGCTTGGAGGACCTCTTTCAATATTTCCTGTAGGGCTGGATATGGTGTTTGCAAATTGGGACCCCGCTTTCAGTTTTTGTTTGTCCTGGAAGCTTTTTATCTCTCCTTTTATTTTCAGTGATAGCCTAGCTGGATATCATATTCTTGGCTGCTTATTTTTCTCATTTAGTGCTCTGAATATATCATGCCTGTTTTTTTCTGGCCTGCCAGGTCTCTGTGGATATCTGCTGCCAATCTAATATTTTTATCATTGTATGTTACAGACTTCTTTTCCCAAGCTGCTTTCAGGATTTTCTCTTTGTCACTAAGACTTGTAAGGTTTACTATTAGATGATGGGGTGTGGACCCATTCTTACTGATATTGAGGTGGGTTTTCTGTGCCTCCTGGATTTTGTTGCTTGTTCCCTTTGCCATGTTAAGGAAATTCTCTACTATAATTTGCTTCAATATACCTTCTGCCCCCTCTCTCTTTCTTCTTCTTCTGGAATCCCAATTATTCTAATATTGTTTCATCTTATGGTATCACTTATCTCTTGAATTCTCCCCTCATGGCCCAGTAGTTGTTAGTCTCCCAATCTCCGACCCAGAAGAGCCAAGAGCTTGGGACCCCACTCCTCAGTGCACCCTCGGAGAAAAGTGCTCAATCCCTCCCATCTTCTTTGGCTCTGGCCATGGTCTGAGCTCACCAGACCTGTAACTGAGCATTTCTGTTTCTGTTGCACATCCCCATTTGGAGTCTCCAAACCCAGCAGATTCTTGCTGTGCTGCTCAGAGGAGAAAGGTGAGTCTCCCTGGATCTGCCACTTGTGGGGTCCTGGCTCAAAGAGCAGTGTCCAACTGTGCCGTGGATCATGGTTTAAGGTAAACCCAAGCTGAGAGCTCATTTCTCAGCTCTTCTTTAGTCAGCTTCCCCGTTCTGATACCTGGGAGCCCTGCCACACTAAGACACCTCTGGTCTTTCTGTGACCCCGTGGGACCTGAGATCACACTATCCCCACAAGGGCTCCACTCCTGCTTAGCCTCTGGAGTGATGTCCCTCAGTGGAGCAGACTTCTAAAAGTTCTGATTTTGTGGTCCATTGCTCTGCTTCTAGCCAGGAGCTTGCCCCTTCCCCTGCAGTCTATCTTCCTATCACTTTGGATTCACTTCACTACATGTCCTGCTTTCAGAAAGTGGTTGATTTTCTGTTCCTAGAATTACTTCTCTTCTTCTATTCTATTTGGGTTTGTAGGTGTTCGGAATGGTTTGATAACTATGTAGCTGAACTCCTGTGACCTGATGTCATCTCAGTCTGCTACTCCTCTGCCATCTTGCCTCTAGCAAGAATGATATGGACTTTAAACTCTGCTTTTATTTTTTGCAAAAGTGTTTGTTGTATCCATTACTATGTACAGAACACTATGCCATTCTATTTCACTAATTGTTTGTTGACATATAAGAGAGCCCTCAGTGGAGAGGAAGATTTGGCAAAAATATTAGGCTTTGAAGTCATGCAGGATGGGGTTTCAAATAATTACTTGGGAATATGGAATACATTTGGGGAAAATGTAATCCTTAAAGACTAGAGAACATGGGGACACAGGGACTAAAGCCAAAAATCTCCCAGAGCCCTGTAAATGAGGTTTTAAGGTGTGTGTTAATTTCCCTTTTATTAAAAAAAAAAAAAAAAGCATTTGTCACTCCTGTTATTACTGTCTCCAGGTCCTGAAAAATGGAGGAACTTCAGGGGAGAAAAAGGCAGATAGATTTGATTTTTTGCTCCTCTGTTTTTGGCACTCTGAAGTCCTAATATCAGATTATCTATTGGAATCCACTTAGTGAATATTTAGGGCTCTGATCTTTCTATAGTAATCCTAAACCATGAATGTTCTATATAGCAAGGATTTAACTTGGATTTTGAAGCTGGCAAGGGTGACAGAAATATCAGCTTATCCATGACAATAACAGAAGCTTCCCTCTTTTCCAGCTGGGATCTGCCACAACTGAAACTACCTGCTGTCCATATTTGACTTTCTAGAAGCTATATATCAGGACCTGTGGCCAGATGATTCCAAACCAATAAACTAATACCCTAGTCTTGTTTCTTGAGGCTTTCTGGTTGATTTATCTCAAAGAGGTGACTGGAAACCTCCCACATAAGACATTTTTTTACCTTGGCTGCTAAATGTTTTTAGTCTCATAGGAGTGCCTGATATATAACTGATGAACTTCTATTTCACTTGGTTAAAAGAAAATAATTAAGGAAGTCATACCATTGAAACATTGCTTGCTTCATTTTAATTTTACAAGCAAGTCTCAAGTTTCTATAGAGTATTTACTCTCCACATGTGAATAGGAAATACAAGTAATTTAGAAACCCCTTTAAACCCAAATTAGGATATTCTCAGCAGTTAAAAGGAAGTCTTCCTGTGAGTGATTCAAGTCATTAGGATGACAGGCAGGAGAAGCAGGAAATTTTTCCATCAGTAACAGAGGTTATATTTTCTTTACCCCACTATGTGTTTTAAAATGTGTCAGTTGATTTTCAGAGTCACACAATATTCTGATTTTAAAATGTGGGACATTAGTAGATACTCCCTCTGATGTATAAATAGAGACATTAAAAAAGTGAGAAGGAGATTGTCAAGTGAAACATGTAAAAGCCAGCTTTGTTCATTAGGTTAGAGATTCATATCACAGGACAACAGTGTCCAGAGCTTCTGTGAAAAAAGACAAATGTATTCCACATTTCTGACACCCATCCATTGACGTGACATACTGACACAATTCATCTGCTGCTTCCCTTCTTACCTTCTCTAAAAAAATACAATTCCCAACAAGAATTTGGTGATATGTGTCCTGAGGGACAAGGTGGAATCCACCACATTTAATTTCTAGTTGTGAACTAGTAAACCAGTATTTCCAATCAATTAACACTGGAATGATTTGATTCAGACATGCAAGCTGAGTAAAAAATTGAATAAGGTAAAATCTCCAAGGAGTTAGATTTTTACTATCTCATAAAAAGTCTAAAGGGACAGAAAATTCATAACTCTGCTTTTAAGATAGGAAAAAAAATTCTGATAACGGGAGAGGGCTGAAAATAAATGAGAAACTGCTAAGTAATAAAAGGGGAAAGATTCTGAGACTCTCCTTTAACAAAAGAATTGGAATATTCCAAAGGAGATAAATGAAGAAAGTGAATAGGAAAAAGATTTTTGTCTCTCTCATGAGTGGGCTCTTTGTTTCTGAAACAGATTGCTTAAGAGAGAGTGGGAATGAAGCTTCCATCTTACCTTGGGGTTTAACAAACCTTTTAAAATATCAAGAACATTTTTTAGATTGTGTTGGTCCCAGAAAGGTGGTAAAAGGAGAAAAGCTCATTTCAGTAAAAGGGAATACTGAAAGAAGAAAAAAAAATTCTTTTGGTATAACTTAAAGAAAACAGTTAATGTATAAAATTAAAGATTTCTTTGCCATAATTTCTGTGGTGCCCACTCTGAAGCCTGAGTAAGCCCATCCTTGGGAAGAGGTGAGGGTAGGGGACAGAAGGTATCCAATAGTGATGGAGACACAGAGAATTCGGGTGCCTGACAGACCAGATTTCCAGTCTCCACACTGCCAGTCACCGACTATGGGACCTCTACTGGTTTGTTTAAACTCTTAGACCATATTGCCTGTGACTTTTAGAGGCAGAAATAACACTTCTTGCCTGAAAAGTTTGTTGAAGATTAATTAATATATTGTTGAAATGCCCTTAGTATAATGCCTAGTAAGCTCTCAATGAGGAGAAGATACTACTATCTGTACTAGGTTCACTACCATTATGACTGCAGAAAAGAAGGGACCCATCGAAATGAAATCCAATGCTTGTTAATGCTTTACTAGCACATTTGAAATAAAATGTTCATAAATATCTGGTCAATGAAATTCCAGGTCAATGATTCCCTGGAACCACAAGTTTAGATTTGGTCTCTGTAGTGGCTGTGGACACATGAGAGGGCAGATAAAGAGAATCTGGTGACAGATTGAAAATATGCCTGGCTTAACTAAACTTCTTATGAATCCTTTACCCACTCTCACTAGTTTGAGCTACTTGCTATCATAATTACCTATCTGAGAAAGAGGTCTTTCACTTCCTCCTGGCAAAGTGTATCCTTTTCCTTGCCATTCTTAGCTATCTACACTGGGGAAGTTGCATTGTTTTGCCTCTTTATTGGAAAGTAAGGGTGTGGAAACAACACAGGTGAGCTCTGCCTGAGTCCTGTTCTGCCACTCTTAGGCAGATTATCTTCAGCAAGCCGGATCGCTTTGGGATTATCAACTTCCCAAATGTAAAATGCGAACACTAACGTCAGTTTGCTCAGGTTGCTTGAGGATAAAATGTTACAGTGTTTGTGAAGGGCATAGCCCAAAGGAAGCACTCACCAAAACGCAGCTCCCTCTCTGCTCTTCTTGATCCAGAAACAAAACCACAGCAAAAGCTTTACAAACTCCAACAAAGCGAATTCCCAGGGCATGATAACATTTTATGTGCTGTCTACACAAGTGGCTTAAGAGGGAGGTCATTGCTGCTCTCCCTCAAAAATTCATAACACTTATTGGACTTAAGTGTAAACATCTTTTCTGATAATAAGACCCTGGTTCTCAGGATGAAAGGTGCTTAAAACTCAATGAAGAAATAATAGCAAATTGGATCAGGGAATCTCTGTTTTATTAGGATTGAATTAGAGTAAGAACCAGATTATTTTATTAAATGCTACTTTGAAAAGGATGGGAAAATATAAATCCTAAAAGCAATTTACAGTTTTTATGGCGCTGTCTTCTTGGTTCTTTTTAGTTCACTTCATAGTGACAGTGAAAACACTGTTACTTGATTTTCACTTGACAGGTTGGATGTTTTTAAGTGTTTCTACTGCTTTGAAGGAATGCTTGACCTAATTCAAAATTCTTTTTTTTTCAGTAAATTCAAGCTTTCATGATTATCTTTACCACGAATCTTTCTTCAGACAGCTCCTGAAAGATAAAATTGTATTTTCACTAGGATTCATTTATTTTATGTAGTTATCCTTTTTTTCTTTTTAGAATTATATCAATAAAAGCAAACCACAATGTAATGATTTTTAAAAATTAAGGCAACTTTTTTGTCCATGTTTTATTCTGTGTTTGTATTCTTAAGGAAGCAGGTTACATTATTTTGTCTCTTCATAGCTCTATTGTTTTCATTTCTTCAGTTAGATTTTTGTACTAGACCACCAAACTATGACAAGTTGGAAAACATAATCAAATAAATGCCTTATTTTACATGTCTATATATATATAAAAACAAAACTATGCCCATGATTGACAGAGACATGTTCCGATATTTAACATTCTTTTTAAGGGCTTTGTTCATTACTTGGGCTCCTTTCAAGGGGTTTAATATGAATAAATTTGTACATAACAATCTACCAAAGTGAGATTTGGGCTAAAAATTTGTAGACCTCAGATTTCTAGTACCTACTTTTACATGTGAGCACCAAACAACCCTATCCAAGGATAACACTCAGAAGCACAGATTCTTTCGAATGTTATCTTGAAGAGAATGGGAGTAATTGGACAATTTTTCTATGGCAATACAGAATTTAATTGAAAACAGAAAAGGGGTGACCATTACTGAGAATTTATTATGTGTCAGGTATTATAATCTGTGTTTTCTCAAATTTTGACTCAGTTAAATTCTCTTGCAAGTTTAGATTATACCCAATTTTACATCTTAAAGTTCAGCAAGATCAGATATCTCCCAAAACCACAAAGTTAGTAAGTGGTGAACCTGTGATTATCAGTCCAGATCTGTGTGATGTTATAGCTCATGGTTCTTTTTTTTTTTTTAATTCTTTTTTCATTCATATCATTGGTGGAAGACGAAGACACTACTTTTAAGATGTTTTCGTGCTGTTGCAATTTATCAAGGAGTTTTGGTGAATTTATGCTACAATTGACACATTTTACATGTTTTTCTATATATGTATGCATTTGCTGGTTCATTCATTTTTTTAAAAGATTTTATTTATTTATTTGAGAGAGAGAGAGAGAGAGAGAGTGTGTGTGAGAGAGAGAGAGAGAGAGAGAGAGAATGAGAGATATCAAGAGCAGGGGTGAGGGGTAGAGGGAGATGCCAACTCTCCACTGAGCAGGAAGCCTGATGTGGTACTCCATCCCAGGACCCTAGGATCATGACCTGAGCCAAAGGCAGACACTTAACTGACTGAGCCACCCAGGTGCCCTGATTCATTCTCACAACAAATAATTATTGATTGCTTATTATATTTCAAGAACTTTTCCACAATCTGGTTTTCAGTGAACAACACAAAATTTCCTGATCTCATGGCATTTATGTTTTACTGTGTGTGTATGTGCCAATGTTATATCAAAGATTTAGTTTCTTACTCCCATATAGCTACTTTCCCTCTTAGGACCCCCCAACGTTTAGGTGATACATAGCTTCCTAGAATAAGAACTACAAGCTCCAGCATGCTTTGCAGTTGAAGATGACTCAGAGAGAAAGTGGAAGTCTAGTCTAGTGTGGTCATTTCCAAGAAGTTTCTGACAAAGATAGCTGTTGAGTCCCATTGCCACCGTTCTTCCTTCCATCTTTCTGCTACTTGGAATTTGGGTACATTGGCTAGAACTCCATCCTGAAAAATGAGGACAAAGGCCACACTATAGGATGGCAGAGCAAAAATTTAGAAGTATCTTGGCTCCCAGATGATGGAGAAGCTTCCAAGACAGATCAGGATTGCCTGATCCTGAGAGAAATCAATTTTTTATCTTGTTTAGACTCCTGTTACTAGCAGCTGAACTTAATCCATATTAAAACATTTATGTTTAAATGGACAGTTCTTTTTTTTTTTTTTTTTTTTTCCTGGCCAGTATACATTTATGTCTTCCCCCACCCCACTCCCACCCCAACCCCTATACCCATGCACAGAGTTTTCTTATGGAAATATTGTTTGAGCTCCTGGAATCAACTGTGCCTGAATTTACCCTCCAGATTTTTCAATTACAAGAGTTAATACATTCTCCTTTTCACTTAAACCAGTTTCATTTTGCTAGGTAAAGAGTTTTGACTGAAAAGTATGCATATACTTATTTATTAATTCATGTGTTTATAACTTATTTATGTTATAACCATGTTATATGTTTATAAATGTTATAAACATAGATCAGAGTTTGATTAATGTGTAAACATGCTCTGTAGAGATTTCTCCTAGTACTCCCATTTTTATAGTTGAAATATCTGAGCCATATAAAAGCTAAATAATTTGCTTCCAGTCTCAGTAAAAACTCATGATTCCTTAAGATCTAGTCAATTGAAAGTTGTATCTATTTCTTTGATGTTGTCTTACCCACTGAACATCTAAAATTCCAATGCTATAATACAAGGTATATTTTCAGTTTTATTAGTTGTACTGGTATAGTTATTCTTGAGAGAAAAAAGTCCTGTATATGTGAAGATAAAAAGAATTATGAATAACACCCTTCCCCCATTCTTTAAAGTTTTATTGAATAGTAGAAAAGTATAAGGATGAAATATGTCATGGAGTTCAGTTTCTTCCCAGTGCAGAACTGATTTCTTGAAAATCCTTCCTAATATGTTCTTCGGTCTGAGTTTAAAAGTCCCAAATGCTGAGGCTTTTATCAATTCTCTTTGAAGATTTTATCTCACATAGTAGATTGGAGCATACCAAACACTTCTAAAACCCAGGGTAAGCTTGTTTATTGCTGTCACTAGTGAGATTTGGCTGCCCAAACACAGTTTCCCATCTTTTTTCAGTAATATCCTCAATGACTCCTGGGTCTTGATCTTGCTTTGAACATTCTGTTGGCTGCATATTTGTACAGATTAAGTCCCTTCTTTCTTAGTATACCTGTTGTACTTATACTGAATTCTGAACCCTTTCCAAATAATTGTGAAATATGTCAGAGTGAAAATAATTTCATACTTTAGGGGAAGAACATCTAGGTTTCCTTGTATAAGTATAAATTTGACATAGAAGATCTAATTCCACTAATTACCATTGCCATTTACCTAACACAGGTAAGTTTAAATGTGTAGTTTTAAAATGTTTTGTTCAAACTTCAATAAATTGAAATACTTTCTATTTCCAATGTTCCAGTTGAATAAAACTATTTTTTATATTCTTCTTGGGAAGGCCAAAAATTAATTTTCTGGCCAATAGTCATTTATTAAAAGTCTCAAATAGCTCCCCATTCCATTCAAAGTAAGACTCAAACTCCTTACTATGAACTCTGGGGTCCAACTTGACATAGCCTTGCGGGCCTTTCCAACCTCACTTCTTTCTCTCAGTGACGCTGGCTACCCTAAGCTTAAAATACATGACCAGGTTCTTCTCCTAGTTTCATCTTATCAACTACCTCCTGGTCCATGTCCCTTTTGTTCTTCTTCTTTTTTTTTAACCCTTTTCATTTACTGCTTACCTCCACCTGCCATTGTTAGTATCACTTTCTAATTCCTTTACTAGATTGTAAATAACTTGGTATAGGAGCAGGGATCACATACTGATTTCCATGTACCCTCTTTTGTTTTCATTCTTTGTTGTTGTTGTTTTAACACTGCTGTATTTCTTCTCTATCATACATTGTTTACCTCACAATATGTGTTCTAATATTCAATAAATGAGTATATATAAAAATAAATGTATGAGCTTGGAGTAGAAGAAAATAATTATTTTGAAAAAGAAAGAGGTCATATGTAATTTAATTCTACTATGAGATTATTCTAACAGTTGATTATGGATTCAAAGAATCATAAAATGTTATTGTTGAAAAGTAATGAAGTTATCTAGTTTAATACCTTATTTTTTAGATGAGGATGCTGAGATCCAGAAGGAGAAATAACTTGCCAAAGGTCATATAACTAATGACTAGCAGACCTAAGACTAAATCTCATAGCTCCTGGGTGTTCTTGCAAATGAGTATGTCTTACTACACTTGTTTTTGAATCCTTAATATTTGTTATGGTGTTCTACTTGCACTAAAAGAATTATTATAGAATTCACAAGAATCACTGATTCCCTCCTCCCCTCACAGCTTTTCCTTGTCATGCTTTGTACTCATAGGAAAGTGTGACAATATACATATTATTTTTATTAAATACTATTTGTTGAATATATATATACATATATATGTGTGTGTATATATATATATATGTATACATATATATATATAGGAATAATAAGAATCTGGCTGGATAATAGGAATCTGGCTGGATTTTTAAAACTGTTTTTGGTGCTGAAAGAGCTTTGGATTGTTATAGGCTACCCCTAGACCTCTCTCTATGCCTTATACTCCTACCTCCTTTAGCCTTGCTGTAGCTCCATTCATCAAACTGAGGAGGGAAATGAACCAAAAAGAGGGCCAGTGAAGCTTTGTGCATCTCGAAGGAAATGAAGCATTGCAGGTATAGCAAGGAAAAGAGGTGGCAATGCTGTGGGCTGTATAATGTCTGGGAACTGCTTGTAAGGGATATGTAACATTTAGTGTTGTAGACAACTTATGACACCATTTAGAGTTTAAAACTGCTTTCAACCAGGGAGAGTAACTTGTAAAAATAAATAAAGTGATTGGATTTATTCTGTGAGGTGAAGGAAAGAGAGGGCTAAGGGAAAAGTGGAGAGAGAGTTGGGATTATACTCTTAAGAATGCAGAACTCTATCCGTTTTGTCGATTTAAAAGTTGTATATAAAATATATAAATATTAAAAGTCTAGAGATGTTTAATGGCTTTTAAGGTAACTTTTAATAAGGTACATTCTCCTTTTATTTGATCACCAGTTAGGGAAACCACTCTTGCTGAACCATTAGGACACAGACTAATAAAATAAAACACAAAGCTTTTTGGTAGATGTAGCAATATTGTAAAGCTTGATTAGAATGAAAAGAGTCTAAATTAAGCAATAACAATTGGGAAGCAGGACATTTCCTGGGGATTAATGACAGGCTGGGTGGAGTTGATGGACCATGGCTAGTCTGTGGGTCATTAACCTCAGTTGATCATTAATTCCCAAGAAATACCTGATGGTAGGGTCATTACTATAATTATCACCTTAAAGAGGGAGAAGGATGGTAGATTCCACGAGTAGTGAAGTTAAAAGAATGATGATGATTATTTCATATAAAGCACGGTGGCTTACAGGTCAAAGGACTATAAGGTTCTTTGAATCATTTCTTGGTTGTCAGCTCTGTTTGTAAATGGAAATGAAACAGAAATTGCTCCTCTTTTTAGAGAGGATTGCATGGAGAAGGGGGAGAAAATGAGTGATAGACATACACATGGTAAAGGAGGTGACTTTTTCCTCAAACTAGCTTCTTAAAAAATGGAACATTGAGTGAGTCTCTGGTGATGCAAGATTTCCAACAACGGTGGAGTTAGGTCATGTTTAGGATTTGACATTTATACTGCCTCATTTGAATTGGTTTTATTTGACTCTGTAAATGATGGGGGTGTTGAAGGGAACTAGCTGAGAAGTGAAAGGCCTGGCTACACAGGAAGTATGATTTTAGGTACTTAACATTCTCTAGATTTCAGTTTCTTCATCTGTAAAAATGAAGAGGTAGGTTTAGGGATCTCCAAAGACCAGCTTAGCTCTCAAGATTCTCTAATGTGTATTAAAGGAGTCAAAGATCTTCTTGGAATAAGGCTTGTAGAACTTTGAAATAGTGAAGTAAACTACTGGGAAAGGAATCCATGAACTCCTAGAGAAATAAGCAGCTTTATGTGAGTGGGAGTGATGCTTCCTAATTCAAATTATTGATAGTATTTGTTTTGGGGATTGACTCATTCTGGGTTTCAGGCTTTTAACAAAGCAAAAATTATTTAAATGGAAATTTCCTACTGTTTTAATAGAAAATTGAATTTGAAAAAAAAAAACAAACCCTACAGGCAGCTGGTTCCCTGTTCTCCCAGTTGTGCAATCCAGTAGTGCCAGAGGGCAGCTTTACTGGTGGTAATAGTTCAAAGCCAAAGACTTCCATACATAATGGAATTTGAATTGGGAGATTAAAGACACAGGGGGCAGAATAAACCTACATAGGTTGCCATTGACTCACTGCCTTGACCTTAAAATTCTGCTCCTTTCCATTCTCTCATCCACAAGAACTTTCTGACATATTCATTAATTCAATCATCTGTTCTTTCAGTGTTTATTAAGAACTTTCTGTGTGCCAGGCACTTTGCTATGTGTTGAGAAGCTAAAGGTAAATAAGACATAGGCCCTGACCTCTTGGGAATCACAATTTCATAAAGATTGATATAATTAAAAGAAAGAAAGAAAGACATTCAGTTATAAAAGAAATAAATTCACAAAAGAAGTAGTCTATTCTTTCTAGAGATGTCATGGAGCTCAGGTAAGGTATCACAGAAAATCTTCTATTTCAGTCTTAAAGGATAAGTGGAGATTATACAGTGACTCCAGTAGAGATGGTTTTCTCCACAAAAACACAAAAATGTGAGCATATGTAGTAAGAGAGAATCAGCAAGTAATTCAATATGACTGGAACTGAAGGAAGATGACTAGATATGAATCTGAAGGGGTAAAAAGTGTTCAGATTATGAAAGGCCCCTTGCATATTATGACAATCGGCTTGAACTTTATCCTTTAAAGTAAGGGTAGAATGGTTGTATATTATACATATAATATATAGCATATTATATATATGCACACTTATATATTATATTATATATTCATATATAATATACATAGTAAAAGGAGGTATTATTAATAATTATACCAGGACTACTGTAACATATAGTTAGCTAGCTATAAGGAATAAAACCATTTTAACCAGAAACATGTTGAAATTAGACTTGCACTTGAAAAAGATCACCCTGGAAGCTGAGTAGAGAATGGACGAAGTCTTACATATAGAAAGCATTAGAATAACAAGTTGATTTGACCTGGGTAGCAGTACATATAGTAGAAAGAAGGGAAAATGTGAACAATATTTAAAAGATGGAAAACAAAAGATGGGACAATAGCTTGAATATATGAAGGTGAAAGAGACGGAGGCATCTAGGACCATTCCTGGTTTGGGTAACTAGGTAGTGCTATTAGACAGCATGGAAAAGGGAGCAGAAGGAATTGGAAATTAAAGTGATGCTATAGACAGAACATTTGTACTCACCCAAAGCCCCATGTTGAAACATAACTCCTAAGGTGATGGCATTTGGAGGTGGGGTCTTTGGAAGTGAGGAGGTCATGAGGATGGAGCCCTGGATTAGTGCCCTTATAAAAGACTCCCTCTTCTCATTTGTTCTCCTCAGAGTTCTCCCCAGAGAACTGCCTCTCTTTATATGTCATGTGAGGACACAGCAAGAAGGTGACTATGAACCAGGAAGTGAACTCTCACTGGAAACTGAATCTGTCAGAGTCTTGATCTTGGGATTCCCAGCTTCCAGAACTATGAGAAATAAATGTTTGTTGTTTAAGCCACCCAACCATGGTATTTTTGTTCTAGTTTTGAATGGACTAAGACATGTGGGAAGGGGGCAAAGACAAAAGATAATAAATTTGGTTCTGGCCATATTGTTTCCCAGATTCAAGTGCCTGCAAGATCTGTATATGGAGATATTTTGTGGGAAGTTGAATATATGGGTCTGAGTTTAAGGGAGATATCTAAGCTAAGAAAAAGAATTGAGGACAGAATCCTTAGGGATGCCAATATTTAGAGGGTGGCCAGGAGAAAAACCCCCACCCATTCCCCAAAACTCAAAAAGAGAGTCCAGGGAGGACATGGTAACAGAGCAGCAGCAGAGAGCTTAGAGGAACAAGTATACAAATGGCAAGAGAGCAGAGTGTGAGCTATACAAAGTGTGGAAAGTGTTCACTGCTTTCGGCAGTTAAGGGGTTACTGGTGACAATAGTAAGGAGAAGGTTATAAAATAGTAGTGGGTCAAGGAAATTGCTTAGTCCACACTGTTGGTTAATAACAGAGTCATAATTCATACCCAGTGTCTCTAACTCCAAATCTGGTGCTTTTCCTGCTGTTCAGTTTTTTCCCCCTTGGTTCATCCTTCTTAGTTCATCCATACCCAGGATGTTCTGTATTCCATGGATGAGTCCTCAAGACCTAGTGAAACCTAGAATAGACTCTTAGCTCTCCTGGTCTTGGATTTCTGGGCTCTGCTGACAGTACCAAATACTGAAGTTTCTTTTTGCCTGTGTTTATAGTTGCTAGATTAGACCTTCTTGCGAGCCTCAGTGCCTAAATGAACCGAGCCTGATTTTGCCTTTATTTTGAATGGCATACACATCTCCCTGTAGGATAAAAGTATTCATCTGTCTCACATTTTGAGTTCATTCAATAAGTATTTTTGAATACTTATTGTATAGTTGATAATGTTCTAAGTGTTAAGTAATACAAAACAGGTATGGTCCTTGACATCAAGGAATATATAATCTCATTTCCCATTTGGGAATAACTTTCTGCTCTTCTGCTGCTGTAATTCCAGAATGTCTAGAACCAACCAACTCCTGATATGGCATTTACCTTATAATTAGAAATTAGTTAGAATTTGGAAAAACTTAAGTAATAGCGTTATTTAAAATAGTTATGAATTTTCAGTTGTAAGCATAAAAGAACAGTATTAGAGCTGGAATAAGTATGCTAAGTAATGTTTAATATATTATCTTGAGTCTAAAATTTACTTTAAAAAGTTTCCTAGAGATAGCAGGTGATATGGCCAGTGCTGGTGTATTTTTTAAGATTGTATTTATTTGACAGAGAGAGAAAGAGATAGAGAGAGAGCGCACAAGCAAGGGGAGTGGTAGTCAGAGGGAGAATGGAGTACCCCAGAAGATACTCAGCAGGGAGTCTGATGAGGAGCTCGATGCCAGGACTCCAGTGAATCATGACCTGAGCTGAAGGCAGACACTAACTGACTGAGCGGCCCAGGTGCCCCCAGTGCTAGTGTATTTTTAAATTCATGGTGAGCAGGGTTCCTCTAACCAAAATTATTTTCCAAAACAATGCATGTGTTTGGTGTTTCCAGGTATAATGTATAATACATTGCCTTAATGTCGATTAGCAAGTTTGAAAAAGAAGCTTGGTGAGTAGCTAAAACACTTAATGGAAACCACAGGATTTTGTTCTATCTCCTGTTACCTTTGGAAAAATTCCCAGACTTCTCTATGTCTGTTTCCTCATCAATAAAGTGATAGTGTTGAACTTTATAACCCTTAAAATCTCTTATGGCTTTAAGATGCTGTGATTCAATTGCACGCTAATGTCCACAGCAAAGAATAGGAATCAATAAATGTATTTATTCTCCTACTGATTATATACTGTTAACCTTCATTGGAGATAATTGTTCTTGCATGCTCCACAACACACATTTACCAGAACCTAAGTAAATATTTTTTTTTTTTTTCAATGAATGGAATGGATGTGTCAGAACTATGGAAATCGTTTCGAATATCCTTTAGGAAGCAACCACATCCTGTTCCCCATTCACCTTTGGCTGCACTCACTGGCAAACCTCCAAATCTTGGTCAAACTAACCATTTGTTTTCTCTGAATAAAAAAAAAAATCATCTCTCTTTGCTTATTGGCTCTATAGTAATTTGTGGATTTTAAACTTGCTTGAGCCTTCAATATTACCTGCCAACATCTTGTCTCTAGGTGATCCTATGGCAACTACTCTAAATGTCTAGGCCTCCTTTAAAGCTCATAATACAACTGAGCTAATTATCTTGACCTTCTTTTTCACTAAGAAGATAAGAAATATCATTATATGGACAAGTGTCTTTACGAATTCTTCTCCAACATTTTATCCATCTCCAAGATTTTATCCATCTTTCTTCTTTCTCTTCTCAATGGAAGACAAGTGTTTCCTTTTTTCTGAAGTGTCCTGATCCACTTTTACTCTTAATTCCATACCAACCTGTCAGCTTAGAACTTCGCTTCATCAGCTCCTTCCTTCTTTTGTTAAAGATTCCTTTTCTTCTCCACAGGCTCCTTCTCAGCCTCAAAGGTACTGGAGTATCCCAGAAGACACTTCCTGAGGCTCCATTCCCCCTTAATGTCCTGGATTCTGTGTTCCTGAATCTCATTCCTTTCATCCCTTATCAGAGTGCTCTGACAGTATATTCTGGATGTACTATAGCATCCATTCTTTCAATATTTTGAAAACCACCTCCTTCTTAAATATCTCTTTTCTTTTGGTGTCCCAGAGAAGGTCAGAAACAGATTTCTCCTTGTCTCACCTTGGGATTCTTTTCTGATCTATATTTCACCTTAACTTCTGAACTTACAAAGTCCCTTCCTCTCTTTTTAAACAGATTTATTGAGGTATAATTGATATACAGATGCTTTAAGTATACAATTTGTTAAGTTTGACCATTTATAGACTTGTGAAACTATGACCACAATTAGGTAATGAACATATTAACCCCCAGAAATTTTCTTACCCCCTTCCTCCTTTTACCCTGACCTAGCTTCATCCTTAGGCAATCCGTGATCTGCCTTATGTGACTATAGGTTGCACTACATTTTCTGGAATACTACATAAATTCATACATATACAGTATGTATTGGCTTTTTTGGGGGGGGTCTGGTTTCTTTTACTCAGCTTAATTATTTTGAGATCATTTCATATTGTTGTATGTGTTAATAGTTCATTACCTTTTATATGTGAGTAGTATTCCATTTTATGAATATATTACAATTTTTAAAAATACATTTACCTGTTAATAGACATTTGGATTGTTTGCAATTTTTGGCAATTATAAGTAAAGCAGCTGTAAATAGTTGCATAGAAGACTTTATGGGGATATTTGCTTTTATTCCTTTTGGTAGCTACTTAGAAGTGAAATGGTTAAGTTGTGTGATAAGTGTATGTATAACTCTTTAAGAGACTACCAAGTATTTTCCATTGTGGCTGTACAATTTTATATTCCCACTAGCAATGTATGAGAGTTCCAGTTGCTTTACATTCTTTTTAACACTTTTCATGTGTTTGTCATCCTTATATCTTCTTTGGTGAAGTATTTAAAAAAAAATTTACAGACACTTTTTAATGAGCTGTTTGTTTTGTTGTTATTGGGTTTTGAGGGTTTATGTATTCTGGATATAAGTCTTCTGTCAGATATATGATTTGTAATATTTAAATATTATTTCCAGTCTGCTGTGGCTTCTTTTTCATCCCCTTATCATTTTTTTGAAAAGCAAAAGTTTTTTATTTAAATAAAGTACAATTTATCATTCTTGTTTTTTAATGGGAGATTTTTTTGTATTTTATCTTAAAAAAAATCTTCATCTAACTCAAGGTCACAAAATTTTCTTCTGTGCTTTCTTTAAGAAGTTATGTTGTAAATTTGTGTGTGTTTTAAATTTTAAACTAAGGTCTATAATGTAGAATATGGATCAATGCTCACATTTCACATATGGATATCTAATTGTTCTGGCATCTTTTGTTGAATAGTTTGTCCTTCGCCCACTGAATAGTCTTTGTTCCTTTAATGAAAATCAATTGACAGTGTATGTGTGGATCTATTTTTGTACTCTCCATTTCTGTTCCATTGACCTATTTGTCTATCTTAATGCCAGTGCTGTGCTATCTTCATTGCTCTGGCTTTGTAATGTGTTAAAGTCCGGTAGGATAGTCCTTCAGCTATGTTCTTCTTTTCCATATTTGTTTGGCTATTCTAGGCCCTTCACATTTCCATATGAACTTTAGATCATTTTGTCTGCTATGGATATGGTGTATTGCTCCATTTATTTAAGTCTTCTTTAATTTATCTCAGCAACACTTTATAGTTTATAGTGTACACATGTTGTATATCCTTTGTCAAGTCTGTCTGTCGGTGTTTCAGGGTTTTCTTTGCTATTATAAATGGTGTTGTCTTTTTAATATCACCTCCCATTTGTTGTTAGCAGTATAACGAAAGACAGTTGATTTTTGTATGTTGGTCTCATATTCTGCAACCTGTTAAAGTCACTTTTTAGTTCTGTCTTTTTTTGTAGAATCCACAAGATTTTCCTGGTAAATGTCATGTCATCTGTGACTAAAAGCAGTTTTATTCTTTCTTTCCAATGTGGAAGGCTTATATTTTCTTTTTCTTGCCTCCTGATTTGATCTTCCTTACAATGTTGAATAGAAATGGTGATAAAAGACATTATTGTCTTATTCCTGATCTTAAAGGGAAAGTATTCAGTCACAATTAGGAATGCAATTAGCTGTAGGTTTTTTACAAATACCTTTTATTAGTCTGAGAAAATTTCTTTACATTCTCAATTTCATGGGAGCTTTTATTTTTTATTTAAAATCAGGAATAGATGTTGGATTTTGGATCTTGTCATAACCTTTTCCTGATCTATAGAGATTATCGTATTTTTTCCTCTTTAGTTTGTCAACACAGTGGATGACATTTATCAATTTCCGAATGAGAAATGAAACTTGCAATTACTGGATAAACCCACGTGGGCACTATATATTATTCTCTATATATTCTTGGATTAATTCACTGAAATTTTATAAATAATTTTTTCATCTATCTATAGAAATATGCACTTTTCTTATAATATCTTTGTCTGGTTTTGGTGTCAGATTAATGTCAGATAGAATGAGTTAGAATATTTCTTCCTTTTCAGTTTTTTGTAAGAGTTTATGTAATTGGTATACTTTTTTCTGAATTGTTTGGCATAATTCACCAGTGATGCCATGTGTACCTGGAGTTTTCTCTGTGGGAATATTTTTAATGAAAATTTCAACTTATTTGATAGATGTTGGGCTAGTCACCTTACCTGTTTCCTCTTGAGTGAGCTTTGGTAGTTGTATTTTCCAAGGAGTATGTTTATTTTATCTAAGTGTCAAATTTATTGTCATAAAGTTGTTTATAACTTTCCCTTATTATATTAACTGTAGAATCAGTATTGATTTTACTTTTCTCATTTCTGATACTGGTAAATTGTGTCCCCTTCTTTTTTATCAGTATTCCTATTTATAAGTTTATAAGTTTTATTGATCTTAAAAAAGTAAGCTTTTGTTTTATTCATTTTTACTGTTGTTTTTCTGTTTCCCATTTCATTGATTTCTGCTCTTATCTTTTTTATTTCTCTTATTCTCCTTATTTTGAATATAATTTCTCTTATTTTGTTTTCTGATTTCTGAAGATAGCACCTTAAGGTAGAGTTAATTCTACAAATTCCCTTCTAAGTACTATTTTAGCACAATTTTGATACCGTAAATTTAAATCTGCTCTAAAAAATAGTCTTCAATTTTAAAAAGGTCCTTAATTTACCTTCACTTTTGAAAAGTATTTTGTAAGATAGTGAATTTTAGGGTTTTCTTTTTTTAATACTTTAAAGATGTTGCTCTATTGTCTTCTTGCTTTCATTGCTTCCAACAAATCTGCTGTCATTCATATAGTTGTGTTTCTGCATATAGTTTTTTTCTTTAGCAGCTTCTAATATTTCTTTCTTATCATTGGTTTTAAGTAATTGGCTTATATGTGTCATGGTAGAGTTTTCTTTACATGTATTTTGTGCTTAGGGTTTGTTAAGCTTCTTTGATATGTTTATTCATAGTTTTCAGAAAATTTGGAAAATATTCAGCTGTTATTTTTTAAAAATATTTTTTCTGTCCCTTTTCTTTTAAGAACGCCAATTGTTCAAGTACTTGGTCATTTAAAATTGTCTTATATTTTACTGAGTGTCTGTTCATTTTTTGTTAGTCTTTTTTTCCTTTGTGTGTTTCACTTCGTAGTTTTGATTACTATGTCTTCAAGTTTACTATCTTTTCTCCTGAAAATGTCATCTCTCATATTTCCAGCCTGTGTATTTTACAAAGCAGACATTGTAATTTTCACTTCTAGAAATTCAAATTAGTTTTTTTAATATCTTCTATTTAAATGTTCAATCATTCCTGTAGCTTCTTGAGGACACAGAATTCAGTTATAATAACTTTTTTAATGTCACCTATGTCATATCTGGGTTAGTTTTGATTGGTTGACATTTTTTCTTCCCAGTATAGGTTGTATTTTCCTTATTTTCTGCATAGTTGATAATTTTTTATGGATGCCAGGCATTGTGATTGTTGGGTCTTGTATTTCTAAAAAATCTTCTTGAGCTTTATACTTGAATGTGGTTGAAGTTTAGTAATTGTTTAATCTTTTGAGTCATCCTTTAAGCTTTGTTATGTAGTATTTACTTGTTCTCACTCCTTAGTTATTTAACTTATAAGATTTTCCATTCTGGGTATTGGGGCTAGGCATCTGCCCTGGCTCTGTAAGATCCCTGGGTAGTGTCACATTTAATCCTTTAGGTAGTTCTTTCCCTGACCTCAGGTCATTTCCCCACAGGAATGCACTGCTTGCTACTTAACTGAATACTCAGTAGGGACCATCTGCCGATCTCTGGAATTCTCTTTTTGTGAATCTCTCTTCCTTTTCAGTATTCTGCCCCATAAGCACCAGGCATTTTGGCTTCCCTAAACTAGCTCTGGCTTTTCAACTTGGGATTTTCACTGGGCTCAGCCTGGATTTCCCCTGTGTCACTACTTAGGAATTTTCTCCAGAAAGTAGTGGGGCAGTGGTAGGGCTCCCCTCATTTGTTTCATGTTTCTTGGGGATCACTTCCCTTCACTTCCAATGAACGGAAAATCATGGTTTTACATATTTTGTCTGTTATTTAATTCAAAAGGAGGGTAAATTTGGTTCCTGTTACTATATTTTGTTGGGAAATCTCGTTTTTCTCCTTAATTTTTTTGAGGCCAACAACTTTTTGTGTAGATCAGTTATCATGTAAATTATAGTTACGGATATTTAAGTTTGCATTCCCTCTTCAATCATTAACTTCTTAAGGGCACAACGTCTTTATTGTTTGCCAATATAGTGCCTAATACAGAGCAGGTGTTCCATAAATGCTTGTTGAATGAATAAAACTAAAATAGAGGTAAGCACATGTTTCTGCAGTAGACTATTGTTTTACATATTTTATATGTTTCTGTGATGGCCTATTCCATATTTGGGTATGTCTACAATATGTGTATTTTATATGCTATGTATGTAAGTATTATGTATGAATATATATCAGTGTGCATGTGTATATCCTTTGCATTGCATTTATAGTTCTGTAATTCTCTCTTTTTTTTTTATACTGCCAAGAGATGCTTAGTAAAAGCTTTTTTGCAGCAAAGAAAGGTTGATTAGGTTTTACTTCAGCAAAATGAACAACAAGATTGATGCTTAAAATGTAAAGGTGTTACCTGCCTAGCCTTTACTCACTCTGAATATTAATAAGTATGTAAGCATGATTGCTGAATATTTAAAAAGAAATACTATTTCCATGGCCCAGAAAGGAAAACTCTATCACAAATGTTAAAGTTAAATATCTCATGTATGTCTCTTTATAATTTCTTTGTAAAAATATTTTGTAATTATTTTGCAAAATAAATATGTAGAAACACATACCTGTATCTGTTACCATCACAGTTGGAAAACAGTCTTTCGAATGGTTAGGTCTGCTCCTCCCAGCTTCATTCAGAGCTCCAGGGGAGTAAGGCCTGAGAAAGAGCAGAGCCTTCTCTAGTGAGCATGAAATTTGGTAACCTTAGCCCTGACCTTAACTCTGCTGAAGTGGTGAGACAGAGGCATTTCTCTGGGACACCTGAGAGGATACAAACCATTAAAGTTAACAGTGGATGAACTCGTTCCATTACTTTTAATAACATTGTATCTGTTTGTCTGCTTGATGTAATGATAACTTAGTGAAGGAGAATTAATTCCACATATTATCTACATAAAGGATAATGAGGGAAATCAGTTTCCTCTAAGGAAGTTTCATTAAATTTGGGTATAAGCCAATCCACTTTAGATTGGTCCCCAGCTTTTGGATGACTTTCAAGCCTTGAGGCTCTGAGAGAACATACAAGGCCATTTCTGAATCTCAGGGAAGCAGACGCAGAAGGTTTCAGAAGACCCTTGCCACTGAAATTCCCTTCCCGTCTGGAAAAGCAAACTGCTAGTTTGTTGACCATCAGGTGCAAAATATAATTTTTTCTTACATACCAACATTGTGTCTGCTGAGCTAGGTTTAATTCATATGATTTCTGCCTAAATTATTTGATCTGTGGCTCTGATGACTCCTTGAGGCATTTCAAGTAATGAAAAGAACAAACAAGCCACTAAATAGTGAATTAATAAATATTCAGTGTCAATAAGGAGATATATTTTGCATTTTTTTTTTTAGCACAGGAAGGTTAAACCAATGTCTTCCAAGTTAGTTATCAGTTTTGAAAGTCTGTCCTCATTGAACTCACACTAAGTATTGACATTATATGTAATGCTAATGATTCTTGCAGTGAAACACAGAATATTCACAATAGAATATATAGAATAGAATCTTACTGATTTTGTGGTAACAAAATTAACTGGGAAAACAATTTGATGTCTCAAACACAAGAAAACAAATTCACTAAAATATGCTTACTTTAAACTGAAAATAAAATTTCATCAAAGGTAAAGCCAGCTGAATGACTTATGCAGACTTGCTCGTGATCCTTAAAATGTTTCCTACAGCATTCTTATGTACTAAAACATTACTCAGTCTAGATGGGGAAGAGCCAGTCTTAAATATTAAGCATGTTGAATTACAGGATTTATTTTAATGGAAATTCAGTTAATTACTTTTTTTTTTTTTTTTTTGAGAGAGAGAGAGAGATTGCACTGGGGAAAGCGGAGGGCAGAGGGAGAGGGAGAGAGAGAAAATCTTAAGGAGGATCTACGCCCACCACAGAGCCTGAGGTGGGGTCTGATTTCAAGACTCTGAGATCATGACCAGAGCCAAAATCAAGAGTTAGTCGCTTAACTGACTGAGACAGCCAGTAGTCCCTAGTTAATTACTTCTAAACTACATGTAGCATAAACCACAGTGTTAGTATCTGCTGGAAGTACTTATAGATTAAAATAATAAAATCAAAGAGTTGAGGTAACCATTGAAAGAGTTGAAAGGATCCTGCTCTTCGGTTGGATACTTTATTCAATGATACTAAAGTAACTTAATAGACAAATTTAAGTACTTTTGCCTTAAAAACAAAACAAAAATCTTATTCCTAATATTTCTGAGAGTTCTGCAAAATTTTTTTTTCTCAAGTATTTTTTCTTTTATATATTGTTACAAAATTATTCAACTAGTTAAGAAGAACATCATAATAAAAAATAACCTTCAGCCTTTACCTTGTCTGCACTTCTTCAAATTCTAATTTGGTGGAGGTTACATAAATAAAGTGTTGCTATATTTACAATTCCAGAATAAATAACACAGCAATGGAGTGTAAGTTTCTTTGGGGACTTGAATTATTCACAAAATGAGTAATTGAGCTAATCCCATACATAGATTTTCAATTTACAATTATTATGTGCTTAATCGTTATGGTTATTTGGGATCATGAAGAATTTACTAATAGGGCTTTATGAAAATGAAACAAATGTGGAGGATGACATAATATAGCTAGGAAAGGGCTATGGTCCAATAAATCCTGAATAAAATAATTGTTGATTGATGGTAAAAGGTTTACATTATCTCCCACATTGGGTTTCTATGGCAGGAAGCAGTCAAATGGTAGGCAAAACAGAGGATGTTAACACTTTTATATATACTGGAATTTTTGCTAAGGACAATATAAAAAAGATACCATCATATTAGACAGTTATATCAGAACCAAATTTTAGTTTCATTTTTAGGCCAGAGTAACTATTATAGATTACCTAAAGGAAGAAAAAAAAAAACACATTTCTTTCATGCGCTGTTCAGTGTGTAGTACTGTACTATATTTGCCTTAAAATATCATTATAATCATTCTCTTCTTCCATAACTGTTAAGTGGGTAGGAGGTCTTTTATTGCCAGCAAATTTATCCTGGACTGACTTCTGTATAAACCATGGGCTTATAAATCTAGGAACACTTAGGAGGATGCAGAAATTTATGTTTATCACCATGCATTCATGACATGTATGTCATCAACAATGGACTACCATATACTTCTCCTGGGGAAGGCTCTGCAGTGTGGCTTTGAGGGACAAGGGATGATGATGATGATGATAATAATGAAAATTATGGAGTAGTTGCTAGTCATTCATTCATTCAATAAATATTAATGAGGAGAAACAGAAACCATAAGTGTGTTAAGTATATCCTATGCCAGATAATGATAAAGTCTTTGGAGAAACAAGGAAAGAGCGATGCAGAATGTGTAGGGGTGTTTTTCATATGGGAGAATTAGCAAGGACCTCCCTGGTCATGAGGTAAATAAAATGGTCATTGTTGATAAAGTGAAGAAGAAAACCATGAAGAAATTTGGGAGAAGATCTTTTCAGGCAGAGAAAAAAGGGAGCACAAAAGTACTGAGAGAAGAATGTGCTGGGCTTGTCAGAATGGCAGGAGGGCAGGTGCAATTGGAGAGAGGTGAATAAGGGGACATTAGGTTGGAGAAACTGGGCAAAGGGGTTGTAGGGTCAGATTATAGGGCCTCATGGATCACTGATAGGATTTTAGCTTTCTAAACAGAGCTTTGACAAGGTCAGATTTAACTTTTAATAGGATCACCCCACTTCCTGTGTAGAGAAATGATTTTATGAAGGCCAGGGAGTAGCAAAGAAACCATTCGGAAGGCTTTACAACAATCTAAGATGGAGTTGATGATAGAATGAGAGAGATCAAGCTCAAGAGAAGAAGGATTCTGAAGCAAAAGCCAACAGAACCTGCTGATAAATTGGATATGGGGTGTGGGAGAAAGAGAAATGTCAAGGATGACTCCAAGGTCTTTTGGCCTGTACAGCTGGAGAAATGGAGTTGCTGTGTACTGACATAAGGATAGTAATGATGATGAGAAGTTTGACTTTTGTGCATGCTAAATTTGAGATACTTACTAGGCATCCAAGAGAAGATGTCAAGGCAGATGGAAGAAATGAGCCTGGATTCAAGGGAGTAGTTCAGGCTGAAGGTGTAAATTAGGAAGGCTTATCAATGTCTATCAATGTCTATTTGAAGACAGGAGATATGATGATGAGATCACCTGAACACTGAGTGAAGATAGGAGGGAGCTTTGAGGACTGAACCCTGCTGCCATAATGTGTGACATGCGGGGAAAGGAGGAAAACTCAGCCAAGGAGCTGGAGAAGGAGTGGCTAGTGAGGTAGAAAGAAGGACAGTCTTACATGTGTGGTGACTCTGAAGCCAAGTGGAAAAAGCATCTCAAGAAAGGACAAGTGAAAGTTGAGCCCTCAGAAGGAGGGAAGGAGAGAATAAGATTGTGTTTACCAGGAATGGGAGCATGTGGGAAGTGGGGAAATGTTAGCTAAAGGGTATAAAGTTTCAGCTCTGTAGGATGAATAAGTTCTGGATAGCCTCTGTATAGCATGATGACATTATTAATACTGAATTGTGTACTAGAAATATGCCAAGATAGTAGATCTTAATTGTTCGCATCAAAAAAGGTTAACTATGTGAAATGACAGATACGTTGATTAGCTTGATTTTGGTAATCACTTCACAAAGTATATGCACATGAAAACATCACATTGTACACCTTCAATATATACAATTTTTATTTGTCAATTACACCTCAGTGAAGCTGGGGAGGGAAAAGAAATGGCAAGTGATCAACTATATCAAGTGTTCTTGATAATTCTAACCCAAGAAATTGGAATGAGAATTAATTATTTAGCATCGAGGACACCAGAGAAGACCTTGAAGAGAGCCATTTGTCAGAGTTCTAGGGATAAAAGTCTGATCACATGGCCTCAAGATGAGAAGGTTAAAGCATTAGAGGCAAGAGTGTAAATAATTCTTTTGAGTATTTTCATTGTAAATGAGAGCAGAAAAATAGAGCTGGATGTGGAATCCAATGAGGGTTTATTATTATTATTCACTGGAATCAAAGCTACAGCATGGAAAATATTTGGCATATTTATGTAATTGATGGGAATGATCCTATAAGGAGGGAAGAAAATGATGATTAAGGAGAGGGGTGGCGATTACAGTGATGGGATTGTGTAGATGAGAGATGACTGGGGTCTGGAGATCATGTGGAGCGGTTGGGATTAGATAGGAGCCTAGACCCATCACCAAAGTAACAAGATGCTAGGTTTTCAGAAGCAACTGAGACAGTAGATGTGGTGGTTTTGTGGGAAGAAGTTGGTTTGTGCTACTTCTACTTTCTTAGTGGACAGGGAGCAAGTTCATCTGTCAAGAGTAAGGAGAGAGAGATAGATGTTGGAGACTGGGGGACAGATGGGAAGGTGTAACATAGTCATCCAGTAGAAAGAGACTGAATGAATTAATGAATGGCTACTACTGAATGAATGGCTAACTGTTTAAACTTATTATCTCAGTTGTATCCACACAGTGTCTCTGAAAGACAAATATTTTTGTCACTGTTTAAAGATAAGGAAATGTGGCACACTGACCTAAGTCTATAGGTGTATGCTGAATACTTTAGGTTCTTTTCGTGGATAATGGCATAAGATTAATATGTAAACCAGCAAAAGATCTGTCATGGATAAATTTATCAATAAGAGAAGGACATGCAGGAGCTAATTCTAGAATGTGGCCCTTTGGGTTAAAGGAAATGGACCACACTTGTACTATACATTTTTGAGAACAAGTTAGCTGCCCATGCTTTGAATTAGGACTTAAGCTATGTGGCATTTATCATCCAGATAACCTGAGGTCTTTCATAAAAATATAGACATAATGATATTAAGCATTGTCAGAGAAGTGCAAGAAAGTTTCCACGGCCATGAAGGAGAGTCACTGGGATTTGAACCTAGATATGGTTGACTTCAGAGTCCATGATTTCCACATGAGGCTACATTGTTCCTTCCACCCATAGGATACAGCTCCTTCAAAGCTTACACTCAAAATAGGCAAGAAGACCCATGACTGACATGACTAATAATCACACAAGGCATGATATATCATGGTCATAACTGGCCAATATTCCTCTCATCTAAGTTTGAGGAAAAGAATATTCACTTCTGACTCGTGTGCAAAGAAGGCTTAAAGGAGGAGGAGGGACTTACATTGGCTTCTGAGGGATGAATACGACTTGAGAGGGAGAGGGGAGTTGCCTTTTAAGAATAGGGAATAAACCTCTTCATGGTGATATCACTCTGGGAAATGACACTGCATGAAGGCTTGAATTTTTTATTTACTATTCACCTGTGTACATTTTCCCGCAAAATATGAATTTCTTCTGGTGGGATTAGGGAGAGACTGTTAACATATCTCCTTCTTAATTAAGTATAGCATTAACCTCCCTTTATGAAGGAAACACAGTATCTCTTTCACTTGTTACCCTGAGATGTTGGGCAGATCTCTGGGAACTGAGTTTCTTCATCTGTAACACTGGGATGTTAATACATTTCTCACAGAGATAGTCTGAGCATTAACTAAAATAGTATGGGACAGTGTTTTATAAAGTGTAAACACCAATATCTTAGATGTTGTTATTCAATTTCACCAAGTACAATAATGCTAGAGGAAAAGATAGAAACAATAATAATCAACTTTTGTTTTGTTTTGTTTTGTTTTGTTTTTTGGATCTTTGGTTGTGGCCCTATGGCAGTTTGGCTGAAGGATCTTTTGTATGGTAATATAATAGCTTTGAAAAGATTTGGGTCCTATCATTCATGTTAGACATGTCTATCCATTTACGAAAGCATTGTGGTGTATCCAACTTGGCCACCAGCTGGCCTGATAGAAGGCAAAATAGTGATAGGACCCTCAAGTTGTTCTTGATTGGCCCAAATACTTCAACAGTAAAATAAAGTAAAAATAAAATAAAATAAAATATCTCAGTTCTGTTATTTTTTATTTCCTGCAAAACATGAAAGCTGGTAAGTTTTGGGTTTTCTTGCCCAAACCGTCAAGTTGGATAGACCTTTTACTAATGATAGAAGAATGCAGCAGTTTCTCTTCCAGAAACCTGCCACTTAGAGATTAAAAACTCTTATTCAGCAAAGCATTCTATCTTTGGTGGGCCTTTCCAGAAACAACCCCCTGCATGGTGCTGACCAATTTGATCTCCAACGTTCTTCACATGACACTCCACTTGGTTTTTAGGGGAGGCTGATAGACAACATGCTATGTACACTGGTTATTGATCTTTTAAAATGGTCTAAAGAAGTCCCTTTGGCAGCTCGAAAACTTCATGTTCAATTCAATCATTTAAGAAGTTTTCAAAGTCATCATTAATTTCTAAAGAGGACACACATGCTAATGATCTTGCATTCTCTATATCTAGAAACTTCCCAAGTGCATCAGAAGTCAAAGTCTAAATAATATTTTATTTCTTCTTCTTTTTTTGGTTTCTTTTTGCTTTAGATATATCATATTAGCCTTTTGTATGTAAAAACTCATTCCTTTAGGTGGAATATTCACTAAGAGACTAGAGAAGCCTTTAGGAATGAATGGAATCATGGTAGGTTAAAGATGCGAGTATTAAGGGTACCCCTGAGAGGCTGAGCAACTCTGGAGTATGTAGAGTTCTGCTCAGCACACACCACCCTCACTCAGCTGCCCTGGGGGCAATTTAAGGATCTTAATATTCTTTTACCACATTCTCTGGAAGGGCTTTCTCTTCCCTTTTTGCATGACTCCACTGTGTGTTTACTGGCTTCCAAATAATTGGCGACCCACTTGAACCATTTCATTTCTGGTTCTTGGTCTATTATTAGCCAATGCCCAACTACTGTGGAAAGGATGTTAGAAGGAACAGATGCAAACAAAGTTGGTTTCTCAATGACCACATCCCTTTCCCTCCTGGAGCTTACTGGCTTCAGTGTGTGGCTGCCACTTGCTCTAAGATGGAATAGAGGCATGTTTCTCAAGCTTTAGTACATGTAGGAACACCCAGGGATCTGGGTAACGTTCGGATTCTGCTCCAGCAAATGTGGGTAGAACCCAAGATTCTGCATTTCTAACAAGTTCCTTGGTGATGCTGATGCAGGGCTCTGGGGGGACCCAGTTTGAGGAGGGAGGAATTCGAGGATATATTGGTGAGGGAGGCTCTTGAACATTCCAGTTAGACTCAGGCTCCAGTAACAGTACAGGGCCTAATATGATGTATAACAAAGAAATATTGTTTTTTAACAGCATTTCCCCAGCCTGTCCCCTGGGATCTAGCATAAAATGATTTCATTATATTTATCAAACACTCTCTGCAAAACATATTGCTATAAAAATCAGTTAAGCCTTTGTGACCAAATAAAATGACGAAAGTGCTATAATTGTCTAAAGAGTGATATACGAGAAATTCACCAGAGCTATCTGGGTGCGCAGGATCTTATAGCCTCTTTCATCCATCAAAGGTTTTCCTCCACAGATGTCAGCCAGGAGGTTATCTGTATCGTAAACACTATGCAAAGCTTTTTGGATCCTTTCTCTGGGACAGGTTGCCTCCATTGACTATGTTATCAATCAGGGCATAAACCACAGCCATAATGTTATCTGAGACTCAGAAGTTCACGCTAGAACGCTAACTGCTGGGGAATTAGGAGTCGTGGGATTGCCCGAACATAGAGAGTATTGTGCTGTGAAGATTATGAAATCTTATTAGAAAAGGCTCTGCCCCAGATTTGTAGCAGTTAAAATCAGAGTACTTCTTTCATATACCTTAGGGAAGAAGAAAAATGTTGGAATGTGTTTGTATTTACTCATATGTACTCCCAGGATGCAGAGCGGCAGCAGGGGCTGCTGCCGCCCTCACTTATTAGTACGAATTTCCCCTTTGGGGGGTTATTTAAAAATATTTGTACATATTTCAAATCCCTCAATCTGGTTTGTGGCAAATGGTTGCTTAAGCAGCTTCTTAATTATTTCATTTGAGTTTTTGCAGAAAGACTATTGCAGATATTTGGCACAAAGCTTAGGCTTTTGAGGCCTTTTACTACCCCCTGAATAGATTTCAGGAATGAGAAAAAAATCAAGGGGTGTTAAATTATTACTCTCTTTGTGTAGCATGAACAAATAGAATTGATTGTGGACCTCAGGACAGGAAAGAGATACTTGCACAGCTGCATGGTAATAATTTTTATGTGTGTTAAAATTATGTTCTTGCTATTTTGTCATAATATTCCAGGGAGAAGCTTTGGAAGAATGACACAGTTATAATAATAGTAAATGGAGTCACTTTGTAGATATCAGGTAATAAATTATCTCATGAACTTGGGGATAACAGGTAAGCAAAATCATTTAAAATCTATAGTAGATAAATAGAAACAAATAAAAGCAAATGTTACTTTGCAGTAATATCAGGTGGAATCATTCACTGGAGGGGACAAATGAGTCAGGTGCCAAACTTGGACTTGAGTAAATTTTCATTAGCAGATCTATACCCAGTCTTTGTTCCTGCCTTTATATTTGCACTCCCACAAACAGCTAGAGAGATGTGCATCGAGTGTGGAGGCAAGCAGGCTAGTAGAATTTATGGACTGAGGATATTTGAGACCCTGGGTTATCCTGGATTGTCATGTGGCCAATTTATTCCTTGTAGTCATAGGGAAGATCAGATGGTGTCATTCCCTAACTGGTCCTATGGCAACCGATTTGAAACAGCTGGGCCTGGTACTCAGAGACAACCTCAATTCTGTTTCCCTGCTTTTCTAGTGATCTAATTATGTAGGCTGTTGCATTTCATTCTAAATATTTATGCATATCCATATGTTTTATAAGAGTAGGCAAGACCAATAATATGTGGTGGGAACGACATTCAGCATTGTGGAGCTGCCCTCCTAAACCAGATTGTGCAGGGAACAGCCAATTAGGAAATATAATGATACGAGCTTCACTCACACTGTCTGTCTTCTTTCACTTCCTGTTGTGTATTTTGGGAAGATGTGGCTGGTCATGAAGACATTTGAATATTAGGATTTAGGAAGAAATTCAAAGTTTGAGTGATTGCAGTGTCAGAATTTGGATCCTTCTGATTGTAATTATGTTGAGTGGTGCTCTCTACACATTGATGGTTCTTTCTGGTAAATAAAGTTATCAGGACAAAATAAGGTGAGATTACACTTATATGTGTATGTGTGTGCCTATGTGTGTGTGTGTATGCTTTCAGGTATAAGTATATCTGTGCGTATGTCTGTGTGTGTGTGTGTGTGTGTGTCTATATATAGATATATATATCTGTATCTACCTCATACCACATGAACATTTTGGAAAGTATTCCATTAAGAGGGATGATCTATGTTCCTGTTTCTGAGTTTGGGGGTAGGGAAGGAACATTAGGGAAGGCAAAGGTAGATGCGGCAACTCCAACATAACAATTTTTGCAAAATACATCCATTATCTTCACAGTATCTCAATCATATTGTGTTTACTGCTTTGAAAATTAAAATAATAGTGCCCAAACAGTTTCAGAGCACTGAATGGTCATTGAAAGCATCGTGCTTACCTCCACTCATTTTAAAGGACTGAAATAAACTCCGCAACTCTAAACCATGGACAGAGGACTCTGTCCAGCCCAGTAGGAGATAAAAGTTTATTCTAAGCAGACCATGTCTTCAGGTAGCCTGCCATCTGGTTGAAAGTTCAAAAAACAAAACAAAACAAAACAAATAGTAGAGTTAGAGGTTACATGGTGCAAATAGTTCATTTTTCCGAGAAGGAATCTGAAAAAGAGAGGTTGGGCAGATTTCCCCAAATCACACAGTTGCTAAAGGGCAGAGCTGAGATGACAGTCCAGGCAGTCTGACTTCCAGAGTTTGTGTTTGTGATCCTATGAAGTACCCTCTCTCTGTAGAAGGCGTGACCTTAGGGAAGTTTCTTTCAAATTCATTTTAAGGATCTGCTGTTTCTTTCTTCTTTCATTTCAGAATTGGCTGCCTTCATTTGCAATTCTTTCTGCTTGTGTGGTGGGGGGAGATAGGCACAAATCAGCCAATTATACAGTTAACTACTTACTTTTCTTTATGAAAAGCACTAGGAACAAAGGGTACTATGAAAGTATATGTCAGGGGTAGGAGAAGGAGTGCTTAAGGAAGTGGTATTTGAGCTTAACACTGATGAGTACATAGACCTTCATTGGATGAACGGGGGTATAGACAGTTGTGGAAAAGTAAGTGAGTTCTAGGTAGAGGGAACAGCTGTGCAAAGACCCTGGGGCAGGAAGTAGCATGGTGCCTGGGAGGGTCTGAAAGAGTATATGACACAAGGCTTGGGAGGCCAATGGGAAGTATAGGGCCCTGAAGACCATGTTAAAGAATTTGGTGTTTATTCCTAAGAACAATGAACTTTTGAAACTTCTTGAAGGTCTTTTTTTATCTTTGTCCACATAATACATTCAATGGTAAGAGAGAAAAAAAACCTGACGTTTAAGTATCTAATTTTCTTTTGGAATTTAGACTGGAGCTTTCTTCCTCTGATTATCTCAGGCAGGAGTCAGCATCCTTTCAAAGCAAGCATGAAGCTGGCAACTGCTATTATCCTGGCATACAGAGGAAGGACCAAGCCTTATCAGGGGCAAGACTGTTGCTGCTTGGGTTGTCAGAGGTCAACTTTGTGTCTCTGGTATGGGGCTCTCTGCCACCTATGATTGGGAGCTGCAGTTTCCCTTTCCACACATCTCACGTTTGAAGTCCTCTATAACAAGGTTTCCTTTCAGACCATCCTTAATCTTTTATTTTCAGTGGGTTTAGAGGATCATTCAATCAGTGCCTAAATTAAAAAAAGTCCCAGGTGTCTGGCTGGCTCAGTTGGTTAAGCTACTGCCTTTGGCTCATGATCTCATGATCTCAGGTCATGATCTCAGAGTCCTAAGAATGAGTCCCACATCAGGCTCCCTGCTCAGAATGGAGTCGGCTTCTCCCTCTGACCCTACCCCCTCTCATGCTCTCTCTCTCTCAAATAAATAAATAAAATCTTTAATAAGTAAATAAATCAAGTCCCCCAACTCATACACTTTCATTTCAGAAGTTTACACATCAGAAGGTAGGGTGAACCTTGCACGTATCCCTTCAATCACCAAATAGACTTACTTCACAGCCCCCCAGCCCCTGCGCCTGAACCTGTGCTCTAGGCATTGCCATATCTCCCAGAAGTGAGGTTATAAATGGCAGTTCTGGGGGTACCAGGGAGGCTCAATCGGTTCAGTATCCTACTCTTGATTTCTGCTCAGGTCATGATCTTAGCGTCATGGGATTAAGCCCCACGTCAGGTTCCACACTCGTGGGGAGTCTGCTTGAGATTCTCTCTCTCTCTAAAATAAATGAATAAATCTCTAAAAAAAAAAAAAAAAAGGCAGTTCTGTTCCGGGACAAGTCCATGATTATGTTAACAACCTGGTCTTCTGAGTCCAGGGGAAATGCACTGTGTAGCTCAGAAGGGAGGAAAGGAAGAATAAAATTCCCTTCCCTCCCTCCTTCCCAGGAATGACTTTGAAAGAGGCACATTTCTGTCAAATTGAAGTGATCCAAGAAAATCCTGTCTGGGTGGGGAGGAGAGCTGCAAGGATAAGTATAGCCTGTGATTGAAAAGGGTCTCCAGAGTAGGACGTCTACGTCAACTGGCTGCAGGCTGCTGTGGGTGTGGAAGTGCTTTGAGGGCACTGCCTCGGGCTGCGGTCGGGATGGCACATAGCTCCTCTCCAAGTCTGGGCAGAGTCCCCTTGTGGAAAAGGAGGACTGGATGACAGCTCCTTAGCTTCCTGGTTTTACAGAACTGAAGAGGAAACCAATACTGCAGTGACTGGGACCTCTACCTCTCTGTCTCTCTCTCTCCCTCTGATGCCTGTTTCTGCAAAATCATAGAAACGTAGAAGCAGGCTTTCCCATTATCAAGGAGAGAGTAGCCATGTCATGGAGAGGCAATGGTAAACACAAGCAAAGATCACAAGTGAGGGGCACCTGGGTGGCTCAGTCAGTTAAACATCTGCCTTCAGCTCAGGTCATAATCCTGGGGTCCTAGGACCCAACCCCACATCAGGCTCCCTGCTCAGCAGGGAGTCTGCTTCTCCCTCACCCTCTCCCCCTGCTCATGCCTTCTCTCCCTCAAATAATTAAATAAAATCTTGAAAAAAAAATCTCAAGTGAAGCTCCAACAGTGGCCACAGGCCAGCTCAGCAAAAAATTAAGGGCAGAGGTGATAGTTGTGGGGGTTATGGGAAACCATGGGAAAATCCAGAGTAAAGCTGCTGTAGGGCCCCTTGGCTGCTACCGAGGGAGCAGAAGAACCCCACAAATGATCCATAGCCCTCTGAGTCAGATGACAAAGCCAGCAGCTGAGCAGATAAATGCAATCCCAGAAGTAAGAATTTAGGCTCTCCGGGAGCAAAGATCCTGTCTTAGGTCTCCTTGAATTCCCAGAACTTCTGTCTACCAGGCCACCAAACATATCTTTAATTGCTAAAGGGAAAAATCAGCCCTCAGAGACAGGAGGGGGCCTCTAGAACTATAGATGGGCCAGACGGCAGTACTCAGAGATGTGTGCCAAGAAGAGATGGAAAAAGATTGTCCTTTTTTTTTTTTTTGGTCTGCAAAGGCCTGAAAGAGATCTCATTTCCCTGGACTGGTGGAGCTAGCCAATAAGAAGGAACTACATGTAATTATATTGGAAAATTACAACGGATATTTAGCTTCCCTCAGAGACATGTTATTTGGATATCTTAAATACTGGTGACTGAAGTCACCTCACTGACCTGAACAGTCTTCTTGGCTGCATTGTTTTAGGATGTGAACTAAAAGAGAAGTGTTTGTGAGAAGTTCACCACTCACCAGGTTAGGGTTTCCTTGTTTTGTGTCCCACTGATTGCCAGTTCTTCTGTGTCCTCTGCCAAAAATGAAAGAAATGCTCCTTGGCCAGATACCTGAGCAAATGGAGTGGACCAGACCCTTCCTTTTGAGAGTCATCATCTAAACAGCTAGAAGGCTCTGGATTCAGTCGACAGGGTTTTGTTTTTGTTTTTGGTTTTTTCCAATCCAGTGTGTCTCCTAAGCTTGAGGCAACATAGAGCCCCCTTATCATATAACAGATATTTTCTATACTTTGGAAAAATATTGTTGCTGTGGGTGGCTTGGAAAAGCAGATTGGAATTTTATCTGTTTGGGGGAGGTCATGGAGTAACAGGAAGTTGCAGTTTTACCTGAAGAATCTGAATGACTTCTGGAGCACACGTCAAAGCAATGGCCCCTTTTCTTGAGGGATCTGGATCTATAGTTAGAATAAACGTGGTAAAATCTGTCATTTTGATCTTCCTGTCACTAAACAGACTAAGGCAAATTGCTTCACTGTCCTGTGTTCCATTTCTTTATCTGCATTCTTTTTTTTTAAAAAGATTTTATTTATTTATTTGAGAGAGAGAATGAGAGAGAGAGTGAGCATGAGAGGAGGAAGGTCAGAGGGAGAAGCAGCCCCCCTCCCACCCTCCCAGGAGGGAGCCTGACTCCGGACTCTTCCAGGACTCCAGGATCATGACCAGAACCAAAGGCAGTTGCTCACCCAACTGAGCCACCTAGGAGCCCTCTTTATCTGCATTCTTAAACATCTTAGAAGAATGTGCCGAGAATGAAAAGGTGTCTTATTCAATGAAGCCTAACTGGGGTTTGTTCTAGTTAAGCAGAATTAGCATTTTCTATTTACACACATAATCCTTCTTTACCATCCCTACAGTAAGACCCACAGAAGTCAGATGGCATTCTCTGCATTCACAGATCCCGAAAGCAGTGCCCAGAGAGTTTGAGGGGATAACAGGATTCCTAGCTGGGCGTGTCCTTTCTTGTGTTCCTCCAGAATGGGCTGTTGCACAGGCAGCTCACAGAACAGGGTCATGACTGAAGAGGAGTTCAGCTCAGCTCGCTTCTTGAACCAATCCTCCGCTCCTAGCTGGGCTTGCTGCCTTTGTAGCGATTTGTCAGGAGTAACTTCTATTTTCATTACTGTGCTCTTTGCACAACAGAAAGGCCTTTCTAAATAACTGGGGACATTTATCCACTAGGTGGAGCTACATCCTTTGTTCTCCGATGGATGCTTTTCCCTAAATTGAAAGAGTATTTGGTTTGTGTGGAAGCCTAGCAAAGAGAGTATACATTCTTCTTTTCTCTCTCACCTTATTGTGGGAGCTACAGTCTTTTCACCAAACAATATAAAGAGAATGGGCATGTTTTCATACTGGGAATGTGAGCTCTGATGCATTAAGGTGTCTTGTGATCTGTAGCGAGACAGTGGAGTGGAATCAGACTGCCTCATTTCCAATTAGTTCCATGACTTGTTCGATGCATGGGAAATTGGAAGTTATTTAGCTGATCAGTTATTTTACTTCTCTCCAGTTGCTTTATCTGCTAAATAGCTGCTCTCTAGGATTGTCTTGTGGAGTAAATGAACCTACAGGAAGTACTTAGCCGATAACTGGGATCATAGTAAGCTCTCAGTAAGTGTTAGCTGTTGTTACATGTATTTCTTTTTATCCTAGACTCAGGGCCCACTGGCTGAGAAGCTCATGCTTATTTATAAAAAAATGCGGAACTTCATAAGTTTTGTATTTCTGACTGGAGCATTCTTTTGCTTTTCTTTGAGTTCCTATACTCCCTTAACCTTCGTATCTATATCATCATATCATATCATATCATATCACATCACTTATTTGACAGAAATGGAGAAAAAGAGTGAGAGAGAGAAGCAGACTCCCCGCTAGCAGGGAACCCAATGCGGGGCTTGATGTGGGGCTCGATCTGAGGACCCTGAAATCATGACCTGAGCCTAAGGCAGACACTTAATCTACTGAGTTACCTTTGTAAACCCCAGCAGGATCTCTCGTTTTCCCTAAAACAGGGTTCCTCATCCTGTTGCACCAGCCAATCTCTTGCAGGGCTAATAAAACTCAGATTGCTGGGCCACACCCCCCAGCATTTCTGATTCAGTAGGTCTGGGGTGGGGCCTGAAAATGTGCATTTCTAACCAATGCCGGAGTGATGCTAATGCTGCTGATGCAAAGCTCACATCCCACTGCCCTAGGAAGGATGGTTTCTATCTCCAGCATTACTGTCCCACCCCATGGCAGGTCTTTTTCAGGCCAGGTAGGTTATGACTACAGGGCAGGACTGGATGGCCTTCTTTTTTTTTTTTTAAGATTTTATTTTTATTTATTTGACAGACAGAGATCACAAGTAGGCAGAAAGGGAGGCAGAGAGAGAGAGAGAGGGAAGCAGGCTCCCTGATGAGCAGAGGGCCCGATGCGGGGCTCGATCCCAGGACCCTGAGATCATGACCTGAGCCGAAGGCAGTGGCTTAACCCACTGAGCCACCCAGGCGCCCCTGGATGGCCTTCTTTTAAAGCTGTGCCTGCCCAGACTAGCCTCCCTTTCTTAGCTCATCATGCTATCTAAAATGCACATGTGTTTTCTTGGGAAAAAAACAAACAAACAGACAGACAGACAAATCTTGTTATGAGGTCTGCATCTCCTTTTCGTTTTTTCTTATCTCCGTTCGTCCCCCTACAAGTTCACTCTGACTCCCACTGGACAAACTCAAATCTTTGCAGTTGAATGTTCTTGGGGGCCAACATTTGGGTGAAAAATAGCAAGGGATCCTTCCAGGTGAAACAATGACCTTTGTATGTATGGTACATGGCATGGTAAATGTTCAAATAGTGTATAATTGCTGAATGAATAAATTCTGTAGGGAAAACTTCCCATTTGCCAGCTGTGTGACCAGAGGAAAGTCGCTTTATAACAAACACAACCTACGAATATTAGGTAATACTATATATAGCTATACATTGATTAGTAAGACATTCTTTTAGTTTGAACCATGTGAAATTGCTTTTATTTAACTATTTTTTGGTTTACAGAAGAGGCAATATTATATGGCTCAACCTAATAAAACTTCTGTATTTTAAGTTAGACACTTAATGGAACTATTCTTACAATATGCTTTTAATTCTGAGGAACTGCCTTCCTGCTCCTCTTTGTCTCACCACACATACAAATGTTGAGAGAATGTTTAAAAAATAAGCCTGATGTTGGCACTGTAAAAATTCAATTTTATTCCCAGTCCGAGATGATCCTTCATCACTATTTTCTCATTGGAAGAATGATTCTCCTTCATTTGGAAGCAACTGGCAGATGTTCCCTGCTGAGCTGGCTCTTGGTTTTTGTGGAATGCTGCGGTGTAGAAATTCCATTGTGTAGGATTGTCTTTCCTCACTCATTCTTTCCACCCCCTACCCCAGAAACTGCCTCTACCTCCCCGCTCCCAATCAAATGGTGCGTCAACCTTTGTTTTAATCTTCTGCAATACTATCCATGTCCTTTTCCCATCTCTCTGCCTCTCTTTACAACTAACTTGAGCACAGGCAAGTGAGATTAGCTTTGCAAACATACTACGTTAACTGTGAAGTTATTTTTTCAGTTATGCAAAGACCACTGTAAACGTTTTTTTTTTTTAAGATTTTATTTATGTATGTATGTATCTATTTATTTAAGGTGGGGGAGCAGAGGGAGAAGGAGAGAGAAACCTTTGCAGACTCTGTGCTGAGTCCAGAGCCTGACACAGGGCTGGATCTCACAACCTGGAGATCATGAGCTGAGCTGAAATCAAGAGTTGGGCACTTAAACCACTGAGCCACTCAGGCACCCCATCCAATGTGAAGGTTTTAAGTCCATCTCTGACTAATTCCGAATTTTTGACTCTAGAAATTCAATAATATATTTTGGGAAGAGGAAATACCTTACTATTATTGCCTACCATCATTAAATATCAATTATATACTAGATGGCCATGGTCTCTTTTCTTTCATTGGAACATGTTTATTAAATCATTTTACACCTGACATTTTACAACTGTTATGAAGAAAGGTTAAAAAAAATGAAGATTCTTGTTGCCAAGAGCTGTGGGAAGAGCTTTCTAAGGAAGGACTAGTCTCAAAAGATGGACAGAAAAAGATACAAAGTAGACAAATTTTACATGTTTCATAATTTTGTCTCATTTGGCCATGCATAGGGATAATTGCTGAACTATGAATTTAGCTATATAATAACTTGGTATTTTAAACCAAGATATTTATTCTGTTCCTTTCCACACAGGAGTACTCATGCCATATTCCAGTTTGAATTTTTCCATTGCTCAATTGCTGGTGTGACTTGGGGCAAGTTACTTAGCTCCTTGGTGCCTCCATTTCTCACCTGTAAAAAAGAACAAAATCAAAGTTCTTTTGTAGGGTTATTGTGAGGATAACATAAGTTAATGTGTTTCAAGTGCTTAGAGCAACAATTGTAAGAGCTATGCAAATACTAGGGATTTTCAGTGTCAAAGAACATCCCCCAAAATGCTAAATCATAAAACAAGGTGTATAACCAATAACTACATTCTCCTCTATGAGCTACTGGAGCCTTGGTCCTTTTTAACAGTATCCGTACTTTTTCATAAATCATCAGTTTTAAATAGTTTTGAGATTTTTATATCTTTTAAAATCACTCAGTACTCTAATCCAGTGGGTTTATTATCAGTAAGTTCTTTTTTTTCCCCCTTGATATTTAGGCTAAAACTTCTCTCTTCCTAATTCCAGTCTATTCTTCCTCATTAACATCCTTTTGCTCTGCTGGTGACTTTTTTTTTCTTTTTCTTTTCTTTCTTCATGTTTACGTCTTCCTGGTATTTACAGAAGTGCAAGAGAGAATTTGTGACCTTAAGCAAAATCTGGGAGTGTACTCCCCAGGGGTCTCTCACAGGCATCCAGTTCTTGGGCTCCAGAGCCTGCAGACAGCGCCCCCACACTGCCGCCCGTGTCTCTGCAATTTTTCCTGACTAAAGGCAGAGAAAAAGCAAAAGCCACCCATTTGTGAGTTAGGAAGAATGGGGTTCGTTCTACCCTCCTTTTGAATTTCTTCGAGGACTTTAAATTATGGGGTAAACTTAGGAAGCACCAGACAAGTCTTCAACATTTATACTGTTGTGTTCAGAATTGGGGTGAAGGATTGATTACAGCCACGATTTCCATAGTGAGATCGGGGGCGGGGGTGGATCTCAGATCCTACCTGCATTTAGATTGTTTAAGCATGCTGAAACTGTTTTTCATGCTTTGAGATTTCATGATAGTTTCATTTAGTCATTGTATCACACATATTTGAAACAAAACAAAACACTTAAAAGGTCTATTTGTACTAGCCATGTATTTTATACCTTGATTCGATTCTGGAGTCTTTTAAACCACAAAAGGATGCCCAGACCTCAGCATTGAACTTTATGGGACAAATTACTTTTATGTCTACTGAGCCTTTTAAAGTTTTTTAATGCATCGTATTGCTTTATTAATTTCAAGATGTCATGGTCAGAGTCCAGTTAGGTTAAGTTTTAGCATCTGTTAAGAAGTTATGTTTCAACTACTTTTCTTAGAAACAAAATTTTTAAAAAATGAATCTTTGATACCTTCAATGGGGAGAAAAAATAGCACCATTTTTATTCTATTACAAAAGTGATCATTTTAAAAATAAGGAATTTGAAGAAATCCAGAATCTGAGAGATTATGCTCTAGTCATGCAACTGGATACAAAGAGAAAACGTTGATTTATTCAAGCAAAAAGTCAGAGTAAGCAAAGGGATGGATTTCTTTGATGGTTCACAGTATTCATTCTAGGTTCCCAATAAGGTCTTACTCTTAATATCCATCTGAAGTGGTAGCTAGGATATGACACCGAAATAATTCAATTCGAATACATAGGTTCTCATTTTCTGTTCCCTGTCCCTCTGTTCTGTTTAAGGCAAGTGTGGGCATAGGTGTAAGTGAATGAAAATTAGTGCAGAGAGGACACAAAATGAATATCATCTTAGGCCATCTGATGCCTTGACTTAGAGGTATCATAGTAAATAGTAATCTCTCTTTAAAGAGAGGACCAGAATGATATGGAATGATGGTATTAGTGGCTGCTGGTGATAGAAGTGGGATAATGGACATCGACCCTGGGGATATAATGTGTGCTGGGATGAGGAGGTAGTTTATGGCAATGTCCTCCTCTGTCAGAGTGTGGGGCCCAGCAGTCTCCAGATGTTTTTCCTCAGTTATGTGTATCCACAGCTGATATGAGTATTTAGAAAGCACCTTTCTATTGTTCTGTCCTCCTGATCAGGACCTAAGTTCAAAGATGGTTCAATGAGGTGCCAACTCAACTGACATATTCTTGCTGGTGAGATGTTTGGAGTATTCTCATTGATCCGAAAGCAAGGAAAGAGATGTGTGGTCTCACTTCACTTACCTCCAGAATGTCCTGGCCTAAAAAACGGGACTCGGCCATCAGGCAAACATAGGCAGATGGTGAACAGGTTATCGGGTCCTTGGCCTAGTGTTATGGTTTGGTTGTTTATTTTTTAAAAGATTTTTTTTTTTTTTAATTTGTCAGAGAGAGAGATTGGGAGAGAGAGAGAGAGAGACAGAGAGAACAGCAGGCAGAGAGAAAAACAGACTCTCCACTGAGCAGGGAGACTTGATCCCAGGACCCTGGGATCATGACCTGAGCTGAAGGTAGACACAACTGACTGAGCCACCCAGATGTTCCAGGTTTGTTTGTTTAATTGCTTTTTGTAAAATATTAAACAATTTCTAATAAAGATTACTAAATTACTAATAAAGATTAATAAAGAAGAGCCATACTATAGTTCTTGTACAAAGAAGAACTGAAACCCAGAGAGCTTCACCATGTTTCTTAATGTCACAAACAGTAGAATAGACAAGATCAAACTTAGAAATTTCTCTCGCCTTGTTTTTTAATCTATTCTTTTATGCTGCATACACCCCTTTTAGTATATGGCAAAAAGAATAAACTGATGTCAGAATTTACTATAAGATTGAAATAGACTGGTTAAATTTTTTTTTTTTTCCTAGAAGATTTGCAACATTAGGACAAATGCTGAATATTTCTGAATTCTAATTGTTTAGCATTAATGTGCATTAGTGCTTAACCTTGGGAAATTCTTACTTTGGGTGCCAAATTAAAACTAATTCACACTTACTAACTAATTAAACATTTTCTTAGCATGGCACAATGCTCAAATTTCTAACATAATATTATACTTTTCCTACTATTTTATAAAATTATACTTTTCCTACTATTTTACAAAATTGCATGTGGAGTGATACATTTTAAGCTTTGAACCATGATTCTTCACGGCCTCCTGGAGGATTGTGATGCAGAGATCCTAAAGATACTAATGTTAACTGTCAGATGGCATTATAAGTTGTCCCAATGGATGGCATATCCTGCTGTGTAGAATGTCATTATTACGAGACACATCTTAGAACATGGCGATACAGTAATAATTTTTCCTAAACATTCTTCTATGTCCATTATTTCTAATCCATCAACCCAGCTAGGTGCCCTGTGCAGTGTTGTTTAAACAAAAATGTTACAGAAAAATGTATATGTATAATATGTATACATATTTATGTATAATATGGGGAGAAGCTGGTTTGGGATGACAACCCTAAGTCTATATTTAATTGAATTCTCATCTTACTTATTATCTTATATTATATTAAATCTTATTTATTATCAGAAAAAAGCACAACCAGACGTTTCTACTTAAATATGAGCCCCGGAGGTTCATCTATATGCTTTAGTTGGTGACCCAGTTGGACTACTAGATGATGACATTCATTCTGAGCTGGTGCATGGCCATTCCCCTGGAAAGCCCAAATCTTCATCATGATTCGGAAAAGAGTAGTCTTGATCATGAGTCCGGAAAGTGCTTTAGGATGACGATTTACCTGGCTGAGCATTGGTCATTCCATGCTGAACTTGGAACACAGATATTTCATTAGCTGCAGGAAGTATAGCATGTTTTCTGACAAATATCCCCTAGAAATCAGATCCCAAAGTTCCCTTTATCCTTGGGTGGTTTAATGCTCCACACATTCTCTGCCTTGCTTTGTTAGAGCCTGGACCCCTGCCATTCTTATGATAAAGACAGTGGGGAATGTCTCACCTATCTTGGTAATTTGAGCTTTTGTCCCATTTTCCAGGCAAGATTTCAAACTTTTAATTATCCACTTAGTAAAACCCAGATGTCCCATTTCAAAGGCCTATTCCCATTAGGGAATTTTCATTTCCAAGCAATAGTTGGATGAAATCCTAGAGTTTTACTGCATCCCACTTCCAGTACTTCAGCTTCACTTTTCTTTTTCCCAGAGTAAACAGGACCCTAAACTTTTAATTCTGAAAACCTATTTTAGATAGAATTGGGAGTATACCACAATCCACACTGAAGCTTTCCATCTAAGCCCTAACTGGTTCTTTTCAAAATATTTCTTAGCATGCATTTGGTTCATAAACCCTCTTGGGGTGCTAAGAGGATAAGAGACTTTCAATTTGAAAATACATTACAAAGTGTTCCATCTCTTAAAGTTTAAGGAATACCCTGCTCAAGGTCTTAGAACATTTACCTGCCAGTGATTTTGATAAACGGATTCATCACTGAGTTGGAAAAGGGCCAGAGTGAGATGGCTCTTAGACCAATTTACTGTGGCCATGTGTATTGGCAGAAGAGTATGGGTGTTGTGTGACCTTGTTTACACAGGATATTTCCACAGCTGTGCTAGATGAAAGTCTCAACTTCAATTGCTTATCTCCATCGACCAAATTGGCTGCTCTAATCACCTGTTGATGTTGTTCCACATGCAATAGCCATTTTCCAATTTCCAGAGAAGATACATGGGAATTTAAACGGGTCATACTGATATGTAGGTAAAATAATAATGAGAGGATTTAACTTTGATAATCACGTTAAGACTGAAACGAAAGCACAGGTGATTAAAACAGCTACTTCAAGGTGGCCTTTATATGACCTAGGGGTGAGGTACTGTGCTTCACAAGGGCAATTTCAAGCTAGGATGTAAATTGTGGCCCTTTCTGATTAAGAAGTGACATTTCATTTAGATTTCATACTCTTCAGTGTGCTTCTACAGTCATAAAGAAGCACAATAACTTTATTTGCAACAACTGGAAAATGCACAAATGTGAAGTCCTCACAATGGCTGGCAGAAGCACAGATTTCTAGTCCAGGGTCATAATTTGTGTTGGATTCCATACGAGTGGTGTCCTGGGAAGCACGGATCTGCAGAAGACTGGAGTGACGGTGTAGAGACTTCTACAGGAGTCTTCACAATATTTGCTCCCTGCACCCTACTGCGTCGCCACTTCTGACTTCGTCACCTGCTCCAGCCACTTGGAGGCTTCTTGCTGATATCTGAACACACCAGTGTGCTCTCTGGCCTCATGGACTGTACACTTGCTGTTTCCCTGGCCGTCCGATTTAACATTGCAACTCTTCCCACATTTTTTGCCTTTTTCCATTTAGTTTTCATTATTTCTTTATATTTATTTCATTATTGTCCCCATTTCACACATTATCCATGCAGTTCATCTTGTATATTGTCTGGTGTCTCCCCTAACTCTCCCAAAGTCTATGAGTACAGTGATTTTTTTTTCTTTTTTTTCCCCAATGCTGTAGCCTCAGCACCCAGACTAGTATCTGGCACATTGTAAGTGTTTCATAAATATATCAAGAATAAATAAATGTTATAAATAGTTTTCAGTATATTATTAAAGATATCTTAGAGTTACTAGCACAATAAGGAAGTCTTGCCCTTTGTTTGTTTAAGATTTTATTTATTTATTTGACAGAGAGAGAGAGAACACAAGCTGTGGAGTGGCAGGCAGAGGGAGAGGGAGAAGCTGACTACCCACTAAGCAGAGAGTCACTAAGAGATGCTGGAGCTCGATCCCAGGATCCTGGAATCATGCGGGAGTCTTGAACTTTGTATACACTATGTTTTAAAAATCCAGAAAATTTGATGATTTTTCCCATTTCAATGGGGGAACTTGTAAAATATTCCATGTATAGCTAGGTCAGTCTCTGATTTGAAATGGAAGATTCTATCTCTGTAGATAGAAACCAAGAGACCCTTATAGAAGCTTACAGGTTCTTCTGTTATTTCTCAAAGGACAAGAATCTTAATGTGGAGGTTTGAAACAAAAGTGACCTCAGTTGGTGTGGCAGCCTAAGAGTCAACAACCTAGTGTCATGGCTTTTATGAAAAATAAGATTTAACATTAGAGAGATAATATCAATTTCTCATTTATGTCCCAGATCTAGCCATCTTGATTCCTCTGATCCCAGGCTTTGCCTGCCTTCCTGCTACTGCACATGGATTTATACCAACTCAATTTACAGAATTCATTTGCTCTCTCCTGGAATATTGCTTTTGTGAAAACAATGTCAGTCTTCCCATTCAGTCCATTTGATAATTTAGCCTCATTTGGCCAGATTTTAAGGGAATTCATGATTTGTAAAAACAAATGTAGTTATTCAGAAAACATGTTTGCTTTCATGGCATTTTATTTGCAGTATGTTTTCTGTTAAGTATATTTCAAATAATTGATAACATATGTGGGAAGTTATACATAACATTATATGAATCTTCTGTGTGTCTCAATTGTGAATAGCCAAATGTTCCTTCTATAGGAGTGACATTTTTTTATTGATAATTACCCATCAGAGACATAGATGTGTTCTGAAATTGGTAAATGCATATGTATATAGAAAAATGCAAATAATATTAACAGTCACTTTTGTTAGGATATACCAGTTTCCAAGGTTGATACTGGGCATCATTTCTTTTACGTTGCTGTAGAAATTGAACACTACTTGTATGATTAGGTGTTATCATGATGGACGGTAATAAGGAACATAGTGTTTAATTCTCACTGGCAGATTCCCCCAGCACACAGGCAGAGGGGATGGACCATCTTTAGGTAGCATGTGCTCCAGTCTTAATGCATATGAGTTTGTAGCATTTCTTTAATAGTCCAATTTGTTTTATATTACCAGGTGGTTTTGATTACTGAACCAAAACAAGTGAATTTGTGTACAGAAGACAGAAAGAATTATAACTCAGATGGTTGCTTTTAGGTCAGTACAAGTTATAATAGAAATATATAATCTTGTTACTGATGCAACATTAATTCCTTCCATATTGAGAGGGATGAAGTACCTAATTAAAATTCCAACATTTCCTTCCCCCATTTTAATCTTCCTGCAGACTAGCAAAAATCTAAGAACCATGAATGAAATATTTTAACTTTCCAGACACTGGTTATTTATCAAAAACAGCTTCAATGCTACCGAGTGGGGAGAGGTGCAAGGAACTGTCTTTAACTCCTCTCATTCTTCTCCTGCCTTTTGAGGAGTGGAAAGCAACTAGCCCTGCCATGCCCTGAAATTCAGGAACCTACAATGTGTTTTCCCATTTCTGTTGTTTTAAAAATACTTTCACTTGGGGCTCTTCAGTGACTCAGTCGGTTAAACCTCAGCTCTTGATTTCAGCTCAGGATATGATCTCAGGGCCCTGGGTTCAAGCCCCACATCAGACTCCAGTGGGAAGTCTGGTTGAGGATTCTCTCCTCCTCTTCCTCTGTCCCTTCCCCTGCTCTCTCTCTCTTTCTAAAATATATTTAAAACATTAAAAAATACTTTTACTCAAACAGTTTTTCTTTCCTTTACTTAATAAACATGAATATAGTACTTATTATTTGACCAGAGCATTCTAAGTGCTTTAAAATATTTACTTTTCTTTTCCTTCTCCTTTCTCTTATGTGTCCTTTTGTCTCTTTTTATCTCTCTGTTCAACTGCACTTATGTATTACCAAATTCTGAACAAAACTTTCTCTTAGCACTAGGTAAATTCAAATAGCACATAGATTTCTCGAGGGTGCACATAAGCTTCAAACAATAAAAGGGTATCTCTGTGTAAGAGATGGTAGGGAGTTCTGTGGGGTATCTGGATGGCAAAATATTCACATTATTTGCACATACTCTGTAGTTTGGTAAGATTGTTTTTCCTTTTTCAACTGCACTCCTTTATGCACTTTTACCTACGAGTTGAAAAGACTTCATAGTCAAATAAAGCTAGTGGCTAAGCAGTGCCCCTAGTAAGTGTCCCTCTTAGAAAATCATAATATATTCTTGCTTATTAAAAGATCGTACAACCAAAAAAGCCCTACTGGTTATATGGTAGTGCCTCAACAAATTAAACAGAATTATACAATCTAATAATTCCACTATTGGATACATACCCAAAAAACCCTGAAAGTAAAGACTCAAGCTATCTATACACCAATTTTTAAAGATTTTATTTATTTATTTGACAGAGATCACAAATAGGCAGAGAGGCAGGCATAGAGAGAGGGGGAAGCAGGCTCCCCGCTGAGCAGAGAGCCCGATGTGGGGCTCGATCCCAGGACCCTGAAATCATCACCTGAGCCGAAGGCAGAGGCTTTAACCCACTGAGCCATCCAGCCTCCCCCTAAACACCAATTTTTATAGCAGTCTTATTTATAGTAGCCAACCTGAAAGTCCATCAACAGATGAATGGATAAGTCAAATGTGGTATATACATTCTGATATACAACCATATATACAATGGAATATTATTCAGCCTTAAAAAGGAAGGAAATGCTGATACATGCCATAAAATGAATGAAACTTAAAGACCTTATATAAGCCAATCACAGAAGAACACATACCATACAATTCTGTTTATACGAGGTACCTAGAATCATCAGATTCATAGAGACAGAAAGTAAAATGGTGGCTACCAAAGACTGGGGGAATGGAGCATGGGAGTTATTGTTTAATGGGTACAGAGTTTCAGTTTGAGAAGATGAAAATGTTCTGGAGATGGTTAGTAATGAGAGTTGACAACAGCAGGAATGCTCTTAGTGCCACTGAACTGTAACTTAAGGTAAAATCAAGATGGTAAATTTTATGTTATGTATATTTTACCACAATAAGAAAATGAAAAAAAAAGAAAGAAATCTGTTTTTAATCTGGCATTTCCTACTTGATTTAATCATGAAACGCTTTTATCAAGGAACAGTTATTAATATTTGGAGAAATAATTGGAGCCGAGTTATGAAAAACCTGGTCTATACACTCAGCATTGAATTCAGTAAATGTGAACTTCAGTAATCTCATTTCCATGCCTAAAACTCTTCTGTGCCTCCTTTGTTCACATGATAGTTCAGGCTCCTTCCTTATAAATGAGCCTTCTTGGTATTTGAGCACACCTGTAGAATTACATCTTCAACTTGAACAGTGACCCTAGTTGAGACACATGTGACTGCTAAATCTATAAAACTTGACAAAGAGTGGAAACAAAGAATGGAAATGGGTAAAGATGATGCAGAAGACTTCAGTGAGGTAGCTGTTGAATGGGGACTGCCACCATCAAAGGGACCATAAAGGAGTAACAGTTTAGGAAAGCAGGGGATAATAAAATTAGACTCAGTAAAACTGATGAATTCTAACCTTCTTAATGATCCTAGAACTACAGGAAAAGAGAATTATGGTCAGGATCACAAAAGGCAAAGAACTTTGGGAGCAAAAGAAAAACTGAAGGCATTTATTTTGAAAGAAAATGGACTGAGGTCTTCTTGCATTTGGATGTGAGTTATCAAAGTCTCCTTTTCTTGGGTGAATTTACAACCAATGAAATGAAGGATCTGGAAGTAGCAGAGAAAATAAATCATTGAAATAATATGTTGATAAGGGTGCCTGGACAGTGTCCTCTATTCTGATTCACTTTCTGTGTTTTGGGGATTTTTTTTTAATCACTTCTGAGAAATTGAGTTTAAAGAATGCATTTTAAAGGCTTTCATTACATCTATTATAAAAGCAATCAGAGAAATTAGGCAGAATTCCACTGACTTTCTGTTTTCTCATAATGAAAACTATATGCAATAGTCTTTATGTGTTAAGAGTAAAGAATGCAGCAGTTTATAGCTGGACAGGAGAACAAAAGGAATCTCTGACCTCTGGAATAAAATATTCAAAATGTCTTACTCTTGAACCAAATAAGGGAAAATTGTCTGGTTTTCACTGAGATATTCAATTTGAGATATAGTACTTGCTAATACTCGCTATATGAAGACATTATCAAGTTTTCAGCAAAGGAAAAAAATTATGTTCATGCTGAGCCTATTACTATGAGTGATGTGGCAGACAACAATAGTGGATTTTGAATAGTGTAAATGAGGACAGATGACAGGCCTATGTCCCTTAGGTTCAGTGCTTAGCACAATGCTGAGTACACAGTAGGTGCTCAAAATATATTTGTTGAACAAATGGATCAATGATCGAATTGGTTTCTGAAGGTTAAGAACAGTTATCATCAAAGAGCTGAGCTGCACTGAAATGTGTATCTTGAGTCCACTTTAATATTTTCACTGACATCTAAGAGTTAGGGGAGGGATCACAGGGTGTAAAGAGTGTTAGCACTCAGGAGAAAAAGCGATGGTTTATTGTACTTCCAACAAAGGTCAGTCCTGGGGAGTATTAATTGTGAGTGAGACTAAAGAACATTTGGGCTGAATGTCAGGGGAAATTTTTGAAGAGTAAAGTGTGTTAAACTACATAACAGAGCCAGGGGTAGAAACCCAAGGGAACAGATGGAAGTTTCAATGGCCGGACAATTTACAAAGGGTCTGGACCCAATCATGAAGAAGTGGTAAGGGAATCTTGTATCTCGAAGGTATGTTACTAACAGAGCTTTTTTTTTTTTTTTTTTTCCTTTCAGGTTTTTTTTTTATCTTGTTTCTGTGTTGTGTATAACTGCACTGGAGTCTCCTAAGACACAAAGAAAAAATATGCATGTGTGTGGTTTGGTACAGCGGCCTTTACAACTTGGGGAATATCACAATGATACAATACTAAAAGGAGTTTGTGTATTTGGAAATTGTTGCTATGATTAGGCAAGATTCTGAGAGAGCAAGCAAGAAGCAAATGATTCATTCTGCAGTGTTTTGAAATTGTGTATTTATCAACTGTTCATATGATTAAATATAAATGTCTACAACAAAGGAGTAGAGTCCAACTCTAATTAGAAAAAGTGAATTAATGAATTCCTTTTAGGTCTATGATTCTTGGTAAATTAAATTTGAGGACAGTGATGCCACATAGCTTAAATGTACTCAAAATTTCTAACGTCCCCTGGAGCTAAAAATCCTCTAAAATCAGCCTACATAATTAAGCCTTTGTATAGTTCAAATTTGCTTATATTATATAGAGAGAGTGTCTTTGTGCTGCATATTTTGTATGTTAATTTTAAAAGTTGGACTATTCTCATCAAGGAAGTGAAATTACAGGTCATTCATGGAATCCAGTAAGAAATTTGGTTATACAACGAAATTGTTTTAACTAAAAAAAGTCCAATTCAACCCCAACACAAATTTGCTGCCTTCAATTTCCTAGTGCTACTATCTAAATTGACTTGTCATTTTAAGAAGGTCCACTTTAAAAGAAACTGTTATCTGTCTTCCCAACTTAGTATTTTAACAATTTAATAAATAAAGCATAAGGCACATGATGGATTTCATAGAATAACAATATTTGTGAAAATAAATTTGGATGTCATCAGTTATCTATAGATAAATATATGGATACATAGGTAAGAGAGAGAAAGGGAGCTAAAGAAGAGAAAAACCCAGAGAGAAAGAGAACTGAGATCCTCTAATGTTTGTATCTTAAACAAAATTGTCATTTTGAATATAATAGAATCTTTCTGCTGGTGATTCATGATTTAACTGTTGGTTTTTCTAGTGGTTGATAAATATATCACATGAAGAGTCTTTTTAAATACCAACTTTGCAGTGATATAATGTAAATAATGTTTAAGTTGAATATAAAAAAAAGCTAGGTGGATTTTCAGCAGTTATAGGCTATATTGCACGTGGTCTGACTTGAAGTACAGGGTACATGGAATGTTCAAAATTAATGCTATAAAATTTGCACATTTATGGGATGGGTTAATGGTGAGCTAGAGAGAGGGCCTCAGAAGGAGGCATTGTGGTGCTATGAGGAGAATCAGGATGGCTCAACCTTTTGCTGTTCTGACTGCCTGCTGGACATCTCCCCATGGATGTCTCAATGGCAACCCCAAATCAATCATATCTCCTCTCTCAAATGTGCTCCTTCTCTTCTAGTCCCTGTTGTACTTAAGGATAACCCTAACTACCAGGTACCCAACCGAAAGCTTAAAAGCTAAGGCAGATGTGTTCTGAGAGACCCGTGTCCCAGACCACGAGGAGGAACCTGCCACACTTCTCTGTAAGATGCCAGAGAGAGGATACTGATTTCTACTATATCCCCAGTGCACAGTCACTTCAGTTTGTAGGTGTTGACGTGAACACAAACTGCTTTGAGCAGAATTGCAAATGGTGTTTATAAAGTCTCTACAGGATGAACATAGCCGTCTTTTTACTGACCAACTTACCTTATATTGGGCCATTTAAGAATTATGATTATGAAAAGGCAACAGCAAATGATATAGATGTGTACTGATTTTCACTCTCCTTTTCCTTTTCCTTCTTTGCTATATCACGTTCTGTTAGCAATAAAATTTTGTGAGTGGAGGAATGGCAGTATCTCTTTTTGAATGGCTTTGACTTTGTGCACCAAGCAACCTTCTTGAGAATGCAAGTGACAGGAGATTCTCTGTTGACATTCCCCCACAGGCTCATCTGTGGCAGAGCCCAGGGCTCCTGTGATTGAATCATGCTCATTCTTAATTGCACCAACAGTTCTACCAATGATTCTTTAAATCATCAGATTAGAGATGATCAGTGATTTTCAAGTCTGCTTAGACTTTCCCCTTTCAAAAGATGGGCTCACCTGGCTTTCTTTTCTGAGTCATGACTCCATATATTAGATACCTTTGTTTAAGAGCTCAGAGATTGCCAAGTACTCCTTTAAGATTGTTTTGCATAGGATAAGATGGGGACACTTAGGTATAAACATAAATTCCATTAGGAAAGTAAATGAAAATTGCCTAATTCCCATAAAACTCCCATAATATGTGATGATAATAATAATAATAATAATAATAATCAGAACACTACATGAAGTTTTCTTGTTGCGTAAATGCAAAAAAGGAAATTGGTCTCATGGTAGGGTTCACTTTGAACCTTTCTTCACAGAATAAATCAATATGAGGCTAAAGGGTATATCCAATATCCAGTGACATGAATGATTTTTTGTGAACAAGGAGGGAAACATGCCTTTGACTGACATGCTTATATGAATATTTGGACTGTAAAAATAAACAAAGGTTGTAAAGGTGGCTCCCACAGTTGTGAAATGATAATGACATCCTTCCCAACGTGCTTGGCAACCTATTTCTTTACAACAGAACCAACAGTCATGTCCTGAGGTAAGCCACCAGTTTCCAACCTTACTCCCCACTGAAATTAATTTCATTACTGAGAACAAGAGCAAGAAGATAGAAGGAATGCAAATGCCACAAAAATGTGAAATACAGAGTGACTTTTTATTGCCTAGTTGTCAGACTGGATAATAGGTTTAGGAAGTTTCTGTATAACCTGATTCTGGTCCAGAACATATGGATTTTCTACTTCTACAGAACAAGTTTCCTGAGTGATTTTCCGCATGGGAGAACCACTCCTGCCCTATCGTGATAGGTGCCTGTACAACTTTAGAGCAGCCCTTCGATCTTCCTTTAAAGCCAACACAAGTTATTAGAGGAAAATCAGACTGACTAATTCCCTTCAGAGATATCTGACAGTCATAGGAGTCTTTTCCTGCTTTCCTGCTCCTGGGAAGCTCTGGGTTTCATCTCAGTACTGTATGGTATCCCATCTTACAGACTCACAAAAAGCTGGTTTGGTCACTAGAACGACAATGACAGGACTGCCCGTTGGCCTGTAACTCCAGGCCTGTCTTCACTCAAGGCCTCTACCCCACTGCCCATCCACAGTTAGCATCCGGTGGCTCTATGGATTTCTCTCTCCAGATTTGCTAGGTGTAATTATAGTTTCTTATTTACAATGGAACATTACGCTCTTTTTGGAGCTACCTCATATACTTGGCAGCTGACTAAGGTGATCATATGTCCTGTTTTTCTTTCTGTCTTTCTTTTAAAACCAGGACAGGTCTTTGTTTTTGCTAAAGTTTGCCTTTTCTCCTTGTTACTGATGTGCAGACTCCTTTGTGCTGACGGCCAAGAAAATTCTGGACTGCTGCCCTGTTTGCCTCCAGAGACTGATGCAAAGTCTTCAAAGTAAAGTCAGTGGGCTTTTTTTGGTTGTTTTTTTCAAAATAGAGTTTACCAGAAACAAGACATCTTCATGCTTATGAAGACCTTGCTGTCTACTGCAAAACTTTCAAAAGACTGACAGCCTGGACTTGGCCTTTCTGAGGTTTACAAACGCACTTGAAACCTCTTGAAAAAAAAAAAAAAAAAAGGTTTCAGCAAGGACAACAATAAAGCAACGCTCAATTTTATTTTATTCTATATTTTCTTATTTATTTTATTATTTTTTTTTTTTTAGGTTTTCATTTGGCACCAACAGAAAATGTTTAAAAATATTTTCCATTGGATGTTCTTTGGGCAGATCCTGAAGAGGACCTTCTGTCAGTTCTCAGTAGAAGTAGGATCATGAAGCAATTTATTTAACCCAAGTTCTCCTAGACCTATGTTATTTTGCTGCTGTGTTAGAAAACACAAGTCCTGTGTGACAAGCTTTAGTTAAATGAAGCATTACAACCTCTTCTCTTATACGTACTGCAAAGAAGGCGGGTTGTTTCCTCAAGCCCGCACACCTACTGCTCTCTTATTTATCTAAGATCTGATCTACCTAATTACTGAGATAGAAATAAACGTATCATCCATTGCTCTCCTCCAGACCATTTGAATACATTATCCACTTATTTGGTATTTGGCTCAGGTTTAAATGAGTCATTTAATAACCCCTGTTCCCAGCAAGTTAAGTTGCAACCAGCTGGCAGCCACAACTCACAGGATTGTTAGTCATTCCAACCAGGATTGGACCCCGTGTTCCAGAATGTCCCGAAGGGCATTACGCAGCTTTGCTCCAGCTATCGTGGCAGGAGTTTCAAGCAAATCTGTGCCTCAGGTAATGAAATGGCCTGAGAACTATAAGAGTTTCGGAAAATAGACGTCAGTGTCTATTCTAAGGACTGGAAGGGCTATTGATAAAGCTGTTTGAGACAGATCCTTATCATAGAATGAGAATCCCTGCTCAACTCATGATGCCTTCAGGAGCTCAATGAAAAACACAACTGCCTGAATCCACAGAAAGGTCATTTTGTTTGAAAGGTCAGTGACCCTCAGGAGTGGAGAATAGAAGGTACAGTGGTTGTGAAAGAGGACAGAATGCTTCCACATCAATCCTGCACTCTCTAGATTTTTAAGAATGACTTTTATTTAATGACATCACCTCTCAACTCATTTTTTTAAAATGGAATTTACCACTTTCTAACTTATATAATTACTTACGATGCCTATTGTTTATGGCCTGTCTACCACTTCACCTTCTGCCTGGAATTCCCAACCCCGATCTCTACCCTCATTAGTTTAGTTGGAACATAGCAGGCACTAAAAAGCATGGCTAAATGAATATATGTAGTACATGTTCATTTTTGAAAACTGAAAAATGTAAAAATGAACAAAAATAATATAAAAGAATTTATAAGATAATGGAAATCATCCATTTATCCGAACCCACCAAACAATATCATTAACATTCTTGAAAGGCTCATATGCTTGCCTATGGATCTATGCATAAATGTGTATACATACATAAAAATTAGTATTTATCAAGGCCCCCACCATTTATTTCTGAGAATCCCCAAAGGGGTACACACCCACCCCAGTGTTTCAGTTTGATTTCTATTCAATCAATCTCCATCAGTGTTTCTTAGCTGGGTTGGTTCTTTCCACCCAACCCTCACTCACCTGGGTATACTTGACAATGTCTGGAGACATTTTTGGCTGTCACTGTGGGTGTGCTATTGGCATCTTATGTGTAGACTCCAGGGTATTCTCAAATTTTTGAGAGTGTACCAAACAGTTCCTGCTGCCCCTGTATTCGACCGACAAAGAATTATCTAACCCGAAATGTCAATAGTGCTGAGGTCAGGAACCCTCATCTCTATTTTTCCTTTCATGCTCTGTCTTCTTCTGGTCATGTTCTTCTGTTTATGAAGTGTCTTGCATTGCTGGATCTACTCAGGATAGAAATAGCAGGTCTTGTCAAGGGTGCCATTTCCATTCCTCTCAGCATTTCCAGATGGCCTATGCTGAGCACGCACCTGTGCAAAGACAAGAAGTGCCTCCTTACCACCTCTGTGCTCCACACATGGTCACCATGATCCACAGGCAGCTGTGTTTGTGCCAGAGTCTCAAAGTGATTAACTTCTGACCATCATTTATTGCTTGGATGTTCATGAAGTTGGTCATAAAAAATTGTTTTGTTTCTCATTTCTCTAAGTGTAAGAGTTCAAATTGAGTTCAAGGGGTCAGCTGAGAAATCATTATCTTCATCAACATTTTTCTTCCCTTGGCCCTGCTCAAACCTGAAACTCTTGCCCCTCCCCGGGTCCAATTTATAACTGTGGGTGTCAGGAGACACTGGGAGAAAAGGACAGAAAAAGATGGATAGTTGTCTGCAAAGCAGGCTTTGGCTTCGGACTCTCAAAGATGCCTTCTGTGTTTTACTTTTGCTCTCATTGCCCATTAAGTTTTTCAAATATTTTTTTCAGAACTATAGGAAAACTATTACTTTTTAATTAACTCATATCCTTTTTCATATTTTCAGTAGTCTTATACAATTTAATTTACTTAAGTTCCTCATGTTCTTATTAAATATATTCTTGGGAATTCTGTGCTTTTGGGTTGCTATTGTAAGTTATTTTATTAAAATAATATATTTGAACATTTTACTGACTATAATATAGATCTTTATATAAATGTAAATAGCTATATATCTTGTATCCAATGACTTTTAGACTTATTTTATTAATGGAAATGATTTTTTAACTAATTCTCTTGGATTTTCCAGGTACTCTAAATCATCTTAAAATAGTGACAATTTGTTTTCTCATTTCCAGGACTGTGCAAATCTACAAATAACCTTTGTGCAAAAATAGAATAAAAAAGGCCTTATCTAGGCTGACATCCCTACACTGGTCTCTGGTATAGTGTGTGGATAGAGCCTCTATGAAAAGTAGTGCTTCTTCTTCAGGACGTCTGCAACCCCACCCAGAGGATGCAGTGCACTGAGCAGAACAATGGCTATATTTCAGCCACTCTCTACCTCCACCAGATAGGGAGAAACTTTTCACATGTAGGAGGGAGTCCCACCCAGACCCCTTCACTTGAATTTTGCTTTTTTTCCCTCCCATTCCATGTTTTATTGCTTTGGTTTGGATTCGTAGAACAAAATTTAATAGTAATGGTGATAGCAGTTAGCTAGTTGTTTCTTTAATATTATTAAGGCAACATCTAGTATTTTGCAATTTAGTATGCTGACTTGAGATAGGTAGATATTTGTTGATTTGAGAGAGATATGTGTTAGTGTTCATCTGCATACATACATCAGTGGTTTTAAATTTTTCTAATAGTGATCAATTAGAAAATGGAAAATAGATCCCATTAATGACAGCCAAGAAATATATTAAATAGAAATAAACTTACAAAAAGAACATGCATGATATTTGTGAAGAGGATCACAAAACTTTCGGGCAAGCTATTTAAAAAGCTTAAATTAGTGGTAAGACATTCTAATTCCTAGTTGAAAGAACTCAAAGTTGCAAAGATAATCAGTTCCTCATAACTTAATATATAAATTCAAAGCATTATAAATAAAAATCCCAGGGGGACTTTTATGTGAACTGATAAGCTGTTTCTGCATTTGTTAGAGTAAGTGCTTCACCATACTTTATAGTTGAGATACTTCAAAGGGGAGGTGCTCGCCAGTGTATATAAAATCCAGTGTATATAAAACTGTAATAAATTTGAAAGTGTACACTGGTGCAGGAAAGGCAAATATATTAGTGTTACTGAAAAAAAATGTCTGGAAATATGTGTGTGAATGTTTATAAAAATTCACACATTGGCTTTCCAAATCAATGGGGACATATAGATTACCAAATAAATGAATGAACAATACTGAAATAATTAACTATAAATTTATCACAAAATAGGCACTTCTATCTCATATCACACATACACAATACAAAATGGATTTAAGAACTAAACATAAAATAAAATATAAAAGAATTAGAATAAACATGAGTGCTTTATATATACATATAATGTAGGATAGGCTAAAGTTTTCTCAAGAAAGACATGAAATCCAGAAGCAATGTAAGAAAAAACGGAGCTTTATAAAATGTTAAAATTGTCACTATGTAAATGACCTAAAATATAAAGATATATGGCAAACTATAGATAGGGATTTTAAAAAAGAGCATATGGGGCACTGGGTGTCTCAGTGGGTTAACCTTCTGCCTTCGGCTCAGGTCATGATCTCAGGGTCCTGGGATTGAGCCCTGCATCAGGCTGTCTGCTCAGCAGGGAGCCTGTTCCCCCCACCTGCACCCCCCGCCTGCCTCTATGCCTACTCGTGATCTCTGTCAAATAAATAAACAAAATCTTTAAAAAAAAAAAAAGAGCATACATAGTGGGCAAAGGATTAACATTCTATATCCATGAAACACTCCCACAAAGTAATTATATTTAAAGCACAATGACAAAGATTTTTATGACTTTTATGAATATCTTAATCATTATTAATCATAACAGATTAGGAACTGGGGCACAGACAGGTTAAGTGATTTGTTCAAGTTCACACAGCTCAAAAGTAGTGGAGACTGGATGCCAATCCAAGCAGTTTCCCTATAGCTGTACACAAAATACTGTAATTTCTTGCTCCTAAGACAGGTTAACCAGAAGTGGTGAATTTGGGGGAACGAAGGAATTTTAAAAGAAATTTAAAATTTAAAAGAAATTTAAATTGACACAAACTTTTCATAAGTAGATTTGGTAATAGTTAGAAACATTCAATATCTAAAGTATGTTTACCATTCAAGTTACCAATTCTCCTTATTATTAGTGCACAAGGACATTTCTAGACTGTGGCATTATTTATAATGTATTTTGTGTATGATTTGATAATTTTCTGTCTCTGTGTAACTCTGTATATTAAATTTTATCTACTAAAAGGAATCATATTATAGACATATATATGTGTGTATCTATGCATTAGCCCATTTATTTATTTCATTGAAGAGTTCTGGAAGGTTATAAACCAACCTGTTGTTAGTGCTCATCCCTTGGGAGGTGACAAATGGGAGATGCAGGGGTGGTTAGGGATAGGAACTTATTAGTATGTACATTTCTGCATTGTTAAAATTTTGTAGTGAGGCTGTGATAATTAGAAAATAACTAAAAGCTCTTCTTCAAGTCATAGATTTTAATATTAAAGAATCTTTTAAAAAATAGAGGAATGAATTTTGCATATCATCCATTTTTTTTCCTTATTATTGGGATGACATGACTTCTCTTATTTGGCTGATTGATTTGAATATAATACTATTTTCCTAATACTAAATAATCCTTACATTCATAAGAGAGTCTTTTTTTTTCTTTTTCTTTTAGAGCTTGATGTTCCATCAATATATACTTAAATTTTATGGCTAGTATTTATTTAGAATTTTCAGATCTATTTTCCCATGCAAGATGGTCCATAATTATCTTTTTTTGTAATATTGCTGTTATGTTGTTACAGCATTATGCTGGCTTTATAGAATGAACTTGGTAGCTTTCCATTTTTTCCGTATACTCTGCCAAATTTCGTATGGTGATGAAATTAGATGTTAGTTAAGCTTTGAGGGAACTTACCAGTAAAATTAATTTTTATAATTAGTCTCTTAATGAAAAAAAATTTTTGAATTCCCTTTTCTAGTTCTGCTTGGAAGTCATAAGGAGACTGGAAGTCATCACTCTGTCTTAAGAACAAGTAAAAACCTGAACAGAACAAAAAAAAATCAACAACTCTTTGGTTTTACACAAAGAGAGGGTCACAGGGCAAACTATTGCCGTCAAGCCTGGACATACTGATAGGGGAATACAGGGAGTTGTGGCTTACCCGAGCAAAGACACATGAGCAAAAACTGCTGCAGGAACCAGTGTAAAGGAAGAAAAACCTAAACTGTAGTTGACAAATTGTTAAAAACTCAGCGCAGAAAATTCTGAGTGTTCAAAACTCCAGGGGGACACCATCATAGGGTGTCCCTGCAATATTGTGAGCTTTATTTACCTCCAGGAGCTCAATCAGATACAGTAAATGTTGGAGAAATCCCCTCAGGTTTCTGGCAGGGGAAGGGAAAAAGAACCATTTGAAATATGCCAGAGTACTCTGTTCTTTTTTTTTTTTTTAAGATTTTATTTATTTATTTATTTGACAGAGAGAGAGAGAAATCACAAGTAGGCTGAGGGGCAGGCAGAGAGAGGGGGAAGCAGGCTCACTGCTGAGCAGAGAGCCCAATGTGGGGCTCGATCCCAGGACCCTGAGATCATGATCCGAGCCGAAGGCAGACGCTTAACCCACTGAGCCACCCAGGCGCCTCAGAGAGTACTCTGTTCTTAACAAGGCCTGCCTTCATTTGTAAACTAGTTAATTGGAGCTTAACCCACTGGGGTACTGCCAGAGCCTAACTGACCTAGGGAAGGAAATATCCAACTCTATTCCATTCTAACTTTTCCATGTTGAAGAAGGGGAAATAGCCAACTCCAGCCTACGCTAGCCATCCTATCCCACCTGAGAAAGGAGGAAAAAACAAGAAACACTTGTGAAGTTTACAGTCTAGAGCCATATGCCCACAAAAAGACTGAGGCCTAGTCATAGGACAATAGAATGCTTCCCCCTATCCCATACCCCACCACTACATTACTAAAGGACTATTTACAGCAGTTTCTTGTCCAGCTACCAAGAAAAAAAAAATTTCAAAGCATACCAAAAGGCAAAAACCAGAGTTGGAAGAGACAGTGCAAGCATCAGAACCGGAAGAACCAGAGATGTTGGAATATCAGACCAGAAATTTAAAACAACTATGATCAGTATGCTAAGGGCTCCAATGGACAAAGTAGACATCATGGACAGATGAGCAATATAAGCAGAGAGATGGAAAGCCTTAGAAAGAACCAAAAAGAAATACTGGAGGTCAAAAGAATGCTTTCAATGGGTTTATTAGTAGACTGGACATAACTGAGGAAAGAATGTCTGAGCTAGAACATACACCAGTAAAATCTTCAAAAACAGAAAGCAAACAAAGACTGAAAAAAATATCCAAGGACTGTGTGACAACTATAAAATGTGAACATACATATAATGAGAATACAAGAAAGAGAAAAAAAGAGAGAAAGGAGCAGAAGTTATATTGGAAACAATAATGACCGAGAATTTTCCCAAATTAATGCCAAACACCAAACTACAGATTCAGGAACCAAAGACAATGCCAAGCAGGATATATGCTCCCCCAAACTATACCTAGCATACCTAGCATATCATTTTCATATATATATATATATATATATATACCTTCTAGAAGTCAGAGGAAATACCACTTTACCTACAGAAGAACAAAGGTAAGAATTATATCCAACTTCTCTTAGAAGTCATGCAAGCAAAAAGATAGTGGTGTGAAATATTTAAAGTGTTGAGAGAACCCCCCGCAACCTAGGATTCTGTACCCTGTGAAATGATGCTTCAAAAGTGAAGGAGCAGTAAAGATTTTCTCAGACACATACACAAAAAAAAATTTGAGAGAACTTGTTGACAGCAGACACGACTTGCAAAAAATGTTAACAAATTCTTTCGAGAGAAGGAAAATAAATAGTTCAGAAACTCAGATCTACATAGAGAAAGGAAGAACATCAGGGAAAGAGTGAGTGAAGGTGAAATAAAAACTTGTATTTTTTTAAATCTTAATTGAGATATCAGATAACAATTTGTTCAAAATAATAATACAACAATGTATTCAGATATTTATGCTTAAGTGTATTTAAGTATATATGTTTACTAAAATATGTATATATATATATATTTGTGTATGCACACACACACAAGCAGAATACATATTTGCTTATGTATGCTTCTATATAAGTGAAATAATTGACAGCAATGATACAGGGATAGGAGGAAAGAATTATTTATGTGTTTGTAGGAATTAGTGTTACATGAAATGAGCTTTCATTAGTTGTAAATGTATGTTGGAAACTCTAGGGCAATCATTAAAAATGTAAAAAGAAAAAAGTATAACTGATATGCCAGAAAAGGAAAGAAAAATGGAAATTTGATAGCCTAGATAAAATGAACGAATTCCTTGAAAGCACAAACTGCCAAAACTCACACAAGAAGAAATCGACGATCTGAATAGGTTTGTATCTATTAAAGAAATTGGATCAATAATTAATAACCTTCCCAAACAGAAAGAAACCAACCCAAATGGATTCACTGGTGAATCCTATCAGACACTTCAGAAAGAAATTACACCAATGCTCTGCAATTTTGTTCAGATGACAGAAGTAGAGGGAATATTTCCTGATTGATTCTATGAGACCAACATTAGCTTAATACCAAAACTAGACAAAAACATTACAAGAAAACTAAAGGGCATACAAACCAATGTCTGTAATGAACATAGATGTAAAAATCATCAATAAAATATTAGTAAATCAAATTCCAAAAAGCAAAGAAAGAATTATATGTCACAACAAAGTAGGATTTATCCCAGGTATGGGAGGCTGGTGAAACATTTGAAAATCAATTAAGGTAATCTGTCAGGTCAACAGCTAAAAAAGATAAATCACATGATCATATCAATAGATACAGAAAAGGCATTTGACAAAATCCAGCACCCATTCATGTTAAAAAAAAACTAGGAATAAAAACTCAGTAAATTAGGAATAGAGGGGAACTTTCTCAGCTTAATAAAGCATATCTACAAAAAATCTAGAGTTAACATCAGATAGTTGGGAGAAACTCAAAGCTTTCCTACTAAGATCAGGTACAAAGCAAGGGTTATCCCTTCTCAATACTTCTTTTCAACACTATACTTGAAGTCCTTGCCAATGCAAGAAGTCAAGAAAAGGAAATAAAAGGAATACAGATTGGGAATGAAGGCACGAAACTGTTTTGTCCACAGATGACATTATCATTAATGCAGACAAACCAGAGGAGTCACTCAAAAAGTCCTAGAACTAATAAACAATTATAGCAAACTTGAAGGATACAAGGTTAATATGTAAAGGTCAATTGTTTTTCTATATACCAAAAAGGAACAAGTGGAATTCGAACTTAAAAACACAGTATCATTTACATCAGCACTCCAAAAATGAAATACTTAGGTATAAATCTAACAAAGTATGTTCATGATCTATATGAGGAAAACTATAAAACTCTGATAAATGAAATTTAAAAACTAAATAAAAAATATTCCATGTTCACAGATAGGAATATGTAGTATTGTCAAGATGTCAGTTCTTCCCAAGTTGATCTATAGGTTTAATGCAATCTCAATCAAAATCCCCAGCAAGTTATTTTATGGACAATGATGAACTAATTCTAAAGTTTATATGGAGAGGCAGAAAACCTAGAATAACCAGCACTATATTGAGTGGAAGTAGAAAATTGGAGGACTGATACTACCCAACTTCCAAGACTTACTATAAAGTCACTAATCAAGACAGTGTGGTATTGGTGAAACAATACACAAATAGATCAATTGAATGGAATAGAGAGACCAAAAGTGGATACCAATAAATATAGTCAACTGATCTTTGCAAAAGAGAGAGGGCAATAAAATGGACAAAAGATTGTCTCTTAATTACAAAGTGCTGAAATAACTGAACATCTACATGGGAAAAAATGAATCTAGATATAGATTTTATACCCTTCACAAAAATTAACTTAAAATAGAACATAGACTTAAATTTAAAAAGCAAAACTATAAAAGTCCTAGAAGATAATGGGAGAAAACCTAGATGATCTTGGGAATGGTGATGCCCTTTTATCTACAATATCAAAGACATGATCCATGAAAGAAATACTTAGTAGGCTGTACTTTGTTCAAATTAAAAACTTCTTGGGGTGCCTGGGTGGCTCAGTTGATTACGCATCTGCCTTCAGCTCAGGCCATGATCCCAGAGTGCTCGGATTGAGCCCCACGTCAGGCTACCTGCTCAGCAGAGAGCCTGTTTCTTCCTCTCCTTCTGCTGCTCCCTCATTTTGTGTTCACTCTCTCTTTTTCAAATAAATAAACAAAACCTTAAAAAAAAAACACAAAAAAACTTCTTCTCACTTAAATACCATATCAAGAAATTAGAAGACAAGCCACAGATTGGGAGAAAATATTTTCAAAAGATATATTTGATAATGGGTTATCAAAGATAATGGGTCAAAGATTTTAACAGACAGCTGACAAAATAAGATATACAGATGAAAAATAAGCACATAGAAAGATACTTCACATTGTATCTGCTCAGAGAAATGCAAATTAAAGCAACAATGAGATACTACTACACGGTGATTAAAATGGACCCAAATCCAGAACACTTGACAGCAAATGCTGGCAAGGATGTGGAATAACAAGAATTCTCATACGTTGCTGGTGGGAATGCAAAGTGGTACAGCCATTTTGAAAGACAGTTTGAAAAAGGACAGTTTAAAAAAACTAAATTTAGCTTTTTAGAAAACTAATTCAGTCTTTAAAAAAACTAAACACTCTTACCATACAATCTAGTAATCACGGTCCTTGATATTTATCCCCAATAAGCTGAGAACATATATCTACACAAAAACTTATACATGGTTATGTATGGAAGTTTTATTCATAATTGTCAAAACCTGGAAGCATCCAAGATGTCCTTCAGTAGGTGAATGCATAAATAAACTGTGGTACATCAAGACAGAAAAATATTGTTCAATTCTAAAAAGAAATGAGCTATCAAGCCAGGACAAAAACACATGGAGGAATATTAGATTTATGTTACTAAGTAAAGGAAGCCAGTCTGAAATCTATGATCTCAACTATATGACATTCTGGAAAAGACAAAACTATGGAGACAATAAAAGATTAGTGGTTTCCAAGTGTAGTAAGGTGGAGATATGAATAGGTCCAACACAGGATTTTTAGGTCAGTGAAAATACTCTGTATGATATTCAAATAAAAGTGAATTCTACTTTTGTTCAAATGCAGAGAATGTACAATAGCAAGACTGAACCCTCAGCTAAACTATGGACTTGGGTGATTATGATGTATCAGTGTAGGTTCATCTTTGGTAACAGTGGTGAGGGGTAGTGACAATGAGGGAGGCTACGCTTGTGTGGGGGGATGAGGGTGTATGGGGAGTCTTTGTACCTTCCTCTCAATTCTGTAAACCTAAAACAGCCCCCAAAAAATGAAGTCTTGATTTTTTTCCTATCTCTTCAGGGTTTCTTCCTTTTCCCGAATCGTTGGTTACATCTATTTTCCTCGACATTTAAGTGTAATCCAATTTTTAAACTTTTGGACATAGTCTCTTACGATTTGTAACTCTCTCTATTCACTGTAGCCCTTTAGTAATTTAATTATTTCTTTTTTTATTAGCTAGATTTTTCTAGAAATTTGCCTATTTTCTTTTCTTCTTAAGAATGAGCTATTACTTTTAAATATTGAAATTAGAGTATTCTCTTTGATTTACATTTTTTGAACATTTATTTTTTCATGTTACTCATCAGTTTGTTTCCTTAAAGAAACTTTTTAAGGAAATGTGTCTCTTTTATTTTTCTTCCTTACAGTTGCTATACAGACTCAATGTTAATAATCTCATTTTGTTTATGCAAAACTGGTCATCCACAAAGTTAAAATTATGCCATTAGCTACTGTCCCCATTTCACTTAGCATGGCAATTCTAATGAATATGTAAATATGGTGATTACTTTTAGAACAAAATTTATACATGTTTACAAATAAATAGCTCCCTTTTTTGTTGTTCTTACAGAATCATGGAGGCATTAAATGGAACTGATATATGGAGTTGGTTTATGAAATAAAATAGACAGTTTACTTAGGAAAAACAAAAAGCATGTCAATAACTTAATAGAAATGGCTAAACTGGAGGACTAGATTCTTATCCCCAACCAACACCTATATAGTGAAGAAGGCAAAGGGCACTCATTCTTACAGGGTAAATGGGCACTTTCTGAGCTAGAAATTGCATATTTCCTCATTTCTAAGGCAACTCCCCACCTTGTTTCTCACCTGGTGGCTGCTGTACCATTTCTGAGTATTCAGTTCTATTAAATAGCTGAAGTTCTCCATGGCAGTAACTCAGAACAACCATCCCAACATTTTTAATGCATTCATTTGTACAGTTAGGTGGAAAGATTTAAAGTATGGTTTGAAAAATGCTGCCCTTTTGAAAACAGCCTGAATTCTAGTTCAGAGAAATGCCATGTGATGCCCCAAGAAAACACTGACTTGGCACAGGGCTGTGGGAAGGTTCTCAGATTGGGAGTCAGTCAGGGCTCTGCTTCATCTTGACTCTAGGACTCAAGGGTTGTAACTATGGGGTGTAGTTGATCTGAATTTGCCCATTTTCAACTGATAATGAGAATGGAACTACTTACCTTTTAGAGTTCTTATGAGGATTAAATGTGAACTATGTGTAAAACATTTTTAGAACTCTGTATAACACACTTTTAAAACACTGTTGAATAAGTGATAAATCTATTTTTAGTATGATGATGTGACTATTATTTCAAGAAAGAGATCCGGTATCTTTTTTGATTTTCAACTGAAGGCATCCTTGACATTCCTCAGTCATATCCTTGGCACGTTTCTGTCATTCAGTACTGTAATTACTTTTACGACACAGGCAATTCTGTTCCACAAATATTTACCAAGTGTCTGTTCTGCTCAAGACTAGAGATGAGGTGGTGGAGATAAAAGAATGAGAGAAATGAAGCTCCTTTCTTAACAAATGTGGCGTCTTATCCTTAGGTTCACAAGCCTATGACTTTACCCAATACCCAAAGAATTCTGATTAGCAAACCCCGTATGTCCAATCCTGTCCTCTTAGTTCAGTTTGCCTGAGGCTTTATTCCTCTGAGTACCATGGAATTTTACTGCTCTCATCCATTTAACTTGTCTTACTTTTATGTGAATTCTGTTGTGAGAACAGGAAGAACCTGGGAAGAACTTTTGGCCCTTCAATGGTCCAAAGTGGAAACAGTGACATTTTATTAAAAATGAAGGAGTTCAGCAAAGTGTTTAAAAATAGAGTGATATGGGAGCTCAGCAGGTCATGGAGAAACTTTCAGAGGAATTTGTAGAAGAACTCTCTTAGGGGGTAAAGATCAAAGATCAGCCATCCACAGTGAAAAGGGTACAGTGTTTTTCATCCTAACCTGTTCAGTATCATAAATAAACAAGGATAGTGTGTGCATAGATTATCGTGGCTCTCAGGATTTAAGAGATAAGGAAATATACATTTTCTGTATGTGAAAGGAATGTGATGGGAATATAATAAACTTTCATATCTCAGAGGTCTAAGAAGTGGGCTTCCATTCAATATTTATGGGTAATCCTCCAGGATTCTGTGAATTAGTCTTTCCTTTCTGTTGTGACATGTTTTATTTAAAAGGAATTCAAATTCATTCATTTGAAACAAAAGTTAACTTCCTTATCTGTTTTTCTTTTCTTTGTCAGAAAATATGAAAACTGGCCTTTAAGATGAGTTTACATCATGATTTCCCCCCATTCACTTAACAGGCCCACATAACATACAGTAATAATACACAGTAAATATGTAAATGTCAGAATTTGGATTAGAAAATTTGTTTTCTTCTGTGAATGAGGAAGGACAGAAATGCTAGGTAGTATATAAAATTTCTGGTACTCTTTCTGAGCTGTCTGTAGAAGATAGTCTTCTGACAAGTAAGGAAAATCTGAATTAGACAATTCTTGGTGATCTGTGGACATGTGTCCCCTTGGGTGGTATGATTTTTTTAAAACTATTTTTATTAACATATAATGTATGATTTGCCCTGGGGTACAGGTCTGTGAATCCTCAGGCTTACACATTTCACAGCACTCACCATATCACATACCCTCCCCAGTGTTCATAACCCAACCACCCTCTCCACACCCCCCTCCCCCCAGCAACCCTCAGTTTGTTTCATGAGATTTGGAGTCTCTTATAGTTTGTCTCCCTCCTGATCCCATCTTGTTTCACTTTTTCCTTCCCTAACCCCCAACTCTGCCTCTCAAATTCCTCATATCAGGGAGATCATATGATAATTGTCTTTCTCTGAATGCCTTATTTCACCCTCTAGTTCCATGTCATTGCAAAAGGTAAGATTTCATTTCTTTTGATGACTACATAGTATTCCATTGTATATATATACACCAAATCATCTTTATCCATTCATTTGTTGATGGACATCTAGGTTCTTCCCATAGTTTGGCTATTGTGGACATTGCTGTTACAAAAGTTGGGATGCACAGTCCCCTTTGGACCACTACATTTGTATCTTTAGGGTAAATACCCAGTAGTGTGATTGCTGGGTAGCAGGGTAGCTCTATTTTCAACTTTTTGAGGAAACTCCACGCTGTTTTCTGGAGTGGCTACACCAGCATTCCCACCAACAGTGTAGAGGTTCCCCCTTCTCTGCATCCTTGCCAACATCTGTCTTTTCCTGACTTGTTAATTTCAGCCATTCTGACTGGTGTGAGGTGATATCTTATTGTGGTTTTGATTTGTATTTCCCTGATGCCGAGTAATGTGGAGCACTTTTTCATGTGTCTGTTGGCCATCTGGATGTCTTCTTTGCAGAAATGTCTGTTCATGTCCACTGCCCATTTCTTGATTGGGTTATTTGTTCTTTGGGTGTTGAGCTTGATAAGTTCTTTATAGATTTTGGACACTAGCCCTTTATCTGATATGTCATTTGCAAATATCTTCTCCCATTCTGTCAGTTGTCTTTTGGTTTTGTTGACTGTTTCCTTTGCTGTGCAAAAGCTTTTGATCTTGATGAAGTCCTAATAGCTCATTTTTGTCCTTGCTTCCCTTGCCCTTGGCAATGTTTCTAGGAAGAAGTTGCTGTGGCTGAGGTTGAAGAGATTGCTGTCTGTGTTCTCCTCAAGGATTTTGATGGATTCCTGTCTCACGTTGAGGTCTTTCATCCATTTTGAGTCTATTTTTGTGTGTGTGGCATAAGAAAATGGTCCAGTTTCATTCTTCTGCATGTGGCTGTCCAATTTTCCCAATACCATTTGTTGAAGAGACTTTTTTTTTCCCACTGGACATTTTTTCCCTCTTTGTCAAAGATTAGTTGACCATAGGGTTGAGGGTCTATTTCTGGGCTCTCTATTCTGTTGCATTGATCTATGTGTCCGTTTTTGTGCCAATACCATACTGTGTTGATGATGACAGCTATGTCATAGAGCTTGGAATATGGAATTGTGATGCCACCAGCTTTGGCTTTCTTTTTCAACATTCGTCTTGCTGTTTGGTGTCTTTTCTGGTTCCATATAAATTTTAGGATTATTTGTTACATTTCTCTGAAAAAAATTGATGGTATTTTGATAGGGATTACATTAAATGTGTAGATGCTTTAGGTAGCATAGACATTTTCACAATATTTGTTCTTCCAATCCATGAGCATGGAGCACTTTTCCATTTCTTTTGGTCTTCCTCAACTTCTTTCATGAGTATTTTATAGTTTCCTGAGTACAGATACTACTTGAATACTAGTGGTGATAGTGAACATCCCGGCCATGTTCCTGACCTTAGGGGAAAAGATCTCTGTTTTTTCCCATTCAGAAGGATATTTGCTGTGGGTATTTCATAGATGGCTTTGATGGTATTGAAGTATGTACCCTCTATCCCTACACTTTGAAGAGTTTTGATCAAGAAAGGATGCTGTACTTTGTCAAATGTTTTTTCAGCATTTACTGAGAGTATCATATGAACCTTGTTTTTGTTGTTGTTGTTGTTGTTGTTGTTGTTGGGTTGGTTTTTTTTTTTTTAACTAATGCATTGTATCAAATTGATTGATTTGTGGATGTTGAACTAAACTTGCAGCCCAGGAATAAATCCCACTTAGACATGGTGAATAATCCCTTTAATATACTGATAAACTGTTGGATCCTATTGGCTAGTATTTTGGTGAGAATTTTCAAAATTCAAAATTTTTGAATCTGTGTTCATCAAGGATATTTGTTTGTAATTCTCCTTTTTGGTGGGGTCTTTGGTTTTGCGATCAAGGTAGTGTTGGCCTCATAAAGTGAGTTTGGAAGTATTCCTTCCATTTCTATTTTTTGGAACAGTATCAGGAGAATGGTATTCATTCTTCTTTAAATGATTGGTAGAATTTCCCTGGGAAGCCATCTGGCCCTGGGCTCCATTTGTTGGGAGATTTTTGATGACTGCTTCAATCTCCTTACTGGTTATGGGTCTGTTCAGGTTTTTCTATTTCTTCCTGGTTTAGTTTTGGTAGTTTGTATGTCTGTAGGAATGCATCCATTTCTTCCAGATTGTCAAATTTGCTGACATATATTTGCTCATAATATGTTCTTATAATTGTTTGCATTTCTTTGGTGTTTGTTGTGATCAGACCTCTTTCATCCATAATTTTATTAATTTGGGTCCTTTTTCTTTTCTTTTTAATAAATCTGGCCTAGGATTATCAATCTTACTAATTCTTTAAAAGACAAGCTCCTAGTATCATTGATCTATTCTACTGTTCTTTTCATTTCTATTTCATTGATTTCTGCTCTGATCTTTATTATTTCTCTTCTCCTTCTGGGTTTAGGCTTTCTTTGCTGTTCTTTTTCTAGCTCCTTTAGGTGTAGGGTTAGGCTGTGTCCTTGAGACCCTTCTTGTTTCTTGAGAAAGGCTTGTATCGATATATATTTTCCTCTCAGGACTGTCTTTGCTGTGTCCCACAAATTTTGGACAGTTGTGTTTTCATTTTCATTTGTTACTGTGAATTTTTAAAAATTCTTCTTTAATTTCCTGGTTGATCCATTCATTCTTTGGTAGGATGTTCTTGGCCTCCGTGTATTTGAGTTCTTTCCAACTTTCCTCTTGTGGTTGAGTTTGAGTTTCAAGGCATTGTGGTCTGAAAATGTTCAGGGAATGATCCCAATCTTTTGGTACCGGTTGAGACCTGATTTGTGACCCAGGATGTGATCTATTCTGGAGAATGTTCCATGTGCACTAGAGAAGAATGTGTATTCTGTTGCTTTGGGATGGAATGTTCTGAATATATCTGTGATGTCCATCTGGTCCAGTGTGCAATTTACGGCCTTTATTTCATTGTTGATCTTTTGCTCGGATGATCTGTCCATTTCAGTGACATTTCAGTATTAAAGTTCCCTACTATTATTGTACTATTGTTGATGTGTTTCTTTGATTTTGTTATTCATTGGTTTATAAAACTGGGTGCTCCCATATTAGGGCATAGATATTTAAAATTGTTAGATCTTCTTGTTGGACAGACCCTTTAAGTATGATATAGGGTCCTTTCTCATCTCTTATTATAGTCTTTGGCTTAAAATCTAATTTATCTGATATAAGGATTAGCACCCCAGCTTTCTTTGGATGTGCATTAGCATGCTAAATTGTTTTCCACCCCCTCAGTTTAGTATATATGCTGCCAAAGTGAGCACATACCCCCTCACTTTAAATCTGGAGGTGTCTTTGGGTCTCAAATGAGTTTCTTGGAGACAGCATATTGATGGGACTTGTTTTTTTTTATCCATTCTGATACCCTGTGTCTTTTCATTTGGGCATTTAGCCCATTTACATTCAGGATAACTATTGAAAGATATGGATTTAGTGCCATTGTATTGCCTGTAAGGTGACAGTTACTGCATATTGTCTCTGTCCCTTTCTGGTCTATTAGTTGTAGGCTCTCTCTTTGTTTTGAGGACCCCTTTCACAATTTCCTGTAGGACTGGTTTGGTGTTTGCAAATTCTTTTAGTTTTTGTGTGTCCTGGAAGCTTTTTATCTCTCTTCTATTTTCAATGACCGCCTAGCTGGATATAGTATTCTTGGCTGCTTATTTTTCTCATTTAGTGCTCTGAATATATCATGCCAGTTCTTTCTGGCCTGCCAGGTCTCTGTGGATGAGTCTGCTGCCAATCTAGTATTTCTACCATTGTATGTTACAGACTTCTTGTCCTGAGCTGCTTTCAGGATTTTCTCTTTGTCACTAAGACTTGTAAGTTTTACTATTAGATGATGGGGTGTGGACCTATTTTTATTGCTTCTGAGGGGAATCCTCTGTGCCTCCTGGATTTAGATGCTTTTTCCCTTTGCCATATTAGGTAAATTCTCTACTATAATTCAATATACCTTCTGCCCCTTTGCCCCTGTCTTCTTCTGTGATTCTGGGATCACAATCATTCTAATATTGTTTTGTCTTATGGTGTCACTCATCTCTCACATTCTCCCCATCATGGTCCAGTAGTTGTTTATCTCTCTTTTTCTCAGCTTCTTTATTCTCCATCATTTGGTCTTCTTTATCACTAATTCTCTCTTCTGCCCCATTTATCCTCGCAATAATAGCCTCCATTTTTTATTGCATCTTATTATTAACGTTTTTTATTTCAACTTGGTTTGATTTTAGTTCTTTTTTTTTTTTTTTTCCCCAGAAAGGGATTTTATTTCTCCAGAAGGGAAATCACTAGTATCTTCCATGCTTTTTTCGATCCCAGCTGCACCTTGATAATTGTTATTCTGAACTCCAGTTCTGACATCTTCCTATTGTCCTTATTGATCAGGTCCCTAGCCATTGGTATGGCCTGCTATTCTGTTTTTTGTAGTGAGTTTTTCCACCTTGTCATTTTATCCAGATAAAAATAGATGAATGAGATAATAAAATACTAAAAGGGTAGCAATGACCCCAGAAAAATATGCACTAACCAAATCGGAGGAGACCTGAAACCAGGGGAAAAGAAAGGAGGAAAAAAAAATATATGTACATATATACATATATATGTATGTATGTATTAGGCTGGTGAATAGAACAGAGCCACCCACTTGATTTTGGGTCTATTTTGGTCTGTTAGAACAAACTACCTCCCAAACTTTTAAAGAAAGAAAAACTTATATATATACAAAAATAAGGTTAAACACCATGAAGGGATGGACTATGACTGTAACAATGAAAATTAAAAAGGTTCTAAAAATGGAATTCATAAGATGAGAAGTTGGTTGAATAAAAAGAAAAAAAAAAGATGAGAAAAGAAAGTGATCAGGTTGGAGACTAGAACAAAGCCATGTGCTAGATTTAGGGTATATTTTGATCTGTTAGAAGAAATTGTATCCCAACATTTAAAAAAAAGCAAAACCTATATATATAGAAAAAGTAAGGTTAAATATAATGAAGCCATAGAATATGATTAAAACAATGAAAATTTTAAGGTATTGATAAGGTAAAATAGTTTAAAAAGTTTAAAATAGGAAAGAGGAAAAATTTAAAAAAATATAATAAGAAAAAAATAAAATTAAAAAAAATTTAACTTTGAGAAACTAAAGAATCATGAGAAAAGAGCCATGAATTCTATGTGTTGCATTCCCCTAAATCTGGAGTTCGGCAGTTCTCATTGATCAGTGAACTTGGTCTTGGATGGATGTTCTTGCTAATCTTCAGGGGGAGGGGCCTGTTCCGGTGATTCTCAAATGTCTTTGCTTGAGGCGGAATTGTACACCCTTACCAGGGGCCAGGCTGAGAGCACACTCCTCAGCCCTGTCTCTATAGCTGGCATCCCTGCTCTGATACCTGGCAGCTCTGCTACCCTCAGATAGCCCTGGTCTTTTTGTGACCCCTTGGCTCCTGAGACCACACTGTCCCTGTGAAGGTGTTCCTGCCCCCTAACCCCCCCTCCCCTGCTTAGAATCTGGAGCAATGCCCCTAAGTAGAGCAGACTTTAGAAGTTCTGATTTTGTGCCTAGCTGCTCTACTGCTTACCGGGAGCCATCCCCTCCCCCACAGTTTCTCTTCCCATATATCACCTTGGATTCACTTCTCCACACATCCTACCTTCTAGAAAGTGGTTGCTTTTCAGTTTCTAGAATTGCTACTCTTCTTCTCTTCTATCTCTTGTTGAGTTTGTAGGTGTTCAGAATGGCTTGATAACTATCTAGTTGAATTCCTGGGACCCAATGATATTTAGGTCTCCTACTCTTCCACCATCTAACTCCTCCCCCATTAATGACTTTTTAGTAATATTAAAAGACACATGAGAAATGAAGAACTAGCTTCTCAGTGAGTTGAGAAGCCAGCAGGCTGCTAGGGAGAAGAGATGAGTTTACATGCTTTTATCAATAGTTATACTTAATATGATGCAGCCAAGTGAGAGGAAGGCTGGTTTTTTAAGAGCCATTATTACCGCAGTGTAGATTCTAGATGGGCTCTGAGATTGTCCAGGCAGCACTGCTGCCTCTACTGGTAAACCTAGGGTCCTAATTCAATTTTTTTCAACTCACTTGTGTAGTTCTATGATTTATAAAATGTGAGCAATTATATCTGACCAGTAGAGAAAATGTTGAAGAAAGCATAGTGATGTGTACTATTATCACATTCTCTCTCTCTCTCTATCTCTAACACACTCACACACACACACACACACACACACACACACACACACACACACACGAGTTCCCTAGGCCACAGTCAAACCTTTGGAATCAGAATTTCTGAGCAGGAGGCTGTGAGTATGTGTTGACATGGCTCTAGCATATTCACGATGGTTCTGATATTTACTCCATTTTAACAGCTACCTTTGTATCCTGGGGTTCAGTTCTTATTAAAACATAAATACCTTTGGAAAGGTAAGACTTTGAAACTATTACTAATATTTAGTATCTTAGTTAAATTGATTTTTCTGGTCTATTCTTGAAAGCAGATTTTGATGGTAAGGGAAAGAACAGGAAGATCCTGGTACATGAGGGAAAATAGGGAGAGACTTAAAAAAACCAGCCATCAAATGTTGGTTTTGGATGTTCTAGAGATTATCTAATGGCCACCTTCATTATTTTGTATAGGCTAGCCCTTGGCACCACAAGGGTGCTTTTACCACCTCTAAAAATTAATTAGGTGCTATTGGTGACTAAAGTTTAAAAGTTAAATTGCTCACGTTTTAACAATAGCTAAATAGTCAATGCAGCAGAAAGCAACCATTTCATTAGCACTTTTTGCAAGACCAGTAAGTGGTTCATTATCAATTATGCAGCACTTATGCAGATTTGCTTTAGATTTCCACCTCCAAGGCCATACTTTCCACATTCCTTAATTTTCTCCACGGCTGGTCTTCACATCTGTGCCTCTGATGTGTTCTCATTCCAATAAGGTGGGTCAGTTCAAAAGGGAGAGGCAATTTCTGCCACAAAAACTATTTTTTTTTTAATGGAGTGCATTTTAACTTCTTACCTGCTAGGTTCCAAAGCTAGCTCACTCTTTTGAAGAATGAGGTGAGAAATAGATAAGTTTTCTAATGCCTGAGGTGGAGGTCACAGGAGCTTTTCATCAGAGAATAATGGTTGCCTCAGAACTGGCTTGGTAACCCCTTGAAGACTCAAGAAATGCTGCAGTAGCTCTGCATGTATGTCACGGAACAGAGAATAGTTTGGGCAGCTATAATTTGTACCGGGACTGTTCTGTATTCAGAAACTTAATCCAGTTTCTCGTCTTCTGTTTACCAAAGAATGGGGAGGAACACTTTTCTTACAGAGTTGTTATAAAACTGAGTCACTTAAATGTAAAAAAGACAGAGAAGGCTAATTATTCCATAGAAAGTGTTCATTCGTAAAAGGAACTGGAGTAATGAGAATAGGAAAAGGTCAGTTGGAAAGATAGTGCATGATTAAGTAAAGAATTATTCAGTTCTATTCAAACTCTCCCCTTTCACCTTCCTGGTGTAGAGTGGAAAGTGACTTGTGTTAATGGAGCTAGTTAACAAAGGCAAGATCAGTGGAGAAGTCAGAAAATCATTAAATTGAGCTATATCTGAGTTATTTTAAGAAGATCCAACCCACACCCTAATAGATTTTGGTTATGCACGTATATACCTGGCCCTGAACCAGGGGACATGTCATCCAGAACACCACATTTGAGCTTCTCACATTTCAGGAGGCCCCTTCTTTCTGTCTTCTCTGAATACCTGGAGTATTCATGTCAGAGCACTGCTCTCGTGGTCTCTCTTTTCTAGGCTGGATCTACACCTACTCCAACAAACACTGTATAACCTGAATGTAGGCTCTAGATAAGAGTGTGTTGAATGAAAGACAATTCTATTAAGGCTTTTTGGGCAATTGTTTCTGTGGGAACCCCGCACAAAGAAACCATTTATGAGAAATCTAATATTTTTCTGATGATTGATACAGTGCTCTAGAATATTAGAGCTGGAAAGGAACTCCTGTGGTCCCTATGTCACTGGGATTGTTTTACAAATGAGAAATCTGAGGTCTGGCCTGAGAGGTAAGGTTAATAATACCAACATAGAAATCTAATGCACGGCTTAAAATAAGATATGCACTTGGCTGGAGAGTTACCCATGTTATCATTCACTACTAATAATGTCCTGAGCGGGGTAAGAACGTTATTATTTTTATAAATTAATAACTGAGGTTTAGAGAGCTTGAGTAACTTTTTAAAAGGAGCTAGAATGTGGTCATGCCAGAACTTGAATCTCAGTCTGGAGTATTCTTTTTCTGATATCTAGGCTGATGTTCAAAAGCACCAGAGATGGGGCGCCTGGGTGGCTCAGTGGGTTAAGCCGCTGCCTTCGGCTCGGGTCATGATCCCAGGTCCTGGGTTCTAGCCCCGCGTCGGGCTTTCTGCTCAGCGGGGAGCCTGCTTCCTCCTCTCTCTCTGCCTGCCTCTCTGCCTACTTGTGATTTCTCTCTGTCAAATAAATAAATAAAATCTTAAAAAAAAAAAAAAAAGCACCAGAGAGTGTAAAGCTGGTTTTTCCAACACTCTTTTCTTCTGTACCTTCTCCCAGGATCCTGCCTGAGGTCTGGAGGCATTTAGGAAGCCAGATTTGATTTGCATAAAGACGTATCAGCTACCGAACTTAACTCCATTTGACTCGCACTTTGGTTTTATACTGTGCTTCCAAATCTATCTGACCTTAGACCCAAATCCCATAGTCTATCTTCCATCTCTAGTTCTATTTCCCAACAGACTCACTGTGACCCCTAACCCCAGACAAACACTGATTTGTTTCCTGTAACTCAGGATTTGTCTTTTCTTGAAATGTCATAAAAATGAAATCATGGAATATTCTGGACTCTTTCACTGAGTGTAATTTTTATTTAAGATTTTATTTATTTATTTGACAGAGAGAGAGAACATGAGCAGGGGTAGAAGCACAGGGAGAAGCAGGCTCCCTGCTCAGAGCTCCATCTCAGAAACCTGGGATCATGACCTGAGCTGAAGGCAGATGCTTAACTGACTGAGCCCCCCAGGCACCATCTGAGTGTATTTTTTTTTTTTTGACATTCATTCATATTATGACATATTTCAGTGGTTGTTCCTGTTCATTGCTGTCTAGTAGTCCAGCCCAAACTCTTTAGCTCAGTATAAGAACCTTTAGTAACCTGACTGCTACCTACATATCTATCTCTTTCTATTGCTATCCTCACATCTGCCCCTGCCTGATGTTTTATTGTAGCAATACTGAACCCCTTGCAGCTTCCAAGTGTACTTTCTCCCTTTCAGTTACCTTTTGTAATATAATTTTTAATAACAGTAATACAAGTAATAATGATCTATCTGCTTTGTACAACTTATGCAACATTTTCTCATCCCTTATCATATCTTGCACCACATTTCTTTACTTAACTTTTTTCTTTCTGTCTGTCTGTCTTTCTTTCCTTCCTTTCTTTCTTTTTAAACTCAGAAGCCACCTGCTCTAAGAAAGCTCCTGACATATAGCCATCCCCATACCCACCCCCATATGAACTTAAGAAACAATTGTCAGGTGCCCCAGTGGTCCACAGCTTCTTCTTCATATCGTACCATATTACAAATACCTATTCACTGTTTTGCTTCCATAAGCATCAGATTATAAGATCACCGAAGGAAGGAACCATGTCTTTCTATCTTTAGCATCTAGCATAATATGGCATGTGGTAGGAATATATTATGTTTGGATATACAAAATTTCTATCCTTGTCTGTCTTGTGGCTGAACATTCTATATGCTCCTGAACTAAATGGGGGAAGAATCTGAGCACTATCAACAACAATAAAGGGCAATTATTTCCATGTACAAGTGTTCTGTGTAATATTGATAAGCAAGAGTTACTATAACCCATGTCACAATTTATTTGTAAGCACTTTAGGGATTAGATTTTTTCCTGGGGCTGGTTCTTCTTTTATTTTTAGGGATTATTAAACTCAAAGGAATCTTAGGTATTACCTAATTCAATTGTTTTGTTTAATAATAATGAGTATTTCTGAGGTTCAGAGTGAAACGACTTACTGAAATTCACACCCTTTGTAGCTTAGCTGGTAATGGAAACTGGCTTCTGTGGACTGGTCTTTTCAGGGCAACTTGTTGAACCCCCTTCCAAAAGATAGAAACAATGGCCGCAGCTCTAGAGATGAGGTAAGGTATTCTAGAGTCAAACTACTTGCATATCCTTGTTCTCCCACTTCCATACTGCGAGAACCTGTGCGAGACATTTTACCACTCTCTTACCTCACCTGCCTCATCCATCAAGTACTAGTAGCTCACTACCCCTCCTGTGCTGGTGATCTAGCTATGGTCAGTTGGCCTTACGCTTATCTTCCTATATTCTGCTTTGAAATGTCAGGACTGGCACACATCTCCTCTGCTGTCTTCCCCCTTGTTAGAGTCAGTAAGAAGGGGGCTGGTAGAGAGAATCTGAGGGACTAGAAATAAAAGAAGGTACACTTGCCTGATTGACTTTCTATTTGTATTAGCTTCACACTAGCAATACTCTTCACCCTGAGCATCAGATCATCCTAGCAGTTCATTCTATATATATATAATTTTTCCAGCATAAGTTCCATTGAGCCTCATCAGAAATACTAGCCTTGGCCAAGCAGTGTCCTCCTACTCAGAAATCTCAGTTTTAGCTCCACAAAGTCCCTCCTTCAAGCTTCTAAATTTAAGTAATTGTAAACTCATCCATCTGTTCCTCTAGCCTTTGTGGTAATAGCTGATTTTGGTACTTACTACTTCCCTGTTTCCTTTTTGTGTTTTCAGTTCTTCAGTTCCTAGTTAACAACTCTTCTTATTATATTCTCTCTGTTAAAATATATGATGTTAGTTTCGGTTTCCTGATTAGACTCTGACTGATGTGAATTCCTCATAGGATTATTGTGAACATTAAAACAATTGTCTGTGAAAAGGGCTCAACAGTCCCTGGCACATTGAAAGGGCTCAAAAAATTTAACTATTATTTTACTGAGTAACTGCTCCTACTTAAGAAGAACTGTGTATCTGTTATAAATATTTCTTTTTATTTACTTTCTTAAGAACAATAAAGGGAAGGTTAATGACACATGCCTCATGCATTTGTTTTGGGTTTTTCCATATTCATGCATCCTTTTGGAATTGTTTCAAGATGTGTGGCAGGCATAGGAATCTTGGTTCCCAGATCAGCTTTATGGGGGTTACTTAGCCCTCACAATAGAAATTCTCATGCCACTATTTATTTACTGAAAAAAAAAAAGAAAAAAGAAAAAAATCTCTGGAGGAAGTGTTTTGCCTGTGAGTCATCCACACTAATTTCCAAAATAGCCAACTGAACAGAAAGCTTAACATATATGGGGAATTAGCTTACTCTTTGAGGTTAACTTTTTACTGAATTTATTCCCAATCAGTATTATAGTTTCCATATGCTCCCTTCTTGCATTCTTTGTAGTTTGTATATTCTCTCTTTTTAAAATTTTTATTTCACACATTTTCTGCTAAACATCCCAAGATATTCCTCTGCTTATACCTACATGATTTATTCTCATTTGTTCGGGTGTTTCTCCAGCTGCATAAGAACTTTAGATCTTATTTCTTTATTCCATGATCCCAGTGGATCGTCCCACATATCTTTGCTGTGTAACTGTTCAGTGCTCTACTTAAACTGAACTGTGGGGAGAAAACAAGGACAAATTTGTTGATTATTGGTCTTCTGAGAAGCACTAGAAATTTTCCTTTCTATTATGAAACAGTGGGAAAATAGATATTGGAAGGTTTGCTTCTATTTCTAGGTGTGGTTACTATTGAGACTGATTTGGGTTACTAATATATGTAAGTAGTAGTCATCAACATATTAACATGTTAGCTAGAAGTCAGGTTCAGGAGATAAAGATGCTGTGTGTGTGTGTGTGTGTGTGTGTGTGTGTGTGTGTGTGTGTAAAAGAGAAAGAGTTTGAAAACATGTTTGAAAGTAAAGGTAGGGCTTGGGGGAGCAGTCAGTGAGTGGCAACAGCAATAATTGTCCTGTACTTAATTCAGATGTCTGCTTTGGTCATATTTAGTAGCCCAAAGAGGCTGCTTCAGTGGTATTAGTAAACATGCTAGTGAGGCCCTTTGAAATGTTACACTTGAACAGTTCCATCATACTTTGTTTAGCCTTAAGAGGTCTACTGAATTTAAGCAATTTCATTATGGAAGGAAATAGACTGTTTTTTTCCTTGACTCTGTTTCAAATATGCCCCTATAACTGAACTAAATATAAACTAAAGAGAATATTAATAAAGTAGAACAACTTGAACCAACTCAAGCCAACAGAAAGAAAACATTCTCTCCATTATCAAGGTTTTTATTCTGTAAGGAATAGAAATATTTAAATAGCAATAGAGACAGAGAGAAAGATGTGGTAAAATGTTCTCCCTTTTCTTTCTTTGTTACAGAGTAAATTTTGCCAACTTCAGTTCTCACAGGGTCTTTCTTGTACTCTTTACATAGAGAAAATATTTCACAGGGAAATGGTAGACAGGCAAAAGATAATGCACATTCCTTAACACGTCTTCTTTTTTCTTTTGGTTTCCTTTGGGAAAAGTTCTTCCCATGGGATTTTTCCCTTTTATCTTCTGTATGTTAAAGGGTCTTCCTTCATTGTCTAGCCATGTGCTGTTTTGGCTCTTTTTATAAGCCTGCCAATTTATTCCCACTGCCTCTTAACATTTAATTATCCAACTACCTCATAATTAAAACTCATTCCAACTGCTGAAGAATTGCTGTTCAGCACTTAGTTCTTTCCATATGTACATATTACATATGATTAACCTCTAAGGCTTTTTTGCTGTATAATTTTTAATTCCATATTTTCCCAATACTAATTGGTGACAGAGAGGAAAAATGTAGCTAAATCACTAGTGAATGATTTTCCAAAGATTGAAAATAATCAGGAAAGAAGAAAGATATTTAGGAAACTAAAACTCAAATAGTCTGGTAGCCAGTCAGGGAGAACACACTGTTAAATTGTTTTATTAGTAAAACTTTAAATGTCTTATTATTACTTAGTGAACGAATGAACTCCAAAGCCACAATTATTTAAAACATTAGGAACCTTAAGTTATCTTACTTTTTTCTTGATAATCATGCCTGCACAACTGAAGTCTGGTGACACTGCTCTTGTTCTTGTTTACATTCTCAGTATCTCTGAGGTATCATCGTGATAGCCACCATTCATCCAAAAGCTTGATGATATTCTCTCTGGAGCGCATCTGTGAACCGTTGTGTCAGATGGGACAGCACAACTGAGCAACATGTTAAATTAGACTCACATGAAACAATTCATTTCCTCCAGCTTGTGCTTACAGGTTTTACTTGTGGTTCATTTTACCTATCCAGGTTTCAGCATCATTTCTAAGAAATATAATTTGCTCACGTCTGAGCTGAAGTCACATCTTTAGATCTTCTGCTCCTGCTCCACCCAGAGAGTTGAGTCTTTCTCCAAAGGATCGTACTGTCCCCTTAGAGCAGAGAATTCTAAGCCAGAGAGTTCTATGCCTCTCACATCCTCCCGGGGTAAAAAATATCCTCAGATCCATGGTATTCCAAATATTTGATATTGAAGAAGTCCAATGCTGGTGGACATTTAACAGATTAGGGAGATAAAATAGCCAGCAGACTGTGTTCTCTTCCTAGGGGCTAGTGGAGAAGTCTATTATTCATTTTTCACTGAGTTCTCAGATTGAGACCCTTCAGTGATTTTCTCCAAATTAAGATTCTTAGACTACTTCATGTTTCAAGAAAAGGATCTTCTGTTCCCTAAGCTGAAGACATACTGTTAAGTGCTGTAAATTGTGAGGATGAAATAAAAGTTCAGGTCTCCTTATTTATATAAAGTAATGAGATTTAAATATTTCTCTAAATTGTGTATGGATGATAGTCTACTTTCATGTATTTCTAGGATTGTTGTTTGTTCTGTTGTAGTGACATTTTTTAATGATTATCACATTTTTAGTATGCAAAGTTGGGATAAATGTGCCTTTCTTTGGTTGTTTACTGAGTGAAATTAATTTGTACTCAGTGAAAGATAAAATAGAGTGTCATGCATGGACACTTCCACACCTTTTTTCTTATAGAAATTTTTTTGGTGTTGCAAAGTCAATGTTTTTAATAGCTAGAAGAGACATTCTGGAAATGACGAAGTATAAAGGATAGTTAAATGAAATGATATTAAGTGAACTTGGGTAGTAGCCTTCAAATTTTGAGAGATCAGAGAGAGAGGACACAGAGAAACATGTAAGGAATATATTTGTGTCTATTATTGTAATTTATAAACTCTAATAAGGTACTTTGTTGAAAAATGATTTATTTGTTATCTTTTGTTCTTGAGGATATCATTTATGTTTTCCCCCATTCCCAGAGTCCCAGAGCCCATGCTGATATATTAATCTGGCTTATTCAGTTTTATAGGACACATGTTAACATCATTTTTATTTATTTTTTATTATTATTTTTTAAAGATATATTTATTTATTTGACAGAGAGAGTGAGAGAACATAAGCAGGGGGAGAATAGAGAGAGAGGAAGAAGCAGGTTCCCCATTGAGCAAGAAGCCCGATGTGGGGCTTGATCCCAGGACCTTGGGATCATGACCTTAGCAGAAGGCATACACTTAACTGACTGAGACACCCAGGTGCCTCTTAACATTATTTTTAAATAAAAATACTGGAATGGCAGGTTTTCTGCTTTCTTCTTTCTTTAACCATTTAGCACTACTTGGTTGCTGTTCTACTGATGGTTTAGAAACCTCCTTCACAGGATGCATATTTCTAATTCATCACCTTCATAATCATTCTTTATAATTTATGTTATGGCTTTTGTGAACTAGACATTCTTCTATTAAATATCTTTTCTTAATTTTGAAGTCATGGAATAGTATTTTATGTATCCCAAGGCCACTGCAGCTTTCCTTCTTTAAGATTGTGCATAATACAAAATCTTACTCATATGTCAACAAATTTTGGTTCATTAATAGCAGCCACCTTTTTAAAAAAAAATTTTATTAATTATTTTTATTAACATATAATGTATTATTTGCCCCAGGGATACAGGTTTGTGAATCCTCAGGCTTACACATTTCATAGCACTCACCATATCACATTCCCTCCCCAATATTCATAAGCCAACCCCCTCTCTATATCCTCTCTCCCCCCCAGCAACCCTCAGTTTGTTTCATGAGATTTAGAGTCTCTTATGGTTTGACTCCCTCCTGATCCCATCTTGTTTCATTTTTTCATTCCCTATCCCCTAAATCCCCCCACTCTACCTCTCAAATTCCTCATATCAGGGAGATCATATGATATTTGTTTTTCTCTGAATGACTTATTTTGCTCAGCATAATACCCTCTAGTTCCATCCATGTCATTGCAAGTGGCAAGATTTCATTTCTTTTGATGACTACATAGTATTCCATTGTATTTATATACCAAATCATCTTTATCCATTCATCTGTTGATGGACATCTAGGTTCTTTCCATAGTTTGGCTATTGTGGACATGGCTGCTATAAACATTCAGGTGCGCGTGCCCCTTTGGATCACTACATTTATATCTTTAGGGTAACTACCCAGTGGTGTGATTGCTGGGTCATAGGGTGGCTCTATTTTCAACTTTTTGAGGAACCTCCTTGCTGTTTTCCAGAGTGGCTACACCAGCTTGCATTCCCACCAATAGCGTCGAAGGGTTACCCCTTCTCTGCATCCTTGCTGACATCTGTCTTTTCCTGACTTGTTAATTTCAGCCACTCTGACTGGTGTGAGGTGGTATCTCACTGTGGTTTTGATTTGTATTTCCCTGATGCTGAGTAATGTGGAGCACATTTTCATGTGTCTGTTAGCCATCTGGATGTCTTCTTTGCAGAACTGATCTGTTCATATCTTCTGCCCATTTCTTGATTGGGTTATTTGTTCTTTGGGTGTCGAGTTTGTTAAGGTCTTTAGAGATTTTGGATGTTAGCCCTTTATCTGATATGTCATTTGCAAATATCTTCTCCCATTCTGTCAGTTGTCTTTTGGTTTTGTTGACTGTTTCCTTTGCTGTGCAAAAGCTTTTGATCTTGATGAAGTCCCAATAGTTCATTTTTGCCCTCAGTTCCTTTGCCTTTGGTGATGTTTCTAGGAAGAAATTGCTGTGGCAGAGGTTGAAGAGGTTGCTGCCTGTGTTCTCCTCAAGGATTTTGATGGATTCCTGTCTCACATTGAGGTCTTTAATCCATTTTGAGTCTATTTTTGTGTGTGTGGTGTAAGGAAATGGTCCAGTTTCATTCTTCTGCATGTGGCTGTCCAATTTTCCCAACACCATTTGTTGAAGAGACTGTCTTTTTTTCACTGGACATTCTTTCCCTCTTTGTCAAAGATTAGTTGACCATAGAGTTGAGGGTCTATTTCTGGGCTCTCCATTGTGTCTGGGCTCTCTATTGTGTGTCTATACGTGTGTGTTTTTGTGCCAGTACCATAATGTATTGATGATGACAGCTTTGTAATAGAGCTTGAAGTCTAGAATTGTGATGCTACCAGTTTTGGCTTTCTTTTTCAACATTCCTCTTCGGTCTTTTCTGGTTCCATTTCTTTGAAAAAAATTGATGTTATTTTGATAGGGATTACATTAAATGTGTAGATTGCTTTAGGTAGCATAGACATTTTCACAATATTTTTTCTTCCAATTCATGAGCATATAACGTTTTTCCATTTTTGGGGGTCTTCCTCAACTTCTTTCATGAGTACTTTATAGTTTTCTGAGCACAGATTCTTTTCCTCTTTGGTTAGGTATATTCCTAGGTATCTTCTGGTTTTGGGTGCAATCCTAAATGGGATCGTCTCCTTAATTTCTCCTTCCTCTGTCTTGCTATTGGTGCATAGAAATGCAACTGATTTCTGAGCATTGATTTTGTATCCTGACACTTTCCTGAATTCCTGTATGAGTTCCAGCAGTTTTGGAGTGGAGTCTTTTGGGTTTTCCACATAAAGTATCATATCATCTACAAAGAGGAGAGTTTGACTTCTTTGTCGATTTGGATGCCTTTTATTTCTTTTTGTTGTCTGATTGTTGAGGCTATGAATTCTAGTACTCTGTTGAATAGCAGTGGTGATAGTGGACATCTTGCCATGTTCGTGACCTTAGGGGAAAGATCTCAGGTTTTTCTCCATTGAGAATGATATTTGCTACAGGTTTTTCATAGATGGCTTTGATGATATTGAGGTATGTACCCTCTATCCCTACACTTTGAAGAGTTTTGATCAAGGAAGGATGCTGTATTTTGACAAATGCTTTTTCAGCATCTACTGAGAGTATCTTATGGTTTTAGTTTTTTTTTTTCTTTGTACTAATGTATTATATCACATTGATTGATTTGTGGATGTTGAACTAACCTTGCAGCCCAGGAATAAATCCCACTTGGTCATGGTGAATAATCCCTTTAATATGCTGTTGGATCCCCCTTGGCTATTATTTTGGTGAGAATTTTTGAATCTGTGTTCATCAAGGATATTTGTCTGTAATGCTCCTTTTAGGTGGGGTCTTTGTCTGGTTTTGTGATCAAGGTAATGTTGGCCTCATGAGGTGAGTTTGGAAGTTTTCCTTCCATTTCTATTTTTTGGAACAGTTTCAGGAGAATAGGTATTCATTCTTCTTTAAATGATTGGTAGAATTTCCCTGGGAAGCCGTCTGGCCCTGGGCTCTTGTTTGTTGGGAGATTTTTGATGACAGCTTCAATCTCCTTACTGGTTATGGGTCTGTTCAGGTTTTTCTATTTCTTCCTGGTTTAGCTTTGGTAGTTTGGATGTCTGTAGGAATGCATCCAGTTCTTCTAGATTGTCAAATTTGCTGGTATATATTTGCTCATAGTATGTTCTTATAATTGTTTGTATTTCTCTGGTGTTTGTTGTGATCACTCTTCTTTCATCCATAATTTTATTAATTTGGGTCCTTTTTCTTTTCTTTTTAATAAATCGGGCCTAGGATTATCAATCTTACTAATTCTTTAAAAGAACAAGCTCCTAGTATCATTGATCTATTCTACTGTTCTTTTCATTTCTATTTCATTGATTTCTGCTCTGATCTTTATTATTTCTCTTCTCCTTCTGGGTTTAGGCTTTCTTTGCTGTACTTTTTCCAGCTTCTTTAGGTGTAGGGTTAGGCGGTGTCCTTGAGACCCTTCTTGTTTCTTGAGAAAGGCTTGTATCGCTATATATTTTCCTCTCAGGACTATCTTTGCTGTGTCCCACAGATTTTGGACAGTTGTGTTTTCATTTTCATTTGTTACCGTGAATTTTTTTTTATTAATTTTATTTTTTATAAACATATAATATATTTTTATCCCCAGGGGTACAGGTCAGTGAATCACCAGGGTTACACACTTCACAGCACTCACCATAGCACATACCTCCCCAGTGTCCATAATCCCACCCCCCTCCCAACTCCCCTCCCCCCATCAACCCTCAGTTTGTTTTGTGAGATTAAGAGTCACTTATGGTTTGCCTCCCTCCCAATTCCATCTTGTTTCATTTACTCTTCTCCTACCCCCTTAACCCCCCCATGTTGCATCTCCTCTCCCTCATATCAGGGAGATCATATGATAGTTGTCTTTCTCCGATTGACTTATTTCGCTAAGCATGATACCCTCTAGTTCCATCCATGTCATCGCAAATGGCAAGATTTCACTTCTTTTGATGGCTGCATAGTATTCCATTGTGTATATATACCACTTCTTCTTTATCCATTCGTCTGTTGATGGACATCTAGGTTCTTTCCATAGTTTGGCTATTGTAGACATTGCTGCTATAAACATTCGGGTGCACGTGCCCCTTCGGATCACTACGTTTGTATCTTTAGGGTAAATACCCAGCAGTGCAATTGCTGGGTCATAGGGTAGTTCTATTTTCAACATTTTGAGGAACCTCCATGCTGTTTTCCAGAGTGGTTGCACCAGCTTGCATTCCCACCAACAGTGTAGGAGGGTTCCCCTTTCTCCGCATCCTCGCCAGCATCTGTCATTTCCTGACTTGTTAATTTTAGCCATTCTGACTGGTGTGAGGTGATATCTCATGGTGGTTTTGATTTGTATTTCCCTGATGCCGAGTGATGTGGAGCACTTTTTCATGTGTCTGTTGGCCATCTGGATGTCTTCTTTGCAGAAATGTCTGTTCATGTCTTCTGCCCATTTCTTGATTGGATTATTTGTTCTTTGGGTGTTGAGTTTGCTAAGTTCTTTATAGATTTTGGACACTACCCCTTTATCTGATATGCCATTTGCAAATATCTTCTCCCATTCTGTCAGTTGTCTTTTGGTTTTGTTAACTGTTTCCTTTGCTGTGCAAAAGCTTTTGATCTTGATAAAATCCCAATAGTTCATTTTTGCCCTTGCTTCCCTTGCCTTTGGCGATGTTCCTAGGAAGGTGTTGCTGCGGCTGAGGTCGAAGAGGTTGTTGCCTGTGTTCTCCTCAAGGATTTTGATGGATTCCTTTCTCACATTGAGATCCTTCATCCACTTTGAGTCTATTTTCGTGTGTGGTGTAAGGAAATGATCCAATTTCATTTTTCTGCATGTGGTTGTCCAATTTTCCCAACACCATTTATTGAAGAGGCTGTCTTTTTTCCATTGGACATTCTTTCCTGCTTTGTCGAAGATGAGTTGACCATAGAGTTGAGGGTCTATTTCTGGGCTCTCTATTCTGTTCCATTGATCTATGTGTCTGTTTTTGTGCCAGTACCATGCTGTCTTGATGATGACAGCTTTGTAATAGAGCTTGAAGTCCGGAATTGTGATGCCACCAACTTTGGCTTTCTTTTTCAATATTCCTTTGGCTATTCGAGGTCTTTTCTGGTTCCATATAAATTTTAGGATTATTTGTTCCATTTCTTTGAAAAAAATGGATGGTACTTTGATAGGAATTGCATTAAATGTGTAGATTGCTTTAGGTAGCATAGACATTTTCACAATATTTATTCTTCCAATACAGGAGCATGGAACATTTTTCCATTTCTTTGTGTCTTCCTCAAATTCTTTCATGAGTACTTTATAGTTTTCTGTGTATAGATTTTTAGTCTCTTTGGTTAGGTTTATTCCTAGGTATCTTAGTTTTGGGTGCAATTGTAAATGGGATGGACTCCTTAATTTCTCTTTCTTCTGTCTTGTTGTTGGTGTAGAGAAATGCAACTGATTTCTGTGCATTGATTTTATATCCTGACACTTTACTGAATTCCTGTACAAGTTCTAGCAGTTTTGGAGTGGAGTCTTTTGGGTTTTCCACATATAGTATCATATCATCTGTGAAGAGTGATAGTTTGACTTCTTCTTTGCCGATTTGGATGCCTTTAATTTCCTTTTGTTGTCTGATTGCTGAGGCTAGGACTTCTAGTACTATGTTGAATAGCAGTGGTGATAATGGACATCCCTGCCGTGTTCCTGACCTTAGCAGAAAAGCTTTCAGTTTTTCTCCATTGAGAATGATATTTGCGGTGGGTTTTTCATAGATGGCTTTGATGATATTGAGGTATGTGCCCTCTATCCCTATACTTTGAAGAGTTTTGATCAGGAAGGGATGCTGTACTTTGTCAAATGCTTTTTCAGCATCTCTGGAGAGTATCATATGGTTCTTGTTCTTTCTTTTATTAATGTGTTGTATCACATTGATTGATTTGCGGATGTTGAACCAACCTTGCAGCCCTGGAATAAATCCCACTTGGTCGTGGTGAATAATCCTTTTAATGTACAGTTGAATCCTATTGGCTAGTATTTTGGTGAGAATTTTTGCATCTGTGTTCATCAAGGATATTGGTCTGTAGTTCTCTTTTTTGATGGGATCCTTGTCTGGTTTTGGGATCAAGGTGATGCTGGCCTCATAAAATGAGTTTGGAAGTTTTCCTTCCATTTCTATTTTTTGGAACAGTTTCAGGAGAATAGGAATTAGTTCTTTAAATGTTTGGTAGAATTCCCCCGGGAAGCCGTCTGGCCCTGGGCTTTTGTTTGTTTGGAGATTTTTGATGACTGTTTCAATCTCCTTACTGCTTATGGGTCTGTTGAGGCTATCTATTTCTTCCTGGTTCAGTTGTGGTAGTTTATATGTCTCTAGGAATGCATCCATTTCTTCCAGATTGTCAAATTTGTTGGCGTAGAGTTGCTCATAGTATGTTCTTATAATTGTCTGTATTTCTTTGGTGTTTGTTGTGATCTCTCCTCTTTCATTCATGATTTTGTTTATTTGGGTCCTCTCTCTTTTCTTTTTGATAAGTCTGGCCAGGGGTTTATCGATCTTATTAATTCTTTCAAAGAACCAGCTCCTAGTTTCGTTGATTTGTTCTATTGTTTTTTTTGGTTTCTATTTCATTGATTTCTGCTCTGATCTTTATGATTTCTCTTCTCCTGCTGGGTTTAGGGTTTCTTGTTCTTTCTCCAGCTCCTTTAGGTGTAGGTTTAGGTTGTGTACCTGAGACCTTTCTTGTTTCTTGAGAAAGGCTTGTACCGCTATATATTTTCCTCTCAGGACTGCCTTTGTTGTGTCCCACAGATTTTGAACCGTTGTATTTTCATTATCATTTGTTTTCATGAATTTTTTCATTTCTTCTTTAATTTCCTGGTTGACCCATTCATTCTTTAGAAGGATGCTGTTTAGTCTCCATGTATTTGGGTTCTTTCCAAATTTCCTCTTGTGATTGAGTTCTAGCTTCAGAGCATTGTGGTCTGAAAATATGCAGGGAATGATTCCAATCTTTTGATAATGGTTGAGACCTGATTTAGGACCAAGAATGTGATCTATTCTGGAGAATGTTCCATGTGCACTAGAGAAGAATGTGTATTCTGTTGCTTTGGGATGAAAAGTTCTGAATATATCTGTGATGTCCATCTGGTCCGGTGTGTCATTTAACGCCTTTATTTCCTTGTTGATCTTTTGCTTGGATGATCTCTCCATTTCAGTGAGGGGAGTGTTAAAGTCCCCTACTATTATTGTATTATTGTCGATGTGTTTCTTTGATTTTGTTATTAATTGGTTTATATAGTTGGCTGCTCCCACGTTAGGGGCATAGATATTTAAAATTGTTAGATCTTCTTGTTGGATAGTTCTTTGAGTATGATATAGTGTCCTTCCTCATCTCTTATTATAGTCTTTGGCCTTAAATCTAATTGATCTGATATAAGGATTGCCACTCCTGCTTTCTTCTGATGTCCATTAGCATGGTAAATTCTTTTCTACCCCCTCACTTTAAATCCTGAGGTGTCTTCAGGTTTAAGATGAGTTTCTTGTAGGCAACATATAGATGGGTTTTGTTTTTTTATCCATTCTGATACCCTGTGTCTTTTGATTGGAGCATTTAGCCCATTAACATTCAGGGTAAGTATTGAGAGATATGAATTTAGTGCCATCGTATTGCCTGTAAGGTGACTGTTATTGTATATTGTCTCTGTTTCTTTCTGATCTACTTTTTTTAGGGTCTCTCTTTGCTTAGAGGAACCCTTTCAATATTTCCTGTAGAGCTGGTTTGGTATTTGCAAATTCTTTCAGTTTTTGTTTGTCCTGGAAGCTTTTAATCTCTCCTTCTATTTTCAATGATAGCCTAGCTGGATATAATATTCTTGGCTGCATGTTTTTCTCATTTAGTACTCTGAATATATCATGCCAGCTCTTTCTGGCCTGCCAGGTCTCTGTGGATAAGTCTGCTGCCAATCTAATATTTTTACCATTGTACGTTACAGACTTCTTTTCCCTGGCTGCTTTCAGGATCTTCTCTTTGTCACTAAGACTTGTCAATTTTACTATTAGGTGATGGGGTGTGGACCTATTCTTATTGATCTTGAGGGGGGTTCTCTGAACCTCCTGGATTTTGATGCTTGTTCCCTTTGCCATATTGGGGAAATTCTCTCCAATAATTCTCTCTACCTTCTGCTCCCCTCTCTGTTTCCTCTTCTTCCCAATTATTCTAATGTTGTTTCATCTTATGGTGTCACTTATCTCTCGAATTCTCCCCTCGTGGTCCAGTAGCTGTTTGTCCCTCTTTTGCTCAGCTTCTTTATTCTCTGTCATTTGGTCTTCTATATCGCTAATTCTTTCTTCTGCCTCATTTATCCTAGCAGTGAGAGCCTCCATTTTTGATTGCACCTCATTAATAGCTTTTTTGATTTCAACTTGGTTAGATTTTATTTCTTTTATTTCTCCAGAAAGGGCTTTTATATCTCCTGAGAGGATTTCTCTAATATCTTCCATGCCTTTTTCGAGCCCGGCTAGAACCTTGAGAATCGTCATTCTGAACTCTGGATCTGACATATTACCAATGTCTGTATTGATTAGGTCCCTAGCCTTTGGTACTGCCTCTTATTCTTTTTTTTGTGGTGAATTTTTCCGCCTTGTCATTTTGTCCAGATAAGAGTATATGAAGTAGCAAGTAAAATACTAAAAGGGTGGCAAGAACCCCAGGAAAATATGCTTTAGCCAAATCAGAAGAGATCCCAAATCGTGGGGGGGGGGGAGAAAGGGGATAAAAAGAGGTTCAGAAAGAAAGAAAAAAAAATTAAAAAAAGAAAACCAATTAAGAAAAAGTATAAAAAGGAAAAAAAATATATATATATATTAGATAAACTAGTTAAAAATGTTAAAAAAGAAAAGGGTAAAAGTTAAAAAAATTTAGCAGAAGAAGAAAAAAATTGAAAAAGAAAAGGAAAAAAAATTGAAAAAGAAAGAAAAAAAATTAATTTAACTGCAAGACTAAAGAATCATGGGGAGAAAGCCATGAGTTCCGTGCTTTGCTTTCTCCTCATCTGGAATTCTGCCGCTCTCCTTGATATTGAAACTACACTCCTTGGTAGGTGAACTTGGTCCTGGCTGGGTTTCTTGCTGATCTTCTGTGGGAGGGGCCTGTTGTAGTGATTCTCAAGCGTCTTTGCCCCAGGTGGAATTGCACCGCCCTTACCTGGGGCCGGGCTGAGTAATCCCCTCGGGTTTGCTTTCGGGAGCTTTTGTTCCCTGAGCGCTTTCCGTAGAGTCCGGAGGACGGGAGTGAAGATGGCAGCATCCCAGTCTCTGGCCCGGAGGAGCCGAGAGACCGGGGCCCCACTCCTCAGCGCGCCCCCAGAGAACAGCGCCCAATGACTCCCGTCACCCTGGCCTCCGGCCACGCTCTGAGCTGACCGAGCCTGCGACGGGTTCAAGGTAACCCTGAGCTGAGAGTCACTCCTCGGCTCTGTCTCTGTAGCCGGCTTCCCCGTTCTAACACCTGTGAGCTCTTCGACACTCAGACACCCCCGATCCTTCTGTGACCCTGCGGGACCTGAGGCCACGCTGACCCCGAGTGGGCTTCACCCCGGTTAAGCCTCTGGAGCGATGTCCCTCAGTGGAACAGACTTTTAATAGTCCCGATTTTGTGCTCCGTTGCGCCACCGCTCGCCGGGAGCCGGCCCCTCCCCCTGCGGTCTATCTTCCCGTCGCTTTGGATTCACTTCTCCGCCAGTCCTACCTTGCAGAAAGTGGTTGATTTTCTGTTTCTAGAGTTGTTGTTCTTCTTCTCTTCGATCTCCCGTTGGATTTGTAGGTGTTTGAAATCTTTAGATAAGCTATCTAGCTGATCTTCCGCTACCTGAAGTAGTCTCAGCCTGCTACTTCTCCGCCATCTTGACTCCTCAGTTACCGTGAATTTTTAAAAATTCTTCTTTAATTTCCTGGTTGATCCATTCATTCTTTGGTAGGATGTTCTTGGCCTCCATGCATTTGAGTTCTTTCCAACTTTCCTCTTGTGGTTGAGTTTGAGTTTCAAAGCATTGTGGTCTGAAAATGTTCAGGGAATGATCCCAATCTTTTGGTACCGGTTGAGACCTGATTTGTGACCCAGGATGTGATCTATTCTGGAGAATGTTCCATGTGCACTAGAGAAGAATGTGTATTCTGTTGCTTTGGGATGGAATGTTCTGAATATATCTGTGATGTCCATCTGGTCCAGTGTGCAATTTACGGCCTTTATTTCATTGTTGATCTTTTGCTCGGATGATCTGTCCATTTCAGTGACATTTCAGTATTAAAGTTCCCTACTATTATTGTACTATTGTTGATGTGTTTCTTTGATTTTGTTATTCATTGGTTTATAAAACTGGGTGCTCCCATATTAGGGCATAGATATTTAAAATTGTTAGATCTTCTTGTTGGACAGACCCTTTAAGTATGATATAGGGTCCTTTCTCATCTCTTATTATAGTCTTTGGCTTAAAATCTAATTTATCTGATATAAGGATTAGCACCCCAGCTTTCTTTGGATGTGCATTAGCATGCTAAATTGTTTTCCACCCCCTCAGTTTAGTATATATGCTGCCAAAGCGAGCACATACCCCCTCACTTTAAATCTGGAGGTGTCTTTGGGTCTCAAATGAGTTTCTTGGAGACAGCATATTGATGGGACTTGTTTTTTTTTATCCATTCTGATACCCTGTGTCTTTTCATTTGGGCATTTAGCCCATTTACATTCAGGATAACTATTGAAAGATATGGATTTAGTGCCATTGTATTGCCTGTAAGGTGACAGTTACTGCATATTGTCTCTGTCCCTTTCTGGTCTATTAGTTGTAGGCTCTCTCTTTGTTTTGAGGACCCCTTTCACAATTTCCTGTAGGACTGGTTTGGTGTTTGCAAATTCTTTTAGTTTTTGTGTGTCCTGGAAGCTTTTTATCTCTCTTCTATTTTCAATGACCGCCTAGCTGGATATAGTATTCTTGGCTGCTTATTTTTCTCATTTAGTGCTCTGAATATATCATGCCAGTTCTTTCTGGCCTGCCAGGTCTCTGTGGATGAGTCTGCTGCCAATCTAGTATTTCTACCATTGTATGTTACAGACTTCTTGTCCTGAGCTGCTTTCAGGATTTTCTCTTTGTCACTAAGACTTGTAAGTTTTACTATTAGATGATGGGGTGTGGACCTATTTTTATTGCTTCTGAGGGGAATCCTCTGTGCCTCCTGGATTTAGATGCTTTTTCCCTTTGCCATATTAGGTAAATTCTCTACTATAATTCAATATACCTTCTGCCCCCTTGCCCCTGTCTTCTTCTGTGATTCTGGGATCACAATTATTCTAACATTGTTTTGTCTTATGGTGTCACTTATCTTTCAAATTCTCCCCTTGTGGTCCAGTAGTTGTTTGTTTCTCTTTTGTTCTACTTCATTGTCCATCATTTGGTCTTCTATATCACTAATTCTCTCTTCTGCCCCATTTATCCTCGCAATAATAGCCTCCATTTTTTATTGCACCTCATTAAGAGCTTTTTGTATTTCAACTTGGTTTGATTTTTGTTCTTTTATTTCTCCGGAAGGGGATTTTATTTCTCCAGAAAGTCTTTCTCTAATATCTTCCATGTCTTTTTTGAGCCCAGCTAGCACCTTGAGAATTGTTGTTCTGACCTCTAGTTCTGACATATTACCAATGTCCATATTGATTAAGTCCCTAGCCATAGGTATTGCCTCTTGTTCTTTTTTTTTTTTTAATGGTGAGTTTTTCTGCCTTGTCATTTTATCCAGTTAAGAATATATGAACAAGAGAATAGAATACTAAAAGGGTGGCAATGACCCCAGAAACGTGTACACTTACCAAATCAGAAGAGATCCAAAACTGGGGTGAGAAGAAAGGCATAAAAAGAGAAATTAAAATTAAAAATAATGTAAATATATTAGACTGGTGAATACAACAGAGCCACCCACCTGATTTTTTGGTATATTTTGGTCTCTTAGAATAAACTAACCTCCCACATTTTTAAAGAAAGAAAAAAAATACACACACACACACACTCACACACACACACATATATATATATACACACAAAAATAAGGGTAAACACGATGAAGGGATGGAATATGAATGTAAAGGTGAAAATTAAAAGAAATTCTAAAAAACGAATTGATAAGATAAGCTTGTGAAAAGAAAAAAAATGAGGAAGGAATGTGCTCAGTATGGAGACTGGAACAAAGCCATGTGATAGATAAGGGTATATTTTTATGTATTAGAAGAAATTGTATCCCAAATTTTTTTAGGAAAAAAAAAAACTCTATATGTATATAAACATAAGGTTAAATACAATGAAGGGATAAATATGACTATAGCAATTAAGGTTTAAAAAGATTTTTTTTTTTTAGAATGGTATTGTTAGGATAAACTAGTCAAAAAACTTTAAAAGTTTAAAAAAAAGAAAAAGTTTAAAAAAGAAGAAAAATTTAAAAAATAGAATAAGAAAAAGGTAAGATTAAAAAAACAAACTTTACTTTGCAAGACTAAAGGATCATGGGGGAAAAGCCATGAATTCTATGCGTTGTTTTCCCCTGGCTCTGGAGTTCCACTGTTCTCCTTTATCTGTAAGCTTGTTCTTGGCTGAATGTTCTTGCTGATCTTTTTCAGGAGGTGTCTGTTGCAGTGATTCTCAAATGTGTTGCGCAAGGCAGAATTGCACTACCCTTGCCCAGGACTGGGCTAAGTAATCTGTTTGGATTCATTCTTGGAGCTTTTGTTCCCTGAACACTTTCCATACAACTTTGGAGGATGAGAATGAATATGGCAGCCTCCCAATCTCTGGCTTGGAGGAGCCAAGAGCTCAGGGCCCCACTCTCCATTGTACCCTCAGAGATTAGCAATCACTCCTGTCTCCCTGGTCTCTGGCTGCACTCTAAGCTCACCCAGCTTGTGACTGAGTGTTTCTATCCTGGTGCATGTCTCTGTTTGGAGTCTCCAAACCCAGCAGATTCCTGCCACACTGCTACTTCCAGAGGAGTAAGGTGAGTCTCCCTGAATCTGCCACTTTTGTGGTCCCTGATCGAAGAGCAGTGGTCCAACTGTGCCTTGGATCATAGTTTAAGGTAACCCTGATCTGAAAACTCACTCTTCAGATCTGTCTCTGTAGTTGGTTTCCCTGCTCCAAAACCTGGCAGCTCTGCCACACTCAGATACCCCTGATCTTTCTGTGATCCCATGAGACCTGAGACCACACTGTCCCTGTGAGGGTCCCACCCCCACTTAACCTCTGGAGTGATGTCCCTCAGTGGAGCAGATTTCTGAAAGTTCTGATTTTGTGCTCCACTGCTCTGCTACTTGCTGGGAGCTGGCCCCTCTGCCTGCATGGTCTATCTTCCCGTTGCTTTAGATTCACTTCTCTGCAGTCCTACCTTCCAGAAAGTGGTTGCTTTTTGGCTCCTGGAATTGCTTCTCTTCTTCTATTCTGTCTCCTGTTGAGTTTGTAGGTGTTCAAAATGGTTTGATACCTATCTAGCCGAACTCCTGGGATATGATGTCATTTCAGTCTGCTACTCCTCTGCCATCTTGCCTCTACCTCCTTTATATTAAAATTTAAACTCAATTAGCCAAGATATCCCTCATTGGTTTGTGATACAATCAATGTTCAATGATTCATCAGTTCAGTATAACACCCAGTGTTCATCACATCATGTGCCTGCCCATGCCCATCACCCAGTTATCCTATCTCTGACCCATCTCTCTTTCTGCAACCCTCAGTTTGTTTCTCAGTTAAGAGTCTCATATGGCTTTTCCCCTCTCTGATTTCTTCCCATTCAGTCTCCCCTGACTCCTATTGTCCTCTACACTATTCCTTATGTTCCACATATGAGTGAAACCATATGATAGTTGTGTTTCTCTGATTCACTTATTTTACTTAGCATAATACTCTCCAGTTTCATCCATGTCAATGCAAATGGTAGATAGTCACCCTTTTTGACAGCTGAGTAATAGTCCATTGTATATATGAACCACATCTTCTTTATCCATTCATCTGTTGAAGGACATCTTGGCTCCTTCCACAGTTTGGCTATTGTGGACATTGCTGCTATGAGTATTAGGGTGCATGTGCTCTTTCTTTTCACTACATCTCTATCTTTGGGGTAAATACTCAGTAGTGCAATTTCTGGGTCTATTTCTAATGTCCTGAGGAACCTCCATACTGTTTTCCAGAGTGGCTGTACAAACTTGCATTCCCACCAACAGTGTAAGCAGGTTCCCCTTTCTCCACGTCCTCATCAACATTTGTTGTTTCTCGTCTTGTGTATTTTAGCCATTTTGACTGGTGTAAGGTGGTATCTCATTGTAGTTTTGAGTTGTATTTCTCTGATGGCAAGTGCTGTGGGGCATTTTTTCATGTGTCTGTTAGCAGCCACCCTTTAAATGATGATTTACCAAGTGCATAGACATTGATCCTTGGGATATAGTGTGGGGAAGAATGTGTGTGTGTGTGTGTGTGTGTGTGTGTGTGTGTGTGCGTGCATGAGCACACATGTGTACATGTAAATGGAGTGGGTTGTATATTTTGGAAAAATATATTCCATATACCTATTATATTTTCTTCATAATGTAAATTATAAGAACAATGTTAAATAAAATTTTATCAGGTGAAGATATTCAAAAGATGAGGTAGAAAGCACTGGAGAGAATATAGCTAAAAAAGAAAAAGCAACTGGTTTAGGGGCAAGAAGTCAATTATTAGTTGAAATGGAGGTAATGGCTTATGTGAGTTACATATTGTTATTTTATGACAATAGATTGTTATTGTTATGACTGCTATAAATAGGATGGATTTATAAATATGCATCTGCAGGCATGCCATTGGGGAAACTGAAATATGGTCCAAATGAGTTGGGCTGTTTTATCTATTCTATGACTATGGGGACAATTAATTCTCTATATGCAGATTTTTGGTTTCTCTTGGCTGACATCATATTCCTGGGTCATCTCATACTAGCTGCTATGTATTCAGAGAATATAAATCAAGGTTTCCAAGAAGGGAAGAGTAGGAAGATAAATCTTTAAGAAGTCAGAAAAAAGAACCATGTGCTCACTTAAAAGTAAAAAAGAAAACATTATTTCAATTTATGTACTCACATTACTTTTCCAAAATATCAGAGAGAAGACTGCAATCCAATGTTAGTAGCCCTCTCTTTATCCTCTCTTTTATCCAAGAATTGACTATTATAGCCTATTGCATCTTTTCCTTCCAAGAGCCTTCATTTAGGGTTTTTACACTTCTAAGCTTCATTAGCCAGCACTGATCTGAGGTCATAGGGAGAAGTGATGAGATCTGAAGCCTACACAGTTATTAGTAAGAAGCTATAGTAAACAAAACAAAAACCAAGAAAACAAAACAAGTCTAAAGGGAGAAATTTGAAAGGTATTAAAATATTGCAATTTGTGAAGTATTTTTGATTTATGTTACCACCCTACTGTATTGCCATAATATGTCAAAAATTCAGTTGATTTAAATCTAAATGAAAGACTATTTTACAGATACTATTATATAGAAATATAATTGGCCCTCAAACAACCTGGGTTGGAGCTGTGTGAGGTAACTCACATATGGATTTTTTTCAATAAATAGAGTATAGTACTGTAAATGTATTTTCTGGTCCTTATGATTTTCTTTATAACATTTTCTTTATTTAGCTTATTTTATTGTAAGAATATAATATATGATACATATAACATACAAAATGTGTTGACTGTTTATGTTATTGGTAAGGTTTCCAATCAACAGAGGTTATTAGAAGTTAATTTTGGAGGAGTCAAAAATTTTATGTGGAATTTTGGCTGCATGGTGTGTTGGTGTCCCTTATACCCCCATTGTCTAAGGGTCAGTTGTGTAATTTATACAGAAATATATACAACACAACACATATAAATATAGTAACCATGTATTTTTAGATACATTTTATACAAAATATGTGTAAATACATTCCTTATATTTTGGCTTGATTTGGCATTTTCCAGAAATACGTGTTTTTAAATTATCTGATTTTATGTTCACATGATTGTCCCACTAGAAATTTATGTAGATGTAATTTTCAGATACATTTCTTTAAAATCATAGTAAAAGAGTTTAGCAGGAATACAACTTTTGCATTAAGTTAACTTATTTGTTATCCTATCCTTTAGGGATCTGTCTTATAAAGAATATAATGAAGTAAATGTTGTACCAACTTCATTATTTAAATGGAAATAATAGAAGGAATAATTGTTTTAAAAGATTAGATATACAGACCTCTATAATCAATACATTCTCACCATAGAGATTGACCAGTTGTACGATGTTAAATATTTCCACACAAGGAAATTTTTCGTCTACGCTTGAATCAAAAAGGAGAAACAAGAAAGAAACTGACAGCATGGCTTATAGTTTTAGATGAATGTCTCCTCTATGAGCTTTCAAGGACATTTTTCTGCTGCCTAAATATTTTGATAAATTAAAAATAAAGACAGTAATTCTGTACTCATGAAATAGATCAACTCTCTCCTTTGAGAAGTGATTCTCTGAGTCCACAGGTGGTTTAACTCCCCTGGAGGGGACTGTGTTTTAGTTGCTTCCGGTATAATGCTCCCTCAGAGCATTGAGGCTGGGAGAGGGACTTCTATTTCAGCCTTTTTTTGAGAAATAAGCCAACCATTTGGGTAATGAAACCTCTAGCTTGTCCTCAGAGATGCGGGGGCCTCATAACTACAACTGTGAGCTGGAAGCTTATTCTGGACATGTGGGTTCTTTGGAATCCCTGGCTTTCAGACTTTGTCCAAGGGAAGGAAGAGGTTATAGATTAAACACCAATCTCTCTCTTCCTGGGATCATATCTCAGTGGACATTGTTCTTTTCAAACTAAATGAAGGGTGATCAACTAGACATATCTATGTAGGAGACATAAAGCTAACAAGTTACAATTTAAATGAGAATTGAGTTACAGTAGAAATGCTCTGCCCTGCCTCAGCCCCTTGGACATAGGCATGCTCCATCCTCAGCCCCCAATGAAAGGGAATTAGTTCAGCTGCTATTGTTTTTGTATTACATGGCCTCAGACTCTCAGCCAGATCTCAGATCTCAGCCGGATCTCAGAGATGAGATAATGCATGATCATTCCTCCCAAGCCCCACCAATTTTTAGGCTGGATAGCCACATCTGATGTTATCTGGTGTACACATGTACACGATAAACCAAATTAGTTGGAAAAAAAAAATCTCTTGTAATTTAAACCAAGGAATACCCCAGCAAAAAGCCCACTAGCAATGAAGGCTGGGGCTAAACGATCTTTTATGAAGGTAGGCAGGTGAAGCTATGCTGAGAGTCTTAGTTCCCTATTGCTGATAAAAAATCACAGCACATTTAATGGCTTAAAACAACACAAATCTATTCTCACTTAGTTTGGAGGTCAGAAGATGAAAATGGGTTCCACTGGAGCTAAAATCCGAATGTCCACAGAACTGTGTGGCCTTTGGAAGCTCCGGGAGAGAATCTGTTCCTTTTTCTTTCCCATATTCCAGAGTTGTATACTTGGCATTCCTCGGTTCATTGGCATCTTTGAAGCCAGTACTGTAAGCATCTTCAAATTTCTGCTTCAGTCGTGCATCTCTCTGAACTTCTCCCTCCTCTTATAAAGATACCTTTGATTAAGCGGGCCCACCTGAGCAATCAAGGATAATCTCCCCATTGCCAACTCCTCAACCTAATCACATCCGTGAAGTCTCTTTTGCCATATAAAGTCACCTTTGTAGGTTTCTGAGATTAGGATATAAGCATCCTGGGGGACCATTATGTAGCTTATTACCCTTGGTAATATGCACTCACAAGTAAGACGGAAGCCAAAATTATGAGTTAGCTAAACATAGGAGATGTAAAACACACAGGGACTACAGAGGAAGGAGCGCAGCTGTGTCAAGGGGAAGGCAGGACTGGCTCTCAGTGAAGGTTCATGGCCTCCTGGGGCTATAGTCCCTGTAGCTGTAGAAACACATTTTCTTCTTACTTTTTCAGAGACTTGAGGTTCGCTTTATCTATGTGAGAATATCCTGAAAATAAACTGCCACTGCAGGTGACTTGAGGTTGTCTCTGATACTTGTAAGCAAAAGGGCCTGACTAGAGGAAGAGGCACATTTGTAGTACTTTTCACTAAAAGGAGAATAAATGTTTGTTAATTGTCTAAGCATATTGTTGAATAGTTATTTTACCAATTTTCCAAGAAAACTAATCATTTTGTTTTTTCTTTTGAATTTTAAATGGTAACAGCTATAATTTAATGAGAAGAGCTCTGGCTCTGGTAAAGAAAACTGGCTCTCACCTGAGATTTTGGCTCTTAGTGGCTGTGATACTTGGGAAAAGTTAACTGGCTCAAATCTGTTTCTTGCTTTCCTTGTAGGTATAATGGGGTAATGATATCTATCTTACTATGTTTTTGTAAGAATTACATGCTTTTAAATACGAAAATCCTTTCAAACCATAAAGGGCTATTGCTCTTCATTATGACTGACAGAAGCCTGACTTCTGGGTTTCTCATAATCTCAGGGTATGGCAAGGTACCCCAGAACATTCCATACATTTTTGCTAAACAACAAGAGACTTTTATAAAACTGCAGTTTTATAAAAGAAGTAAGTTTTGTGGACTAACTAACTTAAAATCAGAATAAGAGAGAAGATGAGAAACAAAGGTCAAATTTGATTTATAGTATGTGACCTTGTGTCAGAAAATTGTATATGGGACAGGTATATGGTAAAGGCCTGTGTTCAGGTGACAGGCTTAAGGTTTTTTACTAAGATTCACATAATGGTTATTTCCAGTTACCTCCTGTGAAAAAGTTGGAGGTTACTTAAACTATGATTTTACATCAAATAAAATATCTAAATTTCCCATGGCTCTTATATACCTATATTTTAAACTTGAAAAGAAAAATGAGAAACATCAAGGAAATAAGATAAGTGTGCCTTATCCAAACTGAAAAGGGAAGAAACACTTGGAAATGAATGGAACAAACCTGCCCTATTCTGAAAGAAATGAAAAGCATTTTGTCTTTCTCTGTTTGAGAGAATAGGCATCTAAGATTTTCTCTATGAACATGAAGAACTATAGGGATTAACCAAAATGGGGCTTAGCATATAAAATCCATGATGAAAATTCCAGAATTTACATAAAATTCCTGACATAAGCTTGGCATTGAACAAAATGTCCAGCTGAGTGAAGGCAGCAGGCTTAGGAGTTCTCAGAGTTCTCAGAAAGGTCTGACGAAAGCTCAGCCTACAATTCGCTTATTTTTAGAGCAGTCATACCAGCCCAAGGTTACCTCTGAGAGAAGAATCTTCACTGTACTGATGCTAAGGTGATCTCAGGGTGGAAATCTATTTTGAAAGCAGTGGAACTCTGGTTTATATAAATTGCTTATCTTTGAAATACTAATAATGGAACACTCACTGAAAAATCACCCCAATATCCTGTCTTTTAGAAAAAAAAGGTTGTTTTCACCAAAAGGTATATGATAAAAAGGATCTGAGAAAAAGGTATTGTCTTCCTATTTTCACAGTGGGTACAACGGACCACATATGTCTGTCACCTCAAATTTGTATGTGGAAGCCCTAACTTACATGTCATAGTATTTGGAGATGGGACCCCTAAGGAGGTATTTAAGGGTAAATGAGATCATAAGGATGGGGCCCTGAATCCCATTGGAGGAGTGTCCTTAGAAGAAGAGACACTAGAGCTCTTTTTCTCTCTGCACATGCACAGAGAAGAGGTCTCATGAGCACACAGTGAGAGGGTAGCCATCTGCAATCCCAGGAGAGAGCTTTCACCAGACATCAACCCTGCCGACACTTTAATCTTGAAATTTCAGGTTCCAGAATTTGAGAATAAAAATGTCTCTTGTTAAATCCACCCAGACTGTGGTATTTTATTATGCCAGGGAGTGAACCAACTTGCTCTTTAGGTGGTGGGATGTAGAAATATATAGTAAGTGACCAGGAACTTAACTTTAAGTTGGAAATCTTAATCTATCCCATTTCATTTTGGTGATTTCTGTTTATTAATAGTAGAACCCACAAAGGACTTCTTCACTTAAAATAGATGAAAATACTCTATTAAACATCAGAGACACTGAAAAATATAATCGGTGTGAACTTGTATGTTTTTGTTTGCTTATGATTTATTTATGCTAAAGAATTTACATATTATCTGACTCATTTTCTCATCAAGGAAACAGAGAGGAGGTACCTACGAAAGATGTCAGACCTCCTGCAGAAAATTCGTGTCAAATGTCCAAGAAATGAGGGAGAAGATGCTAGGAAGTTCTGTCTCAGTTGAGATCTTTCAGGGAATAGAGCTATCATCATATGACCTCCAGTCACCCAGGCAATATTTACGTATTATTAAGGAGGTAAGGATCCATGCAAAACCTTGTGACAAAAAAGCTCCCTGGAGAACTGGAACATTCTTCTCAATCTCCTAACAGCTCTCAGAGCTGATACCTTCCTCTGCCTCTCCCTTCTCACTCTCTTATGGCTCATGGATACCTCCTTCTCTTCAAGAGTCTTTTTGCTCTTTTCTTCCTCTTTCATGTGAATGTATCTATTTGCCTTGGATCCTAACTTCCCAAGAAAAGATCTGATTAGAGGGTTTGTCTGTTGTACACTTCTCTTGCTAGTTAGAGTACTCATACTGTCTCATATGACAGACCACTGGCTTCCCTTATGTCAAGCTTTGGGACTGGCTCATTCATTGTTGCCAGACTTACGTGGCTATGTAAACAAAATCTTGGCCATCTTGCTTCCTCCTCTCTCTCTGCCTGCCTCTCTGCTTACTTGTGATTTCTCTCTGTCAAATAAATAAATAAAATCTTTAAAAAAAAAAATAAAGGGGCGCCTGGGTGGCTCAGTGGGTTAAGCCGCTGCCTTCGGCTCAGGTCATGATCCCAGGTCCTGGGTTCGAGCCCCACATCGGGCTTTCTGCTCAGCGGGGAGCCTGCTTCCTCCTCTCTCTCTGCCTGCCTCTCTGCTTACTTGTGATTTCTCTCTGTCAAATAAATAAATAAAATCTTAAAAAAAAAAAATCTTGGCCATCTTATTGACATGGGTGAATATTTAAGATTTGCTGTTACATAGATCTGTACATGTAGATAAGAAGAAAATAACGGAAGTATATACATACCAAGATGTGTCTTTCATATCTCAATAAAAGTCATGCCTATATCTCTCTCTGTTGGAGGCTCTACACCATTGACTATTGAATTTGGCTCTTACTATCATGAAGAAATGTTTATTTCTTATTATGTTTTCCATTTAACTTACTTCCCTCTTGTATCTGACACTATAACCAGGCATGGCCTGTTTCACTTTAGCTGGTCAATTAGATTGGAGAGGACTTGAGGCAGGAGCCAGTGTTGAGTTAGGGATAGGCACGGTGAAGGCAAAACGAGATGTGTGTGTGGGTGCCAGGAACAATCAGTTTCTGGCAAGCTGAGCAAAGTCTCTTGGTCCCATACCAGATAACAGTTGGTTGCTTAATATCTAAATAGGGCTTCCTATCAAATTCATTATGTGACCTCGGGCATACCTAACCTCATTGAACTATGATGAGCAGTTTGGATTTTATTCTAAGCATTTTTGGGAAATCAAGGAGAGATTTAAGCAGAAGGGAAATATGACGTGGATTATATTTAGAAAAATCACCCAGGCTGTAGGGTTGGCAGTGGACTGAAAGTAGAAAGGGTGGAAGCAGAGAGAGCAGATAGGATAGTGCATCTAAGAGGAGGTCTGTCAGGTTAATGCAACACTTCAAACCATGTTTTGGAAGTGAGTAGGTGACAGGTGGAGATGTGGAAACCTAGATGGAGAGAAGAGAATAGATTGGACATACACTTCGGTGGAAGAGGCAAAGGAACCTTCTCATGGATTAGAATAGCAACAGCCACAAAACAGGAACAAGACATCTAACAACTTCTTAACATCTCAGGATGGCCCTGGGCAATCCTTGTGGTTGGAGAATTCTGTATTTCCATTCACTTCCCTTTCTCTACTCCCTTTGCCACAGGTCCCCTGGACAGTTCCTAGGGGCTAAGGAGACCTCCAGCAGCACCTCATGCTCAATTTCTTTCAGAATCCACTTCCTGTAATCACTTATATCTTAAAAGTTTCCCATGGCCCTATGGAGTCCCTAAAGTTTATTTTGTGAAAAGGCTTTTTTTGTTTTTTTTTTTGTTGTTGTTTTTTTTCACTAAATATGAATGATTTCACATACAATGTCCCTGGGAAATAAAACATCTACATTTCAACATGGAATAATTCTTGTTGGAAGGTCAGCCCTGGTGGCTAGGTCAGTAGGACTTTATGTGAGTGTAAAAGAACCCTTTAATGTCCCCAGCATGATGTCACTTTATTTAAACCTCCAACTCTTACTCCAGGTAGTTCAAGCCTGGCATTGGGTGTTTTTCTTCTGTGAATTCTGTACACCAGAATTTTTTTTGTGGCTCTTCTGAAAATACATTTACCTGAAAACACTGCACATACACACAAATACAGACACTCACACTCATGCCTGCACCCCACTCCTGAATCAGAACCTCAGAGTGGGCTCGGGGAGTGGTATTTTCACAAACTCCATAGATGAGGAGTCTGCAAACTTCATTAAAGAGACACATAGGAAATATTTTAGGTTCTGTGGGCCAGCTACTCAACTCTGTGGTGATTCTTCAAAATAGGTAAACAAGTGAGTGTGGCTGTGCATCCATAAAAATCATTTAAAAACCAGGCAGTGGGCAAGAAGTGGCCATAACGTGCGGAACCCTGTCATAAGTGATGGCTCCACGTGGTTCTCCAGCCTCACAGGTGGCCCTGCTGGTGTGTGATCTTGTGTTTGAGTATTTGCATCAATCCTTGATCATTTGTTGAGGTAACAATTTATTTCTTGAGTGTTTACCATGTGCCAGATACTTAGAATACAAATACTAGCTCCTACCTTCAAGGAGTCACAGTTGATGGAGAAGTAAGACAAAGAGACAATTAGCAATGACAAGATAAGGGTAAGAACCAATTTCTATGAGTGGAAGTAGGAGAATCAAAGTGAATGTGGGGGGAAAAGGAGGCTTTTTCAGAAGAGCTGACTTGAATTCTTACTTGTAGTTTCAGCTCTGACCCAAGGTCCCAGGACCAACTGCAGCCTGAAGTAACAGTTTCCCCAGAAGTCCTGGCCTCTGGCTATTGGGCTCCTTCCTCAGTCCCAGGCTGTAGCCCTACTATGTGATCAGATCATGGAATTATAGTCTCAGGTTCCTTTCTTCCTTCTACCATCAATGGTTTTAGGTAATCCTAGTTTCCTTACCACTTTGCTCACTCTGATAATGCAATCTGCTGATCTGGCTCCCTATTTATCCAAGGATTATTCTGGTCCTTAGTTTCTAAAGACTGATGCCAGCCTTCCACATGGCAGGCATATAGGGTCTGATTTGTTGCTTTCCCCTAACAGACCTTCCAGATGCAGATTGTTCAGACATCACTTATTCAATAATAATGTGCTCTCTGTTTCTTCCAGCCCATATCCTCACTGGCTTTTATTAATGTTTGTCCTACTTCCTTAACTTATCTATTCCCCCCCCCCCCCATCCAGCCAGTCCATTTTTAAAAACTGTTTTATACTCCTGCTTCCAGCATGGTTTTATAGCAGTTGCTTCTTTCTAGAACTGCTCAGCGGAAAGCAGTTTACCTTCCAGGAGTAGCGGTGCCAATATAGACCTAAGTCCCAGTTTACAAGCTTGAGAAATATATCCTTCCATGATTATTTCTGTATGTTCTACTTGGTTCTGAATGCCTTCAGGCTCTTATAACTCAGTCGTGGGCAGTTGTTCTGTCCCCTGTGATGTCCCTCGGTGTCTTTATGAAACTTAGTAACACCACACACGGTATGGCCTCATTAGCTCTGGGTTGAAGCACATCCAGAAAACAGGCCCCTTCCTCACTCTTTTGGCCTAGAAGCCGTCATGGTGCACCGGCATGGTGAGCCTGGGGGTATTTCCTCTAATGATATTCAGAAGTTGTCCGATCCCAGTGAAACATGGCTTTGGTGCTGGCGAAAGCATCCTTCCTGACCAAAGTGTCAGTTGATTTCCAGAAAGATTAAACAACCCCTGCATACACAAATGTTCAAAATTCACAGGCCATCTGGGGTTCCTGTATCCTCACATGAGAGACCCCAGATGGATTGTAAATTCATCCCTGTGGGTAATATAGTGCAGTTGCTCCTCAGTCCTCCTGCTTTTCCCTGTGGCATCTGATACTATGGCCATGAGGAGGTTAATTTATGTGGCTTGATACACTTTATCATCTGTCACTTGTACAGCTCTTGCTGTGCCATCTGGTGTCTCAGAGGCGGTTTCGGGAAGCAGCATGCATAACAAGGTATCTGCATTTGTGAATTCTTTCAAGCATTTATAGGTAATAGCTAAAAGATATTTTGAGAAGCCAGTGCCCGTCTCTGCTGCAGATCAACACTAACGTGGATAATCTGACATGAGGTTCAAACAAAGCCCACTATATTTTGCAGGAAAACACATCTGAATTAGTCCACAATCACCAATATTGATGGAACCTATTTATTTCAAGACCCTGAATATCTCTATCGGGCTGAGAATATCTTACTGGGCTCTTGTGCAAATCAGTAAAAGGCAGAGGCAATGGCTTACTATCAAACATGATGGATGATGAGACAAAAAAGCACATACCAGCACACACACAAAAAATTGTTTAAATCAAAAATCCTGCAGCAAAATGCCTAAGTGCCCCTATTATAATGATTTCATATCCATGTTTCATTTTCAGCAGTGTGTTAGGACCTCAAGAGAGCATAACAAAACATTAAATAGATAAAACCATGAGAAACAGGTAGAAAATATACTAAGGGGAAGTGAGAAGGTAGATGATACAACTGGCCCATGCTGTCTATCAATTAGGCTGCAATTTGTGTGCCACTGTCAGGGTGGGGGATTATGGATGTTAAGGTTCTTGTCCTTTAGACATTCTAATTTATTTTGGGAGAGTAAGATAATGAAGGGTATGTATAAATATATGCATACATTTTAAGAGGGACAATTGCAGAATATGGCCAAGTTCTTGAAAGAAGTGAGTGTTAAGTTCAGAAGGAGTATGGAATGGTCCTTGAAAGAGAGGCTGGGAAGTGTGTAGGACAATGCAAAGGTCAAGAGGCAGAGCGGAGCCTCTTTATTCAGGGTATGGCTGGCTGTTGGCTTGAGTGAAGCACCGGGGTCCATGTGTGAGATGGAGTCGGTGGAACAGGAGGGGGCCAATTAGTGCAGGTTATAACATGTTAGGCTGAGATCTTGAAATTTAATTTAATAGGCATCACAGATCCATCGTATGTTTTCAGGGAGGGAGTAAATGACAGGTAGTAGATGAATTTGAGGAGAAAATTTTTCTAGTAGCAGTATGAGTTGGTACTTCCCACATGGATGAGAGAATAGCAAAGATCCATTAAAGAACCTCTCTATTTATTATCGCTGAATTGCAGTGAGAATGCAACCATAAGAGAGCTTTAGTGCATAGAATATCAAGGGTGACCTACTGTTTAAAAAGCAATTTTCAGCCTAACAATGAGTTTACAAATATCACAAAGACTAATCCTTCTCTTCCCATCCTATGTCTTCCAACCTTTCATTATTTCTCTCTATATTAGAGGGCTAAGAAAACACAAGGCAACAGATATTTCTTGTAGAGCTAAGGATTGTCTGGAGAGCTTTAATGTAAGGACAGGAATAAAATTAGTGAGTTCAACTGAAAAGTCAATTGATTTTAAAAAGCATCATTTAAAACCCGTTTGGTGTAGGATCATCTCTAGATTTCACGCTTGAGTGATGCCTCTCATTATGAAAGCCTAGGTGAGCCAGGACCATGTTTCTGACAGTAGCAAGAAGAAAGACTTTTGTCAGAAGGCGGCGGCTTACTCTCTGCATTGATTTCTAAAAGTTTGGAGAAGTGGCCTGGCCAGCTTTATGTTTCATCTTAATCTACTCTGTAATGATTCCCCAGCTCTGATGGATCAGAAATATGTTACAATCATTCAGATCCCTGATGCCTACCCAGCTTAGGGCTTGGCAGACAGTAGGGGCTCAACAAATGTTTTTGAAATGAACTATGTGTTTGTACTGTATGACTTCCTGGGGGAAAACCTATTCTTCCCATCCTGAACTGTCTTTATTCAAATTTCTGAGAGTACAGCCTGGTAATCTTGGAGTGATGATTGGGGCGGGTGTGGGGGGGACCTTCTTCACCATCTGATGGTTCCACTCGGTGTAGTCTGCTGATTAGACATGGTTGTTTCTCTTTTTGTTTTGTGGCTCTGGATGGAGTCACTCATTACTTTCTTCCACAGCCATGTATCCCTCTCCTATTCAGTCCAAGGGTCGGCACCGTTTTTTTTTTTTTTTTTTTTTTTTAAGATTTTATTTATTTATTTGACAGACGGAGATCACAAGTAGGCAGAGGCAGAGAGAGAGGAGGAAGCAGTCTCCCCGCTGAGCAGAGAGCCTGATGCGGGGCTCGATCCCAGGACCCCGGGATCATGACCCGAGCCGAAGGCAGAGGCCTCAACCCACTGAGCCACCCAGGCGCCCCACGGCACCGTTTTCTATTAGCTTACATAGCAAACATTTTAGCCTTTGCAGGCTATTGGATGTCTCACAATTATCGGGCTCTGCTGATTAGCGTGCATGTATCCATGGACAACACAGAAGCAAAGGGGCATGGTTGAATTCCAGCACAACTTTATTTACAAAACAGCCTTTGGGTTGTAGTTTGTTTGCCCGATTTGGTATGTATGGGCTGTGGTCCTTAATTTATTGTTTCGAGTATTCTGATAGTTCTACCCTGCAACATTTAGTCAGGGTCAGCTCTTTTCTCTCTTTTTTTCTACCGGCCATCACTTTTGGGCTCACTGTTTCGCCACCCAGTACCTTTATGCTCATGATCAAATAGTTGGAATGGATTTTGCCAAATTTTGCTGTCTATGTTTTCTAGGCCGTCAGTTCTTTTAGCACGCTTCCTACTCTGTCCTGTGACAGTCACCTCTGTCCTGTGACAGTCAGTTTTTCTACAATGACAAGTGATTCTGGCATATAACCATACAGAAAAATACAATAATGTTTGGCCACCTCTTTCACTGAAGCAGTCACTGATCTTTTGAATTGTTTTAGCAGGATATTATCTCGCATTTCAATTTCAGTCAGTAATTAAGCTTCACTTGATTCTCCTAATTCTGTGGAGCCTCAAAATATCCATTCCTTCATAATTTTGACCTTCTCTGGAGAATCAAGGGTTATAACTGGTAATTTACCTGCTCTCAGTTGCCTTTGTCTGAGCGGGGCCCTATGTTTTGGGCTTTTTGAGAGAAGAGAAAATTATGTAGAGTTAGTGGTCAGTCATTAAACTATTTTCCACGAGGTCTCATGCTTCTTTGAATCATCTGCAGAAGGTTCTTTAGTGCTATTTTACTTATGGAAAAGCTGTTCCTCTGTCTACCATCAAGGAATGTGAGTATGGGAACGGAAAGTATATGCTGTATAATGGAAACTTCACAGCTTAGAAGACAATTAGGGTAAAGGATTCCTTCAGATTGTATCAGTCTTCAGACAGAGAATCGTGACAGATGTCATCTCAGGAATCTTTTGCTTGCCATCTTGCCTTTGGTCCCGTGGAGCTACTCTCACTTGTAAATGATGTAGAGTTGTTGCTGAAACTGATGTACACTTTGCCACAGGCTCCTTTTTAAATCCGTACTATTAGTTTCTGTTTTTCTCAGGCAATCATGGTCGATCCACCTCCCCCAGGAATAAGAGGTCTATTTATAATGCTGCCTAACTAATATATTAAAGCTTATTAAAATGCAAAATGCTGTTCCCACTTTAAAGTAGTGGTAGTTTTATTGCCTTAGATATATAAAACAGTTTGATTAAAGAACAAAAAAATGAAATGTGAGGAGAAATTATCATCTGTCCTTCACAATAGGGAAAAAAAAACTTGCTTTTAATTGCTGAGATTCTCAGTGAATGGTTCTTTTGGCTCAAACAAATTAACAAATAAATTTTAAAAAATCCTCAGTGAATGCAGTACTGTCAAAGTATCAGAGCTCCATGGTCATTGAATTAAGCTCTGGACAAGGGATTTAGCTTTGTGTATTTGAATCCCCACCACAGTCACGTGCATTTCTTGGCTCCCACCTTTTAGAATGCCTTGACCTTCTCATTTGAAGCTTATTTATCAGCAATGGGAACTGCATACATTCACTGTTGAAGGAATCAATAATTCGAGGTCCTAGGTCTTTCCAAATTTGACCATATTGTCTTGCAAAGCTGGCAAATTCTGCCAATTCTGAGAAACTAGTCTGAAATACTAGATTTAGAGGTGGCTGAGGGCATTTCCCATTTCATTAACATTTAAAACACATTAAGGACTAGTAATAAATACAGCAAGCACAGTCAATGGATTTCTGTTCTAAGTTGAGAGGGAAGGGAGCTTGGGGGGCACTTCCTGCTCTTGAAGAGTGATAAGGGAAGGGAAGGATCCTACAACGCCTAGATCTCAAGATAGGAGCATTACACCAAGAAGAGAGTAGGGAAAAAAATCTTGTAAAAGAATTGTTTTACAGCCAATGTCGATGCTATTGTGAACATTTTAGAGCTGACTTTTGGGCGTGGGAGAGTGGGGAGGGAGAAACGTAATCACCCTGCTGTTTCTCTTGGCCCTTGAGAGAATGGCAAAATAAACATACCAGGGTCTGTACACAGAGGCTGTCAGCAGTCTGGGCACTGTGCAGACCACATGTGAAGAGAGTCATAGTACATAGAAGTGAATGAGTCTTTGTTTCCATAGTTCTTCCAGAGATGGAAAGAAAGGAGAAAAATTGTATTATTGCATCAGAGAACAAATGTAAAATAAAAGCTAACAGTAGATACCCAAGTAGACTATATGGAGACCATGATTAGGGTTTATATTTAGTCTGATCTCCTTTCCTTAGCTATTCTCGCTTATTTTTTAAACATTACCAGGGAAAGGGACAGAGCACATAAATTTAGCTGATGAAGGAGAACATGTTCTTGTGTTTTGTATTAACACTAAATCCAGGGCAACAGTTCTATGAGTATCAATCTGTCTCTAAGGCAGAGTCAGGCTACTTGAGCAAGGTGGTGGGGTCTGGCGACTCATTATTCTGCATTGTATCCTGCAGCCCAAGGAGCAGGAGGCTCTTCTGACCACAGCTACCATGAAGCATGATTGGAAATGACAGGCAGTGAAATTCAGATGACCCGAATTACATGGTCTGATCTGGTTTGACTAAGCCCTTACTCCATATACTCAGCAAGGATATACATATTTCAGGGAAGAAAAATGCTTAGCTAATTAACGATAACTCACTCAACATGCATTTCCAATGAAAATGCTTTTATTGAAACTTCACTACAGCACCATCTTTCTTCCTGTTCTCCTTTGACTAATAATGGCTATCAGAAATAAGACTAAAACTTTATATTCACTTAATGAAATCCTTCAATGAGTTTGATTCCATTTTTTAATTTTATAGAGTAAGTTAGGTAACATACCCAAGAGCACACAGAGCCATTAAATGCGGGAGGTGGATTTGGAGACCAAATCTGCCTAACTTCAAAACTTCCAATCACTTTGCATTAGTGTCTCTCTTCTGAAATGCCACTTGATTTTTCTCCACTATCTTAAAAGTTGGGTTGAAGTTTCTAGACAGTAGGTGAACAAAAGACCAACTCTATATGTGTTCCTTGAGAAGTACCCCTCCACCCTCAGTATGCTAATAAAAGGGGGCCTCTACCAGATGCATGTAAGAATGAGTACTGGACTCTAAATTCCCCTTTCTCCAACAATAAGATTTTTTTTTTCTTTTTCTACTTCTGAAAACTGGAAAAGCGAGTTTGGCAAAACAGTGATTGACTTCTTGGAAAAGGGTGGTGAACAAGAATAGAGGGTGGATGCTTCAGCGCCCTAGGCAATGTCTAGTTACTGTAGTGATGCTGTCATTGTGGTTTCCATCAAAACTCTGAGATTTTTGATCTTAGTGCTCAAGAGCTTGATGTCACAGATAGAATATGTATATATGCTGACATGTGAGAAGAGCCGTCTTTTCCTTTCCCTTGCCTGCTTCTTACTTCCTCCCCCTCTTTTTTTTTTTTTTTAAAGATTTTATTTATTTATTTGACAGAGAGAAATCACAAGTAAGCAGAGAGGCAGGCAGAGAGAGAGGAGGAAGCAGGCTCCCTGCTGAGCAGAAAGCCCAATGTGGGGCTCGAACCCAGGACCTGGGATCATGACCTGAGCCGAAGGCAGCGGCCTAACCCACCGAGCCACCCAGGCGCCCCTCCTCCCCATCTTTTTGACAGAAGGGGCGGGGAGGCCCACTGTATTTTGAGGGGGAAGAGGCTGCCCAGCTCTGGTTGCTCATAGAGAAACTTCGGCTCGCGGGCTCTCACTGCAGACTGTGCTGAGCACAACCTTTAGAGACCTAGGCCAACTATAATCAGAAGGCTGTCTGAATGAGTTCCACCGATGCTCCCAACCACTTCCCAGACCAATTGTGGAATGACTTAGACTTGGGAAAGTATATGGGAATTCAATAGCCCACAGGTAGTTGTAAAGAATCTACAACTTTCAGAAAGATAACCTGAGAGAGAAGAGAAGACGAAGAAATAGAAAGTGATCTTTATTCCTATAGGTAGATGGTGAATGGGTCACTGGTTCAGGCAAGGCAGTAATTCTGGACAGAACTTACCCAATGTGTGATTTATCACTGTCAGAAATAAAAAATTGCCTTTGCATTTATCATTCTACCTCCTTATTCTATTACGGCAGCTAAATTCACATTCTCTGTTTTACACGTCCCACTTCTTGCTTCATAAAAACTATAGTGGCTAAGCATTTTCCTCTATGCTGACCCCCAGCAAGTTGAGAATATACATGGCAGTTGGGATAGAAAAACACACAATTCCATAATGCTAACAATATCTGTGTATCTCAGCATCTTTGCAATGACATTGAGCTACTGAAGGACCCTGTCTTTGTTCATCCAGCTGTTGATTCCTTGCCAGAAGGACATTCTACCACATTAATCCCACTGATGACCTGTCTGTGTAGATGGATTTTTAATTCATTGATTTTATTTTAAACTACCCAATGGCTCTATTGATAACCATTATATAATTCTATATTTCCTAGCTCTTAACAACATAGTTCATATTCTTTAAGATGTATTAAAACTAAAAAAAAAAATTTAATATTCTTTAGTATATTTTCCAATGTATCTAGTTTCCTAATGAGAATTTTATAAATTAAGAAAATTCATATATGTGTTAATAACTTTCAAGATCTAAGTACATTAATTAAACAATAGAAGTAACCACATTTAATAAACTATTCATGGTAAGTATTTAGATCCATGAAAAGCTCAGATTAACTGCTGAAACAAGTTTTTGTTTTATCAAATAAGATTATACTTTAGCAGTACACTGTAACTGTCAGAAATTATGAAACATTTACTCCTAACTATGTCTGTTTGATGGATATTGCTTATGTCCTATGTATGATTATTCTACATTACTAGACAGAAGAAACACAGGTACCAAAAGCCAAAGTCTATATACAGGACTCTGACTTCTCTTAGTAAAAAGCTTTGGAGAATAAATAACAGTAATAGGAAATGCATTCTGAGTCTATGTTGTAACTGTGAACAACAAAGAGACTATTTTGAATGCAAACGCATTTTCTTTCACTTGTGGTAAAGAATGTCACAGTTGGATGGAAGTCTTGTTAGCTATTATGTCATACTGGATAATGCTTCTATCAGAGCATGTCTCATTTTTTAAAATATGCATTTTAACTGTAAATGTTGGCAGACCCATATCTCAAATGGAGCAACAAACTAGTTTTTACAACTAAAGCATTATAGGATTCTTTAGAAGCAGAATTTATTTATTTTAATTTCTAGATCAAGTAAAAAAAGAAAGAAGCATGAGTTCTTTTAATGGTTTGGGTTGTTTGTTTAGTTAATATTCCTATTTTCAATTAACCAGGAAAAATAAATACTTTGACACATATGTGGCTCAAACTGATGATGGACGACCTAATAGGTGAAATGTAAGGTATGTTAGAGGAGGTGGGAAATAAGAATTATTTATTCTGGAGGTGGCCAGGTGGCTCAGTAAGATAAGCATCTGACTCTTGATATGAGATCAGGTCATGATCCCAGGATCCTGGGATCCAGCCCCACATCAAGGCTCTGTGCTCATTGGGGAGTCTGCTTGGGGATTCTCAATCCCTCTCCCTCTGTCTTACAATCCCTCTCGCTCTGTTCACATTCTCTCTCTCTCTCTCTCTCAAATATATAAATAAATAAATCTTTTTAAAAGGGAATTATTTATTCTGCCACCAGCTCCATACATGGTGATTAGAAATTCATTAGATTAAACTTTGATCTAAAGACCAAAAATTGGAATTATGAGCTGATTTGTACTTTAAATTTTGGAAGAAGGCAGATAAAAAGGAGAAAACATGGACTTGTTTTTGCTAAGTACAATAAAATGTCTGTGAGTCATGAGTATGTTTTCTCCCAATAAAGTAAGTAAAGCATCAGAAGACTGATCTGCACATTGTCACCAAACACATATGTATATACTGGTGATAAACTGAATGCAAGCACAAATCTCAATGACTCACCTATAGTTCTCTTACTAAACCTTTTAAAAAATTATATTAATTCTGCGTGAAATTTATCATTAACTTAAGTTTGCTTTTCCTTCTAGTTCTGGGTCTGTTTTGTTTTTCTCTAACTGTGACTAACAGCATCCGAATTCAAGTCTTTGTAAAGGATATGCTGTTATACCCAAAGAAATAAACATCTTCAAAATACTTTTGAACCTAAAATGATTTTTAAAGTTCCATATCCAGTGCCGTGTGGGCTCGGAATCAGGAATTCCTGGAGGACACAGGTAGAGTTTCCTTCTACTGCTCCTGAGTTATCAGCAGACAACAGCTGAGGAGTTATTTTCCTCAGCCCTTTTTCTAAGCTGAAAAAGATTTTAGAGAGTGTTTAACTAGACCATGATCAGTTGGTCCTGAGTGTAGCGGCTGTAGTGCCTGTCATTGCTTCTTCAAAATTCCTTTGCTTGACTCTGTTGACCACAACCACCCCCCTCTCCATTTTAGTGATGAGCAGGTGATGATGGCACACTGTGTGTTACCCTGGCAATGATTCATCATTCAGTTCTTAAGGTAGTTTCCTCCCTCATTCCCTTTCTTCCTTCCTTTCCTCCTCCCTCCCTCCCTCTCTCCTTCCCTCCCTCCCTTCTTCCTTCCTTCCTTCCTTTTTCTTTCTTTTTTATTCCTTTTTCATTTTTTCTTCTCTGCCTTTCTGAAAGCAGCAAATTGTGAAAAATATAGATTTTGGTGTTAAAAGATCTAATTTCAATAGAAAGTCGAAAGATTTATTATAATTGCCCTTGAAATTATTTCCGATGTTTTGAGCTGTGAACTCTGTGTCTTCTTTACTATATAAATATATGGTTGCTTTATTTAGAAATATAAATTGTAAGCTGATATTATGGAACTCCCTTTTTTTCCCCTCAACTAAAGATGTTTGATAGATTACTCTGAAGTAAAAATGTTACCTGATTGTGTAGGTTGAGGGTTCTGAGTTTTTATCTGACAGTGAACTTACCTAAAGAAGGTATTTAACTTTACATTTGCCTCTCTGTACAAGTAGGGATAATAGAGATGCCTAATGATTATTAAAAAAAGTTTTGATGAATCATATCAAAGAAGATAGCTACATAGTTTAGAATTAATTACTTAAAATGGATATAATTCCATTACTCTTCATTATTTCTTTGTGAAGTAAATGTGTTTCAGGAAGTATGAGGCTGTCTTGCAGAAAAATAAAATAAAGCATACTGTTGTCAATGGACTTAGAAATTAATAAAAAGCCCAAGCTTAAATGCAGGTTTGCTGACTTTTAATTCCTTTCACCAACTTCTTTCTACAATTTCTGATATATTTTTTAATTTTGTGCTTCATAAAGGAGAATAATGAGAGGTATTATTACTTGCAAAAGTAAGATGTGTTCATTGCACTGTTAGGTCAAAATCCTCTCATCAAATCTGCCTACTTCTGCTTCACAAATGCTTATGTAACTTAAGAAAAATTCAAATCTCTGATCCTTAGTTTCCCCATCTGTCCCCATAAGTCATTATGACTTATGAATAACATAGGGTTTTTATGTTATAATAATATCTACATCACAAGGCATTTTATGAGTGTTAGAGTAAATAAGATAATAAGTACAAAAGTGCTTTTCAAACTCTAAAGAATTTTATAGATGGAAGACCTTTTTTTTTTTTAAGATTTTATTTATTTATTTGACAGACAGAGATCACAAGTAGGCAGAGAAGCAGGCAGAGAGAGAGTGGAGGCAGGCTCCCTGCTGAGCAAAGAGCCAGATGTGGCACTCCGTCCCAGGGCTTCTCGATCATGACCTGAGCTGAAGGCAAACACCCAACCTACTGAGCCACCCAGGCATCCCACCAGATCCCCAGCTCCTAATCATTTGTGCAACACCATCTCAAATGTTTATATATTTGACATGAGTCCTATGGGATTGAGCCTAGATAGTACATTAATAAAAATCAGAATAAGAGCTGATAATTTGTGGGAAAAGGGAACAAAGAACAAAAGCATTTCATGATGAATAGTAAGTCTGATGGGATTGCATGGGAGCCATGGTAGAAAATCCAAGTTCTAAGAGGAACAGTGGTTCTGAGTGATACTGAGATCCATTGTACTAGTAGATATAGTACAAATAGAAGTAGAAACAAATACAAGTAGAAATAGAGGTGAGTAACATTGATTATTTTAAGACTTACGAGACCAGGATGTTCAAAGAGTAAGTGAGAAGAGCTTCAGGAAACAAATCTAGGAAAATGAGACCTCTTTTCCAGGCATGGTGTCTAAGAATTATTGGTGATGTGTGCATTACATATCAATGATGGGGTCTGCTCCTCTTAGAGTTTAACTACAGAATATGTTAAATTCCATGTTTTGCTCCTTCCCATTCTACAGCTGTGAGCCAAAAGAAGTTCCATATGGGAATTCATGGGATTTCCTTTTAAAAAAAATTCTACAAAACTTGGTCCCAATCCTTGCATGTAGTCAACATTCAGTATATGGAGGCATAATCAGATTGTGCCTAGAGCAAAGGCTCCTCTTTCTTTTGAGAAAAATATTATATCAGGTACCCTCCACTCATTCATATTTTCTTAAGGGATGTTGATGCATAATTTTCCCAAGGGAAGCCATTTGAGGGACATCTTTTCAGTTGAGATGTAATGGACTTGGTTTGGAATTTAAACTATGAAAGTTAAAGATCTCATGGGTAACAGTAGACACCACATGTTCTGGTATTCTAGTCAGATGGGACTCCCTAGAACCTACTGTCATGCTGCAGTACTACTTCATGGCCTGAGCTAGAAAAACCAGAAGTCCTTTCTATTGCTCTGAAGTTTCTTCCAATGTGTTCTTGGTGAAACAACCACATTTGACCTTTAAGTATGGCCAGTGGACTTCGAACAGTGGTAGAAAATGTACTCAGGATTAGTAGTAGGTATCACTGAAAAGACACAGCCCCACTCTAAGGGGAGAACTGCATTTGAGATGCATTATTTTTACAGTCTGGATGTTCCCCCCACTTCAGGTGCACACATGCACCCATATACCTTCTCCTCGATGAAATTTCTCCTTAAACACTGACATTTTTTTGAAGGCAGATGACTCATCAGGATATGTATAGGACCAATGAGATAGAAAACATAATTCCTCTCTAACAGGGGACTTTTTTTTTTTTAAGGTTCTGATTCATTACTGTTCAATAAGTTAGGGAAAGAGGCAATAAAAGGCAAAAAATAAGCCATATTTTCACATAGTTGATAGTCAACTGCCATAGACTTTTGTGTCCTTCTTCAGAGATTTTTTTTTTCCTCTTTGAAACTTCTGCAGATCCAGTTTTTAACTGTGCTGTATTAGCCTCAGAGATAACCCAGTGAGGGTCAGTCTACAACTGCCTCTTGGATTACAAGAGAACAGAAGTCAGAGTTGTTCTAATAGCATGCAGGGAGTTCAGTGCTTTTGGCTTTGAATCCTATCTGTCAATTTTTCTTAAAATACACATGCACATACATTGCCTTCAGTCCTTTCACTGCCTGATTAATGTGGCTCTGTTCCTCTAAGGCTAACACACGCCACACTCTCCTGGTTTCTAGCAGCAAAGCCCCTCTGGTGTTGCCCGAATTATACCTGGTTCTTTCCGACAAATTATTGTGATGATTAAGAAAGTTTGATGATATATCATTTTTTGGATTCCAGACCTCCTGTCAGATAATAGAGTCAGAAGTGTTGGGGCTGCCACAGTTATTCCCTATCAATGCTCTGAGTTCAAATAAAGTGTCAGGATGACTAAGTACAAGGGATTTGTGGAATGCTTTAATGTTGCCTCATTTCAAATCACTTCATAAGCAGCCTAGTAATGAGCTCAATAAATTCTGTTGGAGGGAAAAAAAAAAAGCTCCGTATTCACTACAGAAAAAGTAGGTTGCTATTTTATAATTAGGCCTCTGGGCTGGTGGGAAAGGAGTCTTATTTCCTGTTTGAAATCCACTTTGTTAGCTCTGTGATGTGGAGATGGCTAAATGAGTATGAAATATTATAATTAAGGACATCACAAGCTGTTTATCTTATCAGCAGTGTTTTTCCTTAAAGGCTGCCTCATTGACCACTTGTGTATTATAACCACATTTTTCTCTGCTTTGCTGGTTGTAACCAACAGAGATTTAGCTGGCACTAGGGGGAAAGGGAGAGATATGAGCAGCAGCCCTGCAACCAGGAGTTCTGTGAGAGACCGAAATTGCTTTCCTTTTGCCTGGATCGGACATTCTTTCCATTCACTGAAATAAGCTGTTTGTTTATGAAATAAACAAATTTATGAAAACTTGACTAAACCCAGTGACAGCATGCTGTCCAGGGCCAGGCTGTGAGGTGCTGTCTTGGACATCATGTTAAGCAGCGTGTTTTTGTTTTGAGGCTAACACAGAAAACCAATCCCACTTTGGAAAATGAGAACTGGTTTATTATTGATTGGGTGGAAAGCAAGTGCCCAGATCTGTAATCTCCACTGTGATTTGAAAGGCTGTATATTATGATAATCTTTTGACCTGCCAACTTTCTTGTTTTCATTCAACAGTGGGAGGTGGAGTCCTGCTCCCCTGTAATAGACTGAAATGACAATTCTCACCAGGTTCTGTTGCAAAGGTCTGGAGAGCAGTTATTTGCCTGATAAGCCATTTGGCTGAGCTGAAAGATCAATTCATATATTCACAACACCTTGCCCTAGTGTTAATTTCTGAAAGATCCTAGTTCTCAAAAAATACAGTAAACGTCCAAGGTGCTCCTAAGAATGGACTCAGTATACCTGGACAGTTGACATTGCTTGGCCCTTGATGACATAATGGACAAGTTTTTGGATGACAAGCTTTCCTCTTGAATTTCATCTGCCAACCTGCCTTGATCCTGGAATCTGAAAGTCCCTTCCATACTTATGCAGTTTCTACAAACTCTCCATCAAAATCCTTTAAAGAATGTATATAGCAAGTGAGTTACAACAGAGTGGTAACTTAGTCACGTTAGAAACATTAAGACGATGTGGTTTTATGTGATACTCAAGGCCACTGATTATCGTTGTACTCTTAGTATATTGCCCCTAGACATCAATCGGTAGGGTGAATAGAGAACGAAATCCTGGCATCACTCAGTTTACCCTGTCCTACATCTTGGACAGGTTTGGATTTTCCTGGAGGCATGGGTTGCTTTCTATAATTTGCTGTCCACTGAGGGTGCCCATTGAGGGTGACTAATTTGCACAAATATGTCTTACAAGTTAGAGCTGGGCCATATATTATTTCTCCCAAAGGAAAAAAAAATGAATGTGTCATTACAGCCTTTCTGTCATCATAGATGTTATTTGAATACTAAGGCTCCTGAAATAACCTCACATAGACAGAAGCTGACTTGGCCTGTATACATAATTATTAAAAAAAACATTTGCATTGATTGTGTGAAATACCAACACTGAACTATAGCCATGGTTCTAGAACGGAGATTGACAAACTTTTTTTTTATCAAATGGCAGACATTAAACATTTTAGGACTTGAAGACCACAAGGTACCTATCACAACTGCAACTCTACTGTCATAGGAGCAACCATAAACGATACAGAAATGAATGAGTATGGCTTTGTTCCAATAAAACTATATTTATGCTCAAGTTTGAATTTCATGCAGTTATCGTATGTCATCATTTACAAGTGTAAAAACGATTCTTAGGTTGAGGGCCATACAAAAATAGACTGTGTGGGCTAGATTTGGACTATGGCCAGTAGCTAGCCCATCTCTGTATCCCTATATAGAGTAGACTTCAAGTCAGGGCTCTTCCTTTCCTGGGGGTTGGGCTGGGCTAGGGGAAGGGCATCCACTGTGTGAGCACTGTAATCCCATGGACATACTTCTAGGCACAGCTGTATGATCAAATAAGAAAATGCCAAAAAGATGATATTTCTAAAAGCCTAATTTCTGTTAAGTTTTAAATATGTCAAGCTGGTTTGGGGTATTAAAGCACGCTAAATATGACCATTAAAATGCGTGAATGGATAATTCTGAATTGAGATCTCCCCGCTCAGGAATCATGTTAAGTGCAACACAACAGCTGAATTTTCTTTGGTATCAGCAGACCTTTTTCACTCATTTATTCACTACGTGGTTGAGCAAATCTATACTGAGTGCCTACTGTGTGGAGGGTCCATGAGGATCCTTAAAATGGAGGAAAGTGCAAATCATGGGGGCCATGGATGAAGTAAATGTGGAGAATTTGTAGAAGCAGAGCATTCCAGAGGCAGAGTGGAACAGTTACAGAAGTCTGGGAAACAGCTGCCAATAGATGACCCGGCTTCTGAGTTTGCCCTGTGAGCAAATGTGGCATGTATCTTAGGAGGGGAGGAGGCGGAGCCCCAGGTGACAGTAGAATGTGAACAGCAACTCATAGCCACCCACCGAAGAGTAGCTTTCAAGTGTGCACAGGGGGCTTTTAGCCACAGAAACGGGATCTTAGCAGATCGGTCTTGTAGGAGGAAGGACAGTTACAATTTATATGCATATTTGGTGATGAACATAGACTCGAATCTTTCTCTCTGTCCTCCTGAGATTTATATAATATATATATATTAAACAAATACCTCTTTCCATCTGTAGTTGATTCATTGCTTTTTCTGCTATGCTTGCTGTATTCCTTCATTATTTCCAGGACAGCTACTTGGAAGTAACACCCTATCAGCACCCTCACACCGTCATTACCACCACCTCACACACAGACAGAATTCCCCGAAAGAGAAATTATAATTGCATCTTCATTTTCCAATGGCAACATTAATTGAACTGAAAAAGATAAGAATTAATGTGACTTATTATAGTCAGCCGAAATTCTGGCAGTCCTTGCAGAAATGAAATGTATCAGGCAGAAAAAATTAGGCTGGCTCCAAAGTGCCAAAACATCTGGATGAAACCTGAGAACGAAAAATGAAGTCAACTCTCAGATATTTTGTCTTCCAAATGACAAGCATGTTATATTTACTGATGTAGCTGCCTTAAAACCTACATGAAAATCTATCTAGAATAAGGTAGTGACATAAATGCATTAACTTTGACATTTGTAGAGGTCTTCCTATTTCCAAGTTGTTTTTTTAATTTTTCACTTGCTCTATTTTGCTAAAATTTCCTAACTTCCCAGAGCAGCATTAACATCAATTCCATTTTATAGGTGTTGTTAGTTACTGAGGGTTAAGGTATGATGGGACCTGCTCTGATTCAACTGGCAGTAAATCTAGGCAGGGACTGAGATTTTGGCCCATCTAAATCAGACATTCTTCCAGTCATACTGTATTATCTTTATGTCTGATGAAATTGCACTCAGCTTCCTACGTGCATGTGGGTTAAAGAAACTAAAGAAACTAAAGAAACGTGCATGTGGGTATAAGTCACGGTCTTTGACGCATTGCTGTTATTTGCAGAGTCTACGGTTGGGAACTTCACCTCAGTACCCCACACACTCTCTGATGCCCTTGTCCCCAGAATGTGAAAAACTGGGCCAAGATTTTCTTTTTTTTTTCAATTTTTAAATTTTTAAATTAACATATAATGTATTATTAGCCCCAGGTACAGGTCTGTGAATCGCCAGGCTTACACACTTCACAGCACTCACCATAGCACATACCCTCCCCAATGTCCACCACTCCACCACCTTCTCCCCCCATCCACCTCCCTCCCCCCCACCGCAACCCTCAGTTTGTTTTGTGAGATTAAGAGTCTCCTATGGTTTGTCTCTCTCCCGATCCCATCTTGTTTCATTTATTCTTCTCCTACCCCCCAAACCCCCCACATTGCTTCTCTACTTCCTCATATCAGGGAGATCATATGATAATTGTCTTTCTCCAATTGACTTGTTTCGCTAAGCATAATACCCTCTAGTTCCATCCACATCGTCGCAAATGTGGGCCAAGATTTTCTACTTGCTGCCTCGTGCTCCTCTCTTCCAAGAACTTAAATGAACTTAAATTATATGCAGGTTGTTTAAAGTTTCTGAATAACAGAAGGGTTAGCAAATACAAGTCTCCTACAGTATTAGGCAGGCCCATCTTTTCCATTTGATATAATAATTTATCATGATGAGCAGATGTATAATTATTATCATTCCTAATGAGACAGAGATACAAATTTCATGTCTGATGTAATTCTGCCAAATAATTTAACGTGGTGAAGTTTAAAAACCGGCATGGATCATAGATTTGGTTAGTGATCTGTGAGGGAAACTGAAGTCAGTCTGATTGCAGGCCCGGCAGGATGGGGTCTCCCACTGCCTCGTGTGAAGATGTTTATTTATCTTTTTTTTAAAAAGGGAAAACATGTTCACAAGAACGTGGTGATGCTTACTGCTTTCCAAATCTAGAATAAATATTTACCTAGAGAAAATTCTCCAAACATTAAGGTAACTGTCTCTCTCATGAGCCAGAAAACCGTATCACACCATGGGCTGTGGGCCATTGGGGAGGCTCAGCTAATCTGAATTGGCCCTTTTATGCACTTTCTTGTATCTCTGCTGATGCCTCCATATTAACGTGCTGCAGGCTCTCTTCTCTCCCCTTTTCAGGCCTAGACAAAGAAGATAAAAATCTTAATTAAAACAAAAGGGGCAAATCAGGCCCTGAGAAGATGCAATATATGTTTTTCCCCTAATCTTCTTCGTTCCCACATCCCAAATTCCAGTCTCTCTACCAAGAAGCCCTAAAGCTCATGGCCAGTAAAGATATGAAATTAGATGATCAACATCCCTGTGTAGGTGGAGATCTTTTCTGAAGCAAGTTGAGATTTTGTTTGTTAAGTCATCCATTCAGTCAACAAACATCTGTCTCCTCTACAGTAGCGACTGTGCTAACAGAGCATAGGTGTGTCTACACCTCCACGTACCACCCCTAAAATGAACAAACCAAGGCTGTGTTAAATGACAGAGATATGTGAAACAATTAAGATAGAGTATGATGAGAGATGTGCTCGGCATTATTAAACAGTATAGGAGCAAATCTAACCCAGATAAAGGAGCGTAGGCAAGGCTCCTTGGAGGAGGGAAAGGCATACACTGTGAAAGAGGGACTTCTGTTTGTCTCCCATCACTCTGGGGCTTCCCAGTGGGTGTCTCATATGTGCCGTTTCTCTTATCTACTGCTCTGCCCTCTGCTCTCTGGGGTGCTGTGCGGGCTCTCCCTCCTGCTCATAGAGGAGTAAGATCCCTGAACTGTCACTATGGTAGAGTTGTCCACCATCAGTAGAGAGAGTTGTCACGACGGCCATGCCTCCTGTGCTCTGAGACTGACCCACGCGATCGTCTCTGCTCTAGAAGCTCACAGATATTGCATGAGACTTGGCCCTGAATAAAAGCTGCTCCATTGAACTGAATTGCTGTTGCTATGATTCCTATCACTTGACTCCATGCTTGAAGCTGCTGCAACGTTGATTCAGAACGACGACCTTGCACTCCCGCTCATGCTGCTGTCCGTTGCCTGTGCCACCATCAGAGAGGCTGTGCGCTGGTGTTTTTCCCCAAGGAAGATCACTCCGAGTTTTCCAGTGGCTCTTCTCTCTTTGAAATCTAGTGGTGTCTGGCCAACAGAATTTCCTCCTGCTTGAAGTCAGGAGAAAACCAAAGGGGGAAAAAAGCCCCACTTCTTATTCTGAAGCATTGTCTTTGGACATCATTTGTGTGGTTTGATGCTCCCTTTCTAAGGATAAATTCATTCTTAACACTGTGTCCTAGTCTTTCATACGAATAAAAATCTAACAGCTCAGTGAGCCAGTCCTCCAGATCTGCAAAGACACATGGGAATCTTCCAGAGAACATGCTTTAGAATGAAGGTGTCAGGGGAAAAAAAAAAAAAGTGCAAGATCATAGGGCACAAAATATTGGTGTGAGAAACAGAGGACCTTGTCTACCTAACTTACCCTTCACGAACCCTAACATTCCGGCTTCCCTGACTCAGCTTCTAGACAACTCTTTGCCCGAAGGGAGTGGATACTCAGTGGAATGTGTGGAGGAAACCCATTCCACCCCGTAGGTCACTGTAGAAACTGACTGACCTGAGGTTGCTTACAATCATACAAACAGAAAGAAGGGTACATGAGATTTGGCAAACTATGCACCCTTCAGGGTGTTAAGGAAGAGCAAGCATGGCTAGCTGAAGCGATTTTTCCTCAGGAGGTTTAATTTCCTGCTGGGAGCATCTGGTGGTTCCCAGTGAAACTTTGAAATAGTGTGGCATTTAGAAAATTCCAATATTGATCAATAATTTTTAATCTGATGCTGAAAGATGGCTTGTAATTAAATATCAATAACTGCTTTTTAATAAAATATTTATTTATATGTTTTTGTTCCTCGTGGTTTCTATTTCCAAACATCTAGAGCCCCTGGCTTGGATGACTCCCCTCATTTTAGAACTGATCTCTTTTAGAGTCCTCTGAATATAACTGGGCATGTTTTAGATACACCATAGGTATGTGTCAAACTATACTGAATAAAATTTGGAATTATATCTGTTAACAGCTTAAACCCTTGGACATTGAAGAAATAGATCATCATCTATCTGTGATGTTTTAGCTACAAAATAGAAGCATCCAGCCTGGACACACTTGCTGTCTTTTTATTATTTCTCATTTTGATGCTTTTTGTTTGCTGTTGGCTATCTTATTAGTACCTCCTGTTGGGAAATATTTTTCTTTAGCATAGTGTCTTAATAACCATCAACGTGGCTTACTCAGGGTTTCCTAATGCTCAGCATGACCAGGAATTGTAATGTGGTAAATATCATGTGGGTGAAGTGTCTGCATTTTAACAAAATCCGTCACCAACTGATTTTTTCTTTTACCTGTTAGTTAGACACACTGATTATATAGTCAGTCTCCCTTGAGAAATATGATTTCTGATAGAAGGTAGCATCTTTCCTTATGGGTTATAATTTGGAATAAAAAAAATAAGACCCTTTAAAGAAATCCATATCTAAATTTGGAAGGCAGAGTTTTGTAATTTTAAGGCCATTAGTCCATTTTCAGCAGTGCCTTGTCTGATTAAGCTCATTAGCCTGGGTATACGGGAGAAAGTCATTGTAACTGAATTAATATTGTATCAAACAATTATTGTTTCTTATCATCTGCTCTTCCAATTTGTTCATCTAAGTGAATATTTCACTACTAAGGAAACAAATCCAACCCAGTTTTCATCTTCTTGTGCAGTGTAAGCATGAGAGACTCTATATTTTTCCTGTATTTCAAGTTATTGTTTATTCTTTATTTATTTACAATATAATGTTTATTTATATAGTCATTATTTGAACAATGTATCGTTATATTTACTTCTTTTATCATCTTCTGCTCACCCTTTGAAGCCTTAAAAGCTTCAAAAAAGCTCACAGTAATTCATACAATGTTATGTAATGCATACTTCATCACTTGGCAAAGTCATTAAGAATCTGCCAAATTAATTCAAGACTGATAAATTTAGGAAAGTTAGTGAATGCCTTTTATATTTGGGAATTTCTGCCATTTGTAATTTTGAGCTTTTGGGTCACTATGCTATTTTTTCCTAGTAAGATAAGAAATCATAGTGGCAGGTAAGAGTTTGCAAATAGCTGATTATAGTCAATTCCTGATTATACTTGGGGGACTCATTGCTGATTATCTTCTGCAAATCTTGCTTTCAAATTCTATTGACATTCAAACAGAATGGGCTATAAAGTCATTTGTGGTTATTACTCACTACCTTTTGTCTAATTTCCCTTCCCCGTGTAGCCTATCACCCAGCAGGAGATCTTTTATGCCAAAACACTTAATTACTTCCCCCAAATCAATGAAGGTTAAAAACAAAACAAACAAAAAGAAAACCAACAGAAAAAAACAAATATAGCATATTTATAGCCTTTCACCCTGATTCATGATTTGTTTTTATCTGTTTGACTTTAGGCTACTTGCAGAACAGAAAGGAAGCTGCAGCTGTTTTGAAGGTACAGCAAAAATTTAAGATATTACCTCCTGTCCTGTTCTTAGGGCCCCACCATGTTGGGGAGAGGGTGGTTCATAAGACCCTGATTTGGGGAAGAGAGCTACTGTGCCTATCATACATGCTGTAAAACCTTGATGTGTATGAGGATGCTTTTGTGTATGTGTGTGTATATTAAAAGAAAGCAAACATTTCTGTCTGTTTGTATGTCTGTATTTATGTGAACTTAAATGCATTTGTGAAAATAAAAGACAAACAAAATAATTCAATTAAATGTCATGCATGCCCTCTGTGTGCAAATGATAAAGATCCAAATCCTTCTATATTCTTACCCACCATCTGATGCTTGTGTTTTTGTAGATCTAGAGCAGATAAAGCCCATGGATGAATGTAAATCTTTATTCTCCAATACCAGAATATTTTTCCTACAATGGATTCTTTTCTTTTTTTTCTTTGCTGCTGTGAAGGTTTTCTGGATAAAGTTCAGAGACATCCTCGTGACTAAAAGGTAAGCCTTTTATTTTTAAACAAAAGTTTGTACCACCAGCCCCAACCTATTACAAAATCAAACTGTTTTGTGTTTCTCCTCTTCGCAATATTACACCTAATGAATTTCCTGTGAACATTCCTAGGAGAGGGGGAATTTCCCCTCTTCTTTGTCAAGATTTTTGCTTGTAAAATATATTGTTGGTTTGGATACAGTTATTGCTGCTGACCTCCCCCGCCTCTGTTTTTTAGAAGCACCATGCCACCCTCAGAAGGCAACGCTTTAAGTGTGTTCTACTTCACCTGTGAAAAGATCTAATATATTTCATCATTAGACTCCTGTGGAAATATACAATGAAAGTAGGGGATCTAGTTAGTGCTGGAGGCAAAGTACTACTAACTCATCCCAAAAGATTGCTTTTTGATTAAGGGGCTCTTGCTGTAAGGTGCTCAGTCTTTCTTGCAGCTGATACAAACTGCTATTCTTGGCTGTATAACCTAAGTTGAACATTTGATTTTTTTTTTTTTAAAGAAACAGCAATTATATTAAGGAGTCCTTATGAGAGATACAATTCCTTGAAAATATCGAATAGAATTCAATAAGCAGACTCAACATTGTGCCAAAGAGTTAGGCAGGAACTCATAAGAGAGAGGGCGGTGGGGAAAGATAGGGGTAATTCTGCACAAAATATTTTGTGGGTGAATGGGGGGCCATGTCAAATTTAATTCAAACTAGAAATCTTCCCTGCTGTAAGAAAATGAAAGGTAGTCAAATGAATAGCTGAGCTTAGAAAACAGATAACATTTTTCTTCCCTTTTACGTAACTTGAAGAGTTAAAATAGCTTGCCCCAGGTTTTCGGTGGTTTTGGTTTTTTTTTTTTTTTTTTTTTTTTTTTTGGAGAAGGAGAAGTAAGTAAAAGGGAGTATGGGTAAGCCTAGCACAACTATGTAATTTATTGTCCAAACTGGGACACTTTTGGAGTTAAAGGTACTCTATTAATAATTACACTGGATAAAAGGTATAAATCGGGGCTCTTGCAGGAAACAGAGATGTTTGGTGACCCCTGGGAAGTACAATTAATAGCGCTTTATGTCCCTGATCTTGTAGCCTTGCTGTGACCATGAGCTCACAGTAGCAACATTATTTCTATTGATGGCCTTTTTTCCCTCAAGGTTTCTGATCATAAACTGTCTGTGGTGTAGGCAATCTCAATTACACTTTGTGTAGGGGAGGTTTTCTGTTCTCGACATTCTGTTATTAGATTAACCAGCATTTTATTGTTTCTTTTGTATATGGGCTTTTCATATTTGGTACAATTGGAATGTGCAAGAAGAAAAAGTATTTAATAGGATAGCTTAAAAAAAAAAAATCAAAGCCCACTGTTTGAATTATCTCTGTTAGCTATCTTTTGTTCTTCAGAGCCCGTCTATCTATGAATCCTGCCTCTTGTCTTCCTCTAATGATACTGTTTCTCATTTTCACGGAGAGAGGAAGGAGGCAGAAGGAAATTTGTTGCAATTGTCTTATAAAAATCCTACAGCTTTTTCTCTCATAGTAAGGCTTTTTAAAGAATGGAATATATGATTAGTACATAATCTTGGCCTAAACTGATAGCCTTCTTGCTTCTCAGGCGAGGTTTGAAACTGAAGGGATCAATTTTAAGCAAGAGCAATTATGCACTAACATGAGGAAAATGTACTCTTTTTTTGTTCCATTCATCAGATCTACGAACTTTAGGTGGCAGCTTCTCTTTGCATGTATTAAAAATAAGATTGTCATGTAAATGAGAAGAAAGTGTACTTGAAGAAACTAGAAATCAAACGAAGTTCGTTGATTTAAAATATTGTAGAGTCAGAGTTCTTGCAGGCATTTTAGACATGTTATGCTTGCCATAGAACAAACAGACCAGCCAATAAAGCAAAACAGTTAGTCTTGTCCAACAATTATTAAGAGCTCATAAAATGCCAGACCTCGTGCTAAGGGTTTTGTATACTTTGCCTCTTTTAATCCTTACAGAAATCCTATTATAGGTATGATTTCTATGTAAGGGATGGGAAAAAAAATCAAAATTCAAAAAGGATAAATTACTGAACCAAACTCACAGAGCTAGAAAGTAGAAAAATGACTTTCAGACTGAGTTTGTAAGAAACTGATATAACTATTTACTAGTTATAAGTGAGAGGATGTAGGTAAAACTGTCAAGAGGCCAAAGGATGCTTTTCGTAATTCATTTTCTATTTGTATTATTGAATACTGAATGTATATTTAAAACACCAGCATTTTCATACTTAAAAAAATCATTACAGAAGCAAAAGATACAAGGAGGGTTAGTGTGCTCCTACATATTTCATTTTCCACTCCTCCTTCAAACCTTGCTCAGACATCCTCCTTACACATCATGTCTCCCTGAGAGGAAAAGAATGATATCCCAAGATGAGGTGTAGCAGCTCTTAACACCTCTCAGTTCATTCTCTGCTCTGGCATGACAATTCATTATTCGTCTTTCCAGGCATCTTTTTCCATAAAGATCCAGAGAACTCCTCCTCCTTCAAAGACCCATCAACAGCTGAGTAACTCCCATCAATAAATGAGTGTTGAATTAAATTGACTGAACTGAATCACCTCTCTCAAGTCCCTAGTCTAGCAACGGACTTCACTGTGTCCTATATTTTATGTCTATTCTGCCTGGAAGAAAACTGGATTTATCAGAAAGAAAAGAAAATATTTGATAAATTCCTATATCCTGAACTAGAAAATAATAAAAATGTGTTGATGGCACTTGGGGCAATGACTTTTACAAACGGTGATTTAGTGTGTATTGCAGAAAGGTGCCTCTGCTCAGGCTAATTGCAAAATGGTGCTTCCTCAGGCAAGATGGGGCCCAGATGTATTCGAACCCTCTCTTCACCCCACAGAGGGCTCAGTACTGAGTTACATGTGCCTTAGTGAGCACTCTCCAGGCCACTATGTCTTTGAGTATATTGTTGGCTTTTGTATATTAAGTAGGGAGAAAACAGAAGAAACCATCTTCCTTGGAGACCAAAAGATGTTAGTTAGTAAAGCCACCTTTTGAGTTACTTATATTTTGGAGAAAGATAATGAACAGAATTCATTATAGCATTGCTAACAGTCCTTAACAATATAATTTGGCATCAGTCAGATCTGTAGTCAAATCCTGCCTGTGACTGTTTGCTGTGTGACTTGATTACATTACTCAACTTCTCTGGTCTCATTTTACTTGTCTGGAAATGGAATGATTAAGTTCAACCCCTAGTTGTTGGAGGGGAAGATCAAATACATGAAGGCAATCTTCTGGTGTGAAGAATGCATTCAGTTTTTGTTTGTTGGTGTAGACTACATGCGTAGAGATGTGCGTATGTCTTTAGCATATCATTAGCACAATTGAAATAGGTGACTATATGAAAAACGTAGTATTGTGTAATAAGATGGCCAAAAAGGGGCGCCTGGGTGGCTCAGTGGGTTAAGCCGCTGCCTTTGGCTCAGGTCATGATCTCAGGGTCCTGGGATCGAGTCCCGCATCGGGCTCTCTGCTCAGCAAGAAGCCTGCTTCCCTCTCTCTCTCTCTCTCTGCCTTCCTCTCCGTCTACTTGTGATCTCTCTCTGTCAAATAAATAAATAAAATCTTTAAAAAAAAAAAAAAAAAAAAGATGGCCAAAAAACAGTGCTGGGTTTCAGCTTACAAGAGGTAGCCTAGTCACTTCCTCTTTTTTTTTTTTTTTTTTTTTTGGTCTCATAGAAACATTAAAATTCCTTGATGATGAATTTGGTTCTTTCCCCTTCATAACGCTGAAGCGGAGATATTTAGGTAGGACTGCATTTCACGTGTCAGGTTGAATCCAGCATGCCAGTTACACTTACTCAATAAAAGGAGCACTTTTAATAAATAACTTTAATGACATTGTGTTTTAAAAAGTAAAGTTATTAGAACATTTGCTGGGCAATCTGTTTTTTGTTTGTACGAGTTAAATTCTATCCATTTGTGATGAGCACTTTATTTGGTTTCTGTCACATATTTCTTACAGAAAAGCCTTACTTGTGGGGATAATGACACAACTGAATTACACACAGAGTTAAGTGATAGGAAATATTTCTAAAACACTGCCCTATGGAACTGCTAATAAGTTGATGCCTTTTTCCCATTAATGACCTGAAAAACAAGGGTAGCCTGTGGCATTTTAAACAAAACTGTGTTGATTACAGCATTTCTTCTATTTTATGCAGAAGAGAATTTCTTTCAGTTATCACACATCTATGATTTTAAAATGCGCAGATCTATTTTGAAGTGTACAAATATTGTTAGAAATATCTGCTGGGCATTCTTCTGAAACTAAGAAATGGGGTAATATAGTGAAATTATTTAAGGCAGGTTATGAAGAACGTATTATATGGATGGACGTATTCTAAGCTCTGTGCCTCACTTAGCAATGCAATTCTTTTTATTAAAATAATGGGGATAAGTTTTATGGTATTGTCCTGTAGGCTTATTAACAACATCGTTTACTTACTGCACCGTGATTCTAGTATGATTTCATGAGTACTGTATTACTGTTTCGCATTTGACATTAGAGAAAATGTGGGTTGCATTTTTAATCTCAATGACATTTCTCACCTCCCACACAAACATTTTCCTACCTTCGCAGTTCCAATATAACTGATGTGTGAACGGAAGAATATAAGACAACATTGGGTTTGCGGGGGATGGAATTAGACTTGCCTGGATGATTGGCCTGGGGATGCCGCTGCGGCGGCTCTGGAAATCGGCTTCCCACTCGGGGAAGCTCCATCGTGGGATTACAGTGCTTTTCAAACTGTCGGATGAGGGACTTTTAACTCACAACATCTAGGTATCGCAATGCCTTCTTTTCGTCACGGTTGCTAGAAACACACAGCCTTTTGTCAGGCTACAGAATGTTTTAATTCCCAATGCAAATCTGGGTGACATGTTTGTTACGCTAGCGGATATACCTGACAGATCCTATTCTGAGTTTTCCAGGAAAAAACACACGGCAGCACGTTTGCGGGGTATCAATCCTTTTATGTGAGCGTAGCATGCCTTTTAGTAATTGAGGAAACCGTGTCAAACTTGAGCTGATTTGATATAAAAATAACTTGCAAGTTGTGTTTATATAATTCCTAGGGTAAGATCATTTTAACAGATCTAGTTGTTAGTTACAAGAATGGTTTTATGGTTTGGGCGAAGCAGTAAATAATAGTAAAGGCAAATAAAAATAAAGCTTTCATCACACTTTTGTTAACCTTTAGAAAGACATTCATTGAATTTTTGAGTCACTTACACATATGTATACAGAATGTGTGGAGAATTATGGCACATGCATTCAAATAACCTATAAAACAGGACAATTGCATACACATGTTTTTGAAGCCGTAAGTCATAGGTGTTCATAAAAATACGCTGAAGTGTATTTAATATTCAGTGCAAAAATAGATATTAAGAAAGCTTTCCTTGAGATTTAAACCCCATTCTTTATTTATAATGAGATACATTGCCTTTAGCCACCAAAATAGAGGTTCAAATTCTGGTCACTTGGATGTGAGGAAACTCCCTGAAATGAATAGTTGTCACAGTATTTAATAATGTTACAGGGTTGACTCTGGACACAAAATCTTGAGGTTATAAAGCTCCATGGGGCCAAAAGCACATCACATGTTAGAGCACATTACACTATGTCCCAAGGTCATCCCTTTCTGTTTTTAGAATTAAAGGAAGGGAAAATATGACTTAAGCTGGTTTTGAGACTTATTAATTTTTGCTTGCTATCACTACAAAGATTTATAAAATGTGTTTTCTCAGCATAAAGTGTTAGTATTTGCAAAGTTTCAGCAGTCTCCCTCCTTTTCTTTCTCATCCATTACATCTCCAGCTTACTTTTGCTTCATTCTTATGTAAGGGTCTCTATGTATGTAGGTATGTATGTATTTATATATTTATTTGAGAGAGCATGTGTGTGGTGGGAGAGGGGAAAAGGGAGCGGGAGAGAGAGAATCCTAAGCAGGCTCCGTGTCCAGCATGAACCCAACAGAGGCTCGATCTCAGGATGCGGAGGTCGTGACCTGAGCGGAAATCAAGTGCTGGGACACTGAACCGACCGAGCCACTAGACACCCCTTGGGTTTTTATTTTGAGTTTATCATCCTCAATTTGGTGCTTATCATCAGAGACTGTTCCACGTATATAAATGTAGGAAGACCTAATAGTATAGAAGTAGGTGGGAATATATAAGAACTGAGCATGAATCCTTTTTATCTTCAGCAAAATTTCAAGAAATGTATGTAGAGCCTTTTCATCATATTTAAATGGAATAGATTATTGTGTTGGCTCAATTAATAAGTTCAAATTTCTTTACTTCTCAAGAGCGTGATAAAGCACTGAAGTTTTTAGTAGCATTCCTGACTGTGTGGCATGTACAAAGGAGCGTATCTTGTTTCAGTTTGTAGTGTACCCAAACTTATTTTGCCCTTAATACAGGTTGAAGAAAGACTAAGCACCTTACCCTACTGCTATAGGAGAGGGTATTTTTAGAGTCTACAAACGTATTATTATTTTTTAAAAGATTTATTTATTTATTTGACACACAGAGAGAGGGAACACAAGCGGGGGGAGTGAGAGAGGGAGAAGCAGGCTTCCTGCCGAGCAGGGAGCCTGATGCAGGGCTCGATCCCAGGACCCTGGGATCACGATCTAAGCCAGAGGCTTAACGACAGAGCCACCCAGGCGTCCCAGAGTGTACAGACTTATTGAAAGAGGTTGGTGAATTGGCTGGGAATGTTCTGCTTTATTTTGAATATTTTCACTACCTTGTAAGATAGCAAGATCTACTGTATTATTCTACTGCATTATTTGCTATTGTGAAGATTTGGTGAGCCAGTGAAGAAATGCCTTTTGAGTTCTGATTTTTTTTCTTTCGTATTATAAAGTACCTGCTGGAGGGCTCAGGTATATCTAGGTTAATGTGTTTCTATTTCAGTACCCAAAAAACAAATGTGAGATCTTGGAAGGGTCATATTCACATCCCGGCTGACAATAATTGCTTAGGAGTGAGCACCTGCTGAAGAGGTGTGGGCTCTGCGGTAGAGACAGGAGAATGGGGGGCAGGGGGGAGGCTTTAAACAAAAACTTTTAACTGTAAAAGAAACAAGTTTTCCTCTGGGAAATTACTCAGAGTGCAATACAAGCATATTTTTCTAATTAAATAGATTAGTTTATGCCTTTGGCATTTAAGAGAAAGTCCGTAGATTCATAGCCTCCTGAGTTATACGGATGTCCCAGGTTAATTCTCTGGAAATTAAATCTGGCCCTATTTCTTGCCATGTTGTTCCTTTTTTTTTTTTTTTCCTATTCCCATTTCTCTTTTCACCTCCAGATCATTTCCTCCTCTCTTTTTATGATCTGTCCACTTTTCCTTCCCTTCCTGAACTCTCCTCCTATGGATATGGGACAAGCACCCCTCCATCTTTGTCCTCTAATCAGAATGAATTACCACCAGCCTGTGATCCCACTGGGCTCACTGTAGCCCATTTTTATGTACAGCCCATAACTGTCTGCCTCAAATGACGGCTGGTTTCTCACATATCCGTCCCTGCGACTGCACTTCGAGGGTCTTGAAGGCAAGGGTGCCCATTTGCTTTCTTCTATCCTCCATTATCTTATGTTCTTGCACAGAGTAGGCACGCAAAAGAGGATGAACTAAATGTCTGTGGTTAATCATTGTCAGTAAAGAAGCCCTTAAAATATCTGTAGAGAATCATCTTCCTTTTCTTTTTAAATTCACAGCCTTCCTCATTTACATTTATCTTTTTTACACCCGCCTCCTTATCTCCCGTTCACTCACTGAGATGCCCGTAAGTACCCTACAGAGAGGAGTAGAGAGACCCACACATTTGGAGCGTGTCTGCGGTTGTGCCTCAGACGCAGGGGGATTCACTGGGACCCAGAAGAGAGCTGAAGAGGGACCAGGACTGAGAAAGAAATTGTATTGTACTAACAAGCAATCATTGGGAAATCATTTTAAGACGTTGACAATAATTTCCCAGTGGTTGGTTGTCGAGAAAAGAGGAGGAAAAGGGAGAGAAAGAAATAGCGTTTTATACTGAATACCAAATAATTCCGTATGACAATGCAAATCAAGTTTGAATGCCAGAAGTGTAGAAATTAAAGCCCACTCAGCCATTAGGTTGTCTGTCTTGATCAAGAAGGCGTGGAGAGTCATTCCCTTGGAAAAGCAAAGCAAAGGAAATGTAGAAAAGGAATTTGAAGGTGAGAGGCTTAAAATAAGAACATTCTGCAGTTTGTTCCAAACGAAAGCCCCTGCAAGCCGACAACACTGTGCTAATGTATCACTGAAATGGGATAAAGTAAACAAAATGTTAGATCAAGTCCTGCCGTTCAATACTGGGGAAATTATCTTATAAAAAGATTAAAAGAAAAAGGCATCAAGATCCTAAATAGCATGGCTTTATGAAATGGCTCACTTAGAAGCATGGTTTGTGGCTTCATTTTCCATGACACATTGACATACATACATAAAACAAATTGCTCTGGGTATTGTAACATGCAATTCCAAGGTCTCCTGCTTTGGGTTTGTGTTTTACGTAAGTGGTTTCTGTGTTTGTGCCTGTACTGATGGAAATTCATTTATAACCTGCTACAGTGGACTTTTTGACTGTCCTTTTTGATGAACGGCTTTTCGGTTTGTAACTTTTTTTTTTTTTTAAGGTTTCTGTGTCATGAAATGCTTCTCCAAATGCTGCGTATTATAACAGAAAATTGCATCAAGTAAGACAGCTGGAGTTGAGGTTAGATTAAAAACAAAAACAAAAACAACAAAATCTTTCTATTCTTCCTCCTGTATTTCTTAAACCCGTGGGGCACCGCCTTAATGGCCACTGGCTTATTTTGCAACATTGGAAAATCTGGGGCCAAAGGAAAATTTACTGAGAAACGAAAATGGAAATTTTCAACTTTGAAAGAAGTCATGCCATTTACTAGGAGATTTACATTGACTAGAGGTGAGAGATTGGCAAGACGCCAAGTCGAGTGTCAGAGAACCGCATCCAGCATTAACTGTTAGACATTTGTAGGAGTAATGTGGCCAAAAGGAGTCCTATCCAGTCTTACCACAAGAGGCGTGAGAGCTCCACAGAAAAAAGAATCAGAACCCTTTCCTTCCCCACATTGGTCCTCAGGGGCGGAAGTTCTCGCTTTTGCCCATGACCTTGACATAATGATTCTTCCAGAGCTGATTTTATTTATTCTTCTGCTTCAGTTTATCTCTCAGTGAACTTTGTAGCCTTCCTCCTGCTTCTCAGTCACTCTGAAAGACACCACTAGAGTCAAAAACTTTCCCATCATAGCACTTTCTTTTTATAGACCAACAAGGAGATATAAGGTCTTTACAGAGATGCATAGCTACTTACCTTACATAAACTTCACGAACAAGCTGTGGGCCATCGGTGCGCGCCAGATATCTGCGCATCAGCCAAAGTGGGGTAGGGCATTTCGAGTTCACGTCTTTCCTGGAGTCTTGCCTGGGGGCTGCTCTGTTAGGGGAGTTTTCCCTGGACTGAAAGTCTAGTGTGATGTACATGTTTTCTGTAGCACACAATTAATTATAATTAACCATGTGTTCTTCATCCAGAGGTTTGCCTTGAAGCACCAAGGCAAATCTCCCAGCACTCAGTTGTTGGGTTCCAGAGGAGAGGTACGAGTTTGTGTCAAAATCCAAGCAGCATTCATTAGGTGTGCAGACGTTTGCTGAGCACTTACTCTATACCACACCATAAGTTAAATGCCAGGCATGCAAAAAAGGCTGAGAACTTTAAGGGTTTTACAGTTTAGTAGAGAGAACAGATTTATAAGTAAAGAAATTACCTGCCAACTGCCACTCAATGTAGTATAGCTAAAAAATACACCCAGTGCTGGAGTTGCCCAGAAATAAGTCAGATGATTTATTACCCTGGACTCAGGAAATGGTACCAGGAAGTGCCCCTGGAGATTCTTATTTCTAGGTTTGGGCTCAAAGAATGATAAGGGTATTTGTTGTTGCTGTCGTTTATTTTATTTTATTTTTTTTTTAAGTGGACAAGTAAAGGAAAAAGCATTCTAGGCACAACCATGGAAGTATAAAACAGCATATATCTATGCTTAGAAACTGAATAGACTTCTGGATTACTAAAATATAATTATAGAGAAAGGCTGTAACAAGAGGGAAGAAACCCTAGGAGATAAAGCTGAATAAACCAGGCAAAGATACATTCACGGAAGGCCTTGCACGTCATGCCCAGGACCAGCAGATTAGAATTAAGAAAGTTACAGTGGAACTAGCAAGGAATGACATTTGACAGGGAGGATGGTTTGTGCAGGGAAAAAAACCTCAGAGGTCCTAAAGCCTGGGACCACTTGGTGTCCAGGCAGATGGCTTTCTAGGACTCAGTAACTCCCAGAGACAATGTGCTCCCACACCACAGTACGGTGATTGCGATGCAGAGTTACGATCCCAAGTCATCAAGGAAAGGGAAAATTATGTGCATTAAGCTATGTTTATGAAGTCAGGGAAGTGTGTAATAGAGTTTAGAATGCCATCAAACACTGAATATTAGAAACAATGTTTTTTGGTGCTTAAAGATGTGTTAGTTTATAAGTTTATGAATCTTCTTACTCTCTGACAAGACCAAGTATATTAGGCATTTATTGTACTCTATTGTATTTTCTCATATCCATGTTAGGCTAGTTTTACCTTCTAGAATTTAAGGTCCTTGTTGACAGATAACTCGTCTCATTCTCCCCGACATCCCTGAAGCCAATGCTGTAGGTCTTCAATAAATCTTTTATGGCTATTTCTATGGTCTGACATGTCTATCCTGCCTTCTGGTTCTTTGCTGACTCATTTATGGGACATCATAGGACACTCACTGAAACCTTCTGTGGTTTGTCCTCTAAGAAATAAATCTGTTAACTCTATCTCAGTTTGTAGAATAATTAGTTTCCAGAAGACACTAACTGGTGGTGGGGAGGATGACATGATAGCAGGGAAAGAATGTCAATTTAGGACCTGGAGAAGCTTGGGTTTGAATGCCAGCCAGCCACCATTCACTAGCGGGGTGGCCTTATCCAAGATACAGTCTCACAGGCCTTAGTTTCTCCTTTGTGTGAGCAGACGACAGATACAAAGACTACAGACCATTTGCAAATAAGAGAAATTATTTATGTAAAGCACACATGCAGCATACTGTTTAGCACAAAGCAGACTTTCAATAAACAGTAGCTATCAGTACTTTAAAGTCACACTTAAAAACATTATAACATTATGTTTTTAATAACACATGTAAAGGTATATAAAATAAATTTGAGAAAGATGAGTGATAAGGAAAGAAGTTCACCAGATATAAACCAGAGTAACCTATATATTTTTTTTTCCTTTTTGCCCCTGGAATTTGATACCTGTGGCTCTTCACCTCACCCTAAGTCAACAGTTCCTACGGTATCCTGAAATAAGATAATACAGAGTAAATTTTACCTTTGTGTTTTTGCAATGTTTGGAAATTTGAATATGACAGCCCGATGTAAAGTAAAGGAAGAAAGAGACAGTACTAACGGACCAGCAATTTGAAATATAACATTGGAAACCTGTGGAAAAGTAGATTTCTCAGAACACGGAAGAGTTGACAGGGGATGAAAGGCCTGTGAGGAAAGGCATTGACTGTAGAATCAGTTCTCAGACTATAGATGCTATAATAGCAAACTTATTCTAAACATGTTTCTTATTTCTATTTTTCAATTATACTTGTCACAAATTCAAAATTTCACGATCACAAACCGTCTCCCTTGTCCCCATTTTCCTCTAGGATCATAGGACACTGAGCACGGTTTGTCTCTTTTCTTCTCATTTCTTCAGTATAAGTGCATTTTTATGCCTGCATTTCCAGAAAGTTGTTGTTTTTGTTTTGTTTTGTTTTGACATTGATGATTAAGAAATGGCAATGACCCCTAGGCTTCTTTTTCCCTGGTCAGAAAGAGCAAAGTACATATTAGTGGCCACTGCCTATTTTAAACCCCTTTCTCTTTGTCTGTCGACCTGTCTGTAATCATCAGAGTGGAAAATAACTTTGAAAGCTCAAGCTCAGGGGGAAGAAAGAAGCTTCAGTGCCTCAGTATGGCAAGAAGACAGGTAGTCAGGAAAGTTGCCTTTTTGAAATATAAGTTTTTCCCAGTGTCTGCAGAGTTCTACAAAATGCACAACCACAGAGGGTAAATCCCAGATTGGTCTGCTTGACCTGCTGCTTTTCCTGTAAATTTTGTCACATGGATAGCTAGGGAGAGAAGAGGTGGTTGGTTGGTCATTAGGAGAGAGAAGGAGAGGAGAGAAGGGGAGAGGAGAGGAGGAGAGGGCAGGGAAAGAGAAGGGTGGGGAGGGCAGGGGAGACATTCGCGTCAAACCAAAAAAATATCTAAAACTGACTTCTGGCCACGTTGGACTCAAATTTAATTAATGACCACGATCTGTTTCCCGCCCCCGGCAAAGCCCCCCCTGTCCATTTTGTGCCTGAGAAATGGTGCTTCATATTTGCCCTGGTTTCTTTCTGTTCGGTTTCCCTTCCGTGGTGTTCCTTCTGTCGTCTGTGCCAGACCCTGTGAAAATACCTTAACATTCTTTTCAGGTTTTGAAGACTTTTTTTTTTTTTTTCATGTGTTGAGCTTAATCTTTTCCAGCTTCATTTCTATTAAGGTTGTAGGAGGTTTCAGTTATTTTTCTTTCTATTTCTTTTCTCCTGCTGCTGCATTTGTAGACACGCCGTCTCCTTGGTCTCCACGATGTGATGTATTATGCATGCCCTTTCTAGTGGGATTGGTGTGGGAGAAGCAACAAAGAGACGGTGAGCCCCCGAGAGGTCACGTACCCCGAGGAACGCCCACTGATGACAATGCTGATTGACCGCAGCGGACCGTCTGCAGGAACTGGCGGGGGTGGGATTCAGAAAAGAACATTTGTTTTCTTTCATCCAGGAGCCTGAATGAAGAGCAATCTTTCTGTTTGTTACAGTGATGGGTAATTTGGAGCACTTCCCTTCGCATGAAGAAATTTGCTATTCTAATCAAAATCTCGTCCCTTTCTACAAACCATTATAAGATACTTATGAAAATAGGCAGATTCAGATTTCCTGTTTGAATCTTTGTCAGCTTTCACTTTTATGCTCATTTGCAGAATCACATAACTATGAAAGACCAATTAGTTCTAAGTCCCCAGAAAGTGACAGAATAAATTGCTTTCTTCCTAGCAAATCAAGAATAATATTGCGGGTGCGGTGCAAAAGTGTCCACCCAGAGATTTCAGTTCATTTTATCAATCTAATAGAGTGCTTTTGGCCTGTCTTTCTGTGACTGGTGCTTCCAGTGTACACTTTTCTGTCAGAGCTCTTATATAACACTTCTCTACTTCCGCGCGGAGATAGGATAAATCCGTACATCTGAGCCGTGCTTCGGTCAAGATGCTTAGTGTGGAATAGATCGCTCGCTCCAGTCAACGTTTATTTAAGTTAAATCAAAGCATTCATAGAATTCTCTTTAGCAGTGTGAACTCTCACCAGTTTAATACCCTTTAATGCAGCGTCGTGGGCATTTAATTTCTTTTTTCCCCACAGAGAGTGGCTGGGATAATGTTACTGTTAATTGCAATCGCTATGCAAATATGATTGGAGACCATAACGTAATTGTAATTTTCAAAATCAAGCTGTCTCAAAAGAGATTCAGCCGATTACGGCTTTTCTGAGATACTGCTTCTCCTAAACACACATATGTGAAAATTGCTTCCTTTCTCCATATTTCTCTCTGCGGCTTTTCTTCATCTCTTGAGCACTTTCGTCCCAAGTCGCCCTGAGCCAACTCCACCGTGCTGGGGAAGCTCAGGGCCCCCAGGGGAGAGAACACAATTTTTCTGAGCTGTAAGGGAATACTGTTATAGCAGCCATTAAAGGTCACGCCCAGTCAGTAACACGTGTGGGAATCAAAGTAAGGTTGATCCCTGAAGAAGCAAGGCATCTCTCTGTTTCACACTCTCAGGATTTTCACTGAAAGAACCTTTGCTGCGTATTCGTCATTGCCAGAAGTATGATTCTTGGTGCCTGAGAAATGAGGGCATTTCTCTTGACTTGACTTAGAATTGTTTTCTTGAGTCCATTAGCTCGTCCTAAAACCAGTGAATTACAAATCATTTCTTGTTCACATGGGGCACATACTTTGATATAAATGAATTGTATTCAGTAGGTGGTGTTATAATGAGCAACTTATTTATTCACAATAACTGGATACCTGGGCCACAGTCCATTTGTTGTTGTTGTTGCTCAGGGGAATAGATGTGGGATATTTGAGGAGTTTTGTTCTGGACTCCTATGGAGTTACATACAACATTTATATTAATGCCCAATGAGTTCAACATGATTAGTGTCATTACAATGAATTCCAGAGGGATTAGTGAGGATTTGCTACTTGTCCAGAACTGTTGCTGTGTGGAGACTGTCATTGTAAAATCAGGGTGGCCTCATTTTGTCAGAACTTTGGGGTTAGAGATATTCCATAAAAAACATCTGTAAACTGTTATAAGATTAACATTCTTCCCCCTGTTAGAGATGACATTGCTAACTCTACTGCACTACTGGGGCTCATTTAATCTAGCAGTCATTTCAGCAAGCACTTCATAAAAAACAATTATTGAATTAATTGTGATGTTTCCAGTCCAGTGTTCATTTATGATATCCTCTTCACCTGTAAACTGCTCTCCCAGTTGCCTTGTAGAGGTAAAACTGGGTAATTTCATAGCCTATAAAATATGTGTCCCTTTTGTTAATATAAAATCTATGACAAGAACTCTACTGGTAGAGAATGTATAGTTCTAGTGTCATTTTGTCCTGCTCTAGGGAAATATAACCTTGTCAGTTTAGCAGGAGATAAGTTCATTCCAACTCTGTGCCTACCTTTCAGCTGTCCTTCCTTGAAAGGGCTCCTTCACATACCTTCCCACAAAAATTCAAAAATTCACTGAATGTTTTCTTCCTTGAGTTATTTTTAACTACATCGGAAAAGAAAAAAGAATACTCTGAAGCTTGACCATATTTATAAAAAGGAAAAAAAAGTGTTTAATCTTCTCCAAATCTCACACATTTTATTTTTTGACTGGAGGTTCTAAGTTGTATTTTTGTTTGATTCATTTGTGTTGTTTCCCAAAACTTCACAAGGTTGATCTGGGCACCTTCATTTCTAAAGTTTGTTTTAAGCAACTTTCTAAGATGTGCGCCATATCGGGTGATGAAAAGAGCCCTGAAGATGGACCAGTCTGTAAAGAGCAATTTGGAACTGACATGTCTGAGACTGGAACGCAATGAGTTGGGGAGGCACAAATAAGGGTCTTTGCTTCGTTTCTACGCAATATGGAACCTTGAACCACTAAAACACAGCACCAAGCGGCTCAGTATTTTCATATCTGAGTTTTTCTCTCATACCCACAGACCACAGAGCAATCACTCCTCAGTGTCATAGCCAGAGTTACAGACACCCCTTACCTGACTTATCTGACAATTTAAGGTGGAGATTCAGCATTCATTCATCCTAAATGAACTTGGTATTTTTTATAGTATGGGGTGAGTCTAAAGAAATTGTTCCAATGTAGAGATTATTTCTGAAACCAAATGATACATGCTTGGGGAGGTCTGATGGGGGCGGGGTGTGTATACAAACTTGGGTGCTAGAAGACTCATTCAAAAAGTTCCACTTGAATAGAATTGCATTTGTATTTCACAAAAGTCAGTAGGGATCAATACTTCGAGTAAGTTTTTGAAAAAAATTCGGCTCACATTAAACTGTTGAGAAACTAATGGCCCAGTGGTCAGCAATCCTCAGAAAATGGGAACCCCTACAACACAGGAGTAAGGATCACAGGCATCTTGGCCAACAGCAGTCCTTGATTCTGGTTGGAATCTGCAGCCAGTATTCCTACGTTGCAGAGGGACAGAAGGAGGCAACGAGGTGGTGATTCCTGGTGATGTTTGGCAAGAAATAATCACTGTAGTGGGGAGAGGAAGTGGCTGATAATCTGTACCTTCACTGTGGTCATGGTTGTACCAATTTCTACCTGTGCTAAAACACATAGACTTGTAAACCAAAAGCAATCAGTTTTAGTCCATGCAAATTTTGAAATAGTAATAGAAAGCGTTATAGTTAAGTGACAGTTTAGACTAGTTCTGTTACATGTCACAGAGGAGTAAGAGGAGGGACTTGATTGATGCATTAGCACATTAATATAAAAGCTAAGAGGAAAAAAGTCACGTAATAAGATATAGTAGAAACAACAATTATATTTTCAAAAAAGACATTAAAAAATGCCTAAAAGTTGAATGTGTGAAGTTATTTGTAAGGATGCCCCATCAGCTTCTCTTGAAAGCTGACTCCCCAGGTAGACATTTAACCCTCTTATAATATGCTCCCAACCCACTTTTCAGGCTGCATCTCCCTCTATAGACCCTAATCCACAATTTATCTATAATCCAGAAATTTCAAAATTTTGTAACACTGAATGTTACTCATTGGGTGGCAAAACCTGATCTGAACTGACATGGGATTATTTATTTCCTATGTATGTCACTTTGCATGTTTGGTGTAGAAATACTACTTTGTTTGATTATCAGGTGATTACTAGGTGATTAAAACAGGGCATTTTTAATATATAGTATGTGAACTGCAGTCCCCTTTTATAATCTGAAAAAAATCTGAATTCCAAAACATATCTGACCCCAGTGGCTTCTGATAAAGGATTATGGGCTGTGTTTTCAAAAGAAATTGTGGAAAGACTATTTCTGAACAAAACAGATGGTACCACCTACTACTTTAGAATGTTTCGTGTGTTTATGCTTTAGCACCTTTGCTAATGTTACTACCTGTATTCTGGATGTGTAGTTCTCTTACCTCAGCATGTGAAAGTCAAGTTTAAATGTCACTGCCTCCAAGCAGACCACCCCAGCTGAGCTTACCAACTATTTCTTTTCTGATCATAACTATATTTAATTTCCTTCTAGACTGTAATTTTCATGAGGGCACAGACTACTCTGATTACACATGACAGCTTAGGATGGTTACTACAGCAGGGTTTGAACAAAAGATGTGGATTTATAACAAGGATTGAGATCAGAAAATCTTTGAAGAATGGGCAAGGATAGAGGGCAAAGCTCATGGTTCAAGGCTACAAATAAAATGTTGATTGAAGTTGAGGACTTACCATGGGCCTTGGTAGAAATAAGTTGGCAAAAGCATAGTAGAGGCATCTATATAATAAGACTAATCACCATACAATAATCACTGATTAAGTACCAGAGCCTGTGAATACATTTTAGAGTTGTTGTTGTTGTTGTTATTATTATTATTAGAGAGGGAAAAGGTAGGGGGTGGGAGCAGAGGGAGAGAGAAAGACAGAATCCCAAGCATGTTCCACACCCAGCACCGGGCCCAATGCAGGACTCAATCTCAGGAGTCTGAGATCATGACCTGAACTGAAATCAGGAGTCAGAAGCTCAACCAGCCGAGCCATGCGGGTGCCTAGAGTCATTATGTTTTTAATCCTCAAATTTTTGAGTAGTTGTTATTATCCCCATTTCTCAGGTAAGGGACTAAAACTTAGCAAGGGTAAGCTCTTGGCCAGTATCATTTAACTACTAAGAAACAAAGCTGTGAATTGAACTCTGTATCTCTAACACTCTAGCCCTTGTTTATAACCCACTCTGTGACACTGCCTCTTCAACTGGGGCAAACAGAAGCAGTAAGAAATGAGATGTGGGTGAGATAGATGCTGGAGTTGGGAACTTGGGACAGGATTTGGCATGATTTTCAATGCACGCCACTTTACCAGTAATGTACAGTGGCTAATTTTGATCTTATATTTAGGAGCACTCAGGTTTTTCCTAATAAGCTCTGAAGCATCACCTGTTTCTACACCTTCCAGTTCTGCTATCTCTTAAGGGTCACTTCGATACCCCTAACTGAGGCAGCAAATACACCTGTGGCTACTCTCTCTATGAAACCATAGAAGATAAGTGAGAAAAGAGATTAAACTGCATGTGGGAAATCAAGTGGAGACAGAATGCTTGAAAGTCTTGGGATTTTCTATAGGTGTTCTTCAGAATATTACCTCTTTTGGAATTCTTGAACCTGACAGGAACCATATCATACCTATTCTTGTTGTCAGTATTAAATAACACAGTGTCTTGGATATAAAAGGAAATACATAATTGTTTACGGAATGAATTCCTGCTAATAGAGATGGGACATCTTGATAAGAACATAGTGTTGTTGACACATATTTGAGGTAGTTTCCTTATGTTCTGAGTTTTGGAGATTTCAGAATAAAGTTTAGCTCTTTATAAATGTTCAAAGAAGAACTAATACATTTTTTATTTCTTTAGTTGGACAAAATGTTGGAAACCTCATTAATTTCCCCCAGCATTATTTTATGGTTGCTGTAGCCTGAAGGATTTTTGATGCATTAAATGCAATGGGAGAGGATCCCAATAGCGTCAACAAAAAGCTGCCACTCCATATTCTGCTCAGTTCAGCCTTTCATTCTGAATCCTATCTGTGCAATCAGCAACTTTCACTCCAGGAAATGTAGATGAATTAATGAGAACAGACTTAGCATAGGTCCCCCTCAACAATTTATAGCAAGTAAATTAAAATCACCTGTTGGTCCAGTGTATTAGCATTGCTGGCTCTTTGCTCAAACCCTTCAGGATTAGTTTAAACTCAGAGGGATAAATAGGCATAAATAAAAATGTATTTTTCCATCTCTCATTCCACAAAGTTGTAAAAATAGTTGAGAATTCTTTTCCTATTATATTTGGCTTTTACTGTTCTTGAAAAGCAGGGAAAAGTAAAACATAAGAGGGTGTGAAACTCCTACTACTTTGGCTCTGTAATATGTAGACATACACAAAAATGGGCTGTTCCATTATTAATCAGTAAACATTGACAATGGAAATATTATATTAAGTAACCATGTATTTTTTTACTTGGTGTTTAAGAGGTTGACATTGATTGTCATCAGACTTCTAATCCAGGAACCAGCTAGAGAAAAATCTTGGGTTTTCCTCGTTGATATGCCAAGTGAGTGAAGATATTTTAGCGATCTCCGAGAATGGACACAGGCAGTTGATTCTGCTGGTCCGTTTTTGGAGCACTGGAAGTTACACTAAGGACTCTCAGTACCTCCTGCAATGATTGAATTTATTAATATGTTGTCAGAGACATAGATTTCAGAAATGGAAGATTCTTGAATTGTACCTGTTCCCAAGTGGAACCAGTGAATCAGAAATACTTTGGAACTCTTGTTAAAAGCACAAATGTTGACACTTCAAGCCACACCTAAATTGTCAGAATCTCCGTGGTTGAGGCCGGTGAATCTATTTTTCACAAGTTTTATAGGTAATTCCTATGAACAACCAGGTTTAGGAGTCAATTGCTAGTCTAGACAATGATCCATTTATTTTGCAAATAGTTATTAAGTTCCTATGGCTAATGGTCAACTGGAGTATGGTTAGTCAACCAGTTTGCATGTATCCATGGGATCATTCGCCTGAGTCTCCAATCTGCTCAAGGAACCTGGGTACTTAATATTTAAATAGAATGCACTCAAACCCACAACTTGCCCATCGTGAGAAACCTAATATTCTTCACAGTGTCTTTGAGGATTATGGAAGGAAACATAATTAGTTTGATTTGTGTTGTGCTGTATGCTTGAGGTAGGCAAAATGCACAACAGATTTGGTGACTTTGGGGGGACAAAATGCAAATTATCTTATTAATAATATTTTATGTTAATTATATGTTGAGATGTGTATTTTAGATTTATTGGGTTAAATAAATAAATTTTGCCTGTTTCTTTTTTAACGTGGCCACTAGAAAATTTAAAATTACATGTGTGCCTTGCATTATATTTCTGTGGGGTAGCACTGCTCTGTATTTTAGAGGACTGAAGCCATAGGAAATCAGATAGAGCATTCAATTTCTTTTAATCACTATTTTGAATCTTCCTTCCTCCATCTCCAAAATATTTTTTTTACCATTATTTTTAGCACCAACTATTTGTCAGAGTACTCTATAAATGTTATTTCTAATTGTTGTAACAAGCTTCACACTGATGTTATACTGGTTTTTCAGAGGGAAAAGAAATTGCTGCTTATAAAAGGTAGCTATACATCAAAGAGTTACTATTTATGGCATATTTACTATATGCCAGGCATTATATGTATTATATATAAAAATATGTACTATGCCAATTTTGCACACGAGTGGAATGTGGTTTAAAGAGGTCAGGCAATTTGTCCAAGCCCTGTGCTAGGTTCTAACTGAGACTGACTCCAGAGTCCTTGCTCATTCCACCACCTACACTAATAAGGAAGTCTATATCATTTTCTGAGCATTGTTATTTAACGAGCTGCAATACAAGGAGGTAAAGTGACTGGCTTCTATTTTATCAAATATGTGGTTATCCTTGGTTTGGCAATGTTTGAGGTGGGACCACACTGCCTCTCTTTCACTACTTATTACACAGCATGTGTCATTTGAGACCCTAAACAACTTTTTTTTGCCTTCGTATTCCCCTGGGCTGAAGTAAATGCAGATAAAAGGCTCATTCTTGTCTCACCCTTATCCTTCACCCCAGGGCAGCTCTCGCAGGTGTTCAGCCATTCTGGAACATGGTGCCGCTATGTGCTGGCAATAGAGCTGTTGGGGAAAATGCACCTATTCGTAATTAGCATGACTAACTAGCATCCTCTGGATGATGAGTAATCCAGAGCCAAGTACTTGGACGAGTTATCTACCTTGGGGGCCTCTGGGTAATGGTGGTGGCCTGTGCACCGGCATTCGTGTTTGCAGAGGGTGAAGACATCAGGAAAGTGGCCTTCCTGCTGATATGGATAAGCCAGTCAAGGAATCAGAAAATGGATCAGTAAAAAAAATGCCTCTTCACTATGGACCCAAGTGGGTGCAGCAGGGCCTATCATTCCATAATACAGAATGCAAGAAGAACGAATAATAGCATGTCACAGGAATAGCTGTCATGAGCTAGCCTTCGTGCCAGATGCTTTCCAGATGTTATATCTCATCCTCACTGGACACCTGGAAACCTAAGTGCTACTATCTCTAAGGGAGGAATGTAGGACTTTCAGACTGAAGACACCAGAGAGCCTCAGAAGGGAGTTTCCAGCCTATTTTGGTCTTGTGGAACTGTTTTTGTTTTTATAGTGCAATTGATTTTACCAAAAAGAGAAATTTTTGGAAAAGTAGCAAATTTTAATGGATGTTTGTTGCTTTTACCTTTGCTTCTGGAGGCATAATGCCATTGTTATAATTATCTGAAAGTCAGAAAGCAAGCTACCTGAGTTGTTTTGGGGATATGAAACAAACTTCAAAGAAAATCTGGTTTACTTTCCCCTCCACATTAAATTGTGATATTTATATTTTACTCATCCTAAATGTATAACAAGGGAAAAAAATTAAATCTCAGTTCCCCATTCTATCCGCTTTAGTTTTTATATCCAAGAATATACCCTACTGAAAGGATACTGACTTTCACTAAATTTTGAATTTTTTTTTCCTAAATAGGAGGAAATTGGCAAATCGAAGAAAAACTTGGAGCTGTGGCCAGTGTCTAGAATAAAATGCATAGAAGGAGTTAAATAATAACATTCTTAAAATAACATTGATAAGTAGCCACATGATAAATTGAAGACAGATTGTTATGTTTTAAAATGGGAGGCTCTTCCACAGATAGCATCAAACTAAGCAACTTTCAAAGATATGAAACTCACAAATGTTGAAATACTGCAGTAAAATTACATTTGGGAATTCAAAATAAATCCTCTGGCAGATATCTAAACCCCAAAAGTGGCAATTACAACATATGAAGAACAAATGTGGGCCTTACTATGTTTTTAATACACCATAAATTAAATTATTTCTAATGTGAGTTGTTTAATACTATAAAATTTGCTTTTCCCAAGGGTTGGAAAATGTAGTTAGCATTGTACACATGTAAATATTATTTACTATAAAAGAGAAGACTTTAGAGCCAAGTTGCTGAGGTTTCTAGAGGGGTTATGTTGTATCAGCAGAAATAAAATCTCCATTTATCTGCCTCTGCAGAGAACAGCATAACATCAAGAGAAGGGCTTGGGAGTTGGGCCTGGTTTTGAACCCTTACCCTTGTACTTTCCAGCTGTATCATCAGTGACACATCACTTAACCTCTCTGAACCTTAATTGAAATGAAAAATGGGTATAGTAACAATAACATTGTCAGGAAGATTAAGTTAAATAACGTAAATGAAACTCACAGTAGAAATGTGAAAATAAAAAAAAAATATTTGGGGCGCCTGGGTGGCTCAGTGGTTTAAGCTGCTGCCTTCGGCTCAGGTCATGATCTCAGGGTCCTGGGATCGAGTCCCACATCGGGCTCTCTGCTCAGCAGAGAGCCTGCTTCCCTCTGTCTCTCTGCCTGCCTCTCTGTCTACTTGTGATCTCTCTCTGTCAAATAAATAAATAAAATCTTTAAAAAAAAAATATTTGTTTTTCTTTGTTTTTGATAAATTTACCCAGAAAAGTAAATTAATATGGAAGTGAAATTTTCTAAAGTGATCTTATATTTCTCATTATGAATAAATTCCTGGAATAATTTAAGATATACAAGTGCTTGGGATTATTCACTAAAGAACTTCTAGGGTGTTTCACCAAAAGGTAATATTTAGGGACACTTAATGTTATTACCAACTCATTGTCAAATCAGTTATATAGTGATCTGTATCTGTATAAAAATGCTTTGTATTTTTAACTCGTGTTCTTTAATCAATCATGTGTTTATAGCTTGTTCATAACTAAATTATAAGTTACTCAAGGTCAGGGATTTCTCCTACTATTCTCTTGTATTAAGTGCTTGGCTTAAAAGCAAACTCACTAAGTATTTCTACTGGGAAAATAAAAGTAAAAATATGAGTCTTGGACACACGTTTAAAGCTCTATTTTCTAAAGAAAATCTTTAAATGTTTACTTCCCTTAGTAATCTCCACTGCTCATGAAACTGAGAGCCAGCCTGATGGAAGACCACCTGGAATATGGGCCCATAATGACCTTTCACACATTCTGTGTCACAATTCCTAGAAACATGTCCTGTTTGCTTGCAGAGAGGACCACACACTGATCGAATGCTGTGGTCCACACTGATCGAATGTGTGGTCCACTTCTCCATGCCATTGAATCTGTACTCTGACTCCTCCTCTTCAAGAAGTATCCTGCCCTGTTGCTACCTGCTGAAACTCTACCTCCTTCTTCCCAGCACATCCCAAATTTAGATATTGTGTTCTCTATTCTCTGGAACCTTTAACCACTTTGGCTTTATCTCTGCTACAGAACTTAAAGGTCATAGGGACCTATAACAGACTTTAGAGAGAGCTATTATACAATTTGCATCCCTAGCTGTCCACAAATACCTCTGTCATAATGCTTACCAGATGGCATTGAACTTCCTTGCTGGTTCTCCAGCACATCCAGTAGTGGGGGGGGGGGGGTGTTCCTGGATGCCCTCCATTGTTGTACACACGTAGCCTCACAAAGTGCCTGACAAACAGAAAACCCTCAATAAATGACTGTGGAGTGATTGAGCATATCATCTGATGGCTGAATAACTCTCAAAATCAGTTTCTTGATACTATGTTTCATTTAAGTAGAATTAAACGTGATATGTCTCATACTAGATCTACGTGCTTCCTAAAACTGCAAAAACCTATTTTGTTGTTATCTTTTTTGTTTCTTTTAAAAATGCAAAGAAAATTTAGCTAATTACCCCCATAAGCCTACTTTCTTTCCTTAGCATTCTTTATCCTTGTATCTATCAATGGGTGCCAAAAAAGTGTATGGGGTGAATGGGCAGGGTGAATCTTACATTTAGAAGTACATCATCAGAAGCAATATGACCAGTCAAAAATCCCTGCTTACACATGCCTAGAAGAGTAAAATAAAAAGAAGAAAATTCTCTTTGGGTGGTTGGGCTTTTTTTGCTTTTGTTGTTGTTGTTTGTTTGTCTAGAGAAACACAAACAGTATCAGTCTATATACTTCCAATTTTCTAACAATGAGGAGATTCTATTTTGTCATAAGAAAATTGCAAAGCTTTTGTTTTGCTAAAGCAAAACTTAAAACAAAAACTTAAAAGAGGTGATTAGCAAGTAGAATCTAGATGGCCTGATAGTTGACTGAATATTAGGAGACAATACAGTACACGGAAGAATCCAGAGTGAATCTCCGCCATCATCAATTAACATATAGATTCCTATTTAATTATGTTTTCAGTTTTAGGTTAGATCTGATATTCAAATTTAGAGTATCTTATTTGTTTGTTTAAGAAGGATTTCATCTTGATTTTCTGTGTAATATTTTGTTAACGTGAATTATACTCTTTATTACAGCAAATTTAATGTTACCCAATAGGCATATCTCTGTGTTAAAAATATTTTTACAAATAAAATCATTTTAATGTGAATGAAAACTCTTTAATTCTGGGAAAGGAAACTTATGAAGTTTTTTATAATATTAATAATGAACACTTTTACTTATCTGTAAAGCAAAGTTGGGCTTTCATTGATTGTAATTTATTTCAGAAGGAGGCTCTAAGTGTGGTAAAATTAGATTCTGAAATTATTTTATTTTGCTGATATAATTCATTATGAAAAAAGGAGAGAACATTCTTACATAATCAACACAATTTCTAAAAGCTTAATTTTCAATATTGTGGTTAATTTTTGATCTGTTAATTCTGTCTTCTGGTAAGTTCTCTGCCTTCTGTTCCCTGCTGTTGCAGTTTCTTGGTTCCTTTTCCCAATATCCACTCTTTTCAGAACTGTGGTCTAAAATGAAAAAATAAAAATTGTGAATTTCATCATAGAGCTTCTATAAGCGTTTTTGGAAGAATATAGCTATTGTCATCATGTCACACAGTTGACATGGACACTAGAAATTAAGGAAAAAAGACATAGTCCTTGCTTCTTGAGGGAATAAATAAAAGGAGATATGGTATGTCGGGTGGTAAGAATAAATGCTGCAGTGAAATTAAAAGCAAGATAAAAGGTATGGGGCTGGCTGGTGTGGTTGAGGACTGGCATTTGTATAGGGAGGTCAAGAAAACCTCACTGATAAGGTGACATTTGAGCAGAAATCTGAAAGAAATTAAGGAGCAAGCCATGTAGCCATCTGGAGAAAAGAGTTCCACGCTGAGGGATTAACAAGAGCAAATGCCTTAATGCAGGAGCATACTTGGAGTGTTCTTGTTCACAGATCTGGAATCACGATGTACAGCTGGATTAGACTGAATGGAAGAGTGGGAGATGAGGTCAAAAAAGGTGAGCGATGTGGCCAGAACATACAGGGTCTGGCTGACTTATGTAATGACTGACTTTTTGTCATGGTCCTTGAGTATGAACTGAAAAGTGCTACAATCTGACTTAACAGTTTAAATGAGTTCCTCTGCCTGCTTCTTTCAAAATGGATTGCTGGGGAGCAAGGACGGAAATAGGGAAAGTGACTAAGAAGCTGTTTCAATAATCTTGCTGACTAAGAGTTGATGATGGGTCAGATCAAGGTGGTGGAAGCAGCAATGGTAAGAAATACTCTGCATACATTTTAAAAGTAGGATCAATAAGATTTGATAAACAAAAGATGAAGAAAATCAGACTCTTCTTTGGCCTGAGAAATTGGAAGAATGGACTTGCCATTTACTGAGAAGATTAGGGAAGAGGAAATACTTGTTTGGGGGGATGATAAGAATCAAGCATTCATTTTTGGGTATATTTAGCTTAAGATTCCAATTAGATTTCCAGCTAGAAAAGTCAATTAAGCAGTTAAATATATGGATTTGGAGTCCAGAGGAGAAGTCTGAAGTGGACACACACATGTGAGAGATACCAGCATGTAGATGGACTTAAAGTCATGAAACCAGAACAGATTATTGAGTGATCAGTCGATCACAGAGATACAAAAGAATGAAAATTCCAACATGGCTGTCCAGTGTTTAGTGGGCAGACAAGGAGAAGCAGCCAGGGAGGATGACATTCTGGCAGCCAAGTAAAGACAGTGTTTCAAAAAGGCAATGGTAATCAAGTGTGTCAAGTGCTGTTGAGAAAGATAAGAATGGAGTATTGATTATTGGTTATAGCAGTGGGGATTCTTTTTTGACCTGGACAAGAGCTACTTTTGTAGAGTGGTAAGAATGATTGGAGTGAATTTCAAAGTTAATGGAAGGAATGGTATTAGAGATAGAGAGCATAAGCATCCCTTCTGAGCAAATTCTTATAAAGTGAAGCTGAAAAATGAGACAGTGAATGGATATTTTTAGTGGGAGAGATTATTATATGTTTGACTGATGATGAGAATGATCTCATTGAGAGAGGAACATTGATGAATCTGGAGTGAAAAGAGCATTGTTGGAGTAATGTATTTGAGTAGGCAAGAATTGTTGGTTGTATCATGAAGGAGGAAACAGAGAGTTTGCCTTTGACAGGGTGGTGAGGAAATCATCCATAATAACAAGAGACAAGACTGAGTGTGTGGGTACAAAGGCTGGTTGGTTGGCAGATGTTGGGGGAGGTTATGAGACCAGACACAAGGTTATCAGCACAAAGTAAGACCTGAGAGGGAGGTGTTGGAGTTTGAGGAGGAACATGAGCCTCTGTCATCCAGGAGAAAGTGAGGTGTAATGGACTAGGGAAATGATTTAGGATTTCTAAGCATTGAGGGCCTGCTAATTTGCATCAGTAATAGCTACCTATTTCCCAAAATCCATGTTCTCTTCCTCCAGGTCACACAAAGGAAATTTCCCAAACTCCTTTAAAATTAAGTGTGGCCTGATGGCTGGAATGTGAGTGGAAGTGATGTGTTCCACTTCCAGGCCCAGCTTCAATTAGCCTCTCAGGGTCACTCCATTCTATTTTCGCCTCCAGCTAGCAGGATGGAGATAAACCCTAGAATGACCTTAGAAAGCCACAGATTGAAAAGAACAAAACTTTTTTCAGCCTGGAACACCAAATGGAGGGTAGGCATGCACCACTGACCTATTCCCTTAACCAATATTGTTACATGAGCAAAAAATCAGCTTCTGCTGTATTTGTGACATTATACGTTTTGGGGAGGGCAGGCAACACAGGGTAGAGACGTTCATGTCCTAGAGCACCTGGATAGGGAAAAGCTAAATAACTGATGTGTTTCCATGTTTTACGTGATTTTTAAATTCTTTTCTTTAGATTCTTTACAAATTAATTTCTAAAACTATCTCAAAAATTTACTGAAAGAATAAATAGTTGAAAATGTGTTGTAAAAGTGTTTATAAATAAAACACCTAGTACAAAGAACATATTATATTTTAGTATTTTATATATTATATGTATGTATATTTTACACATTTATTTGTTTATATTTATGTATTAGTTTCCCAGGGCTGCCGTAATAATGTGCTACAAACTGGATGGTTTAAATAGTAGTTTTATTATCTTATTATTTCAGAGGCTAGAAGTCTGAGATTAAGGTATCGGCAGGGTTGGTTCCTTGTGAGGGCCATGGAGAGAATCTGTCCCATTTCTGTCTGCTTCGAGGGGTATTCTGGCAATCTTTGGCATTCTTTGGCTTACAGACACATCACTCAATGTCTGCTTTCATCTTCCAGTGTGTTCTCCTTGTGTGCATGTCTGTTCAAATTTCTCCATTTTATGAGGACTCTGATCATACTGGATTAGGGCCTATGTTAATGATTTCATCTTAACTTGATTGCCTCTGTAAAGACCCCATCGTCAGATAAGATTGCATTCTAATGTGCTGTTAGTATTCCAATGTATGTTTTTTGGGGAGACACAATTCAACCCATAGCAGTATTACATGAGGAGATCCAATAGCAGAAGGGAAGGAGCATGGACTCTTGAATCTCATGGAATTAGGTTGGAATCCCAGCCTTACCATTCACTGTCTTTGTTACTGAATCCTAGGCATTTCAATTCTCTGAGTCACAGTTTCTTCTTTTCTAAAATCAGGGTAAGGACAGTTGTATTAGGTTTTCATAAGGGTTAAATAAAATATTAGGCACTTCTTAAGCACTTGGTAGCTATTACTCAGATGGTTATTACTCAAATAATTATGATACACACACAACAAATAATTGTTATGACTCAAGTGTACATTACAATACTCTATTGTTGCTATGGAAATATTACAGAGTTAAGGAATGATCTTAATATCACCTCAAAAAAAAAAAAAATCCAGGTAACCTAAGCTGTCTTAATTTAATTACCATTAATGTCATTGTTTCAATGTAAACTTGACTATGGGACTCACAATCTCAAGGCATCCTTTATTAATTGACACCTGTACTTGAATGCTTCTCCTTAGCTGAGTTTTATTTGATACGAAATGATAGACATATCATGGGATTAGCTACTTACTTCAAAGTCATGTTCTTCCGTGATTTGGGTGTTGAAATGAATCAGTGGTTTGCAGTTGAAAAGCTAATGAACTACTCAAGGACTGAAAAGCTCCCCAAAAGTTTAGATTTCTGAAAGTGCCTATGCATCTGAGGGACACACAACCAGCTCCTCTTCAGGTGTCACATTGTCCTTGAAATGGAGTGCTACCCAATTTCACAGTAGAAACGCATGATTCTTTGTTGCTCAACCATTCTCTAGTCAATCTCTTGCCAGAACAGTAGTTCTAAAAGCACGTCCATTTTTTTCTCTTTTTTTTTTTTCCCCTTTTTAAAAAAAAACGTGTGAGGTTTATTAGTTTTCCCACCAGGATGAACGGAGCGGAAGACAGCTGCTGGGCTAATAGCAGGAACAGCTGGTTGTACTATTTCTTTAGTTAGTGCATATACCTGTGTCTGTTCACCTACAGCCTGACAAATCTGATCCTTAGCCACAAATGCTATCCCAGAAATGGAACCAAAGGAAAAACAAAAGAAACAAAAGGAAAAATGAAGTCTCTCAACTGGAAATGGATGTGGGTAAGAGGAAATGGTGATGTTTAGAAAGCAATTGTAATATCAAATGAATCAGGATATGATTATAAAGAGAAGCAAACGGAAAAGTGCCAGACAGTTAAAGGCAGACGGGTGTGTTGTCAGACATCTTACACTGCCTTTTGTCCAAGTGGATTAACGCATTGCCATACTATAGCCCCTGGCAGCGTTTTTTTCCCCTTACATTTTTCACCTGTCACTATACAATTTGTTTCAGAGCTAGCTTTTGGAATTAACTTAAAATGGATTCTGGGGCTTCCAGTAAGGGACAAAAGAGGGGGGAAAAAAACCCAGTTGACATGAAAGTCATCACAAATCATTCACAGCCGTAACTGTACTGCCGGCGTCCCATTTTCTATTTACCAAGCTGAGTGCTAAGTACGTCCACATCCACTCCACACATTTTCTTTATAAGGACCATAAAATGCTTGTTGAGCTATTAGCACCTGCTACAGCTAGGGTTTCATTAAGGAAAATAGATACAGTACCTGGAGACGTCAGTCATAAAACTCCATTCAGAGTACAAACAGTGCTTAAAAACGGCAGAAGGACAGCAAAAAGAGAAGATGGGGTATGGCCATTAGGCTGGAGTTGGAGGGGGAGAAGCAGAAAGGAACTGAAGCAGAAAATTAAATGGTCTGATACTGACTTTGAATAATAGCTCTTGGGTGACCCTGAATCTTACAACTGGAAGTGTGCACATATTAAAATTCTCCAGTTGTGATCAGTTTTCAGTGTGCAAGATATTTCCCCCTCTAAATGTGCTGTTAGGTGAGTGGGAAGAAGCCAGTCACTTAAAAAACTCTTGGAGGCTCTGCATCCATTTACATCCTTGTGAAATCTGGTGATTTCCTCTCCTTTCATTAACTCCTCCAGAAACATTGGCCCTCATGTGCGTCCTTCACTCATCAGAATCTAATTATTGCCATCCATTTCGGGTCCATGGCCCAGCCCTGGCGCTCAGAGATCACCACTAGGGAAATCAAGCCTGTGGAGGTGTTTGTTAGCCCTGCCAGAGACATCTCCACAGAGAGGTTGTTTTCCCCCAACCACCCCCATCTTTATTAACTCTTCTTTTGTTTCAAAACTGCCCACCCTTTTCCATCTTCAATTATTTTCACCAGTGATTTCCCACAAAGCAAGCCCCACCTGAATTGTTGAACCTTGGCGTTTAGGCTTTGATGCCTTACAATTACTTAATTCCACTAATAGTAGTATTAAGATAAAAGCCCATGGTGTCTCTGACTTTTCTAATTTTTTTTTTTTTAAGATTTTATTCATTTGACAGACAGAGTTCACAAGTAGGCAGAGAGGCAGGCAGAGAGAGAGAGAGAGAGGGAAGCAGGCTCCCTGCTGAGCAGAGAGCCCGATGCGGGACTCGATCCTAGGACCCTGAGATCATGACCTGAGCCGAAGGCAGCAGTTTAACCCACTGAGCCACCCAGGCACCCATGACTTTTCTGATATTTTTGACATAGGCATTGCTTGGTTGTCATTTTTCTATTTAAAGGAAGAAATTTTTTTTCTGAAACAATTTCTCTTTAAGATAACTTTGGGAAAATAATTCAAGATACTTCTGAGGAGAGGAAATATACTTTTATAGAGAAATACAGGAAGAAAGACCTTGAGGTGGATTTTTGCTTTTATGTTTTTTGGGGGGCAATGTAGTCTGATATTGTACTATTAACATCTAGTTCAAGTTCGTTCTTTCTTTCTTTCTTTTTAGTCCAAGTTACTTCTGATGAACTAGCAATGCTATGTGCAAAACAAGTAGCCTGAAAAATTTCTTTATTTTAATAATTTTGAAATATTTATCTCTTCTTATTTGATTATGCAGAATGAAAAGAAAGTGATATTTTCTTTATATTGAGATTATAATATAAATAAGAAAAGGCTAAGCAAATGATTGAATTATAATATCCAAAAGAAAAAATTCATACTTTTAACTCCTCAGAAGCCCAAGGAATGTCTTTCTACTTCTCCTGTATTCAATCCTACATTAGGTCTAGAACCACCAATTGTATGCCATTCTGTCCTTCACAGATGAACTTCCAGGTCATGAAAATAGTGAGTAAGTCGCATAGCCCCTTTACAATGCCTGGTTCTTTTGTCTTTGAGTGGTTTTAATTAATACCCACTGTATTGGTTTTCTATTGCTGCTGTAACAAATTACCACAAACCTTTAAAGACTTAAAACAACACAAATTTATTATCTTACAGATCTGGAGGTTAAAAGTCCAGCAAGGGTCTCCCTGGGCTAGAATCCAAGTGCCAACAGGGCTGCACTCATTTTTGGAGGCTCTAGGGAAGAATTTTTTTCGTTGCTTTTCTTTAACTTCTAGAAATTGTTCAAATTCCTTGGTTCATGAAACCCTTTCATTTTCAAAGCTGGCAATGGTCAGTCAAGTGTTATCTGGCTTTGACATTTCTGCCTCGGTCTTCCCATTTAGGGCCACTTGTGATTACACTGTGCACACTCAGATAATTCAGTATAATCACTATCTGGCCCACCGATTAGCAGATATAATTCCATCTACAACCTTAATTTTTCCTTACCATGTAGCATAGCAGCCTACCACACCCACCCTCTCAGAGGTCTAAAGTAAAAGAGAGATGAGATTAACTCTTGAGATTACTCTGGAAATTTCCAATTACATAAACCTGAGAACTATTTGAAGTCAACTGTTTGTTTGTTTGTTTTTAAGGTTTATTTATTTGTTTTACTGAAAGAGCCCAAGCAGGGGGAGGGGCAGAAGGAGAGAAAGAAGCAGACTCCCCAATGAGCATGGATCCTGAGGCAGGGCTCCATCTCACCACCCTGAGATCATGACCTGAGCCAAAATAAAAAATAAGACACTTAACCAACTGAGCCACCCAGGTGCCCCTTAAGATTAACTGTTACTCAAAATTTATCTTCAGTGAAATATAAGCTTATATGTAACTTCTGCTTTAGTTTCCTGTTTTTAATGATGTGTCATAATTTTGGATTGGAGACACGCTGTGATGTAAGAGAAGGAATATGACCTTTGGGATCAAAAAGGCCAGTATTCAAATCCCAACTTCATAACTCAGTGAGTCTCTGTTCCCTCATTTCTACAATGGGGACAAAGATGTCTATCTTGAGGGCTGTGAAGAGGACAAAATTGATGCAAGCAAAAATATTCAAACAAAGCACAATATTTGTACAAATAGTGATAAGCTATATAACTCCTTGGAGAAGTACCTGACACACGGTAGCTGTTTGGCAAAGGTTATCGCTCTCCCTAAAGCTCAGTGTAAAGAGTGACTCTGAAGCATCACCACATTCTGGAGGCCAGATCTGATCTGGAACTCTCAGGACTCAGGAATTTTGAGTCTGGGTTCCTGTAAAATCCTGAGGGCCAGTTCCAGTGTTTGGCCTCAATTGATCTCGGTGAGACTGTCATGGAGCCCAGATTTGACTGGCATAGTGAAGTTGTGATTTGTTCCAGATTGCATGACACACAGCTGGTTCCATCCCTGGCAGTGACTTTTTTTTTTTTTTTTAAGATTTTATTTATTTATGACAGAGAGAGATAGCAAGAGAAGGAACACAAGCACAGGGGAGCTGGAGAGGGAGAAGCAGGCTCCCCGCTGAGCAGGGAGAATGATATAGACTCGATCCCAGGACTCTGGGATCATGGCCTGACCTGAAGGCAGACGCTTAAGGACTGAACCACCCAGGCACCCCCTTAGCAATGATTTTAGTCAGGAAGCAATCAGCCCTTTGAAACTGATAACTTGCTGCTCCTACTTATTTCTTTTTCTTTTATCGTAGTTTATATTCCACTGTTAAATATAGAATGGGGAGAAATTATTTTGGCTGTGATACCTAGAAGAAATGCACAAATAATGCTGTATTATTCAAATTAACATGGATTATATCATTAAGTATGGAATACATAATTCTATAGTTATATGTTATCTAACACATATTGTAGATACATTAACAGTATACTAGACCAAGGATAATAGTAATAAGCTATCATATTCTGCTAAAATAATTGCATGCTATGGTCAGCAGAATAACAATCCCCAAAAGATGTCCACATCCCAATCTCTGAAACCTGTGAATGTCACTTTATATGACAAAAGAGAACTAGGTTGCCGATTCAATTGAAGTGCTAGTCAGCTGACCTCGATATAGGGAGATTATCTTGGGTTAGCTGGGTGGGCCCAATCGGATCCCATGATCCCTTAAAAGTGGAAAAGTGAGGAAAAATATAAAAGTGGAAAAGAGAGAACCAGAGAGATGGTCATGTGAGAGGGACTGGGCCTACTTTGCTGACTTTGAAAATGACCTTTCATGAGCCCAAGAATACAGAGGGATTCTAGAAGCTGGAAAGGCAATAAAATAGATTCTCTCTTAGAGCTTGGAGAAAGGAACACAATTCTGCCAGCACCTTGATCCTAGTCCAATGGTATCTATTTTGGACTTGTAACCTACAGAGATGTAAAATGAAACATTGTTTTAAGCCACTAAATTTGTGACCTTTTGTTATAGGAACTATGGAAAGCCAATATATAGACTATGTATCTAAATTGCTTTAGTAATTTATCGCTAAGTAACCTAAACAACTTATCGCATGGTAATAACTTTAAAAATAGGTTCATGTTAATGTCTTTTAAATGCTGTGCCCATTACTTTATTTAATAAATTTCTTCCAAAATTGTATGCTTCATAGATCAGGTTTTCATGAAATCAAACACAAAAGATTGAGATATGATAGAGAATTTAAAAGCAGATTTCAAAGCAAATGTATGAAAGCACAAGGCATTGCCATTACCTAATTGTTTGCAAAGAACTTTGTTTCAGATGCTATGACATTTGAAAAATGAGAACCACATTTGACCAGGATAAATGATGTTCATGGTTTTTGGATGTGGAGGAAAAAAAATATCAATTTACCTTTAAAAGCCATTTACTGTTTAAGTCTACCACATCTATAGTCTAAGGTCTTAAAATTTTAAAGTTTTAAAACTGTACAAGCTTTCAGGGAGGCCCAAGAATACCGACTCATATGTCCTGTCATTCTGAGGTAGGAAGAGAGTGTTTTCTGATGATGACATCATTTCACTGATCATTCTGACGACTGCCAAGTAGATGACAAGTACTTTGGAAAAGTCACATATCCTCCCACTAAAAGGGCAAGAGAGACCGGATCAGGACTGTATATATTGTTTTAGATCATTGTGGAGGGCTGGATAGGACGGAAGGGGAATGGGTGTCTGCACGTTCTAAGGCTCACATTTTCTGCTTCGCCTAACTGCAGTGTTTCTTCTGTGAAATGCCTTCTTTCTCCAAGCTCTCATGTAACAGTCGGACTGTTGTCCCTTCCCTTTTACTTTCCACTTCAAAAAAGACAAATAAGGACATGGAGGAAACGTAAGTGAGAAATACTTCAAAGTCAGTTTTCTGCTTGTCATGGCCTAAACTCGTCTCTCCACTCCTGAGACAGACTTACTGGAAGACGGAGGTTTGACTTAACACTTAAGAATGTTCCAGAAATGTGCTTTGTAGCAATGCCCCTGAAGAAAATGAATGCTTACTCCGTGAGCTGCTGTGAAGCAAGGCAATGCACACAGAGAGGCATCGTTCATCTTCTGGCTCCAGGGGCCTCTCCCACCAGCCTGTATGTCATATAAAATTTCCACCTCACTTGGTGGTAAAGTTGCTTGCTGCTGTCTCTGTATAGGGAAAAGTGCTAGAGTTCTTTTATATGCTGTTGTAAAAGAAAAGTACAGAGAATGGAGTAGGAAGGGAAGTAGGAAGAGGAGAGAAAACATAAAATTGGTATGAGCACAAGAGAGGAAAAGAATTTAAATCTTAATCACAAGAAGAGTCATCGTGTCATCTGGCTGATTTAGGGACGACACTTTAAAATGTTTACTAATTGAGTTACCCCGTAACAACCCAGTTTCTGCAAAAAGGCAGTGCTACAATTTCTGTTTGTGCACAAGCGGAAAACACAACTTCCTGCCTGCCTGAGGTGCTCTTGCTCATGTATATACATTTATAGACAATTTTTATTTGGTTCAATTATTTTTTATCATTATGATTGCTGGACACAGGTTCAAGTGGAAGCCACTTAGTGCCCCTGAAATACTGAATGCATAATTTAAAATCCCTCTTCCACAGAATCTTGAAATCTTCAAAGCCCTGTCACCTCTCTGACCACTGTCTGTGAACTACAGCTACTTGTCTGGCTGCAGAATAATGCTAGTTTACATCATTAAGACTGGTGTTCATTTCCTGGATCTGCCACTGAAAGGACATCCCTTTCTCTTCTCTAAATCTTGTCTTCTCCTCTGTAAAAATGGTGGTTGTAATTGGCAGAGTTCTTGGGAGAATTAGGTAGGTGACATACAGAAAAATGCCTGCATCACCCCAGGATTTAGATGCTCTCTGTATGTGAGTTTTATACCTTTCTGCTTTGCCGATGTTCTCCTTCCTCCGTATAATTACCTTACTTTTCCCTTTGTCATCTCTTCTTCACTCTCACTCTCCCCTGCGCCCCCCAACCAACAGCATTTTAACTTGTAGCTTCATTTCTGAAGCCCTGACAAGCTTAAACTGGCAGGTTTATGTGTGACGCCCTAAAGAGCTGTTCCATCTATCGATCGTTCACTTGGGAATAGTTCTCATGATGGACACCGTCGTAGTTCTAAATGTGGGTTACCACAGAATCACTCTAGTCTTTGCTTGCCAGTCTTTATTTGTGCATAATTGCCCGAAATAGAGGAGCAGCAATAAAAAAAAAAAACAGAAATTTCTACCTCTGTGTTTCTGAAAGGACTTGATGATAGTACCAATCATAGCCCACGATGTAAGTCTCAGGAGGGTCATATGGAGACCTACTCAGTTACCAAATTAAATCATGAGTATTTATTGACTGCCTAATGTGTGCGAAAACTCAGAGATAAGGCGATGAGTAAAATGGACACAACTGTAACATTTAGAGAAGCTTAAAGAGTTTATACCGAAAAATGTTGATATATATATATATATATCTATATATATATATATATTTGTGCTTCTAAAAATTTGAATTAAAAGATTATTTTTAATTGTAAAATACACAGAACATTTATCATTGTAACCACTTTTAAGCATATAGTCAGGTGATAATAAATACATTCATATTGTTGTACAACCCTCATCCATCCACAGAATTCTTTTCCATCTTGCAAAATTCAAACTCTGTACCCATTAAACAATGAATCCCCAACCCAGGCACTGGAAACTAGTGTTCTATTTCTTGTCTCCATGAAGTTGACGACTCTAGGTACCTCCCATAACTGGAATCATATAATATTTGTCCTTTGGTGCCTTGCTTATTTTGCTTAGCATGATGTCTTCAAGGTTCATCCATGTTGTAGCAGGTGTCACAATTTCCTTACTTCTTAAAGTTGAATAATATTCCACTGTGTGTATGTATATATATACATACACACACACACACATATATATATATATACATATACATATACCACATTTCGTTTATTCACTTGTCCATTGGTGAACAGCTGCATTGCTGCTGCCTTTTAGCTGTTGTCTATGATTCTTCTATGAACACGAATGTGCAAATACCTCCTACACACCTTGCTTTCACTACTTTGGGGTATCTGCCTAGAAACAGGAATGCTGGATCATATGCTTATCCTACTTCTAATTTTGAAAAAAATGACAAACTCTTTTACATAGCTGCAGCCTTATTTGACATCCCTTCCAACCTTGTACAAGGATTCCAATTTCTTCAAATCCTTGCCAACATTTTAAATTTTGTTTTACTTTATTTTGTTTTGTTTTCTTATTTTTTTAATAGTAGCCACGCTGATAAGTGTGAGAGGATATCTGATTGCAGTTTTGGTTTGTATTTGCCTCATAATTAGTGATATTGAACAACTTTTCATGTGCCTATTAGCCATTTGTATGTCTTCTATAGGAAATTATGTGTTCAAGTCCTCTGCCTATTTTTTTTAAATAAGGCTGAGATTTTGTCGTTGTTGTTGTTGACATATTTTTAAGGCTAAAAGGACAGTATATGATTATTAATTCATTATGAAAGTGCCTTTTATATGCTGTTGTCTCAAAGGTCTAACGATTACAAAAATATAATATTCCAGATAAATACCACCTAATTTTAAAATATATTTTATTTTATGTTTAGTAATATGATTTCAGTAGCTAAGTCAAAACTAGGCCATCAGTGGGTTTTGCCTCATATTACATTATCTGGTCCCAGAAGTTAGGACTTTTCAGAAAGAGGTCCTCTGAACCATTCCATTTTCACTCTCTCAGCTTTTTGTAAAGAAGTAAATCCTCCAGAGATAAAATTTCACAGGCTTACTCATTGCATTAATGAAAAGCAAAGTTCTGAAATGTGTCGAGGGTGGATTTAAAGTTTTTTTTTTTTTTTTAACTATTTATTGGAAGATTTTAAAACGATGCCAAGGAATAAACTGCAGACACAAGATCCTTCAGACCACTGGGTCACTTTTAATGAACAACCTCGTTTAGATAAATTAGTAAACATTATTTTAATCTTCTATTTTATGATATGTCAACAGAAACTAAACCAAGTTTTCAATATATCCCTAAGCATATGTCAGACATGTGGATGACTCACATCTTCTAAGACACCATTCTACCTTATATAAATATACTTGATGCTATTTTCTTGCTCACAGTAGAATAAAATGTTAATAATTTGGTGAGTCCCTGCAATTTTACTATCCATTTATTCCTGGTTCTATGTAACATTTAGTGAGCACTAAACCCTAAAACTCAGGCAATTCAGTTTGAATAACCACTTAAAAGTACATATGCTTACTCAAAATAACTGAGCTACTTGATTCTGCAAAATGAAGTTGAAAAATCCCTGAAGAACAGACTCTTATGAAATAGGAGGTTGCAAACTGACTTTCATTTATATCCCTGGATATTTTTTCCAAGAAAATTACATTCACCCACATATTTCTTTACATAAATATTTTCTATTTTTAAGAAATAGCTAGAAACTCACTCAGGGTAATTTGAGTGTCAATCCACCTAGATTCTGAGATTAACTTTTAGATTTTATCCCATCATTGGTTGAATTCCATCATTTGTCTAGTGTTCCTCTCTCCAGTCTATATACATTGTTAAATTAGTCTAATTATCTTATAGTATTTAATATAAAATAAAATAATTTATTTGTATGTACCTAGTATCCAATAAAACTTAATCTATAATAATATATAATGATCAGGTATCCTACTTTCTAAATGCACTTAAAAATATTTATTGAATGAGTGGTAAGCTGAGCATTGTTTTAAGTGCAGCATAGGCTCTGGTCAACAAGACATAAATGGTCCATGTCCTCATGAAAACTGCAGTAGAATGGAAAGATCATAAATAAATGAGAAGGCAAACAATCAAAGTACCACACAAGTACATTTTGGTTAGTGTCACAAAGAATACACAGAGATGGAGAATAATGTTGGTGGAGAGAAAATTAGAAAGGGTATCTCTGGTTTTCAGCTGAGATGTGAAGAATAAGATAAGAAGGAACCAGACATATGAAACCCATGTATGCGCGCGCGCGCGCGCGCGCGTGTGTGTGTGTGTGTGTGTGTGTGTGTGTATCGAGGGTAAATTTTTAGGTAGTTGGTTGTAGTTTTTCAGACAAAAAGCAAAGCATCAATGGAGAGTCTAAGATAGGAAAGGAACTCAAACACAGAAGGAAATGTTAGAAGAAAAGTAACAAAAGGGGAGTTTGAAATGTGGGTCATGAAAAGATGAGGCAAGTTTATATAGACCATCATCAGGATAATACATTTTATCTAATGTTCATAGGAAACAACTGAAGCATTTATTTTTATTTTTATTTACTTATTTTAAAAATTTTATTTATTTATTTGGGAGAGAGAGAGCTCATACAAGAAGGGGGAGGGGCAGTTAGAGAGGAGCAAACAGATTACCTGCTGAGCGGGGAGGCCTATGTGCTGCTTGATCCCAGAACCCTGTGATCATCATCTGAGTCGAAGGCAGATGCTTAACCAACTGAGCCACACAGGTTCCCCCACTGAGGAATTTATAGCAGTGAGAGGGGATGATCTGATGTATTTTAGAAAAGATTATTCTGACTACTATTTGCAGACTAGATTAAGGAGTAGAGGAGCAGGAATTGCAGACCAATATGGAAGCCATTTTCATGGCTTGACTTGAGGGTTGCAGTGGAACACAGAGAAGTAGAAGAAAGTCTATTATTCTGCCTTCACCTTATCTGGATGAACTACATTTTGTTAGTGTTCCTCCAAAACCTGAGTACAAGTTTGACTTCTATTTAGGTTGTAGAAGGCCACAGAAAATCCCACTTTCCCTCCAACAACTAGAAAAAAGCTATATAATGTGCAAAATTATCACTTTGAACTCATCATAGAGTTGAGGTTGCAAGGCCACCAGGTAACTGGAATTTATAAAGCCCCTGGAAGAGCAAATCAATCAGTGTGCTACATCACGTCGGTTGTGTGTACGATCATTTCAATAGAAGCCAAAAAAAATTTGACAAAGTACAACATAGATCCATGATAGAAACCCTCAATGAAATAGGTTTAGATGGAACGTACCTTAGCATAATAAAGGCCATATATGAAAAACCCACAGCTAAATCATCCTTAATGGGGAAAAAGTGAGGTCAGGAACCAGACAGGAATGTCCACTTTCAATACTTTTATTCAACATAGTCCTGGAAGTCCTTGCCAAAGCAATCAGACAACAAAAGTAAATAAAAGGCATCCAAATCAGGAAAGAAGTACAGCTTTCACTATTTGCCAATGACATGATATTATACAAAGAAAATGCAAAAGACTCCACCAAAAAATTGCTAGAATTTATAAATGGATTCAAAAAGTCACAGGATGCAAACTCTATATACAGGAATGTGTTGCATTTCTCTACATCAATAATGAAACAGCAGAAAGAGAAAATAAGAAAACAATCCTATTTAGAATTGTATTAAAAATATTAAGATACCTAGGAGTAAACCTGACCAAAGAGGTGGAACACCTGTACTCTGAGAGCCATAAAACATGAAATGTTTTATGAAATGATGAAATAAATTAAAGATGATACAAAGAAATGGAAAAAACATTCCATGCTCACGGGTTGGAAGAACAACCATGTTAAATGTTTATGCTACTCAAAGCAATCTACACATTTAAAGTAATCCCTATCAAAATACCAATAGCATTTTTCAGAAATAGAACAAACAATTGTAAGATTTGTATGGAACCACAAAAACCATTGGAGGAGAGTAGGACACTCAAACTTTAGCCTTTGGCAGACCACAGGAGGACGAGGTGGCAGCCGTCCAAATGTGAAGGTCAGAGAAATAGCTGAAATTTAAATGAATTTTTGAAGTTTGGATGTGTGCTAGCGTAATAGTTGGAATCTGTGGAAGCCCCAGACATAGGAGAATCTGTACTTCTTTACCATTCTTTTCCATGGCCTTCACTGGATGCACATGAGAAAAGCTGGGAGCAGAGCAGAGGATACCAGGAAGGACCCTTTGGTGGTGCATGTGGTAATACTACCTACACGTGCACAGGTGTGAAATTCACCTGTATTCTGGACCTTTTTCCTTTTAAGAAACAAAAGCTGTCTGCTGCTGGGTGCAAGGTAGGAAACTCTTTTGCTTCCCCTATGAAGTTGGGGAATGAAGTTGGGCCCCTCAGCAGAAAGCAAGGCAATAAATGTATCCAAGCTGTACATAGGGGGGATTCCAGAGGAGGAGGGGAACTCAGTGCTCAAGATGAGAAAATCATTCCATGGCTGTATAAAAAACCTGATCTTTAATATGGAACATTTGGATTTCACAAGTGCAGCTGGCAATGAACAGGTGGACTTGGACACCTGCTTGCTTTCAGAAAGGCCGAAGCTCACTCTTCACGGAGAGGAGAGTGAGCGCCTGCCAGAGCTCCGGCCTTTACCACGTCTGGAACAGTGTGCTATGGACAGAGCCCCAGACCATATCCCCAGTGCTCACCAGTTTGGCCTCATGCAAAGCAGCCATTTCGTGTTGCCTTTCAATCAGCTGGCTGTCAGAAAGAGGCTCTCAGTTCAGCTAAGTATCCGAACATTCGCCTCCAGCGGTCTGATTTACTACATGGCTCATCAGAACCAAGTTGATTATGCCACACTCCAGCTGCACGGGGGCCACCTTCACTTCCTGTTTGATCTTGGGAAAGGCAGAACAACAGTTTCCCACCCTGCCCTGATCAATGATGGCAGATGGCACACGCATATAAGATCCTTGCAGGCTGGGACCTTTGCGGCATCCTGAAGTATGACCAGGGCTTAGCTCGGTGCCCGACACCTAACAGGCACTCGGCAGACAGTGGTGGAATGAATGAAAGGTTCCAAAAGTGTTCTCGACTTGATGAGAAGTAAATCAAACCCACCTGTGGGGTGAATGAGCCCACCCCTAGATCACGGCATTTGCTTTCTTATAACTAGGACTCGGGAGTACTTCCTGTTCTAATATGTGCTTTACCTGTGCCTCCCGCATCTCCTGCCAGGCTCTGGCTCTTCAGCACCAACTGTGTGGAAATCGGAGCCATCCTTTAGGGTCTCATTCAGGCTATTTATAGCAATAATGAAGAGATGTTGCAAACAAATATCTGTTGTTTTCTCAGAAAAAAAAATACACAAAAAATTCTGGGTGCTGCTACAGGAAAGATAACAGTAAAAGTATCTGCCACTGAAGGTGGGGAAGGAGACCCACTCATGCTCAGGGTTTCACACAGACAGAAATTACAGTTCCACTGCCTGTGGGAGAGGAGAAGGAAAATTACTCTTGCCAAAGATCTTCATATACTAAAAGCATTTTGGCATAAAGGAAGAGGACCAGGAATGCTGAGGATGGTCTATCCCGGTAGCTCAGATGTACCTGTCATGATCATGGCTGAAGCTGAAGCAGTAGAATTGAAAAACATCCTCTGCCTACATCATGGCATTTGAACTGAGAGAAGAAAAGCAGTCTATGGCTAGAGGAGAGGAGAGAACGTGAAGAGCCACCTTCTTTGTTATGCACCTTCCCATGACCTACCTCCCCACCCACAAATTTACAATCCGACAGAAGAAAGGCATGCACATTTCTGGGCGTAAACATGACTGACTTTGGTCTATAGCGTTCTTCTATACAGCATACAATCAAATGTTTTGAGGCATATTAAAAGAGCAAGAAGGAACAAAAAATGAATCAAACCATTGTCAAGAAATAAAGCAATCAATAGAATCAGACTCAAAGATAGTTCAGATGTTATAATATTCAGACAAGGACTTCAAAATGGTTATAATTAATATTTTAAAGAATCTAGTGGAAAATATATGCATGAAGAGATGGGAAAATTTTGCAGATAGATGCAACCTATAATTAAGTGTCAAGTAGAAATGCTAGAAATGAAAAATGCAATCTCAGAGATGAAGAATTCTTTCCAAGGGTTTAGCTGATTGAACATAAGAGAGGGAATAATCAGTAAATTTTAAGATAAAAAGCGAATAAGAAAGGAGCATCCAAAAGCTGTGAGAAAACACAAAATCATATAGTTAAAAGGAAATTGAGTCACAGAAGGAGAAAAGAGAGAAATCAGGACCAAAGAAATATTAGAAAGAGACAATAGCTAATAATTCATCCAAATTAATGAAAGCCAAAGAACCACAGATCCAAAAAGCTTAGAGAAAGAACATTCTGAGGAAAAGCCTAGTCAAATACTTGTCATGAGCTAAATTATGTCCCCCCCCATACAAAAAATTTTTATGTTGAAGGCCTAACTTTAAGATAAGATGTGGAATGTGACCCTATTTGGAAATAAGGTCTTTACAGAGATAATTAGGTGAAAATGAGATATTAGAGTACACATTAATCCAATATGACTCATGTCCTTTTAAGAAGAGGAAATTTGGACACAGGAATGTACAGAAGGAAGTCAATGTAAAGACATGGAGGGAAGACACCATCTATAAGGCAAGAAGAAAGGCCTGAAAAAGATCCTTCTCTAAAGGCCCTCAGAAGGAACCAACCCTGCTGACAGCTTGATCTTGGACTTCAAGCCTCCATGACTGTGAGACAATACATTTCTGCTGTGTAAGCCACCCAGTCTGTGTTTCTTTGCTGTGGTAGCCCTAACAAACTAATACAATGCTGAAAAGTAAATATAGAGATAATCTTGAAGGGAGCTGGTGGAAACAAGATACATCACATGAAAGAAATGAAAAAAATGAGAGTGGATTTCTCACCAGATCTTTGTATAACAGAAAACGGTGGAGTGGGCATCTGTAAAGTACTAAACAAACAAACAAACAAACAAACCACTATCTTTCAAGAATTCTGTATTCAGCAAAAATGTTTCAAACATGAAAGCAAACATTAAAAAAAGGAACATAAGTTGAGAGAAGTCATCATCTGGCAGACTAGAAGATATTTTAAAGGAACTTCTTCAAGTTAGAAGAAAAATGAGAGAAAAAATGTAGATCCATAAAAAAATAAGGAGCACCTGGAATGGTAAACAAGTACATAAAAATGAAAGTTCTTAAATTCTTTTAAATCTGTTTAAAAAACTGAAAAGTCTTGCTAAAACAAAAATAGTGGAATTTAAATGAAATGTATGAGCACAAAGGATGAAAGGATCAAAATGGAAAGATACTGTCGTAGAGTTTTATTTATATAATAAAATGTTATTTGAAGGGAGACTAGAATAAATTAAAGAAGCCAAGAATCATTAACATTAAGAGTGATAAGAGGGGTGCCTGGGTGCCTCAGTCAGTTAAGCATCTTACTCCTGATTTTGGCTCATGTCATGATCTCAGGGTCCTGAGATTGGGCCCCTTGTCAGGCTCTATGCACAGTTTGGAGTTGGCTTGTCCTTCTCCCTCCTCCCACTTGCGCTCTCTCTCTCTCAAATAAATAAATAAAATCTTAAAAAAGAAGTGATGAAAAGTCATCAATGTAGATCCTACAGATATTAAAAACTTATGATAAATTCATATTTTAACAAAACTTATGCCCAGACGCTTGACACCTTATATACAATGGACAAAATTATTGAAAGACACAAGCAGTTAAAGCTCACTCTACAGTGCAAGGCACAAATACACAATTTATTTGTGTATAAATTTTATATCCTTAAGTGGATTGTGAAAACATGAAGGACATATAATATTATTTTATATTTTTGATATTTACGCACAATGTCATTCTTCACCATTAAAAATTCTGTCCCATGAAGTTCAAGCTCTTTTCCAGTATTCTAGTATTTGCTCAGTCTATTTTATCTCTAGCTTTCTCTCTTGTTAACAGCATAACATCTGAAACATAATAGGTGATTAATAAATATTTGTAAAATTAATAAGTGAATAATAAGCATTGAGTCTAACTTTTTGTCATAGTTTATTTCCACTTTCTTATGTAAAAGACATCATGAACTAACCATATTCTTTAAAAAAAACTATATAAACTAAATGGCATTCTTTCCTAACAAGAATTTATCGAGCATCTATGCTTTGAATAGTTGGAGTAAAAAGCATTGCAATACTTCTTATTATTGTCTTAGATTAATGGAATAATCCAATCACTGATTTTACATTAAAATTTTGGTTCCTTAGTGTTTAACATTATGCCACTCTGCATAATAGATATATGCCCCTGATTATTATATTACTCATTATGTGGGTTCCCATGATTTGGGGCTAAGCAGAACAAACATCCATGAAATCAATAAATAAGTGTATAGGTATCCATATATGCATGTATGTATAATCTAGAAAAGAAAAAAAGAATAAAAAAGTTTATTTCTACTAAACATTTTACAAACTAAAGTTATTATAGACCTGTGGTTAAAATGTAAATAAAAGGGGCACCTGAGTGGCTCAGTGGGTTAAAGCCTCTGCCTTCAGCTCAGGTCATGATCCCGGAGTCCTGGGATCGAGCCCTGCATCGGGCTCTCTGCTTAGCAGGGAGCCTGCTTCCTCCTCTCTCTCTCTCTGCTTGCCTCTCTGCCTACTTGTGATCTCTGTCTGTCAAATAAATAAATAAAATCTTTTAAAAAAATGTAAATAAAATTTGCTAAAACTGTATCAATGATACTAATATAATACCGCTTTTAAAATTAATTGCATTGTTAAAAAGAATTTGGGAAAGACCTATGTTATTGTATTTTTCAAATTATTCTTTTTCTTTTTAAAGATTTTATTTATTTATTTCAAAGACAGAGATCACAAGTAGGCAGAAAGGCAGGCAGAGAGAGAGGGGGAAGCAGGCTCCTGATGGAGCAGAGAGCCTGATGTGGGGCTGGCTCGATCCCAGGACCCTGATATCATGACCTGAGCTGAAGGCAGAGGCTTACCCCACTGAGCCACCCAGGCAACCCTTTTTCAAATTATTCTTAAAACCCTTTTATTTCCAAATTATCAGACATGGTTTACATTTGTAAAAGTGACTTGAGGAATCTAAAGTAAAACAAAGGAAGCATTTGTAAGTATTTACCCATTTTCCATTTCCTGTTCCTTTTATCCAAATAATGCATTTCAAAATAACCACAATTATATTAACATGTTTTACAAAAAAAAAAAAAATAAGGAAATTAAATGTGTTTGAAAACCAATTTAAAAATAGGTGACTATGACTCCAGATTATATACATGAAAAGAAAAGGATACTGCTTTATAAATTGGGAAAATACATTATTCATCAATTCATTACAAAATGAATCTACAATTAAAAATTTACTTATTGAAAACTTTTGGAAGTTTTGATTCAATTCAACAAATATTTACCAGCATCTGTCTTGTACCTGGAATTGCTCCAGGGATTTGAAACACATCAGTGAAGAAAACAAAGATTCTGTCCTATTGGGAGCTTATATTCTCGCAGGAAAGAGAGAAAATTAACAACAATTAAAGTGTGTGTGTGTGTGTGTGTGTGTGTGTAGCTAAATGTATATATGTAAGTGTGTATGTATACACAAACATATACATATTAGGAGATAATAAATACTGTGAAAAAAGTTGGATGAAGGTAAGGGAAATGTGCGTAGAGGAGTGCTTGGAGTGCAGGTTATGGGACTTTGTGTTGGAAATGTGCAGCAAGTGACTATGTCTATGTCTGGTGGAAGAGTGAACGGTCCAGGCAGAATGAAATGGTCCAGGTAGGGCAAAGAGCTGTACACATGTCTGAGGCAGAGTATGCCTGAGTTTTGGGAGTGTTTGTGGATCAGGCCAGTCTGGCTGGAGCAGTATGAGGAAAGGACAAAGTAGTAAAAAGATGAAGTGGGGGTAGGGTGGAAGGGAGGAGGAGTGCAGAGAGAAAGGAGGAGAGGAGGAGTTGATCATGTAGGACTTCTTAGGCTGTTGAAGATCTGTAGGTTTTTCTTTGATGAAATGGGAGGCAGTAATTCTCTCCTCTTGTATTCAAGGAGAGGAATAAGTAAGGATTACCTAGAGAATGGCCTCTCCCTGAATGAATGCCCAGCAAGGTCATCTGCCCCAACTTCCTTAGGAAGCCTGTCTGGGTATCATGTACCACTGGATTTGCCAGGCACTCACAGTGTTCCTACTGTATTCTTGCTTTATAAATTTATCCAGTATTTTCTTCAATCTCTGCATACATGATGAATTTCTTGAAAGTAATGGTTTTGTTATCCTTCTCAGTGTAGCTGCTTTGCAGGAAGAACTCCATGAATGTTTTGTAAGTGAATAGGGTCTCTTGACTTTATGGAAATGTCAATTTCCACACTCTAAGAGGTAGGTATCTTACCTGGAACAACAAATGTTCTATTATCTTGAAATATGTGTCCACCAAAAAGCGTTCATGTGCTTTTAGTTTTTTGTTTTTGTTTTTTTTTGGTTGGTGTTGTTGGGTTTTGTTTTTTTGTTTTTTGTTTTTGGTTTTTTGTTTTTTGTTATAAGCAAGTGTTTTTGCGTTGTCTCTAATTATTGAAATTTGTTGGGGGATGAAAATATTTTCCAACCAGACACCTTTTAATCACATTGCTTAATGGGCTGCTATGTCTCACATTCTATATTGGCCTTGGTTCTTTCTTCAAATAAAATACTTATTTTTTAAATAGTTATGCTTTAGTTAAGATATAATGTATATTCTGATCCAGTTTACTATATCTATTATGTGCAGTTTTAAATGTTTGACCACTCCATTTTTCTTAATCATATATCTTTTCACAGAGTTTAATATTTTTGTTCTAATGAAAAACTGGTGAAAATCAAGTTACCAGCATGATTGGTTATTCTACTATGGGCACATTGTGTTAGGGAATTCAATTATATGTCAATTCTATGTCTTCATCATAGTTTTTCTTACACAACATCCTATATTTGGAGAGTCATTCATGGCCCATTGGGAAAGGTTAGAACTATAATTAGACCTTTTCTCTAGACACTTGAGCAATGGAATGCATGAAGGTTAGTAACAGCTTCCCATTAATTGCTCCCTTGTGGTTTTACAGTAAAGCCGTTAACTTATGTACTGGGGCTGCTACCCACGGCATCCTTGCACTGACATTTGAAGCAGTGATTAGAATGTCATTGCTTTCCAATACTTCATTGCTATTCAGGGAACACATTCGATGTCTTTCCCCTCATACTGCAGGGATCACAAATTCAGATACGAAAAAATATCATCTGTTTCTTTATCATCGGAATAGGGCTTTTGAAAGTGGGTTTGTTCTGAATACAGTGTTCATACTGGACTCTGTTCTGCACCGTGTCACTGTCTTGTCTTTCAAACTAATGGGAACAAAGCAGAATCATTCTTTATGTGCAAAGCAGTGCACCCCAAGGGCAAAACATCTATCAGTATGAAAAATAGTCAAGTAACAACCAAGAAATTGTGTTTTGTGGAAGCTCATGGGTTTGATTGTATGTTTGAGCCAGCACACTGCCATGTTAGTTTTCTCACATCTTTGAACTTAATAGTTTCTTATTCAAATGCCTTTCTTATCATTTATACTGCCTGAATTCAACTATTCAGTTTGTCCTGTCAGTACTTGCCTGTAACTCAACTAAGACTGAGAATTACTGAGCTGGAGAGCACAATTATCCTTCTGTCTCAGAAATAAATTACAACTCCAAAGCCCTGCCCTTTCTTCATCCCACTCATTCATTTAAAAGAAAAAAATTGCCATAGATAGCATGAGGATATTATGTTTTAGTAAAGAATGCAATCTAGCTCTGCTTCTTTCTGCTTTCCTTATTCCCTCTTAATGTATGTGCATGTGTGTGTATGTGTCTGTGTGTGTATGTAGTACATATATAATATGAATATGATTTGATTCATTCTATTTAATGTTCTTCATATTTAAGATTTTATAAAGTGAGAGGCCCTGATATCATTTCTGTTCTTATCATCAAGGCCACCCTAGACATTTTCTTTATAAAAAAAAGAAAAAGACAAAAAAAAAAGACTTTTTATATGTGCTGCACCTTAATGTAGATATCTGATATATTGCATTCTTGTAAAAAAAAAATTACTTTTCTGCCAGCAGAAGTGGCTGAAAAGTAGCAGCAAAATTGAAATGATCATGATGAAACTCTGTAGAGCAGGGTCAAGGGAAGTTAGAAGGATTATTAAACAGCTGAAAAACCAGACTGAAGGGGAAAGGTCCCAGAAGTGAGATTATTGAGGGCATAGAAGAGAAGTTGGAATGGAGAGGATATTTGAGTGTCTGCAAAGTTAGAATTCAGAATTTTTTAAAAGTTCACAGTCTTCGCTGTCTGTAGACAAGGAAAATGGGCATGGAGTTCTTAGACTGATAAAAAATTTTCCTCTAGGTCAAGATTAAAGCATTGAAATTTTAAATGTAATTAATGACATTTTGAAGAAAATGTCCTTGTTTAAATTATTTTAGAAACTTGCCTCATGGTTGTAAAATGAACAAAATTAACTCTTTAGTCGTCAAAGTTGTTTTGTGTGTGTGTGTGTGTGTGTGTGTGTGTGTGTGTTTTAATTGCCGTCAGGGGTAGGGATCATGAAATGATTGATTTTAGAGTTCCTGATGACAAAGAAGGGTTGGGATGACACTTATTGGCCTGGAAATAAAGAGATATATGTTGAAAACTACTCCCTTACAAAATAAAGGATGAAGGGGCCTCTCAAGAGGAGTGTAAATGGTCAGGTGAAGGGGACAAGCCTGTCATTTAGGTGTAGGTCAAGGAGGATTGATTACTGGAGATGGCCAGACCATCGGGAGACCAAGGTAGAAGTGAGAGTCCTAAGAGTTTTAAAAGATGTAAAATGAAAACAGGCAGAGTCTAAGAGTCTTAGGAATCTTGGGGCATTACAGTTATTTCTGATCAGTGTTCAGAGTCTCTGCAAGTGATACTTGCATAAGGATGGGCCCTTATGCACAAAAGCACTTTTTCTTCTCTTTCTTTCTTTCTTTCTTTCTTTCTTTCTTTCTTTCTTTCTTTCTTTCTTTTTTTTTTTTTAGGTATATTTATTTATTTAAGACGGGGAGGGACAGAGGGAAAGGGAGAGAGGAATTCAAGCAGATTCTGCACTGTGTGTGGAGCCCATCGCAGGGTTCAATTTTGATCCTGAGATCATGACCTGAGCCAAAACCAAGAATCCAATGCTTAACTGACAGCACCACCAAGACTCCCCACAAAAGCACTTTATTTATTTTTTTTTTAAGATTTTTTATTTATTTATTTGACAGAGAGAAATCACAAGCAGGCAGAGAGAGAGGAGGAAGCAGGCTCCCCGCTGAGCAGAAAGCCCGATGCGGGGCTTGAACCCAGGACCTGGGATCATGACCTGAGCCGAAGGCAGCGGCCTAACCCACTGAGCCACCCAGGCGCCTCACAAAAGCACTTTCTTAAGGAAAAATGCAAGCTGGATTAAATCGAAAATACAGACCCTTAGAACGAATGTTCCAAAGTAAGGGCTCAGTGCATGTGTGAAAGAAACAGTCTAGAATTTAGGATTGTCACTGAACCCTTCAGACCCCTTTGATCTTCAGAATTTGAGAGAACAGCTCTTGTTTCTTACATGAAAGGATTTATTCTGAAGATGAAATGACATATAAGAAGTATTTGAGGTTGGATATGAAATGATAACATCCTTTCATTCATTGTGTATTTATTGAGCACCTTCTCTGAGTGCTTGAGATCAATGAATAAAGAAGATAAAGACCTCTGCCCACCTGGAGCTCATGTTTGAGTGTGGGGGCCATAAAGGAATGGATAGGTAAATTGCATACTATGTAGAAGGTAATGGGTGGTATTGAAAACAGAAGGGTAGAGCACGATGAGAGGGATCAAAAGGTGTTGGGTCCATTTGCTGTGTTCAAAGGGGGTCAGAGTAAGCTTCATGGACATGGTGCTATCTAAGCAAAGACTTACAGGAGGCACAGGAGGACACATTGAGATTTTTGGGAAGAGCATTCCAGGCAAAAGGAACAGCAAACACAAAGGCTTTAAGGCAGAAGTCTCTAAAGAATCTCAAGATAAGTGTGGCAGTTGCCAAATGAGCTAAAGAAAAAGAATGGGGAGACAGTCCTAGTGGTACAGGACTAGTGATACAAAACTTTTTCAAAAGTTTTGACTCACATCAATCTTACAGCTATTGGATTCTCAAGGAGAGAGGAACATTCTGAGAATTAAAAGGTTTTTTTTTTTTTTTTTAAAGATTTTATTTATTTATTTGACAGAGAGAAATCACAAGCAGGCAGAGAGGCAGGCAGAGAGAGAGGAGGAAGCAGGCTCCCTGCTGAGCAGAAAGCCCGATGTGGGGCTCAAACCCAGGACCTGGGATCATGACCTGAGCCGAAGGCAGCGGCTTAACCCACTGAGCCACCCAGGCGCCCCATTAAAAGTTTTAAAATTAAAAATTTCGCTGTTAAACTAGAAAACCATTTTTTTAAGAATCAGAATTACCAAGCTAATGTTATGATACAGCTTATTGTAGAACAGTATGAGAATATATAAATTTTTTTAGATTCTAACAAAAAGTTGAATTAAGAGATGAAACCAAAAGCTTATTATATTGCCTTTCATTGGTTTATACACAGAAATACTTTTGACTTCTTCATATTAAATTCTGGATTTGACATTCTTATCTTACCATATCAAAACAAAAATATAATATTATTTTCTCTAGATAGTCTTTTAACTTAACTATTTGCCACACCCCCATTTTACTGTACTTCCATTTATAAACTAGGGTGGTTACAATTTTTACTCTTAGATGTGTAGAAATGCAACTTTATTTTCTATAACACAATATAACTCTATATTTATTATTATTCTTGATGCCTGCAAAAAGATAAAATTTTAAAAATATCATAATCTTGAACCTTCCATCATTTTTTGTAAAAATACTTGAATCCAAGCTTCTTCCCTCTCTTCTTTTTCCTGCAGGGTAGATGAGGCTAACCTGTTGTCCCTGCCCTTCTCATAGCCAGTGCTTTGTCACCACTACTGGTTTAACTTGTGGCCACTTATCTCCTCTAAGGAGCTCCATTTATCTCCGATGGCTGACCAGGCCTCCATGCTGGCACTTGTTGAAGGTGCTCCCCATCAAGGAGCAGTTGGAAAGACACCACTCACCTGGGATTTAGGTCTTATTCTCCATCCTACCACCATCCTGGGGTTTCAAATCCCAGAAGGAGGAGTAGGGTAAGGCCATGTATTCACATCATGAATCACAACCCTCTTGCTTCCTTCTTTCTCCCACCACCTTCTTTTTCTCCCCCTGCCCCACCACCTTCTTTTGCTAGTTTTGCTCCCAAACCATCCCAGAAAGGACATTTTACCTCCTTAAGGGACAGATGAAGCTGTAAGTACTTTGTATATAGTACCTTCTTTAATTTATACTTTTAGAAAAGCTTTGTTTTGTTGGTGGGACAGCCTCTGGTTCTTGATATTTAAAGGGAAGTTTCTGGAGTGTACCTCTCTTAAATTTGGCTCATGTAAATAAAGCTTTGGCTCTCATAATCATTGAAACTGAAATAATTTTTAATGCTCATTTGGTAAATCAATTTTGAAATTGTAGTCACTCAGCCCCTAAATGCTTCAACTTCAAGGGGTGGAGGCCTATGAAGCAGCAGGGCAAAACTTAACCAATTTTCCATAGAACACATTTTTAGCTGAATGCTTTGTCTACTGTCAGGGCTTAATAATATTTGTTACATTTAAATATATTTCTAAGTGCTGCAAGGCAAATTACATTTAATCTAAGAAAATTGAAAGTTCCTGCAAAAATAAGAAGTTAGATTGTCATTTTGCTTCCCCACATCATTCTGAAATGGAAAATTTACAAGGATATAACTCTCTACTAGAATATAAATGTTTAATGAGTACAGATAATATGGTCTTAAACTTCTGGTTAAACTACCCAATGGTCCAATGGTCTATACATGAGAACATGAGAGTCGCAAAACAAGTTATTTCTTTCAACCCAATGAGGTGAGAAAAGAAGTCTGAGCCAGGGGAGAGGGGCAGAAGAACTGGTTTAAAATTCTGTTTCTCATTAAAATCTGCAGATTTCTAGAAAATTGTTACATTAAGTCTTAATGTTATCATTTTTAAAATGAGGATATAGCATCTATTCTACATACTATTTGTGGGGTTACCTAAGATAAAGTATTTCAAAGTTCTTTATGAACATTTTATAATACACAATGCAACAATAGTTTACTATTATTAATAATAGAAACAATGCTCAGAAATGGTAAAATACATTAAAAAAATTGGGTTGGGAATTATGTCCTTTCGATGTGAGCTATATAACCTTAGGAATTGTCATTTTGAAAGGACTTCAATCCATATTAATTGAGGATCTATTTACTATGTCCTTGAACTCTGAAGTACTTGCGAACTCAGCCAGAAAATGTTATTTTTCCTCTACAGACAAATAATATTTTTAGACCACAGTGACTGAAAGAAGAAGAATGAACAATGGGCAATGTCCTCATCTAGAAAAAAAAGTAAATCTGTAAAAAAAAGTAAAAAAAAGTAAAAGTGTATCAATGAATAGGCAATAGTAATATTAATTTCTTTAAAAATCCTTTATGAAAATCTGATGGTTTGATAAAATGTGTTTCTGTCTCATTTATTGAAATATAAAGTATTTAAAAAGCTCATCTAGAATAACAATATAGCCCACTATAAAATAATTATATTATATATTTCTAGGTTCAAGTTGAATAACAGAATCATATTGACTTAATGAGTTAACAAAGAGAAGGGTGTGATGGTTAAACTCTGACCTTTGTTTTCAAAAGAAAAGATTGATGTAATATTGTGCCTGACTTTACATCTTTTTCCCTACTTTATATTGCAGAAGTTCCTTGTGACCTTTAATTGTAAAGTTAGATAACAGCTTTGAGAAATACTGTTTTAATAAAAAAAAAAAAACCTTAAATGCAGCATATGGTCCTAGTTTAAAAATAACTACACCTTACCCAAAGTGCAAAATTAAAAGCCAAAATTTACCTCCATTCCATCCCTTCCCAGGATCATTTTCCATGGGTGGCCATAATTTATTATGTATTTGGCTCTTCTGAAGTGTTTATGCCTCTATTTCTTTTTTAATTGACATATATCATCCTATTAGTTTTGTACAGTACAATGTAACGATTTGATATTTGTGTGTATTGGGACATAGTTTAGTTCACATCTATCACCTCACAGAGTTACACATTTTTTTTCTTGTGATAAGAACTTCTAAGATATACTCACTTTGCAACTTTCAATATCAGCACCTTATTGTTATTTATAGTCACCGTGTTGTGTTTTATATCCCCAGAACGTGCTTATCTTATAGTTCTTTTTGGCCTCATTCACACATTTCACCCATCCCCCATCCCAACCTCTGGAAACCACCGATTTGCTCTCTGTGTATCTATGAGATCATTGTTTTTATTTGTTTAGTTTCCACATATAAATGAAATCAGACAGTATTTGTTTTTCTCTGTGTGACTTATTTCACTTAGCATAACGCCTTAAGTTCCTTTCATGTTGTCAAAAATGGCAGGATTTCCTTCTTTCTCATGGCTGAATAATACCACATTGTGGAGTGTGTGTGTGTGTGTGTGCACGTGCAGGTGCACATGTGTGTATCATTTTCTTTGTCTGTTCATCCGTTAATGGATGCTTAACTTGTTTCCATGTCTTGGCTACTGTAAATAATGCTGCAATGAACATGGATGCACAGGAATCTTGCCTCTATTTCTTGATTACTCAATTTTAGATTCTTTGTCCGTATTCTACATCCATTACTAACCTATCACTTACAGATTTCCTTAATTAGCCCATTTTGCTGTTTTTTAAATGCTTCTGTGGTTATCATCATGACTGTAAATAATATACTTCAACTTCTATTTCTTTACCTACATTAAATAGACACCACTGGTTCTTACCACGTTGAATACACTGCTAAATTTACCCTCTGTCCACTATTTTTCTCTGCCCTACTCCCACACCTCTGTCAGCTACTCCATTCTTTTCTTTTACTTCATCGAGGTTTGTAACCTTTACATTTCATTCTGTATAATTAAGTGTCCCGTGCTATTATTGCAATGGTTCTTAACCCTGGCTGCATGTGAATCATCTACAATGTTAAAAAAAGTTATTGGTGCCAAGCCTCACCCCAGACCAGTTAAATTAGGATCTCTGGTGTTGAGCCCATGATTATTATTTTTCATAAGATACTTAAGCAATTTTTAATGTGCTACCAACATTAAGTACTGTATATATATTGATTAGTCTAGAGATTGAAAACCAATAAATAGCATTTATCATATTATGATTATACAAATATTACTAAATAGAATACCAAATGTGTGTGTGATTATACCCTAGAAAAGGAAACATATTCCTTATTTTATTAATCTCACATGGCACAAATCCTCTGTGGCACACTTGATAACAGTGTCAAGTTCAAGTTCAAATTTTTGTTTTCAGAAAGGATAAATGTGATGTGAACTTCTAACTTCTTTTTTTCCTTTCACAATTACTTAGAGATTTCCATAGTTTTCTTTATTCAAATGATCTTTCTTTAAAAGTTTTTAGAAATTTAGTCTTATTAAAATATTCCCACTTACTCTGTTTCATCCCCAGCTGATCTAACACCAACTACGTATAGTGCAATTCAATTCCAACACTAACTACCTGGAATTAGCACAGATTCCATGGGTTAGGGACAAAGTCCTCCATTCTCTTTTTTACTTCTGACACCAGCCACAATCCTCAGGGTATCCTATGTCACCCACATGTCTGAATGACTGGCTGCAAATTTGGGTATTTTCATGACCCCTTCAGGTTATATAAAGTGCCAGAGTATCTCACAGAACTCAAAATTGTTATATTTCTGATTGCAGTTTAGTTATAAAGGATGCACATAGTGTGAGGGCTGGAAAGGATCACAGTTTCTGTGCCTTCTTCTTGTGGAAATCAGGGCATGTCTCCTTGCTCCCCACCCTCACTGCACACTGATGTGTTCACCAACCAGGAAGCTACACTAAGCCTCTTCATCCAGGGTTTTTGGGATTTTGTTATGTAAGCATGATTGAATCAATCTCCAGCCCCTCTCATCTTCCCGCAGATCAGGCAGCTGAATGTATGGACACTCTAAGCATTTTATTGGTCTTTCTGGCGACCAGCCTCCAGCCTGAAACTAAACAGGCTTACAGTGAGACACCTCATTAGCATAACATGGATGCTCATCATTCAAGGAATTTCAAGGCTTTTGATGCTCCCTACCAGGATGCATGACAAAGACCAAATTAATTATTATACCACCTCATTTGCCATAAGGGGTGGGTGTGGTAAACAGGAAGTAGCATGTGCCGGGAAACAGGAGTGCTACCTAATTTTGTACTGTAAGGAGCTCTGGTGGCATTGTACCCATAGAATTGTGTATTCCACTATAGTATAATTTATCAGGAGTAAGGAATATTGAGTAAGAGGTTTATTGTCTAATATTTTTACCTTCTTATTATTCTTCTAAAATTTTTTAGTGGCTTCTGTAGGCCTAGAGCCCAGGCTTACTTCAAAGAGAAACTCCCTCTTTTCCTCACTAAGACTAGATTTTGAAAATGAACTGCACAGTTCTGACTTTGGTAGGGAAAATTTTCTGGTATTTTAACACACATAATTTGTAACAAAGGGGATATAGTTTTTATATACCTCAACTGCCTAATAATATTCTTCTAATATATTTTATGATACCTTGGCTGCTTTTTTCTTTGGTATTTGGGCAAGTTGAGGATAATAATAATGTATTCTGAAGACATTTAGAAGAATAGATAATCCAATTTTTTTCAGAATATTTCAGCGAGTGGCACCATTCTATCTTGAAACAACCTCAACATATAATTATTGTTAGTTATTTTGGTCTCGCATTTTATTTATTTATTTATTTTAAAGATTTATTGATTTATTAGATAGAGAGAGAGAGCACGTACCCAAGAGGGTGGTGTGGGCAGAGAGAGAGGGAGAGAAATTCCTAAGCAGACTCCCTGCGGAGCATGGAGCCCCACTCAAAGATCAATCCCAGGACCCTGAGATCATGACCTGAGCCAAAACCCAAGAGTCAGAGACTTACCTGACTGAGCCACCCAGGCAACCCATCTCTTATTTTAGAGAAAGAATAAATATGTCCAATATTTTTATGACTATGCTGTAGTCTTTCTTTGGTGATACCTTCAAAATGGTGACTTTGGGGACATTTAGTAGTTATGCTTATTATCTAGGATCCTACATTTTTAAAAAAGTCAGTTGTGAGGATACAGCAAGTGTGCAGCTAGTCAGAACAATTATTCTGTGCTGCAGGCAATTTGTATATATCTAACTGGAAAGCTGTTATCACAAAGTACCTTACTGAATTTGAAAAGGTTAGGGAGTTTTGGGGGGTTATCACACACAGCTTCTTCATCTTGCCTGAGGTTATGTAATTTGTGTTCATATAGAACAAGGGATGGAATGCATGGGAAATGGTTCCATGTGCTTGCTGGTTCACAATGGTGGGCATTTGATTTATTCAGTCCTTGTACTTTTATTCAGTAGGGGGGACATCTTATCAGAGTGCTACCAACCATCTGTGTTTTAGAGGTGTTACAGTATCAGCCTGGGTCGCATTTTCTATATCTCTTTTATAATCTGCCCAGCTTCTGAGAAACTATTGCCATTTCCTTCTTCTTACAATCAAAATGTCAGTGCCTCCCACCAAATAGGTTTTGCTCCTTGGCTATGAACATGTAGACCTATAAAAAAGCTCATGTGAATCAAGTTTATGGTGACAGAGCATGGCCTTATTTTACATAGAAATACAAGAACTATTTTTTTAATAGATAAAAACAGTCTTCTTCACAAAGAAGAGCAGAGTACGTTACTCCATAAACAGATCACTCACTACAACATCCAGGTAGATACAGAACAATTGCTTTGTACAAAGTAGGAAAATCTCATAAGGAATATCAAGCTCTAAACTATTGTGTGCAGATCCTTCAGAGCAGTTGTGAGTTTCATCATCCAGCATAAATACTTTTATTAATTCTTTTTAGACACATCCCTGCAGTTGTTTTCAATACTGTTTCCCTTTCTTCTGAATGAGGGTTCAGCTAGTTCAGAGGAACTGGCACAGCCTCTTTGTGATTCTCCTGTTTGCACATCTGCTCAGCCAGAATAGAGCCCTCAGGTAGAGGTGAGGCTTGGAAATACCTCTGCCATCTTGAAAGAAGAGGATTGTGGGAAAGGGGCAGTCACCATTCAAATATATTTAGGGCACTTGGAACCCACTTAGAGTAATTGAAGTTAGGCAATTTAATGAAAAGATTAGATTCAGTCTGCTTGCTTCTTTTAATCATTAAATTTTAGTGAGGCTGCTCCTAAGACTTTTTTTTTTTTTTTTTTTTTGAGGGGATGAATGCCTACTTCTTTTTCTGTCACTGCCCACAAGGTGTTTAAAATGCCAGAAATAAAGTCATTCTTGCACTTGATAAGAGGGCATGAATGTGCCTGGCCAGTATGAAGACCTGATATTCTTATCAAGGTTCTTGTTGTCCTGTGTCTTTGTAAAACAGGTAAAATGCTTTTATATTCTCAATTTGGAAACTCACATGTAGGAAAAGTTTAAAAAGTAGTCATAATCAAGGCATATTTCTTTCATTTATAAATTTTTAACTCAAAAACAGTATTTTAAAGTTCTGAGTAGAATATTATTCTAAGTCTTAATATTATCTATTAATCTCCAGGTGCTTTATGGTGTAAATGTTAATTTTTATGTATAATGTAAATTTAATACCCCGATGTGTGAATTTTTAATGATGTAAGTTAAAGAGTGGCATATTCAGGAGCTGACAAATGCACACAACTTGAACAGGACAGTCATGGTACTTCTGAGAGTGGGAATCTGATTATGAAAATTAACAAAGAACTCAGAAGTAAAAATAGCAAATTCCTAGGCGCTCACCTCCCATGTAATAAATGTTTGTCATTTGGTGGTGGTTAATCTAGTTATCCTTCTCTTGATCCTGAGTTAGGCAGCTACTTTACCTCTGACTCCTAGAGCTGGTTGAGTGTGAAGGAGATCTCCCATCTCAAACCCGAACTTACACAGGTCCTCAACACTCCCTTATTCCCACTTATCATAGAAACACAGTCAGAGACAATGAAGACTGGTCAAAACTAAACAATTTACAAATTAATAAATTAGTCCATGTATAAATTTCTAACAAGATAATTCAAAGAAGTGGGGGTGGGTGAAACAAGGGTGTGTCACTGAGCTGGTCACCACTGGGGCCAACTGAGGCTCCATCCCATTGGGATACTCTGAGGAGTCGTGTAGAGAATAGTGTTGAGAGTTTGCAGAGGAGAGAAAGCCAGTACATTGACTTTTGTTCCCATCTGTTAAGAGCTGTCCTAAGGAGTGTCAATGGTCTCACACTTCCAGTTTTGTCATACATCAGAATGGCTGAATGGGTCCACAGGTTTCAATGGTAGAGTAAAAAAAGTGGGCCCTAGAACCTTGCTACTCAATGGGTGGTCCAAGTCCTGAAATATTTGTGTCACTCAGGAACTTGTTAGAATGCAGAATCTTAGTCCCACTCCAGAAATAGTGAGCTGGAATTTACTTTTTAACAAGATCTCCAGGTGGTTTAATGTGCATATAAAAATTTGAGATGCACTGGCCTCAAGATGTGATCTGGGACTCTAGATGTGTCTGATATTTGTAGCCTGCAAGGCCACCTATGATCTGTCTCCTCCCTTCTCCAGGTTCCTTTCTTGTGGCTTCTCATGGTAGTTAACTGTGCCCCGGCCCAGTTTTCTGGGCCTTTCTTTTCTGGCCCTACAACCTGTCAAGTTCTTTCAAGTTCTTCCCTTGCTCAAGGACGATATACGTACACACACACACACACACACACACACGCACACACACATAAATATATACGTATATATAAATTTATATATATATGAGTAATTTTATTTATGTGTATATATAAACATAAGTATATAAATATATAAATATAGATATATTTATATAGTGTTTCCCCTGCTTGCCTTGTCCTCCCTCAGTCCTTCACATGCCCAGCTCTTTTTTATCCTCTGAGTCTCTGTTTAAATAACACCTTATAGAGGTCTTCCTTGTGTAGTCCATCTAAATTAGGATCTGCACTATTATTTCCTACCTTAGCGTTTGGTTTTGAGTTTTCCCTTCATAGCACAATTTGTAATTTACATTTTTGCCTATGTATTATTTTACCTGTGTATTATTTGTTTATTATATAGACCTCACACTAGATTATAAACTTTCCGTAAGAGTAGGAACTGAGAATACAAGTTCCCCATCGCATCCTCAGAGTCTACCCATGTTTCACACAAGCCAGAACAACATTTACATTTGTTGAATGAAAGACCGAAGATTGGAAAAGAAGGCAGCTTTGAGCTAAACAGGTACGTATTGAAATTTTGGTTTTATTACCAACTCAATGAATTGAGTAATCTGTACTAATCCTTCATTACCTTAGGTTTTCCATCTGTAAAAGGGAGATAATATTATACAGACTAAGTGGAATGACTGTGAAGGTGAGTGCCCTTTAGAACTCTGTCCCCTGGAGTTGTCTTTGGTATAGATAATCTTAGAATGTTTTAGAGTCTATAGGATGTTTGCCAGCAACATAGGGTTAAGCAATAGGATGTCTTTTTATGGGTTAAAACACTTCTTCTCCAATGACCCATTTTCCAAACTCCATTTCCATATCAATCTTCTACTGCCATGGCAACCCACAGTCCATTATAAAAGCTAGAATGTTATGGTTGGAAATAGAAGTGAGCCTATAAAGAGAAAAAATTGCATCGAGTTTGAAGGCCTAATCTGGTGATCTTGTCTTTGTATGGACTCTTGATGTATTTTGATATATCACAGGGAACTTACCCATTCCCACTGGGAGAGCCTTCAATCATATTTCCTGGTATCTTGGCATCAAGGACATTTGCTGGAGCCATGTATCTTCCCTAATGTTTAACATCAATAAATTAGACTCCTATGTAGGCAAGGTGAGATATGCTGCTATAATAGCTTAACAGAACCCAGATCCCAGAATAAGGGGTTTCAGTTTCTAGAAGGGACTGTTCAGGCCCTTCACTGTCCGAGTAGACCCAAAAAATGTGTGTATAAAAATACCTGTATTTATATTTATACACAGAGAGATAGAGAAGAGATAAAGAAAGAAATCTATAGCTGAAGGTAGATTTTGTTTCTACTCTGATTTCAGGACTCTGCTATATAAAGTTTCCTCTATAGCCCACTTTATATACTTTCATTGGACCTTTCTTTTTCATATCTCACTAACTGTACACAATATAGTGATTGGCTCATGAGAAGCTGAATTTATAATTATTTACATATACAAAGAGAAATAGTAATGAGGGTAAGTAGAAGGTACAATGTATGCACCAAGAAGTGAGTAGGGATCAGGTCTGCCACAAGTGTCCAAGAGTTTTGAGAAAGTTTCATGGATGAACGGGTATGGAAGTCAGCCTTAAGAGACATCAAAGAGTTTTCCAGTTGGGAACAAAACTGGAGCTAGTTCAGGCTGAGGGAACAGCAAGGAGTCTCTGAGCACAGGGTGCATTTAGGGACGACTTCAATTCAATCTTCAGTCAGCATTAGAATAAGACAAAGAATGACTAAAAAACCCTTCTTTTTGCCTTGGCAGGGCTCACAGCCCAAGTGGTGGCTGCAAAGGGCATTTGTTCTGCGTACAAGTTTGGATGTCTTCCTGTAATCAGTGTGTGTGTATAGGAGGTGGTGGATACTGGGGGGATGGATACTTGCATGGAGATGGAAAGTAAACACATCACTTGAGAGTGACAGATAATGTCTTAAAAAGACAGCTAAGAGAATTTGGGCTTGGGCTTGGAGGAGAAGATCTCTTTTTAAGACATTATCTGTCACTCTCCACTATTGGTCTTTTCTTTTTCCCCAAAATAAAAAATAAATGGCCTCTTGGGGCACCTGGGTAGCTCAGTGGGTTGAAAGCCTCTGCCTTCGGCTCAGGTCGTGATCTCAGGGTCCTGGGATAGAGTCCTGCATCAGGCTCTCCGCTCAGCAAGGAGCCTGCTTCCTCTCTCTCTCTCTGCCTGCCTCTCTGTCTACTTGTGATCTCTGTCTGTCAAATAAATAAATAAAATCTTAAAAAAAATAAAAATAAAAATAAACGGCCCCATATCTTCCTACTTGTTTTTTCATGGAAAAGGATTGGGAGTAAAATATGTGTACACTTACAAACACACACACCGCCACAAGACACAGTCTGTATCAAGATTTTCACACTTTGAACATGAAATTAATAATTTTATATCAATTGTCCTAGTGACAACATTTGAATACAAATTCACATGTTTGCAAATTAACTTGAGACCAGTACTGACCAGAGTTCCTGTTGATGAAAAGTGATTCAAAACATAAAAGCTACTGGACCACACTTTTCATGCTTCATTTCCCCCTGGCTACCAGAAAATTGTAGATATTTAACTAGATTCTTTGCCAGATGAGCGCTTAATATAAATGTAAGTCACTAGTTAACATGGAGCTACATTTTGATTTGTATTTACTGTATTTATCATAAACTTTTAAAATCAAACATTTATCACAGATTCAATAGAGAAGGGGGAACAGACCAGGAGAGATGTTTTCCAAGTTGCCCCTATATTATTTAACGTATTACTCCTTGGGACTTCATTCAAACCCCTGGCTTCATTCACTGACAATGGCTAATACCTTAACTATGTTGACTTATCTTCAAGTTCAGTGACTCTCTGATGCAGCCAAGGGCTTTTTGAGTACTTGGGCAACTTCCTTCATGGCAACTCTATGAACTAGCTATTGTCACTCCTATTTTGCAGATAAGAAGACTAATTCTGGCAGATTTAAAACTTGCTTATCATAATACAAATGATGTCAGAGTGTGAATATGAAATGTGGGCTCTGACTCCGGCCCTCCTCCTCTGTATTGCTCTGACCTTTCAAATCAAGGTCATTAATCACTACCATTTTCTCTGTAAACTCAGCATGCCCAGAAATATTATTAGGTTGGAGGAAAAAAATTGGATAAGTAATCAACGGAAAGTTAAAACATTTTGAAATAGTTTTCTGTAAGAACTTGACCTTATGTTAAAAATGAGTAACAAACCCATAAATAAAACTAGTTTTTACTAATTTAATTGTAACTGTGAGTTTATACAGGACAAATACATTACTGTAATTTAGAGAACATTTAGAGAACATTTAGAACATGGAGAACAGTTTAGAGAACACTTCATCTGTTTAGCCACAGATCATCTGCTGGGATAGGGTTGATGGTATTATTTTGAATTTCATGGTGAGGAAACAGATATTAGTGAAGTGCCTGAAGAAGCAGGATTTTAACCTGAGTCACAATGACCATGAGAATGTGCTAC